>NW_025763378.1:0-610614 GCF_016097325.1 Aspergillus melleus
ACCCTAATGTAAACCCTAATGTAAACCCTAATGTAAACCCTAATGTAAACCCTAATGTAAACCCTAATGTAAACCCTAATGTAAACCCTAATGTAAACCCTAATGTAAACCCTAATGTAAACCCTAATGTAAACCCTAATGTAAACCCTAATGTAACCGCCTACGACATACCGATCACTCCACGGGCCCAACCCCCAAACCCCATGTTTTGTGACTGTGAAAATCGTTGCTGCTCATCAAAAAAACCCTTAAGCCCTAATGTGACGTGAAATCTCGATCCCTAATGTAACGCGAATTCTCGATCCCTAATGTAACGCGAATTCTCGATCCCTAATGTAATATGAATCTTTGATCTCTATGATGATTCTAAATTCTGCTTCTTGAATCAAATTCTATCTCAATACCGTCGGGAATTGTAAACGTCTATTACATCATTGATCTTTTGATAAATCACTTAATCTTTGTCATATCTTTGAATTCGAAATTTTCTCTCCTTCTATCCCTGCCCAATATTCAACAATTAACCTCTCTTGATATCCGCGTAATAAAAATCTTGATAAATCCTTATATAACTTCTTTATTGAGCTGTAATATATATTATAATACACTTCGGATATTATTCTGTTAATATCTTTACTCGATATCTCCAATATCTTGCCGTTCTATCTGTCTGCTAATCAATATCCGAATTCTGAATAACTGATTGCTTTTGCTGATATCTTGTAAAATACTCTTTATTTTTCTTTCACAAATCTTATATCTCTTCTTCTATTTATTTCTGTCTCGAATACATCTGGAATATAATCTTTCGTTTTGATTGTTTGGTATTTCGAAAATATCTCTACTATTCCGTGTATTGGTCTTGATATCTGGATTTTTCTTTTTTCTTTTTTTTCTCTTCCGTTCGCAAAACCCTAATAAAATCTTAATCTCTAATATAACATTAACCCTCGATCTCTGAAATTCCAATATAATAAAAATCCATTGGTTCATCTTATAACCCTGTTATATTTCTATATCTTAAAATCTATCCTTTCGATCTTGGGTTATATTCCATTATTTAACCGTCTTTATATCTCTGTAATGTAAATCCTAATCTATTCTTCATAAATCTCTGGATTCAATCTCTATAAATCTCTTGATATATCTCGGGAATATTCCGGTTTATATATTGACTATATATCTCTAATATTCCTCGGTTCTATCGGTCTTTTTATAAATATATTATTTTTATATCAATCCTTTCGAACCCTCATCTCTTATACAATACTTTTGATATTATTTATATGAATCCTATATCTACTCTTTAATATATTTTTATATTTCGAAATTATCGTTAATATACCCTCTTATCTCAGTCATATTCTGAATTCTTCTTTATATCGGCCTTTCCTTTCATTTGTCTGATTTTTCTTTTTTTTTCTTTCTTTTTTACTCTCTTTCTTGAACTAACCCTAATGTAATCTTTTTTTACCGAATCTCATGATTAATTCTATATCCCTAATATAACCTAAATCCTTGATCTCTAATAAAACGTGATCTTCTAATCCAAATTCAATCTGGGATGATATTCTTCCAATATATTATTAATCTGTTTATAAACCTTATAAATCCTATTTTGTTGCTATATTTTTAATCTTTCTTCTATTCTTTTGGGACCTTTAACCATTAAACTCTTTTATATCTTTTTTACGTTAATCTTGATATATTCTGTGTTCATGTCTTGATGGTATCATTGTATATATTTTAATGGACTTTTGCTATCTTTATATCTATATATCTATTCTATATTTCTAATATCTTCTTTTGATTCCGCGCTTTTGATAAATATACTGGTTCTATATAAAATTTTTCTATCGCTTGTATCTTGTAAGATACTTCTTATATAAATTGTATAAATCTACTATCTATTTTTGATATATTTCTTTACGTTATAATCATCTTTTATCTAACCTCTTATTTCTATTATTATTTAATTTAATTATATACCGGCTGGTTCTTTTATTATTCTTGATTTTTCGATTTTTTCTTTCTTTTTTTATTATCTTTTTATCTATTTTATTTTTTCTTTCATTCTTTGTATATTGTTTCTATTCTTTTTTCTCTGTTCTCCAATATATATAAACTTAATATCTTTGATTTATTATATCTCCTTACTAATCCTATCAAATTAATCTCTCCATAACCCGGCTATTTAATTTCTTTATTATTCTTACCCTATCTACCCGATTTATTATCTATTAACTTACTTTTCTTTCTTTCTTATTCTCTAATCCCTTTTATTATATTCTTTATTAATTGGATTTTTACCATTTTGTATTGATTTATTATTGTATAATTATTTCTTTATTTTCTGTCTACCTATCTGTTTGCCTGTCTAATTAATAATCTACTTTACTATCCGTTTCTATATCTACTAACTGATCTACTAACTGACTTTTATATTTATCTATTTATTAATTTTACTTATCTATTTATTTGTTTATTTATCTATCTTTCTGTCTATCTGTCTATCTACCGGCCGGCCGGCCGGTCTATCTATCTATTTATGGGCTTATTTGCTTAACTGCTTATTTACCTACTCGCCTACCTACTAACTGCCCTGCCTGCCTATTAATATGGGAAATGGCCTATCTACCTACTGACTGGCGTACTAATTGACCTACGAATTGACCTGTTTCTCTACCTGTCTACTTGTTAACCTACTAACTGATCTGCTAATTGATTTGTTAACCGGCTTACCTGCCTACGGACCTATTAACTAATCTACTAATTATTTTATTTACGGATCTGCTAACTTGCTTATTTATCTATTTACCTACCTACTTGTCTGCCTGATAGCCAGCTTTATAATCTGCTTACCTTTTTACTTACTGACCTACTTTGGGGCTTCCTTTATGGCCTATATACCTGTCTATCTGCCTATCTTTCTGCTTTATGACCTGTTTCGGGGCCTTTACGGCCTATTTACCTATCTGCCCGCCTATCTGCCTACTAACTGGCCTACCTTGCCGATCTGCCTGCTAATTATCCTGCTTACCTACCAACTAATCTACCAACTGATCTACCAACTGATCTACCAATTGACCTATCAACTGATCTACCAACTGACCTACCAACTGACCTATCAACTGATCTACCAACTGATCTATCAACTGACCTACCAACTGACCTACCAACTGATCTACCAACTGACCTACCAACTGACCTACCAACTGACCTATCAATTGACCTACCAACTGACCTACCAACTGACCTACTAACTGGTCTATTGTTCTGTCTACCTATCGATCTACTAACTGGCCTATCTACTAACTGTCTACCTGTCTGCTAACTTGGCTGCTCTGCTAACTGGCCTACTTCCGGGCCTCCCTGCCTGTCTATCCGCCTACCTGCCTTTTTTATATCCGGCTTATCTGCCAATTTACCCGGCTTTCTATTCGGCTATCTGCCTATTAACTGGTTTGCTGAATGATCCGTCTGTTTACTTATCTGCTTACTGATTAATTAATGGACTTGTTTTGTGACTATACTTGGGACCTGCTTCGGGGCCTTCTTTACGGCCTATTTTTCTGTTAACTGGTTTACCTGCCTCCTATCTATCTACTAACTGGCCTACTGGCTTACTCGCCTGTCTATCTATTTGATTCTCTGCCTATCTGACCTTCTGCCTACTTGACCTTCTACCTATCTGACCTTCTGCCTATCTGACCTCCTGCCTATCTACTAACTGATCTGCTAACTGGCCTATCTACTGGCTTACCTTGCCTACCTGCCTGTGGCTTGCCTACCCGTCTGCGGCTTGCCGACCCATAAACGGGTCTATTTTGTGGACTTGTTCGGGGCCTGTTTTACTATTTGTCTGCCTATCTGTTTATTAACTGGTTAATCTACCTGCGGTATATCTATTTGTTTTATATCTGGTCTACTTTACGGTCTATCTATCTATCTATCTGCCTGTTTTACTAATATTAAGCTGGATTTAATCGGTTACTTGCTCTATATTTAATAATCGTAATATAATTGTAAATTCTGAAACTCTAATGTATTCGTGAATTCTGGAACCCTAATATAATTGTAAATTTTCGAATCCTAATATAGTTTATATAAATCTTTCTATAAATTATATAAATCGTAAAACCCTAACCGGGTTCCGGTGGGGGGACGATTGTAAAAAAATACTAAATATATATATATATATCTATTCGGACGCGATAATCACCCTTATCTGCCTATCTACTAATTTATTTACTAATTGTTCTGTTTGTGCGCCTGCCTGCTTATCTGCCTGCTTTATAACCTATCTGATGGCTTATCTTACGACCTCTTTATCTATTTGCCTGTCTAATGGCTCTATCTTTATTCCGCCTATCTATTTATTGGTTTATCTGTTTACCTACGTGATGGCCTACTTTACGGCCTGTCCATCTACCTGTTAACTGGCCTGCTTATCTCCCTGTCTTCCTGCTAACCTACTACCGACCTGGCAACTGGCCTGTCTATCTGACTGCTTATATACTAACTATTCTACTAACTGGTATGCTAACTGCCCTACCAGTTGCTCTACCGGCTGATCTACTAACTGATCTGCTTACTGATCTGGTGACTGGCTTATTCATTCATCTGCCTACCTATTTACTGGCCTACCTGCCTACGCTCTACTTATCAATCTATTAACTCGCCTATCTACCCGCGCCCTGTCTATCGACCTACTAACTGGCCTATATGCCTACCTACCTATGTACCTGTCTCCTTGCCAATCGACTGCCTACCTACTAACTGCCTAGCTACCGACCTGGCAACTGGTCTACCTATTTACTATCTATTCACTACCTATTTACCCGCCTATTCATCTGCCTGTTCACCTGCTTGTTCACCTGCTTGTTCACCTGCCTGTTCACCTGCCTGTTCACCTGCCTGTTTATTTGCTTATTCACCTGCTTGTTCACCTGCTTATCTACCTACCTACCTATTCACTGGCCTACCTGCCCACGCCCTGCCTACCGACCTACTAACTGGCTTACCTGCCTACCTACCTATCTACCTGCCTCCTTGCCAACCGACTGCCTACCCACTAACTGCCTATCTACCGACCTGGCAACTGGTCTACCTATTTACTACCTATTCACTATCTATTTATCTTTTCTATCTACCTGCCCTCTCTATTTACCTACCTATCTACCTATATACCTGCAGCTTGCCCGCCTATCTACGTACTGAACTATATATCTACCTGCCTATCTGCTTACTAACTGGCTAATTTATCTGCGGCTTATTTATTTATCTTATATCTGGTTTACTTTACGGCCTATCTATCTATTTATCTGTTTATTCTACTAATATTAAACTAGATTTAATCAGTTACTTGCTTTATATTTAATAATCCTAATATAATTGTAAAACCTGGAACTCTAATATAATTGTGAATTTTCGAATCCTGGTATAATTTCAACTTATAAAGTTTTAATATAACTTATATAAATCGTTTTTTGAATCTTATAAATCCTTTTATATCTCTAATATAAATCTTAAAACCCTAAACGGTTTCGGGTGGGGGGGGATAATCATTATAAAATACTCTATATATATTTATATATATATCTATTCGGACTACGATAATTACCCTTATCTGCCTATCTATTTATTTACCTACTTTATAATCTATCTAATGGCTTAGTTTACGGCCTACTTACCTATCTATCTGCTTAATGGCCCTGTCTCTATTCCGCCTATCTATTTACCTGCGAACTGGCCTGATTATCTCCCTGTCTCCCTACTAACCGACTACCTACCCACCAACTGCCTACCTACCGACCTGGTAACTGGCAACTGGTCTACCTATTCACTGCCCTACCTATTCACTGCCCTACCTATTCACTGCCCTACCTATTCACTGCCCTACCTATTCACTGCCCTACCTATTCACTGCCCTACCTATTCACTGCCCTACCTATTCACTGCCCTACCTATTCACTGCCCTACCTATTCACTGCCCTACCTATTCACTGCCCTACCTATTCACTGCCCTACCTATTCACTGCCCTACCTATTCACTGCCCTACCTATTCACTGCCCTACCTACCTACCTATCTACCTGCTAACTGGACTACTTTACGGCCTAGTTCGGGGCTTAGTTCAGGGCCTACCTATACCTCCTTACGTATTTCTCTATCTATTTACTTACTAACTACCTATATAATTAAACTGGCCTATCTTACCTGCCTATCTGCGGCCTACCTACTTACCTACCTACTTATTTACTAACTGCCTATCGATTAACTAATCTACCTACCTATCGACTACATATATACATATCTATATCTATATATATATCTATATTAATATAAATTCTAATTAATTATTTTATATATATCTTAATCTCTCATTTAATCTATATACTACTCGGTTACTCTTATGACCTCTTTTCTTACTTTACTGTCTATCTATCTACCTGGCTGGCTGTCTATCTTCTAACTGGTCTATCTACTAACTGGTCTATCTGCCTACCGGCCGGCCTACTAATTAATCTACTAATTAATCTACTAACTGGCCTATTGTCTTATTTATTTACTAACGTGATATCTGATCTGCCTACTTATCTATTTATCTGTCTTTGTTTTGTCTACCTATTAACTGATTTGCTTGTCTACCTACCGATCTAGCAGCTATATATATATATTTTTATTTCTGTAAATTATAATTAATCCTTTTACGAATTCTCTATTTTTCGATATATCTCCCACAGCCAGCAATATATATCGAACAGCTGACTGTGCCGGGATTGTTTTATCTAGTTTAAAAATGCGATTATTCTGTTTGTATCCTGATCATCTATTTCCGTTTCTGCTAACCGGACCTGTCAAATCGGCCAGATGACATTCATTTAGAGTTTATATGTCATCGCCGCCATCATGGGAATCAGGATCTCACGATATATGCATTGCGAGCGATTCTTTTATCTTGGATATATGATCTGGGGCATGTCGCACTGAAAATACGCGCTGAATCAGGCATATCGGATCTGTCATTATATTCAGATCATTCATTGTTTGATCGCTTGATTATCGGCTGCGTGGCATTTGTACAGATTGTAACTGATTCCGTTTCGGTCTTGCATTGTATAAATATAGCATTGATTTTGTCACCATGGATATTCCGTGATGATTGTTTTTTCGATTAATTCGGCACGCATGACTCGTTATCGAGCCTGGACATCGGTTCGAGCCCACTGAAGGAACTCGCGGGGAGATGGAAACGATTTTTGCGGAAATGGGCTGGTTTGAAATATAAACGATTTGCTGTTAGATGGATTGAATGAAAAATCTATAAAATAATGAAACAGATCGATTGAGTTATTTATTTGATGATTTATTTGCCTGTTTATTTTCTGATTTGTATTTTGATCTATCTGTATATCTTGAGATTCTATATTCTGATTTCCGGTCTGCTCAATTTGCTTGTTTATTTTTGTCTTTATATCAATCGGCCGGCATTGATTACATGAGATTTTGTTTGTCGCACATTCCGCTCGTTGATGCTTGTTCAGATACAAATCGAACATTCGTTGCTTACATGAGATTGTCATATATTTCTGCACCCGCTCGATCTTCGGGGCGGGTGTATTGGTTATTCACATTACAGATTTGTTTCATTCTGCGAATTGAATAATTATCGCTACATTTATCTGTTCGTTACGGTTCGCATGGTCGTTTTTCTGCGCATAGTTGAACAAAATCTGCAATGTGTCAATGTGAACGATTAGTCGGATATCAAAAATATCGATTCTTATATCTAGCGCGTTAATGATCGCGATAATCGGATTATAGCTATCGATAAATTGCTTTAATATTTTAGATTAATTAATTGTCTGACTAATGTATGTTTTGCAATCGAGCTTTCGAACAATGATTTCGATCTGATTGATCATATTAATGTAAAGAACTGTCTTTTTGCAGTTGATTTATTGAATCAATTATTAAATTCTAGTTTGAACAATATCGCTTTCAATTCACGCATGTGAACTACAATTTGTTCCAGAAAAGAACTCAGACCGCCATATAATATATTAAATATTCGATCGGGTAATTCACGCGCAAAATAGGCGGATTTCTTCTTGCACATAATTAATTTGTTCAAATAAGGTCTGCTTCACAATAGATAATAAGGTAGCGGTTAACAGCATTAACTGTGTACACGCGTGGATTAGTTCATCAAGCCGGCGCAGTGTTAGCCGGAAATCAATCGATTCCGAATCGGATTCGGATCTCGCATTTTGTAAAATAATATAATATTTGTCGATCATGATTCAGTCTAATCGTCGCATCATACGCAGCCGGTTCAAGAACGAATAAAAATTGAGCGTGATTACAGATTCGAATATAATTAATACAATCACGATTTTGTCCGGGAGCCGCCGACTCTCTTATATCATGCAGATGATATTCAACTGTTGACATTGTTATTAAAAGTCTTGTTGTAGCGCAATTAGCAATATCATTATTATAATAATTTTTTCAGATTCGAGATAGGCCGGAAGCAGAAACAACATATTCTTTCTATTCTCGATAAACATGACTGCCATTACAGGATTCTCGCAGTCTTAAATCATTCACAGCATTGGGCCCTGCATCTCTCACAGCTCGAATTCGGGCTGCTAGATCAGCTGCCGCGCTGTCTGCATTATATTGATCTACTAAAATCGGTGTTGTCGCCAGATCTGCTGTTTTGTAATCGCGTTTTCTCACGGGATTTGTTTGCACTTTTTTAACGCTGATGGAGGCTCGAATTGGATCGAGACAAATCCGAAAAAACAATATTAATCGATATTGAAAAAATAAAACATTTTCTGTCAATAAACGATGATCTCGGCCTGTTTCATCAGTTCGTGACTGTAGATCATTCCAGCTACATGCGAGAAATAAATCGTCTATAAATCCACGATATGATTTCGCTACTGCTTGTTATCCAGAGTCGCTTCATTATCAAAATTATCAATTCTCATTTTTGTTACTATTTTCATTGTTATGTGTTTCCGCTCCGCCCGTTCCGTCTGATTTTACAAGAATTGACTGCCGGCCTGCATGAATCGCCGACTGATCTCGATAGCGATATTTCAATAAACAACCGCATAGATCGACTGATCGAACTGCCGCTGCGTCTTTCACTTCAACATCTTCCAGAACCGTTCCGAGGATTATACGCGCCGGATGTCCGAATTGGAGTTTTAGAGTAGCGCCCGCTAATGCGTTAATAAAGATTCGCGGGATGCGGGGGTCTGCTATTCGAATCAATTGTCAAGCTATTTCACGAACGACCGCATCAGTTAGAAATAATAAATAGTTAGTTCGCCCATCTCTCGCGGAACATATCGGTGAATAATCTTTACATTATTACTAACGTAGAATCTCTTATGATACGCGAAGATCAACATGACAAATTTGTTGTCAATATATATATTCCGTCGCACGTTCGTGTCGGTATTCACATGCTAGATATTAAGCAACTTAGGCGCTTTAACCGGCTGTCTATTAGTAATATAGATTAATACTGTCAGCTTCTTTTTGAATTCAATGACCTGCTGGAAGTAAGCGCGGAGTTTGGGGGGATGGCAACGATGAGTTCGAATAAACTGCCCTTACAACATCGGCTCGATCCGAATCCAATCAATCAGTTATTGGTGACTTTTCACCGGCTATGTTGTCCGGCTATTGCGTAGAAAGCTTTAGCCGACCTTTGATTGCGTAAGATTGTCGTAGAGCTGATTTTACAAGATAATGGGCGCTGACCGCTTCGGAAAGCTAAAAAAAAATTAATTGAATAAGTTTCGGACTATTCCAATAAACCTGTGGACGAAATCCCGGAAGTTGTTCATGGTAAACTGCAATTCCTTGTAGAATAGCTTGTCGGTCCTCTGTCACGTGATATGGCCCAGAGTGATGATATTGTAATGGATTCACAGCCCGTAGATGCGCCAATCCAATAAGATCTGCACGGGACCGTGACTATCATGTATCATGAATTGCCGCATCATTTGTTTTAACTGATCTTGAAATGTGCGGTCTGCGCGTAGGTTCTGACTGTCCTGACTGTCCTGACTACTACTGGACCCGCTGGGCCCATTGGGGCTGTTGAGGCTGCCGGAATCGCACCGTATCGAATAAACAGGGATGTCAAGGCCTGCGCTGGAAGAAGACTCGCTCGCGCGATAAATGCACAAGATCACGGTCGATCGTCGGCCAACTGACGTCTGAGAATGATCTTTCGGATCAGAATTGCTGGCTATTGGGCTGCTAAAAATCGGGCTATCTATTGTTAATCCATTGGCGTATTTCTCATCTTTTAAGATCTTTAATTCGTTATCCGCGTTCTGTAATATCCATGAGATCACGGTTTATTTATTCTGCCACATTTGCACGATCTGCAGTGCCGCGGGATCGAGCCACAGCGCTTTTTCCATCACAAAAAACCGCGCGAGTTTGATCATCCGGAAGAAAATCGAGAAATAATTTTCGGGATTTTGCCAGCTTTTCGCCCTGCGGTCGAACATTGTCATCACGCAGACCAGTGTGTTCTTGTATTTGTGACTGCAGTGTTGTTGATTGAATAGCTCAACGCAGAATTTCAAACACGCCCGTTTTCGCCATTTGAACAGCTATGGCTGCAGCGTTTCGTCAACCGCTTATAATTCCGGTTGCGACTCGAGATGTTCGATCAATTGCCACAGCCGCGTTCATTGGGCCCGCTGCCGCGCAGTGAACTGATAGGAAGGACTGGCCTAATCGTGCGGGTGCTGGATTCGCGCGAAGAAGTCCAGGATCTGTTGTCACGGCTGTACGTGTTTTTGCACGTTTGTCTCGTTCATATACATTTGCAATGATTGATACGGTAGTTCGCTCGTTTGCGTGCGTACTGTCTCTATACAGATCGCCTGCCCGCACCGCTGTATCGTTTGTTGATTTTTCCGGATCAATTGATCTATTGTGTGAAACAATTTTTACATTTTTTGTTCAATCGGATTTTTTGTTGCGGGATCAGAAGTTTCAATATTGCGGAGTAGATCCGCTGAAAAGATTTCCGTCAGATATTCGATCTATCGAGTGATCTACAACCACGAGTTCGCATTGTGGAGTTGAACTGCTTTCATCGAGACTTTCACGCGTACTGTCTTCGCCTGCGTCCAGACCTCGATTACGGCGTCTATCGCCTGCTATGTCTGATTGGGAGTCGATAAGGGGGGCTGGCAATCCCGAGGGTAGCGGATGTGGATATAGTGCGAGCCGGCTTGGATGGGAAAGAGTTGCTGATAAAAGACCAGCTCGTATGATTGTTACAGCTCAGTCTCCTGCTGCGTTCGTTATGACTACAAGATAGGGCCCTGTTCGAGATACTAAGATCACTGGTGAGCCGTCCGTCAGTGCTTTCGCATTAATTTCATATTAACGACTAGATACTGGCAGATTGCTGGCTCGCGGCAACAGAATATTCCATTTGAGGAACAAGATATGATTGGTAGTGATTTATCCAGTTGATAGGGAATCTGGACTGTCTGCAGAAAAGGAGCGAGATCGATTCATTGTTTAATTGCTTGGACGATCGGACTAACAGTCTGATAAAATAATTGATGTTATTATTTGAGATGAGATTTGATCTTGTTAAGTTAGATGTCATATCGACATTGGCAATAAATCATTATTTGTAAATTGGACATTTTTTCGAATAGTTGGAACTCCATGGAAGAAGTGAAGTAATGATAATGGAATGGAAAGATAGTGAACGGTGTAAAAGAAGTGTTAGATAAGAATACACAAGAAAAAGAAAAGACAAAAATAAAAACAAGATTAGTTGAACACGAGCCCCTGATAATCTCGTAGCTAATAATAAGCCGTGTTGCTATATATATATTTGTATGTATCACATATATCTATATTAGTGCCGCTGCAGCCGAGAATCCATTCGTACTCCATGAAAATGGATCATTTTCGGACACATATCACGCCCGTCATAGGTCAGTTAGGACGCTGACACTGGACGATAGGATAATTTAGTGGTCGCGAAATGCCCGGGCCAGATTTCAGCGGCCCCGGAGCCCGGGGGGTGGAAAGCACCCCACTCGGACGGCGGAATCCGCCGCATCTTCCGGGAGTCTTGGCGTTCCATATCAAAGCGCCGGATTCTAGACCCGCCGCACCCGCGGCGCCCGGGGGCCCCTGAGATACATTATTGATCCTTGGATAAATCATTTAATCTTTATCATATCTTTGAATTCGAAATTTTCTCTTCTTCTATCTCTGCCCAATATTCAATAATTAACCTCTATTATTCCGTGTATTGGTATTGATATCTGGATTCTTTTTTTTTTCTTCTCTTTCGTTCACAAAATCCTAATAAAATCTTGATCTCTAATATAACATTAACGCTCGATCTCTGAAATTCCAATATAATAAAAATCTATTGATTCATCTTATAATCCTGTTATATTTCTATATCTTAAAATCTATTCCTTCGATCTTGGATTATATTCTATTATTTAACCTTCTTTATATCCTTGTAATGTAAATTCTAATTTATTCTTTATAAATCTTTGGTTTCAATCTTTATAAATCTCTTGATATATCTCTGCAATATTCCGATTTATATATTGATTATATATCTCTAATACTCCTCGGTTCTATCTGTCTTTTTATAAATATATTACTTTGATACAAATCATTTCGAACCCTTATCGCTTATACAATACTTTTGATATTACTTATATAAATCCTATATCTACTTTTTAATATATTTCTATATTTTTAAATTATCATTAATATATCCTCTTATCTCAGTCATGTTCTAAATTCTTCTTTATATCGGCCTTTCCTTTCATTTATCTAATTTTTCTTTTTCTTCTTTCTTTTTTACTCTCTTTCTTTGACTAACCCTAATGTAATATTTTTTTACCAAATCTGATGATTAATTCTATATCCCTAATGTAATCTAAATCCTTGATCTTTCATATAACGTGATCTTCTAATCCAAATATAATCTGGAATGATATTCTTCCAATATATTATTAATCTTTGTACAAACCTTATAAATCCTATTTTATTGCTATATTTTTAATCTCTCTTCTATTCTTTTGGGACCTTTAACCATTAAATTCTTTTTATATCTTTTTTACTAAAATCTTGATATATTCCTTGTTCATATCTTGATTAAATCATTGTATCTATCTTAATGGACTCTTGCTATCTTTGTATCTATATATCTTCTCTATATTTCTAATATCTTCTTTCTATTCCGCGCTTTTGATAAATATACTGGTTCTATATAAACTTTTTCTATCGCTTATATCTTGTAAAATACTTCTTATATAAATTATATAAATCTACTATCTACTTTTGATATATTTCTTTACGTCATAATCATCTTTTATCTAACCTCCTATTTCCGTTATTATTTAATTCAAATATATACCGCCGGGTTCTTTTACTATTCTTGATTTTTCGATTTTTTCTTTCTCTTTTTATTATCTTTTTATCTATCTTATTTTTTCTTTTATTATTTGTATATTGTTTCTATTCTTTTTTCTCTGTTCTTTGATATATATAAACTTAATATCTTTGATTTATTATATCTCTTTCCTAATCCTATCTAATTAATCTCTCCACTAACCCGGCTATTTAATTTCTTTATTATTTTTACTCTATCTATCCGATTTATTATCCATTAATTTACTTTTCTTTCTTTTTTATTCTCTAATTCCTGTTATTATATTTTTTATTAATTTGATTTTTACCGTTTTGTATTAATTTATTATTATATGATTATTTCTTTATTTTCTGTCTACCTATCTGTTTATCTGTCTAATTAATAATCTACTTTACTATTCGTTTCTATATCTACTAACTGGTCTATTAATTGTCTTTTATATTTATTTATCTATTAATTTTATTTATTTGTCTATTCGTTTATTTATTCATTTTTCTGTTTATTTGTCTATCTATCGGCCGACCGACCAATCTATTTATCGATTTATGGGTTTATTTGTTTAATTGTTTATTTATCTACTTGTCTATCTACTCGCCTACCTACTAACTGACATACTAATTAACCTATAAATTGGCCTGTTTCTTTATCTATCTACCTGCTAATCTACTAACTGATCTGCTAATTATCTTACTTACGGATCTACTAATTGATATGCTTATCTATTTGTCTGCCTACTTGTCTGCTTAATGGCCAGCTTTATAATCTACTTATCTTTTTATTTACTGGCCTACTTTGGAGCTTCCTTTATAACCTGTATATATGTTTATTTGCCTATCTATTTGCTCTATGGCCTGCCTCGGGGCCTTTACGGCCTACTTAGCTACCTACCTACCTGCCCGCCTACTTGCTTATTAACTGATCTATCAACTGACCTACCAACTGACCTACCAACTGACCTACCAGCTGACCTACCAACTGACCTACCAGCTGACCTACCAGCTGACCTACCAACTGACCTACCAGCTGACCTACCAGCTGACCTACCAGCTGACCTACCAACTGACCTACCAACTGACCTACCAACTGACCTACCAGCTGACCTACCAACTGACCTACCAACTGACCTACCAACTGACCTACCAACTGACCTACCAACTGACCTACCAACTGACCTACCAACTGACCTCTCAACTGGTCTATTGTCTTGTTTATTTATCAATCTACTAACTGGTCTATCTATTAACTGTCTATCTGCCTGCTAACTTGGCTGCTCTACTAACTGGCCTACTTCCGGGCTTTCTTATCTGCTTGTCTATCTATCGGCCTTCTTTATATCCGATTTATTTACTGATTTATCTGACTCTCTATCCGGCTATTTATTTATTAATTGGTTTACTGGATGATCCGTCTGTTTATCTATCTGCTTATTGATGAACTAATGAACTTATTTTATGACTATATTTGGAATCTGTTTTGGGATCTTTTCTATAGTTTATTTCTCTGCTAACTGATTTATTTGCCTTCTATCTATTTACTAACTGGTTTACTGGCTTATCTATCTGTCTATCTGATCTTCTGCCTATCTGACCTCCTGTCTACCTGACCTCCTGCCTACCTGACTTCCTGCCTATCTATTAACTGATTTGCTAACTGTCTTGTTTACGGATTTACTAATTAACTTATTAACTAACTTATTAACTAATCTACTAACTGGACTGTATCTGCGTGCCTGCCTATTTAAACTATTAATTGATCTATCTACTAACTATTTTATTAACTAATTTACTATCTTATTTACATATTTATCTACCTGTTTATCTATTAATTGGTCTCTCTTTCTATCTATTTATTTACCTGTTTATTTTTTTGTGTACTATCTGGCTTACCTATCTATTTATTAAAATCTAATAAATTAAATAACCTACTTTATATATATAATATAACTATTTTATCTACTAGTTATATAAACCTTTAACGGATTCGGGTTGGGGAAATAAATTATATAAAAAAGCTGAATATATATGTATATATATTTATATTGATTTATACCGCTATAATTGGTTTTATATGCTTATTACCAATCTATATATTAACTGATCTATTTATGGGGATACCTGCGTTATAATCTATCTGATGGATTGCTTTATGATCTATCTGTCTATCTGTTTCTCTGTTTATCTCGCTATCTGTCTACCTGCTAATTGGTCTACTTACTGATCTACCTGTCTGCGGCTTATCTACCTATAAACCGGCCTACTGTGTGGACTTATTTGGGGCCTGTTTTACTATCTACCTATCTGTTTGCTTATTAACTGATTAACCGATCTGCGATATATCGATTTATTTTATATCTGGTTTATTTTATAATCTGTTTATCTATTTATTTGCTTGTTTTATTAATATTAAGCCCGATTTAATCGGTTACTTGCTCTATATTTAATAATCCTAATATAATTGTAAATTCTGGAACCCTAATGTAATTGTGAATTCTGGAATCCTAATATGATTATAAATTCTGGGACTCTAATATATTTGTAAATTTTTGAATTCTAATATAATTTATATAAATCGTAAAACCCTAACCGGGTTCCGGTGGGGGGGGAACAATTGTAAAAAAATACTATATATAGTTATATATCTATTCGAATGCGATAATCACCCTTATCTGTCTATCTACTAATTTATCTACTAACTATTCTGTTTATGGGCCTGCCTGCTTATCTATCTGCTTTATAACCTATCTGATGACTTACTTTACAATCTTTTTATTTATTTGCTTGCTTAATGGTCTTATCTTTATTTTGTCTATCTATTTACTTATTTATTTACGTGATGGCCTACTTTACAGCCTGTCTATTTATCTGTTAACTGGTCTATTTATCTCTCTATCTTTCTGCTAATCTACTATTGATCTATTAACTGCTTATTTACCGATCTGGCAATTTGCCTGCTTATCTGATTGCTTATATATTAATTATTTTACTAACTGATATGCTAACTGCTTTATCAATTATTTTACCAGCTGATCTATTAACTGCTCTGCTTTCTGACTTGATAAGTGGCCTACTTGTTTCTCTGTCTACCTATTTACTGGTCTACCTATCCGCGCCCTGTCTACCGACCTACTAACTGGTCTATATGCCTATCTACCTATGTATCTGCCTCCTTGCCAATCGACTGCCTACCTACTAACTGCCTATCTACTGACTTGACAGTTGGTCTACCTATTTATTATCTATTTATTATCTATTTATCTGTCTATTTATTCGCCAATTCACCCGCCAATTTATCTGTCGATTTATCTGCCTGTTTATTTATTTATTTATCTATCTATCTATCTATCTATCTTCTTGCTAACTGACTGCCTATCCACTAATTGTCTATCTACTGATCTGGTAACTGGTCTATCTATTTATTATGTATCTGCCTTTTCTATCTATCTGTCTTTTTTATTTATCTATCTATTTATCTATATACCTGCAGCTTGCCCGCCTATCTACGTGCTGAACTATATATCTATCTGCCTATCTACTACCTATTTACCTACCTATTTATCTGGTTATTCATCTATCTACTTATTCACTGGCCAACCTGCCTGTGCCCTATCTACCGATCTATCTGCCCCTTTGCCAATCGACTGTCTATCCACTGCCTATTTACCGACCTGGCAACTGGTTTACCTATTCACCGGCCTATTCACCTGCCTATTCACCTGCCTATTCACCTGCCTATTCACCTGCCTATTCACCTGCCTATTCACCTATCTACCTATTCACTGCCCTATCTATTCACTGGCCTACCTTGGGGCCTCCTTTATAGCCTGTATACCTATCTACCTATCTATTTATCTGCTCTATGGCCCAATTCGGGCTAACTGATTACTCTACTAACTGCTCTATTTATCTACTAACCGACCTATCTGCCTGCCTGCGGTTTGCCTACCTACCGACGGACTTACTTTATAGCCTTGTTTGGGACTAATTTTACTATTTGTCTATTTACGCTCTACTAATTGTCTGCCTCCCTGTCTACATACCGACATGCTAACTGGACTATTTTACAGTTTAATTCGGGACCTATCTATATCTACTTACGTATATCTCTATCTATTTACTTATGAACTACTTATCTAATTAAATTAGCCTATCTTATCTGCCTGTCTGCGGCCTATCTACTTACCTATCTATTTACTTACTAACTATCTATCGATTAACTGATCTACCTCCCTATCGGTTACATATATATATATCTACATATATATTTATATTAATATGGATTCTTATGATTACTTTATATATATCTTAATCTCTTATTCAACCTATATACTACTCGGTTACTCTTATAGCCTCTTTTCTTACTTTACTATCTATCTACCTACCTGGCTGGCTGCCTATCTACTAACTGGTCTATCTACTAACTGGTCTATCTACTAACTGGCTACCTACTAACTGGCTGCCTACTAACTGCCTCCGGCTCAAACACTACCTGCCTACCTATCTATCTATTAACTAATTTACTTGCCTATCTCTGACCTAGCAGTTACATATATATATATATATTGTTATTCCAAAAAAGCCTAACTAATCCTTTTACAAGTTCTTTTTTTCTCGATATATCCCCCACAACCAGCAATATATATCGAATAGCTGACTACGCCGGGACCGTCCAACTTGGTCTAAAAACGCAGCTATCTCGTTTATATCCTGATCATTCACCCCCGCTTCCGCTAACCGGGCCTGCCAAATCGGCCGAATAACGTCTGCCTAGGGCCCATACGCCATCGCCGCCACCATGGGGATCAAGATCCCGCGGTACGCGCATTGCGAGCAGTCCTCCCACCCCGGGCACACGGCCTGGGGCATATCGCACTGGAAACACGCGCTGAATCGGACATACCGGATCTGCCGCCGCATCCAGATCATCCACTACTTGGCCGTCTGGCTGTCGACTGCGCGGCACCCGTATAGATCGTGGCTGGCCCCGTCTCGGTCTTGTATCGTGCAGATATAGCATTGATTTTGTCACCGCGGACTCTCCGCGATGATCGCCTTCTCGGTTAGCTCGACGCGCATGACCCGCTGTCGGGCCTAGATATCGACTCGGGCCCACTGGGAGAGCTCGCAGGGGGACGGGGGCGGCTCCTGCGGGGATGGACCGACCTGGAATATAAACGATTCGCTGCTAAATGAACTAGATGGAAGATCAATGAGATCATGGAACGGACTGATTGAGTTGTCTGTTTGATGATTTATTTGCCTGTTTACTTCCTGATCTGCATTCTGATCCACTTGTATATCTTGGGGTTCTGGACGTTGGCCTGCGTGATGGTCTGGATTCTGATCTTCAGTCTGCTCGGCCTGTTTGCCTATTTCTGCCGTTATATCAACCGGCCGACACTGATCACACGGGACCTCGTCCGTCGCGCACCTCGCCCGCTGGTATCCATTTAGATACAGATTGAACACCCGCCGCCTGCATGGGGCTGCTATATATTCCTGCACCCGCTCGACCTCCAATGCGGATGTATCAGCCATCCACGTTGCAGACTTATCCCATCTTGTGAACTAAATAACTACCGCTATGCTCGTCTGTCCGTCACGGCTCGCACGGCCGCTTTCCTGCGCATAATCGAGCAAAGTCCGCGGCGTGCCGATGTGGATAATAAGCCGGATATCAGAGATATCGACACCCATATCTAGCGCATTAATAACCGCGATAATCAAGTTACAACCGTCGACAAATCGCTCCAGCACCCCGAGCCAGTCAATCGTCTGACTGGTGTACGTGTCGCAGCCGAGCTCCCGGGCAATAACTCCAATCTAACTGACCATATTAACGTAAAGAACTGCTTTCCCGCGATTGATCTGCCGGATCAACCACTGAATCCCAGCCTAGACGATATCGCTCTCAATCCACGCATACGGGCTGCGACTAGTCCCGGAGGGGAGCTCAAGCCGTCATACGAGATATCAGATATTCGAACGGGTGATTCGCGCGCGAAATAGTCAAACGTCTTCCCACGCATGGTCAATTCATTCGAACAGAGTCTGCTCCGCGATAAAAGGCAGGATCGCGGTTAGTAGTATTAACTATATATGCGCGTGAATAAGCTTCCCGAACCGCCGCAGCGCGGACCGGAATTCAGATAATTCTAAACCAGACCCAGAACTCTGTAGGATAATATGACACTCGTCGATCACGATACGGTCCAACTGCCACACCATACGCAGCCGGTTCAGGAACGAGTGAAAATCGGGCGTTATCGCGGATTCAAATGTGACTAACACAATCGAGGCCTCGTCCGGAAGCCGCTGGTTCTCCCACACCGCGCAGATGATATTCAGCTGCTGATATTGCCGCTGGAAGTCCTGCCGCAGCGCGATTAGCGAGACCACGATCACAGTGGTCTCTCCGGGCTCTAGATAGGCCGGAAGCAGAAATAGCATACTCTTACCGTCCCCAGTAGATATCACCGCGACTACCAGACTCTCGCGGTCCTGGATCGCCTGCAGCGCCGGGTTCTGCACCCCCCGCAGCTCGAGCTCGGGTCGCTAAGTCAGCTGCCGCGCCGCCTGCACCATGTCGGTCTGCTGAAGCCGGTGCCGCCACCAAACCTGCTGCTCCGCGGCCGCATCTTCCCACAAGACTCGCTTGCGCTTTCTTAACGCCGATGAGGGCTCGAACTGAGCCGAGACGAATCCTAGAAAGCGGTGCCAATCGATACTGGAGAGGCGGAACATCTCCTGTCGATGTGCGGTGGTCCCGGCCTGCTTCATCAGCCCGCGACCGTAGATCATCCCGGTTACATGCGAGGAATGGGCCGCCTGCAGGTCCGCAATATGGCCCCGCCACTGCTCGTCATCCAGGGCCGCTTCGTTATCAAGATCATCCGCTCCCGCCCCCGCTGCTGTCTCCGCTACCGCGCGCTCCCGCTCCGCCCGCTCCGCCTGATTCTGCGGGAACTAGCTGCCGGCCCGCATAAACCGCCAGTTGATCCCGATGGCGATATTTCAATAAACAGCCGCATAGATCGGCTGGCCGAGCCGCCACTGCGTCTTCCGCTTCAACACCTCCCAGAACCGCTCCGAGGACCACGCGCGCCGGGTGCCCGAATCGGGGCCCCAGAGCAGCGCCCGCTGATGCGCTGATAAAGGCTCGCGGAATGCGGGGGCCTGCTGTTCGAGCCAGTTGTCGAACTGTTCCACGAACGGCCGCACCAGCCAGAGATAATAGATAATCAGCTCGCCCACCTCCCGCGGCACATATCGGTGAATAATCTTTACATCATTACTAACGTAGAATCCCTTATGATACGCGAAAACCAACGTGACAAGCCTGTCATCAATATATATATTCCGCCGCACGTTCGTGTCAATATTCACATGCTGAATACTAAACAGCTCAGACGCTCTAGCCGGCTGTCTGTTAGTAATGTGGACTAATACCGCCAGCTTCTCCTTGAATTCAACAATCTGCTGGAAGTAGGCGCGGAGCTTGAAGGAGTGGCAGTGATGAATCTGAATAAACTACGCCTGCAAGACTAGCTCGGCCCGGATCCGATCGATTAGCCATCGATGGCCCTCCACCGGCCATGCTGTTCGGCTATCGCGCAGAAAGCTCCAGCCAATCTTTAATTGCATAAAATTGTTGTAAAGCCGATTCCACGAGATCGCGGGCGCTAGCCGCTCCGGAAAGCTGAATAGAAACTGATCCAGAAGATCTCGGGCCACGTCAGTTAGTCTGTGAACGAAGCCCCGGAAGTCGCCCATGGTAAACCGCAGCTCCTTGTAGAGTAGCTCGTCGGCCCTCTGCCACGTGATATGGCCCGGGATAATGGTGTTGTAGTGGACCCGCAGCCCGTAGGTGCGCCAATCCAATAAGATCTGCACGGGGCCGTGACTACCGCGTATCATGAACCGCCGCACCATCCGCTCCAACTGGTCCTGAAACGTGCGGCCTGCGCGTAGATCCCGGCTGTCCTGGTTGCCCTGACTATTACAAGACCCGCTGGGCCCGCTAGGGCTGCCGGGGCTGCACCGTATCGGATAGACGGGGGTGCCGAAGCCCGCGCTGAACTGGTTGTTTTGGTTCCTGAACCCGCTCCGCCCCGAAAGGCTAGGGGTGCCAAGGCCTGCGCTGAACGGGCGCTCGCTCGCGTGGTGAATGCACGGGATCACAATCGGCCGCTGGCCAACTGGCGTCGAAAGGTGATTTCCCGGGTCAGAGCTGCTGGCGATTGGGCTGCTGGAAACCGGGCTGCCCGTCACTGACCCGTTGGCATATCTCTCGTCTTTTAAGGCCTCCAACTTGTCATTTGTGCTTTGTAATGCCCACGGGATCGCGATCTGTTTATCCTGTCACATCTGCACAATCTGCAATGCCGCGGGATCCAGCCACAGCGCCTTCTCCATCACGAAGAACCGCGCGAGCTTGATTATCCGAGAGAAAATCGGGAGATAGTTCTTGAGATCCCGTCAGCCCTCCGCCCCGCGGCCGAACACCGCCATCGCGCAGATCAGCGCGCTCTCATACTCGTGGCTGCGGTGCCGCTGATTGAGCAGCTCAACGCAGAACTCCAGACACGCCCGCTTCCGCCGTTCCAACAATCATGGTTGCAGCGTCTCATCAACCGCCTGCAGCTCCGGCTGCGGCTCGGGATGCTCGATCAGCTGCCACAGCCACGCCCACCGGGCCCGCTGCCGCGCGGTGAACTGATAGGGGGGGCTAATCCAATTGTGCGGGTGCTGGATCCGCGCGAAGAAGCCCAGGATCTGCTGCCACGGCTGCACGTGTTTCTGCACGCTCACCTCGTCCATATATGTCTGCAGCGACTAATACAGTAACTCGCCCGCCTGCGTGCGTACTGCTTCCATACAGATCGCCTGCCCGCACCGCTGCACCGTTCGCTGACTCTTCCGGGCCAACTGATCCACCGTGTGGAACAGCATCCGCACCCCCTGCTCGACCGGGTCGGCCGAATCAGGGTCGGGGTCGGGGTCGAAGGCCTCGACGCTGCGAAGCAGATCCCCCGGGGAGATCTCCCGCAGATACTCGATCCACCGGGTCACACGCAGCCATGGGTTCGCATCATGCAGCTGGGCTGCCTCCACCGAGGCCTCCGCACGCGTGGCCTCCGCCTGCTCCCAGGTCCTCGATTACGACATCTACCGCCTGCTGCGCCTGATCGGGGGCCGGTAAGGGAGACTGGCGGCCCCGGGGGTAACAGATGTGGATATAGTGCGAGCCGGCTCGGGTGAGAAAGAGCTGCTAGTAGGAGACCAGCTCGTACGATCGCTGCAGCTCGGCCTCCCGCTGCGCCCGCTGTGACTGCGGGATAGGGCCCCGTTCGGGATACTAAAACCACCGGTGAGCCGTCCGCCAGTGCTTTCGCATCGATTTCATATTAGCGACTAGATACTGGCAGGTTGCCGGCTCGCGGCGGCAGAGTATCCCATTCGAAGAACAGGATATGATCGGTAGTGGTTCGTCCAGCTGATAGGGGATCTGGACTGCCTATGGAGAGGGAGCGAGATCGGTCCATTGGTTAATTGCTTGAACGATCGGACTAACAGTCTGATAGGATAGCTGGTGTTGCTGCTTGAGATGAGATTCGATCTCGCTAGGCCAGACATCATATCGACATTGACGGCAGATCATCACCCGTAAATTGGGCACTTTTTCGAATAGCTGGGACTCCATAGAGAAAGTGAAGTAATAATTATGGCATAGAAAGATGGTAAATGGCGTAGAAGAAGTGCTAGATGAGAATACACAAGAGAAAGGGAAAAAAAAAACAAAACCAAGATTGGTCGAACACGAGCCTCTGAGTATCTCGTAGCTAATCCCAAGCCGTGTTGCTATATATATGTTGGGATGTATCACATCTACCGATATTAGTGCCGTTGCAGCCGAGAATCCACCCGTACCCCGTGAAAATGGATCGTCTTCGGACACACGTCACGCCCGCCATAGGCCAGCTAGAACGCTGGCACTGGAGGAGAGGATAGCGAAGTGGCCGCCGAATGCCCAGGCCAAATTTCAGCGGCCCCGGAGCCCGGGGGGTGGAACGCACCGTACCCCGACGTCTCAATCTGCCGCACCCCCCCCGGGGGTCTTGGCGCCCCATACGGACGCGCCGGACCCTAGAGCCGCCGCACCCGCGGCGCCCCGCCCCCCCTGGGGTAGAATGTCATTAGTGGGATTATCACAATCGTTATCCTTTCGAACGCAATAAACACCGACAATATAAACAATATGCTTTTTTTCCCGCCGGTGGGCATTATCGCAACCACCGGGCTCAGCCCGTTCTAGATTGTCTGAATAGCCGGACCCTGGATCTCCTGCAATATGACATGCGTCTGTCCGCTCATCGCGCGTAGCGCCTGATCTGGATCGGCCATATGCAGCCCGTGCCGTCGGGCGAACTGGTTCTCCTCCGTCTCCATCTCCCATGGAGACCGTTTTCGCGGGGGTTTAATGCCGGCTGGCACGAACAACGGATGTGTCGTTGATGCAAATGTTAAGAACTGGTGTTAGTCTGTGTTGAAAAACCGGAACAATTGTTGTTGATACACTGTCGTGTTTGTTTGTTTCAGGATCTCGCGTGTGTACACGGTGTTGGTCAGATGGAATGAATGTGTTGCTTGTAAATCCGCGATGTGATTCATTTATTGTTTCGGATTTATCTCATCTTCTGTGTCGGGATTGAATGCTGCTGTTGTTTTCTTTTGTGTTTTTTGCGTGTTGTGCGTGAATGCGTTGGACGACCGTAAGAATTGTCAGTTGATCTCAATGGCAATCTCGTGGTATGTCTGGAGATGGATTGATGCGCGTAATCGCATTTGTGTTTTGCGCTTGAATATCTCTTGCAGTCGTTCCGAGGACCACCGGCGCCAGATCTCGGAATTGGGATTTTAGACGAATGCATTCTTTCGGTGAGAAGAACATGCGGGCGGATCGAACAGCGATTTCTGTCACGTTTGTCATGTTTCTAGTTGCTGCACGAACAGCAGGACAAGCCATAAATATTACATCAATAGTTTTCTGATTTTCTGCAGCAGATATCGGTGAATCAGTTTGATATCATTGCTGGCGTAAAATCTCTTGTGATACGCGCTGATTATCGCCATCAGTTTGTTTTCAATATATATATTGCGCTGTCGATTGATTGTCGTGTTAATATGCTGGATATTTAACAATTTAGACGCCCGCGCCAATTGTCTGTCACTCATCTGCACCAACACGGCCAGCTTTTCTTTGAAGCGGGTCACCTGCTGAAAGTACTATGCCATGGTCGGAGGATGTAATTGATGTCGATATTGTTGCACGGTCAAACGCGTCTGCAATGCCGATTTGGTTCGCATCCGGTCATGGATCTATCGCTGCCCGTTAATCGGCCATTGTGTGCGTCTGTTTTTTAGAAAGTTCCATTCTATCGTCTGCTATGTGGGATCGTCATAAATGATGTGTCATGGGATAGCCGGGATCTCCTGCGCGTGTCGGACTCTCAGCATATCATATAGGATCTGTCGCGTGATTCCGACTAGTCTGTGCATGAACTCGCGGAAATCGCCAATGATGAACCGCAGATGTTGATATTCGATTTTTTCGCTCCTGTGTCAGATGATGTGTCTGGTTGTCGTGATATTATAGTGGATCTTCAGCCTGTATATCCACCAGTCTAATAGTGTCTGCATTGGTTCGACCGTATCTCGCATCATAAATGTCTGCATCATTCATTCGATCTGTTCCTGGAATGACTTGCCCGTGCGGCGAATTCGGGAAGTTATCAACGGCTGGAGCTTCTGGCTACTGGCTTGCATAGACGATGTGAGAGATGACAATGAAAGTGTCAATGTCTCAGCATTCGATCCGTGAACGGCCGTCTTGTTGGCATTGTTATATTCCTCGTTTGACGTCAGATCTTCGAACGTGTCATTCGCACTGACCAATATTCATTGCGTGTAGCTTGCCCGTCGCAGTCAGATCTGAATAATTGTTTTGAGATCTAGATTCAATCACAACGCCTTCTGCATTATTATAAATTGCGCTATCTTGATTACCCGCGACAAGATCAAAAGATAGCTCTTGGCATCCCGTCATCGGTCGTGGTTCCAGCCCTGCACTGTCATGACACACACAAGCACACTTTCATATTTGTATTTTTGCTGCTTCTGATTCAATAATTCGATGTATAATTCTAGATATCGTTGTTTTAACGGGTTCATCGTCCATTTGATCATTAGATCGGTCTTAACATTTTCATCTTGTGACTCAGATTCAGACTCGGACTCGGACTGCGTGATTAATGTCCACAGCTGCCGCTATCGTTTGCGTTGTTGAAGAGTCATCTTGTATGAGGGATTAATCTAATTGTGAAAAGCCTGCGTGCGAGCAATGAACGCGAGGATCCACTGCCATGGCTGGACATGTTTGACAATGTTATCGACATTCATGTACGTCTGCAGTGGCTGATACAGAAGCGCGGTTCCGGCGTTTGATTGGATTGCGGCAAATTGAATCGAGAAATCATTATATTGAACTGTTTATTGACACTTGCGCACGAGCTGTTCTATCATTGTTTACAGCCGATACATTTCCTGTTTAATTGGATTGTCGGGCGTTGTAACGTTTTTTTTGATTTCGGGCGTAGTAATATTGCGTGTTAAATTGTGGAAAGCGATGTCTTCCAAATATGTGATCCATTCGATTATTCAGAATCACGGATTCGTGTCAACAATATCACATGTTTGGATGGTTTCTTGTGCCTTCCGGACAGTCTAGACTAGACTTCATCAGAGCCCACGAAAGCCCAAGCCCAACCCAACCCAGCCCACAAATGGGCTGGGCTTTGGGCCAGGTTTTAGGGCCCATAATGGGCTATGGGCTGAGCCCAGGGGCCCACGGCCATTAGATGGGGCCCAAATGGGCCCCCAAACTAGGCTAAACAGTGCAAACATGCTCCGATCTCATGACTGCATAATTTATGCATTTTTTAGCTGTAATATTGAGTATTTCTCTTACATTATTTCTCTTGAAAAGCAATCATTGACTCGTTGTAATGTCTACTTCGCCTGGTTATATCTTATATTCTTACTTGCTGAAGCGGTCAGCGTGCAGAGATTAGTTATTAAGATACTATTTAAAAAGCAGTAATTCAATATATTAATGATACTCAAACTCATCATCCTCCCTATTCTTCCTCTTTCTGAATCTTCCTGAAGCTCGTGTTTGTGTGATATTCTCTGGTAACTCAGGCTCTGTATGGCTCTGTATCACTGCTACTTCTTCATCTTCTTGCTCCTCAGTGTCACTAATCGGCCCTATCTCAACCTCCTCTAAATTCTCATCCTTCTCTTCCTTTGCTGCCTCGATCTCGTAGATAGAGAAGAATTCCTTGAGAAATTCTGCCTCTTGGTCTTCGAGATCAAATCTTGATGTACAAAGAAACATCATAATCTCCTCAATTGTCTCAGACTTCATCCGACCGCGGCGGTAATGACAGATATCTCGAGCAGTATTGAAAAGTCGTTCAACACCAGCACCTGTTGCTGGAATAGAGAGAATATCCCGTGCAAGGGCTGCAATAGCTGGAAATCGATATTCATTATCTCTCCAGAATTGAAGGGGCTCCATATCAATAGTGTCTTCAAGGATATTAGTATATGATTAAGAAAAATAACGTGTTTAACATACCACTATTAAGATATTGAGTCATTTCATCCCTCACTGGCTTTGGCTGTGGTTTGTGCTCATTCAACATCTTTTTAAGCCTTGAGCTTGGTCTGGCTGTGGTAAGGGGAGTAGCAGAGCCTTGAATAGTAGAGAGACGTTCTTGATAAGGAATCAGAGCTTCTTGGAAAGATATCCGGTAAAGTTCACGCCATTGTTTATCCCAGTCATCAGATAGGAAGAATTGGAACTTGTTATCAGGGGCAAGCATTGTGCTAATCGCATAGATATGTGGTTTAACTCTATCTGTCTGCGAGTAGTACTCATCAAGCTTTGATCGACCAGCTTCAAGAGAATCAAGCATCTGTTTTTTCCATGGAACACACTTCCGCCGGAGCTGCTTCATTAGTTTTTCAAGATGCTCAAAGAGCGCATTATAGATCTTGAAGACGAGGTGTATTGTAATCTCTCGAGTCTTTGATAGCTCAGTTGTATAGAGAAAGAACGGCTCAGTAATATAGAGAAGATAGTCGATTTGGCGCCACTCCTCATTATTTGGTACCATCTCTTCGCAATCATAGTCCGCACAAAATTGTGTAAAGATATCGCGGAGTCGTTTCGCGCGACGGAGCATGAGAAAGGTTGAATTCCATCGAGTTCTTACATCTTGGATTGGTGAAAGCTTGAGAACGTCTGTTTGGAGACTGTTGAATGCCTCCCGGCGTGAAGGGCTTCCGTGGATATAAATTGCCAGAGAGCGGACCTTGTTCAAGGTATAAGAGACCTCATGCTTCTGGTGCTGTGTATTTGCCTTGGTTGAAGATGACAGCCGATCAGTCCACTTTGTTTCTGTAGTATTGTTTTGTGGAACTGCTCTGAGACGGTCAAGAAGCTGGTTCAGGCTAAGTTGGATAACATGAGCAAGACAAGGAGTTCGGATAATATTAACATCATTAGATAAAGCCTGCTGGAGGGAATCAGCCAGTGTTTTGTTATTTGATGCATTATCACTGGTTAATCCAAAGACCTGATCTTGAATCTGATGACTATTCAGTGTTTCAAGAACAACACTGCTCATGTTTAAACCAGTATGTGCTCCATGAAGAGGTTTAAAGCCAAGAAGTACTTCCCGATATACCCAATCAGCATCAATAAAGTAGCCAGTTATAGCTAGAAATGCCTGGGAAAATGGAGATGTCCAACTGTCAAGTGCAATTGATATCTTTGAACCTGAAGGAAGCATCCTAAGGACCCTTTGTTGCCGGTCTTTGACTAGCACTTCTAGCCGACGACGGATCGTCATTGCAGATGGGATTTGTGGCATATTGGGTGCATTGTGGGCCATCTTAATCAAGCTTATAAATGTTGGATGCTCGATTAGATAAAAGGGAAGCCGATTAATTGTAAGAAATGATAAAATCTTTTCCTCCCAGGCTGGTTGTGAGAAAGGAACGTCAGTCGGAGCAGATTCCTAGTAGAATAATTAATTATTAGTTAAAGAAGTATAATAATAGAATATTAGATATACCCTTTTTTGTAGGAATTTTATGATTTCATCCTTCTGTCTGTTCTCAAACCGTTGGCACGCAGCGGTCTTTAGGTGCCTTGTCATTGTTGATAAGCCATGACGCCCTTCCTTCCCTTTAATGTCCTTTTTCGTAGAGTAAGGATGTTCAAGGATTTGGCTGCAGCGTTTACACATGACCTTTGGGGCGCCGTCTATACTAGAAGCGACCTGATCATATTGCTTCCAAATATCTGAAAGATGGTTTGAGTCCCAATGTATCTTGCTTTTAGACCCATAATCAGTTTGTAACCACCAGTCTACCCATTCACTATGAGTCATTTCGTTGTAAAGCACATATGCCTTTCTTCGATCAGGCCCGACGCGTTCAAGAGAGGATGGAATTGTAAGAGGAATAGCTGGTCGAATAAATGAAGACGCCGAAGGATCAAGGGCATCAAATGGATGCTGGCTGCCAGATGGAGTAGCTGCGTAATTTGAAGAAGTCAGAAACGTTAGATTATCTATCTCTGCATCATAAAGAGATGATGCAAAGTCAGATTGCTGGCTTTGGGACATGATAAAGTAAGTATACAACACATAAATAAAGAAAAAAAGAAGGGTAAAGGAGATAGATACATGACTAGAAGAAGGATTTCTAATAATTTGATTTACTTAGCTGTTGATAGTAAGTCACACAAACAAGCCTACATATCACAAGTGAAGTGTATTTGGCCCAACGAGGCCCAACGAGGCCCAACAAAGCCCATCAGGGCCCATGAATAGCCCAGGAAACCCCACAAAGAGCCCACGAAAGCCCACGAAAGCCCACGAATAGCCCACGAAAGCCCACGAATAGCCCACGAAAGCCCACGAAAGCCCACGAAAGCCCACGAAAGCCCACGAAAGCCCACGAAAGCCCACGAAAGCCCACGAAAGCCCACGAAAGCCCACGAACAGCCCACTGATAGCCCATTCCCAGCCCAACTTGGTTTTAGATACCCTCAAAATATTTTCATCCGGTCAGATATATAGATAGAATACTGATACAAAGAGCTAAATTCCTTCAAATTCACTTCTTTATACTGTCGTTTATGATTAGAATTCTAAAATAGAGAAAATGAGCTTTCATTTCGTGTAGAGAATAAACAAATCAGAATAAGCAGAAGTAACTTCTTTTTTACTTTTTCTCTTGTCAAGAAGATACACACACCCTTTTATATTTGAAATATATATCTAGACAAGTTTACATTAACTCCATCCACGAACCACCCGTACACCACCATAACAATCGGAATATAGGATTTTTATAAGTAAATAGCTTAAAATAAGCTTTACTTTCTTTAATTCGAAGAGGATTTCCTAGAATTTCCTACTGCTTTAGGCAAGGTTACAAAGAAGTTCAGTCGACAAACTGGAACAGATGTAAAAAACAGTATTTTATTTTGATTATTTAGCAGCTTTATGAACGCCAAGACCAAGATTTTATGCAAAATTGGGCTTTTGCGGGGGCCCATTGGGGGCCCATCGTGGGCCTGATGGTTGGGCTTGGGCCTGAAATCTGGGCCATCAGCCCACAGTGGGTTGGGCCATGGGCCCAAGAGTTAGGCCCATTTGTGGGCTCTGATGAAGTCTAGTCTAGACCTCGATCCACGCGATCTTGATTTTTTACAGTGTCTGCTCGATTGTGTCGGAATTGTTGAGAGAAAAATCCTTGTCGCGGATGATGGGAATATTCTGAGAATTGTATCGGATGGAAAATATGCGCTAATAGGAAACCAAAATGTATGTTTGTGCGAGCTAGAAATCGGCTTGTTTTTATTTGATCTAGGAGATCCGGCCACGTCCGGAATATTGAAATCATTGATGTGCTTTGCGTCAATGCTCGCGTATCGTTTTGATATTCCGGGTTACATGCCGGCATACACTATCTCGCTGGCATAATACGTCATTGGTATATATTTCTAGGCCAGAAATGGATTGCTCTAGTTGTTGGGGCCAGTCGATCTCTGTGGGAGTGTGTATCAAGTTTGTTCATTGACAAATGGCCTCACTGATTTGGACGGTATCCTGGTGTGTTACCGATGAATGAATCCTGTTCTTTAAATGACGTTGAACTTTATTGGGCCACATCCCATGGCAACAGATTTTGCAAATAATCACAGATAATGTTTCTACCTGAATAAAGATCTGATGTTCCATAATAGCTGGGTTAACTGGGATAGACGAAGAATGACAGTTCTATAGTGAAATGGGGGTGAAGAATGAATGAAAATAAAATATATTCTTGTAATTGAATGTTTAGTATAGATGGGGTTGGAGAAGGATATAAAGAATAAGTTTAGAGAATAAGGATTTTCAATGAGAAGAAGTCCGGGGGTTCAGCTAGATAAAAATATATATAAGTTTTTAGATACATCAGATTATTTATTGGATCTGTACTAATCTATAACGGCAGAAACGGCACGGCTGTGCTATCTTGACATCTTATCTCAACAAAAACAACATCAAGTTTTAATTGAGAATTACAATCGCAATCTACGATGGCTCGTCTTAAAATCAAGATAATCTTTAAATAAATGGACATCGAACAACTGATCCAAGTTTGAGCATAATCGGGGCACGGGAAGCTAAATCCAATCTATGATAAAGTGGTAATCCAACTCATGTAATTGAGGCAGGTGGATGGCCAATCACAGGACGTTGTGCTCGGCACCCTAGGTCCAATCCACCTGACTTGCTCCAGGGCCTGTGGGATAGCGGTCAACAATATTAATTGCGTACGCGCGTGAATCAGCTCATCGAACCGGCGCAGCGCTGGCTGAAAATCAGTCGATCCTAAATTGGATCCGGATTCCGGGCTTTATAAGATAATGTGACACTCGTCAATCACGATCCGATCTAATTGTCACATTATACGCAGCCGGTTGAAAAACAAATGGAAATTGGACGTGATTGCGGATTCGGGCGTGATTAACACGATCACGGCCTTGTCTGGGAGCCGCCAGCTCTCCCACACCGCGCAGACGATGTTCAGCTACTAATACCGCTGCTAGAAATCCTACCGCAGCGCGATCAATGATATCATCACTACAATAGTTTCTTTGGGCTCGAGATAGACCGGGATTAGAAACAACATATTCTTTCTGCCGCCGATAAACATGACTGCTATCACGAGACTCTCGCGGTCCTAGATCGCCCGCAGCGCCGGGCCTTGTATCCCTCGTAACTCGAGCTCGGGCCGCTAAGTCAGCCACCGCGCCACCTGCGTCATATCAGCCTGCTAGAGCCAGTACTGTCGCCAGACCTGCTGCTCTGCCGCCGCGTCCTCCCACGGCGCCCGTTTATGTTTCTCTAATGCCGACGGGGGTTCAAACTAAATCGAAACGAATCCGAGAAAGTGATGTCAGTCGGTGTTGGAAAGACAGAACATCTCCTGATGATAGGCGGTCGTTCCGGCCTGCTCCATCAGCCCGTGGCCGTAAACCATCTCGACCACGTGCGACAAATGAACCGCCTGCAGATCCGCGATATGACCCTGCCACTGTTTGTCGTTCATGGCTACCTCGTTATCAAGATCGTCGGCTGCCATTCCCGCCCGCTTCTGCTCTATTCGCTCCTTCTAATTCTGCGGGAACTGACTGCTGGCCCGCATGAACCGCCGGTTGATCCCAATAACAATATCCCGATACGCAGCCGCATGAACTGGCTACCCAAGCCGCCGCTCCGTCTCCCGTTTGAACATTTTTCGGAACCGATCCGAGAATCACGCGCGCCAGATGCCGGGATCGGGACCCCAGAGAAGCGCCCACTGATGCACCGTTAAGGACTCGCGTGGAATAGAGACCTGCCGCTCGAGCCAGCTGTCCAGTTGCTCCACGAACGACCGTACTAACCAGAGATAATAGACGATCAGCTCGCCTATCTCCCGCGGCACATACCGGTGGATAATCTTCGTATCGTTGCTAGCGTAGAACCCCTTGTGGTACGTGGAAATCAGTGTAATCAGCCCGTCATCGATATAGATATTCCGCCGCACGTTTGTTTCGGTATTAACGTGCTGGATATTGAGTAGTTCCGGCGCCCGGGCTGGCTGTTCGCCGGTGAAGTGGATTATCTGCTGGAAGTAGATGTGGAGCTTAGAGGGGTGGCAGCGATGGATCCGGATAAATTTCGCGTGCAGCGCCGGCTCGGCCCGGACCTGATCAATCAGCCACCGCTGGCCCTCCATCGGCCATGCCGTCCGGCTATCGCGCAGAAAGCTCCAGCCGGCTCTCGGCTGCGTAGGATTGTTGTAGCGCTGGTTTCACGGGATAGCGGGCGCCGGCCGCTCCGCCGAATTAAACAATAATTGGTCTAGCAGATCCCGCGCTATCCCGGCTAGCCCGTGGACGAAGCCGCGGAAATCGCCCATAGTAAACCGTAGCTCCTTGTACAGCAGCTTGTCGGCCCCCTGCCACGTGATATGCCCGGGGGTAGTGGTGTTGTAGTGGACCCGTAGCCCGTAGGTGCGCCAATCTAGCAGGATCTGTACGGGGCCGTGGCTGCCGCGTATCATGAACCGCCGCACCATCCGCTCCAGCTGGTCCTGGAACGTACGGCCAGCGAGCGGGCCCTGGCTGTTCTGGCTGTTGTTAGATCTACTGGGGCCGCTCCGTACCGGGTAGACGGGCGTACCGAAGCCCGCGCTGGACAGGGGCTCGCTCGAGCGGTCGATCCACGGGATCACTGCCGGCTGCCGGCTAACGGGCGTCTAGGGACTGCCCACGGCCGACCCGCTGGCGTATCCCTCGTCGACGAGGTCCTCCAGCTCGTCGTCCGCGCTCTGTAACGCCCACGGGGCCTCGGTCTGCCGGTCCTGCCACATCTGCACGATCTGTAGCGCCGCGGGATCTAGCCACAGCGCCTTCTCGATTATAAAGAACCGCGCGAGCTTAATCACGCGCGAGAGGATCGGGGGGTAGCTTTCGGGATCCTGCCAGCCGTTCGCTCCGCGGTCGAGCACCGCCATCACGCAGACGAGTGCGTTCTTGTATTCGTGGCTGCGGTACCGCTGGTTCAGCAGCTCAACGCAGAACTCCAGACACGCCCGCTCGCGCCGTTCGAGCAGTCACGGCTGCAGCGTCTCGTCCACTGCCTGAAGCTTTGGCTGCGGCTCGGGGTGCTGTACCAGCTGCCACAGCCGTGTCCATTTCTGCCGCTGTCGCGCGGTAAACTGGTATGTAGGGCTGGCCCAGTCGTGCGGGTGTTGGGTGCGCGCGAAGAACCCTAACATCTGCTGTTACGGCTGTACGTGTTTTTGCACGCTGGTCTTGTCCATATACGCGAGCAACGGCTGGTGCGGTAGCTCGCCCGCCTGCGTGCGTACCGCTTCTATACAGATCGCCTGTCCGCACCGCTGCACTGTCCGCTGGCTCTTCCGCGCTAGCTGCTCTACCGTGCAGAACAGCACCTGCACGCCCTGCTCGACGGGGTCTACTGTATCGGGGTGGGGCGTCTCGATGCTGCGCAGTAGGTCGGCCAGCGGGATCTCCCTCAGGTACTCGGTCCATCCCGTTATGCGCAGCCACGGGTTCGCATCGCGGGGCTGGGTAGGCTTCACCGGGGCCTCGATCCGTATCGCTTCTGCCGTCTCTCACACCTGTACGATCGCGTTGACCGCCTACTGCGCCTGATCGGAAACGGGTGAAGGGGATTGGCGGCCGTACGGGTAGCAGATATGGATATAATGGGAATTACGACTGCTAAAGAAGATCTGCTGGTACGAGACGGTCCGAAACGATCGCTGCAGTGCTGTCTCGCTGCGAGCCTGCTTAGATGGGGGCAATCGGCCACGGCGGGTTTGTTGGGATCATTGATGAATCTGACGCCAATGCTTTCGCAACGATTTTATCGTAGAGGCGATAAAAGAGCATATATGAGACCCGCGTTGACAGAGTAATCCGGTAGATAAACACGGGAATATAGGAAGCAGATTATCTAACTCTTTCGGAATCTGAATGTTGATGCTATCTTGCTTAACTTAAGGCCATTGCTGAACGGTCTAGGCCATAGAGATAACATCTGTATGGGGTAGTTGATGCTGTTTTTTCAAATGATTTTCTATTTCGGATGGCCGTACACCATAGCGGCAATAGCGGCAGATAAGAACCTTAAAACGTGGGAGTGCTTGAAAGAGATCAGTCTCTATAATGGTATGTTGTTTGTAATAGTCTCAGTGAAAAGAAAGTGTTGAAAGATATCGGGATTTTCCTTTGAACAATAAATATATTATACAACGGAGAACGGCAACGGCTGACGGGCGCTATCTCACCAAAATCAGTCCCGATCAATATCTCATTTTGGAATCCCGATTATAGATGTCTACATATAAATATAGCTCTCAGAACTCGTAAGATTATATGTAAATAGCTATTTTATTAATTGGCAAACGTAAAGGCCCAGACTTTACCTGTAGCGTGAGAAATAAGAAATCCAAGTTGAACTGACCATACCTCAAATGTAAACCGACCATGCCTTAACCCTAACGTATTCTGGTCAATGAGCAGCCTTCGGGTGGAGACACCCTAGACCGATCATGCCTTTGGTCGTTCAACACTATTTGAATAGACCTCGAATCCAAGGAATTCATGCCATTCTCGGTTAACGGCCCGATACTGCCGCTGCCAAACCTCGACATGGTCTAGAGTTATTATATAAAAATAAGAAAGACCCCCAGTTTTCCTCTATCATTGCAATTTATATTTGCGGCTGCTTTTGCCTTTTAGTCCTACCGTCCTCTGCCTCCGTCTCCTGATTACCAGCCTCATGTCGCCTCTTACATGGCCCTGCGGGGACCTCAAACCCTAAAAACTCATGCCACTGGCGGCTGATTTCCCGGTATTGTACTCGCTGCATCTCCACATGTCCAGGGGCCTCTTGCAATCCCTGTGCGTAGATTGTCCCAGTCAGCCAGAGGGTATGGCCGGTCTGTTCATTTATACTGCGGTGGTTATCCATCCAGTAGTCTCGTTTGAATCTATCGCAGGATAAATGAATCTGGGAAATTGCAATAGTCGCATGTTGATAGAGTTTAATATTTATTTACATATTTAAATGGACACGTGTCTTTTGTTTTAACATTGTTTGTAGGCGGTTAACATTCCAGTTCTCCTGGTCCTTAGGCCAGAAAAAAGGGGAGGCGCTAGCAGTCCGTTTTAGGATTATTAGCTCTAGATCTTGCCAGAAAGGGAGGACAAGTCAGAAATAATAGACTATTAGTTGGCTGACTGTCATTGATAGATAACGGTGGATGATTTTGGTCGAATTTAGGATATGATATTTTTTGTGATAAATAATTACGAGACTGATCAAGCCTTGTTTTAGAAAGATACTGCGGTGGTGTTTATGAATACTATTATTATGCCGGAGGTTAAAGAGTTCGTTTTTCTAGTTAGGCTAGCTAGAGATAAGATGGCAGAGTAGAAGCAGATGTTGAAAAAAGAGTTCTATCTACTGAAAGTATTTATGCACGGGGGAATGTTTCCATTTTATTTGGTTCCAGATCTGATGCACATGAAAGAACCAGGATCAAAGCTGGTTAATACAGATGATTTGTTAGAAAAATCATTGTTTTTCAGGGGTAAGCAATGTTTGATTATATGGGTTCTGGAGAAAGTTAAATCTTGTTTGATTCTTAGTTATATTATCGCGGAGCTGGTTCAGATGAAGAAAGGAAACTGCAATCTTTCAGAACTGGTTTTTTTTTTTTTCTTTTTTTTCAACAGGAAAAGGGCGTTCAGGGCCTGTCTGGCCAGCTGGATCTGAAGCTGAACAAAATTGCGGAAGGCGCTCATGTTCAATTCTAGTTCTTGGTAATAAAGGATCTGCTAATTATCATTTCAGTAGATCTGGCCTAGGCTGGTGGTCATGTTCCGCATCTTCTTGCTAAAGGCGCGCAGTCGTGTGATCTAGGCGAAAAAGAAGTGGATATTATAGAATATAAATCGCTCGCGTATCTTATTTAGAGTCTTAGATGTGTGGAGAATCTCTTTTTGAATGGCTGTCTGTATTGTCTGTTGAATCACCAGTAACTGGGCAATCTTAATCAAGGCAAAAAAAAATTGATGTAGAAGCAAGTATCCCGGAAGATCTGCTTTTCTGTATTCATTTCTAGGATAATTAAGAATCCCATTAGGATGCTGTCAAAGAGATCTTCAGTAAGTTGATGGTCCAGGAGGGCGATAGAGAACTGGAGACATGTCTAGTTTAGTCTAGTCTGTATCTTGTTCTTTTTATCTTCTTTCTTCCTATCCCTCTTCTTCTTTTCTTTTTTTTTCTTTTTCTCCTCTTCTAATCTTTGCAGGGTCTGGACGCGGCTCATCATGCGATCGAGTCATGCGGATTGAGACCGGATTAGACAGTGGATCAGGCGAGTAAACTGGCCGGGTGCGGTGGATCGATACGTGAAGCAGATCAATTGTTGTCAGATCCAGATATAATGTTGGTAGATGATGTTTTAAAGATTCATTAGTAGCGGGCAATTTTAGGCGCGGATGCGGGCAAAGATGCTATTAATTTGCATCAGATCAAATTTATTGATTTTTTTTTTTGAATGCATTGGCAGGTCTAATAGATTAGATGGGATATATTATTTGCAAGATAATCCAGCAGCGGTTCAATAATAGAATCTGGAAAAGTATCTAGCTGAACAATTGCAAAGAAGTTTTGTCTTTGGATATAATGTATTCATTGAGTCAGATTTAATTAGGGGTAAATCTCGGTGGTGCTTTGACGGATAGAAATAGTGTTATATGTATTTTGTGTTGTTGTTCGATGGATCTGGATATTAGATATTATTTGGATGTGGGTGAAGTCCGTCTCGTGGAGTAGAAGAATTTGACGGGATTTTGCGGATAAAATAATAGTAAAAAAGTTGTTGTTTGTTTGAAAAGAAAAAAAGCGTTGGCAGCTGACCGGCAGAAAAAAAGTAAAAAAATCTCGAATTGTATAATGCTTTTTTTTCAGGAGCTGTTGTTGAGGATCATGTGTTTTATTTTGGTGTTTAAAGAGTGTTTTTTGTAATTAGATTATGTAGGGGCAATGGAGGCAATGATAGTCTTGATGGATAGAGAGTTCTGAAATCGGCGCGTTGTCGGGAGATGGAATAGAGTAGGGTTTGCCGGAGGCAGGGTTTCAGGATGGTTGTTTAAATATCTGGACATTGGTATTCTGGCGGAGGGCTCTGGTGACAGCAGAGGGATGTTTGGAATGATGGGAGGCCAGATGGGCTGGGGCATGGATTAGTAACACGGCAAATCCATAAGAGGTGCAGATCTATAGCCGATAGACATCACAGTAAGTGAAAAGATTTATGGAAGATAGATTGGTGGATAGATTGGTTTGTAAGGAGGCTGGCCAGTTGATGGGTAGAAATAGAAGAAGGGAGGAAGGCGTACAGGAAGAAAAAAAATAATTATTGTTGATGGATTTGTTTTATCGCATCTTTACGCGTTAAATATATGCGTGTAGGGGGGTTTCAAGTTTCAAGATATGATCTGTTTCTTTTAGTTTGGACAGGCGAGAGAGTGATGAGGGTATGCATCCTGAGAGACGGGACGACGCACAGAGGACGAATCAGGAGGGGGGAAAGGGAAGTGCAGGTCGGGTGCGGGACGGCCTACGTGGTACAGGCCGCCGCCACAGCCAACGTGGATGAGAATCGCTTGAAGAGCGTTCTGCGTCTAGCCATGACAAACCGCCTCTTCTGCGAGCCGAGCCCGGGTTTCGTGGCCCATAATGCCGCCTCGGTCCTCTTGGTCACGTCGCCTGCCCTGAACGACTGGGTTGGGTACACCTCCGAGGAGACCTATCCCGCCTCAGCCAAGCTGGTCGAGGCCACCGAGCGCTACGGCTCCAGCCAGCTCGCCAACCATGCCGCTTACAACATTGCCTTTGACACCGACGAGCCCATGTTCGTACACCTGCAGCACTTCCCGGAGCGGGAGCGGCGGTTCGCAAACACCATGGTTGAGATGACCTCAACGGAGGGATATGGTGTGCATCATCTGGTGGACGGTTATCCGTGGGAGGAGGTCGAGGGCACAGTGGTGGATGTATCTATCCATGCCCCTTTTAAGACTACTTGGTACTTCTTGTGTGTGGGTGTTAATGTTTCTCTAGGTCGGTGGTTCAACAGGCCATGCGAGCGTTGCCATCAGCCACAAAGCCCCCAAGGCCAGGTTCGTAGTCCAGGACGTCGAGGGGGTCGTTGAACAGGGCCGCGCCGCCTTGCCTCCTGGGCTGGTAGAACGCGTCACTTTCCAGACCCACGACTTCTTCACCCCACAGCCCGTCACAGCAGATGTCTATATCCTGCGCTTCATTTTGCATGATCATCCCGATGCCCGGGCTATCGCGATCCTGCAGAATCTCCTCCCTGCGATGAAGAAGGGCAGTCGGGTGATTCTCAATGAAGGGGTGCTGCCGGAGCCATTAATACTCGGAAAGAGTGAGGAGAGAATTGCACGGTAGATGATGTGTTGCTTTGAGTGGCCCAGCAGATAGCTAATCTATGTAGAATTATGGACATGGAAATGATCACGACCTTTAACGCGCGGGAACGCCCGCTTGAGGACTGGAAGAAGCTGTGCCAGGATGCACATCCCGGACTGCAATTACGGCGCTCCTACAAGCCAGCTGGGAGTATAATGTCCATCATGGAGTTTGTCATGGAAGAATAGTAAGCACAGGCTCGTGTTGGGCCTTAGCTGCTCAGAGTTTCAATATCAATGGATCCATATATTTCTTGATACAGTTATCGTTTTCCCACATAAGACGATCCTCATGGGTACCAACAATTGGCACCATCTAAATACGCCTATATCACCTATTCTTGATGGTGTGCAACGTGCGCATTATTCATGAGGTGGATTACGGGATCTCTATCTGGGAGGCTTCTGTGTGAGGTTCTAGTTTATGTCAAAACTATTAGTCCTCAATAGCCTACTATGTGATTATTGTTCATTGAAATTGGAGTCGTAATTAGCAAAATAGGGAAAAGGAAATGAAAACATCAACAGCTTATAAAGAGAGAATAGGGGCAGAGATAAATCCGGGAGAGGGTAAAGCTTTGAAAAGCAAGGTCACTGGATGTGACGAACTGACGAACGACCACGAAGAACCACTATATAGAGCGATGCGCGTACCAAGTCTGTTGACATGGTATTCTAGCCTTTTAGTAGTCTAATGGTTAAACGTTCCATTCCAGGCATAAACTAAGCGTTCTGAGTGGTACAAGCGCACCTGCCACCGACCGTGACAGCTTATACATTCAGACATTGGCGTTTTGAACCGGTTGGTGGAGAACCAGACAAGGATCTTTTTCTCCGGCCTACCAATAATTGTAGTATTGATTCCCTCCCCTTATATCTAGCCCAGTCCAACGGAGTCCACCCGTTTTTATCGGAAGTTTCCATATTCACAGTACCGCTATGTGAGAGCAACCGGACGACTGCCTCATTCCCGGAGCAGACCGCCCAAGATAGAGGCGTTCGGCCAGTGAAGCACGGGACATCCGGATCAACAGTTTTGTGCTCTAGAAGAAGATGTACCACAGCCTCATGGCCCCTTCCTGAAGCCCATGAGAGCGGTGTTCGACCACTCTCGTCCCGGGAATCTGGTTCAACATCTCTGTGTGCAATCAGGATTTGCACCATGTGGTCGTACCCCCCCCTTGCCGCCCACATGAGTGGTGTCCTACATTTATCGTCCTTTAGATTCGGATTAACGGCCGGATGACATAGTAGCAATTGTGCAACTGTCGTGTATCCTAGTCCCGCGGCCCATGACAATGGGGTCCGACCTTCTAGATCCTGCGAGTCAGTGTTCACGCCGGTTTGTTGTAGCAGTAGCTTTACTACGGCTTCATTTCCCCCTTTTGCAGCCCATGATAGTGGTGTTTGGCCTGAACTGGACTTCGAGTCAGGCACCACCGCCGAGTTTCCAAGGAGCAATCTCGCCGTCCGTTCATGGCCTTTGCCTGCAGCCCATGACAATGGAGTTCGTCTTAGTTCACAGTCTGGGGCGTCTGGGTCGACACCGTCCTGATTGAGCAACAATTCCACAATTGAATCATGCCCTTTTTGAGCCGCCCAAGATAATGGTGTGATGCCAGTATTCGACGGACTATTAGGATCAACTAGTGGATGGTTTAGGAGACGACTCACGACGGGTTCGTGTCCTCTCTCAGCAGCCAACGATAATGGCGTTCGCCCATTTCGGGTATCCTTCGGATCTGGGTTGATGCATTTGCAGGCCAGGAGCAGCTGTATAATAGTTTCATGCCCCTTATCAGCTGCCCAGGCTAATGGTGTCCAACCATGCCGATTATCCACGGAATTCGGGTCAGCATTCCTCTCCAACAACAGCCGGACACTCCCGACGCTCCCTTCACCTGCGGCCCATGAAAGTGGCGTCCTGCCATTATTGCCCTTCGAGTCCGGATTCACACGACTGTCTCTTAAGAGCTGACGCAGTATGCCTTCATTACCCAGCGATGCCGCCCATGACAAGGGCGTCCGGCCGTATCTGGATTCCGCAGCATCCGGGTCGACAATCTCTTGATGCAAGAGAAGTCGCATCACTGCCTCGTGCCCTCCAACAGCTGCCCACCACACCGGTGTCCGTCCGGAAAAGGGGTCAGCTTCTGCCGGAAGGACCCCCGGCTGATCTAGTAAAACCCGGACGATCCTCTCGCTACCTGCCTCCGCGGCCCACATCAATGGAGTCATACCAGTGTCGGGATGTGGAGCAGTTACGTTGACCTTCTCTTGAGCTAGTAGACGCTGCACCAACAGAGTAAGTCCCAGAGTGGTGCACACGATTAGGTCTGTGAACCCGGATGGGCAAACGGAGAAGTCAACCGAGAGCCAGTGGATTGGGAACCACGTCAAGAATCGCTTAGTTTCAGTGTCACAGACATGTAGGGCTGACTGTATAAGAGCCGAGTCTTCTGTTACTTGAGCTTCTCGGAAATGGAACGACCAGCACTCTGCCGTGTACTTGAGAAACTTGTGTTCAGTACTATACTCATCAATGGCTTTTTGGAAATCATGGATATTGATGTCAGCATCTATCATCATCGGTTCATACTCAAAAGCCGGCAACAGGAGATAAGCGAGACAGATCTCTGCCAGAACATGGTGTGATTCTTCCAGTCGCAAGGCATGTTTCCAGTAGCTGGGAACGCGTCTTCTTTGGACTTGCTGGGGACTAGGAGCCGCGGTTGATAAAAGAAACTGCTTGACTGTTTCGTGGATGAAATAGATCTTTGAATCGATCACGGTGACCAGGAGGCCGCAAAGATTTTTGATCCTGGTAAGAAAAGGCCTCTCCGGTTCTAGATCCAGGTCTTCATGTGATCTGGTGTGTTCGTCTATTGCAAGGGCAAAGTTCATCTCCTGGATGGTAAGTGGGCGAGTCGCTGCGACAACAATATGGAGGAGTTTCTTTGCCTCATCCATGTCAGTGCTTCTCTTCAAGATTGCCTCATACGCATCGTCAACTGTTCTTGGCATCGTGCTAATAGCCTTTCGTAGTTTCTTCTCCGTGGTTATATGTGGATCATTGCGAATGAGTTCAATGATCAGCTTCAACCACAAATACGTTCGGTGGGTGACCTTTGAGAGCTCGGTCTCCAAGAATGATATGGCCGATCCCGGAAGGCCCAAATACGTCACGAGATCTTTCACTTTCACTTTAATCACAAGGTCTATTTCCTTGCTGATGTGGGTTGCCTCTTCCTCTCCCGATAGCCGGGCCATCGGTTGGATAGAGACGAGGGTGTTGAAAAGGCGTTCAATGTCGTAATAAGGACGGCTGGTGACGAGGAACTTTAGCCTATGGGAATTGCTTCCTTGTTCGTTGCAGAAGAACGAGGTTAATGTCTCAATGAGTCCTTCCATCCCGATTCCATCACGTCCGTCCTTTTCACACTCATCGAGGCCATCCAGAATACACACCACCTCACCAGCCTCTGTATCTCGTACTGCAGTTGTCAGGATGCCCCAGAGTGTATCAAACAGATACGGAAGCTCTGACCCGTTCTCGTCGAACGCGGTCAAGGCGTGCTTACGCAGCGGCTTATTCTGTGTCAGCAGCTGGTGCAGAATTGCACACATGGCGTTTGAAACGCTCCTCTGCGTTGGGTCGTCTTCCTTGAAGAAGAAATAGCACGTAGTGCGAGAGGCTGATGAAGCCAGTTCTTTGTCGACAAGGGACTTGGACAAAACAGATTTCCCGCAGCCAGGATCGGCCGACAACCAGAGGAGGCTGGATGTCTTCCTGTCACGCCATTCAACGAAGGTTGGGTGCTCCAAGAACCATTGGCACGTTCCATCGACCCGATCGGGATTCCTGGCTTTAAACAATTCGTAGTTAGACGTCCGGAGTGTCTGGAGGGACTTGGAGGCCTGCTCTTCGTCCCGTTGGGCCTGCATCGAAGTTCGGACTGAGTAGACAAGTGAGCCCGTTAGTACGCATATAATACATGAATAGGATGGGACCAGAGGATGAAAGTTATAGACACGGGTGATGTGTGCAGGCCATTTAGACGGATGCAAACGAAGGGGAAAAGAACAGAGTGGGGCGATGTTTTCTGGCCTTTAAGCTGTCGAGAGTAAACTACAGACGGCAATGGCCCCAACAACAGTATCTCCCGCTCATGGCTGCGGTCATAGTAGGATCAAGGCATTGCAGGGGAGAGTTGAGAAGGGTTGAGCTAAAGTGCTCTACTACCTACCTGTCTCCGATATCACCACTTTCAATGTGCGGGTATTGGCGACCTCATGAGCTGGGATTATCATCACAAGTTCCTTCGCAAATGCGGCCGCAGCAACAGCCGCGTACTCTTGCCATACTTTGTTCTTGTGGGAGTCCGCATAATCGCAGATGCCTCGGATGACAAGGCATTGGAACTGATTCTGTAGCCCTGCTGCCTCCATCTCGAAGCAAAGAACGCCACCGAGATCTCTACTGATCTTGTCTCTCTTTGTACCGTCCTTGATTACCTGATTCCCAGACGCAATGAGTCCATAGTGGACGGCTGGCGCGGATCTCGGTATTCGAATCAACGCTTTGCCATGGTCGCATTCCTCGCACGTCTCATTGTCGTCGACATGACTGCACTCGGCTGGAAATAGAACATCTGTCATGTCCGGCTGCAGAGCATACTTGGTCATTGGAGGATACCTGGCCATCATATCTGCTAGATATGTACCAGTCTTACTACCTTCGAGGTCATGGTTCGAGATCAGCTTTGACAGCGCGGCCATCAGGACCTGCGGTGGCCGATTCAGCGATCCCGTCCGCTCAAAGCCGCCACCAGCTCCCACGGATTTGCCAAAGTCCCACTGCACGACACCCCCGTGCTGTCCCGTTGGCATGCTCACTACCACATCCCCCAGCTGAATTTCATGTCGCTTGCCAGGCACGCCTCCACCGATGCCGACCATCAAGCCAAATCGGATTGACCTAAACGTCACCAGCATCCGACTCGCGACGGTAGCTGCAGAGTTGGTCCCTATTTCTCCCAACGGGAGACACGCAATGGCAATGTTATGCGTCCCGATGCTGCCTAAACAGTAGGTGTTGTAATCGCCTGGAGGTACGTGAAGGTCTGGATGGATATTGTCCAGCATTGCCCGCGCCGCCGTGAGCTCTTTCGGTAAGGCACATATCCATCCCACAGTGTAGTCGTCGTGCTCGAGGCAACCCGAATGCATGTTCCACGATGAACTAGTATAAGCCGGTTTACGGAGTAGCTAACGAGTGGGTGGTGATAAGGAGACATTTTCTAGGGTGAAAAGGATGGATTGCCCCCTGAAGTTACGGACAAAAAACTTTCCCCGATACTGACTCATCGTTCAGTATTTTAAAGGAAATTACAGTGGATTTCTTTTTTGTTTTCTGGTAATACTACTGGGTAATTGTCAGAATAAAGCTAGTCACTATTGGGACACCTTGTAAATATATATACCTAAAACCCCGCCCCCTTAGGCAGCGGACACGGGAAACGGTCCAGGATGATGCCTGCAACACCGCAGGACGTCCATGCGAGTGGTCAGACGGGAGTCAGACGAGTCCTTAATCCGCCAAGAACGAAAAAAATTCGAAAAACGAAGATCACGATACAGAAGAATATGAGGACCAATGAAAAACGTAAGCGAATTTTGGCGCAGGTTTTGGCAGTGCAAACGCAGCGTCATTTTGCGGGCACCTCGCGGGCGGTAGTTAACCCTCTCACTCAGTTCCTTCGTTTCAGGGCATGGTTCTTATAGAGAGGTTGACAGATAATCCTTCCAACTATAGTCGAATCAGAATACCATATAATCGACGGTAGTATTTGAGACTTGTAGGCGATTTAAGTTCAAGTGCTTGTCAACCTTACAGTACCACTAGCCAAGAACCACGTTTAACAGTTCCAGTGCATTCAACGAAAGGGATGGAAAACAAAAGAATAAAGTCAGTGGACACTCGCACCCCAATCAGTACACGGTTTGGCAGCAAAATTGCTCTTTGAAACCCAATCCGGCTAGCATTGGCTTGATCTGCTTGACAAAAGCAAAAAGAAAAAAACCAACAATTCCGAACCTGGTGATAGGTTTGTTGCATCACCAATTTGGTTGGCTGTGAGAGAAGCACCCCTGGCCAGCCAATCCGAATCTCTCTTCTGCATTTGATTCTTGGCCAGGCAGCTCGACTCCGTGCATATTCTGCCCATGCCGATGACGTGTACGAAGCTCGGGTTCCTTCCAGATGAGCCATCCAGATCTGGTCACCCATTTTGGGGCTTGCAGCCACTGGGTCCCACAGTGGGAACAGTCCACGTCGTCGTGGGGGAGGGAGTCTCGCCCAGCTACAAGGGCCTCAACAATAAATGATTGTGTGTGAATGCCCCTTCTGAGCGCAGCTGCAACCAGGTCGTCGAAACCGCCGAGCTTTCCGCATCTAAAGCATCTCGGTTTAGGTCCGTCGAAGATGAACCCATCAATGGGGAGGGACGACCACTCAACATCAAGGAGCTCGCTGAGCCTCGCCGCTTCTCCTTCGTCGATCAACCAGTAGTGACCGTCTTTGGGCATTTGCTCCGCAATGTGGTCTGGGAGGGCGAAAGACATTTTCAGGGCTGGTTGCTGAGGATGTTGGAATAGTCTTTGTTTCGAGTCGGACGTGGTAAATTGAAACTGGAAGTAGCGGGGCAGCGAGGAGATATTTATACCTAACTTTTAGCGATTTGCGACATTCGCTCGTTAGATACCTGCACATATCTCTCAGATGATGAGGGGGGAGGGGCTTTAGGGAGATCTGACAGAAGTACCTCTATAATAGTCACCGTATATTGAAAAAGGATTAGTCGTGCATGCAGCTCGCTAGCTTTATCATGCCTTTGCACCCACTTGTACTCCTATGAATCATCTCGACTTCTTCTGTAATTATAGCGAGCTAGTTCTGGAGGGCAGAAATGTCAGTTCAAGACCGATTATCACCCGCAGCGAAAGACAGTCTGAAGACACAAGGCCTATTCTTGCTGAATGCAGACCAGTTTCAGCATGTCACAAGCATAAAGCAGGTACAGTTTGCTGTCGACATTGTTGCGGTACACGGTATCACAGGCAACGCCTACAGCACCTGGACACACAAAAATGACAAGCTTTGGCTCCGTGATTTTCTTCCTGAGACTTTACCAGGCGCCCGGGTATTTACCTATGGATATCCCTCAGTCGAAACATTTACTGCCGGGCCCAACGAGCTTTCAAATGCAGCAGTGGCCTTTCTGTACGAATTGACCCTTCAGAGAGAGCCACAAGAGGTACGCGACCACCGAGTGCCTGCGCAGTTTCTTATAGCTAATTTGGCCTTCAGTACAAGTTTCGCCCCCTTATCTTCATTTGCCACAGCTTGGGGGGTCTATTGGTGAAGCAGGTAAGCGTCAACTACCATCAATCCTCGACGTACCTATGGCAAGCCAATGCCCAGTGCATGTCCAACTGACCTTTTGACCAGTTGTTCTTGACAACCATGTTGGCTACTGAGACCTATTCCAGCGTTCATGATTCCATACTTGGTATATTCTTTCTTGGAACACCTCATCGAGCATCTCCGACGGCCGATTTCTCCCGGGTATTGGTGAACATTGCCGACATTGCCCTCGCAAGCCCACTCAAGGATCAGGGATCTATCTCAAAAGCACTTCCGCTACTAGGTGATTCCCGATCCTCCAAAGCTCTAGAAGACCTATCGAAACAATTTGACGACCAAATACGCGACATAAAAGTAGTCTCATTTGTTGAGCAGAATACAACTCCGGGTCTAAAACGACGAGTAGGTACAGAATTTGCAAGACGAACAGAGGAAGAAAACTAATAAGATCATAACTACATGCTGTTGATGATGTTAGTGGAACAGCAGATATCCTTATCGAGTCTGTCGAGGAGATGGAAGGCTGCGATCACCGTGATGTGGCCAGGTTTGCAAATGTCAACGAACCCTCGTACATAGCGTTGTTTGGTCATCTTGAGGCTTTGGTTAAGGTCTGTATCTTGGACTAGATAACTCTGTTGTTATTCAACATTTAGGTGGACCCAAGACACATATTATGCACTGAAGTAACGGGCTTGTAGACCAATTCTCAAAAACTCTGTAATTTAGTTCCTGAACGGTGTACAGGAGGAGCGACCAAGAATAATGAGATAATTCTGGACTCAGAGCTATTACTACAATGACACCGTTTATGTGATGTAAAATTACAGATAATAAATGCGGTGCCTTTCCATAAACTGGGTTATGCATCTCTACCAGCTGCAGTTGTGAGGCACTTGAGGGGATTTCGAAAATAATGGAGAGGTAGCAAAAAGGGTGCGTATCTTGGCTCAGTTACGCGTGATTCACGTGTTTTGCCAATTCCAACCCACCTGCAACACCATTAGGAACCAAACCGGATGCCTATGCTGCATCGTACTGCAGACTGCAGGTGAACAGGCTGCTGTCAGCCAATCCATCAGCCTCGGCCACGCCAGACACCATGTTACTGTATTACCGGCAACCAGAATTATCTCCGCCCTGATCATATCGAGGATATGGTGTCCAAGTAGGATGGGTCAAGAGGCGGATCCAAAATATTCCCAAGCCGTCGCTCGATGTGATAGATCACACAACCCCGCCACTGTTTGACCGAGAAGTATCCGATGGCGTTAGGTATACCAACTGCAGATACTTGATTCGTTCTTGTCAGATGAGACCTGCCAATCCTTTCTAGGATAGAAAATTGTCGAAGACGCTAGGCATCCCGAATGGGTTTACCATCATCATGTAACCACAGTACCATATTCGAGATCTATCAGTCACCAAACAAGATCTTTGGTATGCTCTCTGAATAAAACAGGTTGTCGCAGTCCAACGATTTCAAAAAGATGCAAAGAGATTAGAAAGGCAGACCAGCTTTTATTCTGATGAGACACGAAGTAAAACTGTACAAAAGAGGGGAAGGTGCAGGTCTGAGCTGTCCTGCAGATTGCTGTTTAATCAGCCGCTTATTGTCACGAGAACGTAACCGGACAACAAAGTGACGTGACAACAAGCCGGCGCAGTTCTACCGCCCACCATCACCAAAACGCTCAATTTCATTAACTCGATCAAAAATAAAGCAATTTTATTGCTCAAAAATGGAAAAAATGCAGTAAATTTTAAATAGACTCTAATTTCTAATTAGATAAGAATAAAATTTAGACATTTTAAGCAATTGTAATCTCTCTAATTAAAATTACTATAGCAAAAAATTAACGCGTAAAAGGATCTTAAATAATTATAATAGTTTAATTTTTTGTCTTTTAGCAACTTTTTCATTAGCAATTTGATATTTCATTTGATTGTTTAAAGTGCCTTTTTTAAAGATATTAGTGTGAAGCCTTTTTAGTGAGATTTTATATTAATTAATTGCGCGAAGTTATTAGATTTCTTGTTAAAGAAACATAATATTTTATGAAGTCATTGTAGCCGCTTGCTATATATTTTCATATATTTGTTCTAAGACATGTAAACATCAAGAGCTTATAAAGAGAGAACAGAGGCAGAGATAAATCCGGAAGAGGGTAAAGCTTTGTAAAGCACCGTCACTGGGATCGGGCAAGGGATGGAAAAAACACAGTTTGTTTTCGCCTTATACAGCAAGGTCGGCCTACTTCAATATCCTCGAACTGCATGGCTGAGGATTCCCCGCACCTACGTGCACTCCGTTTCCATCATTGTAACGCCGCGATGGCGGGTGATACACTCATCTGTTGATTGCAGACCATCGTCATAATAATGTCACTGGCATGAGAGAACATGAAGAATTGAAAATAGAAACACGATAATCGAAATCCTACACCTTGAACCAACTCAATCACCTGAACTAAACAACAACGATCCGATCCTCCCTTCTCCCCAACTCCTCCAACTCCACCACAGCAGCAACAAACCTTCCCATCAAGCCTTCCGCCTCCACTTCACGGATCTTCCTACTTGACCCCCCAAGCATAGCATTCAACCTTCCGTTTTCTGGAAACGTAACGAGATGCAGATTTTCTGGTGTGCGCACATCCAGCACCCACTTTGACTCGACACCTGCAATTGGACAGGGAAACCCCAGCCCCGCGTTTTGGTGCGTGAACGCACACCCGAACTCTGTTCCCACTGGCCAGGGCGATGCCCGCGCGACGATCTCCCGGAGGTCAATGTTGGAGTACGGGATGGCTTTTATCTGTTGGTTTTGAACGTGTGATAATAGGTTCAGGGCCGTGGTGTCAGGGACTATTGTTACCCTGAATGGGGAGAAAGTGATACATGGCCCGGAGACGGTTTCGATATCCTTTAGCGCCGCATCCCGGCCACTGGTGACCTGACCAAAGACGATATCGCGGGAATTGGTTGTGCGCGCTAGAGCAAGTGCCCAGGCTGCCTTTAGGAGGGAGGCGAGGGTAATTCCCGGGGGTGGTGTTGGAAGGGCCATGGAGCGGAGCACTTTGACCATTGACTCTGGCTCGGATGGTGGAGAGGGGGAGCAGTGGGACAGAACGTCTGTCATTCGGGAGTTTTGGAGGGTGCTGCGCCAGAAAGACAGGGCTTTGGGTGTGATTTGGGAGTGGCGGAACTGGAGATATCTGGGGAATGGGAGGCGAGGATTGAAAGATTGCTCGTTGTTGTTGTTGCTGCTGTTGTTGTATGCGGATGCTAAGTCTTCGGACAGGAGGCGGAATGAGGCGCCGTCGTATTGGGCGTGGGTTAGCCGGAGGATGAGGAGGTGAGAAGTGGGCGATTGGGACAGGAGGAAGGGTTGGAAGTGCGGGGAGCCTGGTGGGATTGGGATTTTGTCTTCTCTGAGAATGTTGGTTGCGGATGCTGCGAGATCCTCGCTCATGACCTTGATGAGTTTGAAATTTAGTTTGCGCAGGACAATTTGCAGATGGGTATCCTGGTAAGGGATGAATACGGTTCGAAGGATGGCGTGACTGCGGACGAGAGCATGGAAGGCAGTCTCCAGACGCTCTGTGTTGATATGAGTGGGCAGATGGAGTTGAGAGTAGGTGATATCCTCTTCGACCATGAGCCGGCTTTGAAACTCGGTGGTAGGGACGACATCAACCACGTCCTGTTTGTCAAATGGGTAGGGTGGGAGCTCAGCGAGAAAGGATTCAAGATCAGTGATGCCGAGCAGAGACCCTGGGGAGTATTCGGATACAGAATGAGATTCTGAATAGCTGATGAGTTTGGCTAGATCGGAGAGAACGGGATGGCTGAAAATGAATGGCACCGGAAGATGCAGACCCTGGTGGCGAGCAATGGCTGACAGTTTCATGGCTGCGAAGGAGTCTCCCCCAAGATGGAAGAAATCATCGTCTGCCCCGATTTGTTCCGCCGATGTTTGGAGTATGCCGGCCCAGAGACCTTGGAGCAGCTTTTCTCCTTCAGTTGCTGGCACACGCTTTGCAGACTGGACAGCGGAGAGTGCCTGTATCTGTTGACGAGTGAGAGTCGCCGCTTGTTCCCGCAGCAGCCGCCTGTCGACCTTGCCGTTGGAGTTGTGTGGGATATGCGATACTCGAAGAATAACACCGGGAACCATGTATTTTGGAAGTAGATGCCGCAGCTGGACTGTTGCTGTTGCGGCCTGAGCTAGGAAAGCCGGACTGGGAGACACGAATAGTGTCTCGCTACTAGCAGTGGAATGGGCGATGAATGCCATTAGGGTTGGAGAACCTCCGCTTGGAATTACCACTTCAGCCACGACTTCTCTCACATCAGGGAGCAGATCTCGCACATTTTGTTCTACCTCGCCAAGCTCAATGCGCTGGCCGCGTAGCTTAACCTGGGTGTCTCTGCGGCCGATGATGCGAAGGCTACCGTCGGGGTTGAGCTGAAATAGATCCCCACTTCGATATAGCCTCGTAGTGCTACCGGACCTGAAAGAGCTGAGCCATGGTGGCGTATCCTCGATATAAGCCTCAGCGGTTCGTTCGGTATCACGAAGGTAACCGCGGGTGACCGTTGGGCCTTCAATCAGCAGCTCTCCAACAACACCCAAGGGAGCTAGGCGGGTGGGATCAGACGGCATGGTGATCCACGCCACTGCGCCAAACATTCGTCCAATCGTGCCTTCTCGCCAGCCGACGGAGGGGATTTGGCTCAGAACATTGCAAATGGATGTTTCCGCCGGGGCGTATGCGTTGACCAAGTTAACTCTGGAGGCCCAGGTACGGATGTTATCCTGTGTGACTGGCTCTCCTCCAAGGACCACGGTCTGTACTCCAGGGATATCGTCTGGCTGGAAAAGGCTGAGGAATGAAGGCGTCCAAAATGTCCAATTGACATTGTGCTCATTGATGAATGGGGCGACATTGTTGAGGCGATCGAACTCGGAGGGAATGCAAACACAGCCACCGTGGACGAGGACGCTGAAGACCTCGCCGAGACTCATGTCAAAGGCATAGGAAGCCCAATGCAAAGCTCGAGTATTTTCATTGATATAGCAAACAGGGCTATGATGTCGGATGCTAGTGCAAAGGTTGCGGTGTTCCATCACGATGCCTTTTGGCTTTCCTGTGCTGCCTGAAGTAAATGCGACAAAGGCTGCATCAGAGGGCTTGGTGTCAGGGGCTATGAATTTCTCCACCATCTCTGTTGCATCGAGGATAGGAACGGTGATCACTGATACATTTGCCCCAGTCATCAGATGTTCGTTCGCAGCGGAGACAATCACTGATTTGGCGGCTGTGCGTTGTAGAATTTCCTGGATGCGTCCCTTGGGATGGGTTGGGTCTAGGTTGACGCAGGTGGCTCCGATACGGAGGACTGATATCATAGTGATGATGCTCCATTTGGAGCGCTCGAAGCACAGCGGGACCAGTGATCCTGGCTGGATACCGAGCGACTGAAGATGCTGTGCCAGTAAGCCTGATAGTAAATCGAGAGTACCATAAGTTACCTCCCCGTCCCATGAGGAAATCGCAGAAGCTTTTGGCCGCAGAGAACATTGCTGCAGAACAAGGTCGTGTACGCAGGATTCGACAGACGACGGGACGACGGAATTCGACTCCACCATCTGCTGATGGTCCTGGGGGCTGACGAGGTTAAGATCCCGGATGTGAAGGCCATTCAAGACATCACTTGACATTTGACGCAGAATGTGCTCGAATTGCTGCATCATCCTAGTCGCCTCCACTGGATGGACCACTCCCTCATCATAGTTGACAGTGACAGCAACATCGCCATTCTCTGCAAGGTGGCACACCATAAATAATGCAACACTCGCAAAAGCATAGTAGTCCTCGTGTTCGCCTCGCACATGCGCGATGGCATTCCCCTCATGTTCACTGGAACTTGAAGGCTGAATGACAAGTTGACATTGGAAGCTGCATGCGGTGGCCGCCTCAGGGCCTAGCTGACGAATGTACTGCAGACCTGTCTGTTGGAATGGAATCATGGACGTAGCCTTTTGCTGCATAGCCTTCATTGCTGTATCCACGGTATCTTCGGCCCGGACATGGAAACGCACAGGGACAGTGGCAAATGTCGGGCCGGTGATATCCTGGATTCCAGAGACCGAAGCGCTTCGTCCGTTCACGGTCAGCCCGTATAGAATGTCCTCGGAGTCCGTGTAGCAAGACATTATCACAGCCCAGGCCAATTGAATCAAGGTAGGCGCGGTATATTCTGTGTTTGCACGGGCCAGGTTGGTGATGCGATGTTCGAGAGATGACTTTGGAGCAGGGATGTATCGAGGCGATGGCAGAGCAGGGAAGATAGGGGCACTCAAGCTGGTAAATTCCGACTGCCAGAAGGCCTCTGTGCCCTGGACGTTTCGGATGTGTCGAATAAAATGCTTGAAAGGCCTTGATTGCAGTGGCTCACCTCTATGATACGATGCGTTGACTTGGTCCCACAGCAGCGGCAGGGACCAGCCGTCATACAATGCATGGTGTAGTGTGAGATGGAAGCTGCCGCTTGCCTTGACAATGGCGAAGTGGGCTAATTCGCTGTCCAATGTCATTGTGGGGCGTTTCACTTGCTCATACTCTTCTTGAGTCTCGAACACATGCCAGCGGATTGAATGACGAACCACCACCTGAAGCATATTCGATGCACCTAATTGGACGATGCGAGTGCGCAGGATGGCATTAGCGTCGAATGCCTTGTCCCAGGCAGACTGGAACCTGACCAAGTCAACGTCAGCAGCTAGGTCGTAGTCAAACCTCGCAATGTATTGACCGGGTGTCTTTGCGGTCAAGGTCATCAGCCCCTCCTGTAGGGGCGTGCATGGGTAAATGTCTTCAATATCGTCCATGCAAATACGGCACCTCTCGGCGGCTGACTTGGCTATAGACTGTTGACTTAGGACATTGTTCTCAATCAGGGCAAAAGGCAAGACATCGTAGTTCGTTTCAGTAGCATCCGCCCCTGCGGCAGCGGCCAAATCACGCAACCTGGGATGATTGAATACATCAGTCATATCAATGGCATAGCCAGCCTCACGAGCAAGGGGAATGAGCTTCATGGCGATGATTGAGTCCCCTCCGAGGCGGAAGAAATGATCATCGACGCCTATGTCCGACACCTCTAGATTGAGAACCAGCGCTAACAACCGTTGAAACACCGATTCCGCTTCAGTGGAGGGCGGCGTTTTTGTCGAGCTTATAGAAGTTAGATTTTCCATTTGTTGTCTTGTGAGCGCTTCTGCGGCCTCCCTGAGAGCCCGTCGGTCTGTTTTTCCAGTCTTTGTCAGGGGGATTTGATCCAGAGGAACGAATATAGTAGGCACCATGTAGGTGGGTAGAACCTCATCGAGTCTGGATAACGCCGTCGCGATGCCTTCCTTGAAGATATCACCAGAGTCTCCAAAAATCCTGCGTTTATGGGAAATAGCTTCTGCACGATCTTGCAGAATAAAGGCCATGAGCGCTGCTGGCCTGCTTTCTCCGGGCGGCTTGACGACCTCCGCAATGGCATCCTGAGTATTGGGAAAGCATTCACGCAGATGAAACTCAACCTCGCCGAGCTCGACACGCTGACCACGAAGCTTCACCTGTGTGTCCTTGCGGGAGATATAGTGCAAAGATCCGTTCTCGTTGTACTTGACTAGGTCTCCTGTTTTATAAATAGAGAACCTTTGGCCGCCGACAAGCTCTCGAAGCCAGGATGGTGGTGATATGAATGCAGCTGCGGTCTTCTCCGCCTCGTTGATATAGCCGCGACCAACGCCTGGTCCCTCGATCAACAGTTCACCCACGGCTCCGAGAGGCAGCAACTTCTCATGGTCATTTGGATCGACGACCCACGATCTGCAACCCACGGCTAAACCGATATCGCGTCCACTGGTGGTTGCAGAAATAGGACCCGTCCCAACACACATGATCGAGCATTCAGCAGGGCCATACGCAAGATGGATATCCAGTCTATCCTGCCAGGCCTTCAGCTCCTTCGCGGATATCAGCTCGCCAGCTAGAACCATGGTCTTTAGGCTCGGGAACTCGGTCGGGTCTAGGATCCTTGCCACAGAGGGGGTAAGGAAAGCCCAATTGACTTGCATATTGGCGACAGCACGCGCGAGGTCTTGCGTGCGCTCGGCTTCAGAAGGAATACAAACACAGCCACCATGGATCAGGGTGGTGATGTTTTCATAAACACTGGCATCGAAAGCATACGAGGCAAACTGGAGAACCCGGGACTCGGAGTTAAGATTGAGAGCTGGCCCCTGAGCAAGCGCGGCTGAGGAGAAGGATTGATGCTCGATTACAACTCCCTTTGGTTTGCCTGTTGAACCGGATGTGAAGAGAGCGCAGAATGCACTGCTTGGCACTGATGGTCGCGGAGGCTGGGACGTGGCGGCAGACCAATCTTCATGGTCGCTGACAGTAACCACATGTTTTGCAAGTGAAGTAGAGGTACTTTTATGTGCTTCAGATGAAATGATCACGGAGATTCGGGCATCATCGCTCATCCCTTGCAGACGCTGGATGGGATACGATGGGTCCAAAAGAATAAAAGCTGCACCGCATTTCATCACACCGACCATGGCAATTATGGCCCAGCGAGACTTCTCGGAGTAGATTCCAATGTAGCCCCCCCGGGAATCATCGTACTTGGAGAGGTGAGTTGCCAAGGCAGAGCTTAGACGGTCGACTTCAGCATATGTAAAGTCGCCGTCCCAGGCACAGACAGCCTGGGAGGTCGGCCGGGCGAGGCACTGGTCGTGGATCAAGTCATGGACACACCGATGGACAGGTGAGAGCATCTGCGGGCTGTGGGCTTCAAGATTCCTTTTGTTGAAGGGGCCGAATAGACTGAGTTCGTGGACCCTTTGCGCGGGCCTCGACGTGATGCCCCACAAAGCCTGCTGGAACGCATCGATCACATTTCCGGCCTGATTGTCCGAAAGGAAACTCGTCGCATATAGCAGCGAAACGCCAATGGATTCTTCTGATACCTCGATGTTGATACCAACATCGTACTGAAAAGTCAGCGAGGATTAATCGCATATAGTTGAACACGCTTACCTCGGTACCCCCCTCGGTCTTCAAATCCTTAAACACAAGACTGGATCCACCCGAATGCTCGTCCAATTCCCTCTGCACAGACATGACGGTATTGAACAGCGCCCTATCCGACACTTTGGCACAGCGTGTCTTTTCTCCCAGTGCCAGAGTCTGATGGGTCAGGCTTTGCACAAAATCTGCTTGATTTTGCTCGAGCAAATCCAGAATTTTCGCCGTGCCCTGTAGAGATATATTGCAGACCAGCATGTTGATGAACGGGCCTACGGTGATGTCAATGTTGGGAATTGGAACATCCCTTCCAGACGTGACATAGCCGAAACACGCGCTGTCCGAATTAAGGTACGTTCGCAAGACAAGTGCCCAAGCTAGCTGGAATGTATTCGCCAATGTCACATCATAATCATGACAGAACTGACGAAGGGCCTGATCAAAAGGCACCGTAATCTCGACGTGAGAATGAGCGACTGCATCGTTTGGCTCAGATGACCCGGGGAAGACGCATGGCTGTACATCGCCCAGGTATTTTTCCCAGTAAGCGCGATCGTCATCCAGTGGCTGCTTCTCAAGATACTCGAAATATTCACGATAGGTAGCCGGTACCGTTGGGGTTAGCCCATCCTCGTACGCCTGGCACAAGTTGCTCCAGAGGACCTGACGAGACATGCCATCTACAACAGCATGGCTAATGTCTAACAAGCAGGCCGCCTCGCCTGAGGGAGAACCGCAAATGATAAGACGAGTCGGCGGTCTCAATGGTAATGTCGCGGGAAGCTCGTAGTCGTCGAGTCGCTTAAGCGGGTCATCTGAAGGGGGTAGGATGATACACACTTCTTCAAATGGGATCTCCTTCAGCACGGCCTGATGCTGTGATCCATCCCGGTGCGCACTGTCAAAAAAGATGGTTCGCAGAAGCGGGTGTCTTTGAACCACCTGCTGCCACGCTCGGCTCAGTTGCTCTAGATCCACAGTGGAGGCGTTACGTGAGTGCACTGACCAGGACCATCTGTTCCGATAACGGAGCGAATCCCGGGCCTGGCTTAGTAGGATGCCTTGCTGGATGGGTGTGCAAGGATAGGCGTCCTCGATCTGGAGATCTTCTTTCTTCAGTGGCAGGATGACGCCTTGAATGAAGGTCTCGAGCTCCGGATAGGTATACGGCAGTAAAGGAAAGTCGGAGAGCGTCCACGTCACCTCCTTGGTTGGTAATACTGATGCTGCTGTTTCCAGAGCTTGGTGAAACCTTTCTTTCCATTGCTGAAGCAATTGCTCGCGGTCTGTGCAATTCACGGTGAAATTGAACACCATATTTGAGCCTCGGATCTTAGCCGTGATTCCAATGGGTGCGAGATGAGGTGGGTTCTCGGAAACGGAGATGGGCTGCAAGAAAGGTTTGAATTGTTGCTGAATCTCATGGCCATGATATTTCAACACAACAATCGGAGAACCGGCAGTTGGAATCGAAGGAATGGAATGTCTCCGCCGTTCGTCCTTGGTCTTCCGTACGATTTCGAATAAGTCGTCCGTTGGAGTGACAGAGACGTTGACTGACGATAGCGTTAAGAAAGATCCAACAGTCCGTGCCAGACCAGCGTTGGAACACCGACCGTCCTCTTGATAATACATCGTGGGTGTTGGGCGATCGACAAAGATCTGAGCAAAGGACTGCAATAGCGTTGCATGAAGCAGCTCTACTGGTTCGGTATTGAAGGCATCGTTTGCTGGGCCTAGCAGAGCCTGGGTGACTTGCTCCGAGAGACTGAACTCCCATTCGTGAATACCGGCATCGCAGTCTGCCTCCCAATAGGTGTCTCTGTCCGCTATTTGAGCAGGTGCCGGCGTAGCAGTTGCATGCTTGGATTGCAAATGGCACCAATCTTGGAAGGACGACGTTGATTGCAGTGGGGATCTGCCTTCTAAAAGGGCATTGAGGTCTGCAAGAATGATCCGCCAGGAGGAGATGTCAATGATCGATTCGTGAGCTATTAAAGAAAGGAAGCATTCCCCGTCTGCTTCGACTTCGATTCTGTCACAGAGGAAGATGCGGCCTTTCCGCACGTTAATTTCCTTTTGACGTGCGGATACAAAGCCAGTTGCATCGAAGGACGACAGAAGGTGCGATTGATACATGGAGTCATGTTCGAGGACTTCGGAGATACTCTGGCTCCATTCCCCTTTGCTGTTTTGAGTAAATCTGGCATGGAGCATTGGATGATTCTTCACAACCACCTTCAGTGCATTGTGAAGCATCTCAGAGGATATGACCTTGCTAAGTAGGAGCACAACACTCTGACAGCAGCGATTGTATTCTGTTGCTGTGTCGAATATCATCTGCTGCATTGGCGACAACTCGAACGCCATACTCTGATGGCCAGCATTTTCAATGGTTAGTAGAGCTTCGTCTAACTCTTCAGCAAGCCTAGCTATTGTCTTAAATCGAAAGATACTTGCAACATTAAGCCTGAGACCCTTGGAAGTGCATTGCGCAACAACCTGCATGGCACTGATCGAGTCACCTCCTAATCGGAAGAAGTTATCATCCAGTCCGATAGACCCCGCCTCCTTGCGTAGGACGTTGGCCCAGAGCTGCTGCAAAAACCGCTCTGTCATTGTGGATGGGAATCTTCTGGTGACATTGTTCGCATGTGAAGTGTAAAGCTGGAAGCGGGAGTTGGATAGACTCTTGGTAGCCTCTCGCAACCGTCGACGATCCACCTTCCCACTGCGGGTCAATGGAACCTGTCGAAGAGCCAGGAACTTGCTAGGTATCATGAAACTTGGAATGGACTCCGAGAGTTTGCTTTCGGCTTGTTGAACAGCTGTCCTGAAGGTTGGCCTCGGTGATAGGAAGAGACTTTGCTCCTCGTCCGAGGCCTCTGGATCGTGAACTTGGTCACCATCATCCAAGTTTCGGCAAATGTAAGCGACAAGAACTGGCGAGCTGCTTTCCCGAGGAACGATGATTTCTGCAACTACCTCCGCTGCCAGGCCAAAGCAGCTTCGAACATGATACTCGACCTCTCCTAGCTCGATGCGCTGCCCACGGAGCTTCACCTGCGTATCCCTGCGCCCAACATACCGGATGGAACCATCGGGGTTATACTGCACCAGATCGCCGGTCCTGTAGAGCCGGCCCGCGCCATTCTTCGCCCGAAAGCCCCGCAACCATGCCGGTGTCGCTATATAGGACGCGGCTGTCTTCGCGGGTTCGTCTAGATACCCCCGAGTCACAATTGGGCCCTCAACGAGTAGCTCACCAACAGCCCCGATGGCTGCTAGCTTTCCTGGATCATGGGCATCTGTGATCCATCCCACACTGCCATACATATGACCAATCGTTCCTGACCGCCAACCTCTGGGTGGAATAGGTCCAACAGTGGTGAACGTGGCCTCCGCCGGTCCATACGCATTGATGAGAGTCACTTTGTCCGCCCATGTGTCTACTGGATCGCGAGTGACTGCTTCGCCAGCAAGAACGAGAGTCTTCAGCGAGGGAACGTCTGCGGGACCAAACAAACTAAGGGTCGATGGTGTCAATAGAGCCCAGTTGATCCTTTGTTGGCGGATGACATTGGCCAGATTGTTCATTCGGTCCGATTCTGAAGGCACGCACACACAGCCTCCTTGAGCCAATGTGTTGAACACCTCGTAAATACTCACGTCGAATGCATACGACGCAAAATGCAATGACCGTGAGGTACGGTTGAGATTCATTGGTCCGCTGTGTGCGAGGATACTCGTGCTTAGGTTGACATGCTCCATGACTATTCCCTTTGGAGTCCCTGTGCTTCCTGAAGTGAACAGAATTATTGCACCTTGATGAAGTGAGACCTCTGGGAGCTTCACAGAGAGCGGCGGCAGACTCTGTATGAATGATTCTGTAATCAGAACGATGTTGCTTTCCAGATCTTGAACGATGCTGTCGTAGGTCGCCGATGCCACCAGCAACGGTGGGGATGTTTTTTCAACAATATCCTCTATCCGTCGACGGGGATGACCATGGTCGATGAGGACGCATACACCACCAGCGCGAAGAACAGCCAGAAGTGTTACGATAGTCCATCGAGACTTTTCCAGGCACACGGCTATCCTTGACTCCGACTCAATGATTCCCAGACTGAGCAGATACTGGGCCAGCCGGGCGGAATAATCGTCAAGTTCAAGATAAGACAAGTCCCCATCCCACGCGCAAACAGCTTCAGAATGTGGCTGGATCTTTGTTTGATGGAGAACGATACCATGAAGAGTTTTTTCGCTGGCTGCTGGAATGTCTCTATTCCATTCCATCAACTGCTCCATATCGTTACTACTAGTGTTGCTTAGGCTGCCGATGCAAAGGCTTTCGTTCGGTAGCGTCAATTGCTGTACAATATTCCGCAGTTGTTGCAACATTCGAGTCAATTGAATCTCGTCCATCACTTCCGAGTCAAATGTCGCCTCGATCTCAATGCTGTCGGGTAATTGCTTGCATATCAAAGTAATGGCGTACGAGCTGAATGCATCCACCTGAGACAGGTCTTGAACGGCGGAAAACATGTCCGGAAACCGTTCCTGCTGCGGCTGAATAACCATCAAGCTTTGGAACTGGCATGCAGCAGCGGCATCGGGTCCCAAACGGCTTATATTCTGCAGGCCAGCCTGTTCGAATGGGACCGTGGAAACAGAGTGATCTTGGACCTGAAGAAGAGCTTCTGCAATTGTAAGCTCAGGATTAACGTGCAGCTGGATTGGAATTGTGGCGATGGTTGGACCAGTCATCTCCTCGATATCTAACACCGGAGCCCCTCGGCCGGTCACGGTGATACCGAAGACTATGTCTGGGCTATCAGTGTAAAGAGATACAAGGATAGCCCAGGCCAGCTTGAGTTTGTTTGGGGCGGCGAAGATACTGTGGCCTGCATCCTGTTTTACTGGGATCACACAGGTTCTCTTGACTGTTGGATTGGGAATGTATCCCAGAGATGGCAGCCGAGGGAAGACAGCCGCTTCCAGGTTGACAAAATGCTCTTTCCAAAACCGTTGTTGGGCGTCGGTATTGCGAATAATGTAACTGATGAATCCATTGAAGGGCCTCTGTTGAAGAACCTTGCCGTGATAAGCCGCTTCAACCTGCCTCAGAAGCAGCGGAACTGCCCAGCCGTCACTCAACGCGTGATGAATCACCAGTGTAAAATGCTTCGACGGCCCGGGACTTAGTATGAATCTGACAAGGCGCTGCCCGGCATTCCAGTCTCCATGGTAGCTATTAGTGGGCGCCTCCCATGGAACTGCCTGGCGAAGGACCGCTTGGTACATCGCACCACTGCTTGTCTGCACGATACGAGTACGCATGATTGGATTTGCTTGGACAACCGCATTCCAGGCTTTTTGGAACTGATTGATATCCACAGAACCTGGGAGTGCGTAGTTGAATACGACGATGTATGCACCCGGACGCTTAGCTGTTAGCGACATGAGACCTTCTTGGAGCGGTGTGCAGGGATACACATCCTCGATTGCCTCGCGGCTTTGCAGTTTACACTGGTGCTTGACACAGTCAATGATAGCTCTATGATCTGTTTCTGGTAGGAGAGAGAAGGGGCCAATAGTGTCTTTCTCCGCGACATCGAGCTGACGATCTTCCAGCCCTGCAGCGATCTCGTCCAATGTCTGGCTGTAAAGAGTACCCAGCTCGAACTTCAACCCCATTCGCCGCGCAACACCAAGAAGCTTCATTGCAGTCACAGAGCTTCCTCCGATGGCAAAGAAACTGTCATCTAAGCCGACTTCGTCGCGAGGAACGCCTAAGATCTGAGACCAAAGCTGCTGAATGGCCAGTCCCGTGGCGGTAGAGGGTTGTCGCTTGTCTTCAGACGAAGTAACATCTGAATAACATTGGAGTTCCTGTCGCGTCAGCGCTGCAGCCAGACTTCGAAGCTGGCGACGATCACTTTTTCCGCTTGTCACTAATGGCATTGATTGCAGCGGTAGGAAGACCGTAGGAATCATGTACTTTGGAATTGACTCCTGAAGCTGAGTTCGAGTAATCTGCGCCTGTTCTCGAAAGAGACCGCTGGGAGGCATGAGCCATCCGTCTATCTTGCCTTCTGATGGCGTTTCTTGAAGGATGAAAGCAATCAGCATAGGCGAGTCCGCCATATCAGCCGGGGCAACCATCTCGACCACGACATTGACGACGGCCGGGAATAAGCGTCGAAGATGAAATTCAACTTCTCCTAGCTCAAGGCGCTGCCCACGCAGCTTGACCTGACTGTCCTTGCGTCCTATGTATCGGATTGACCCATCCTCGAGAGCATAACAGGCCAGATCCCCGGTCTTGTATAGACGCCCGGAAGCATTAGGTCTGAACTGGCGATGCCAGGCCGGGGGATCGATAAATACCGACGCGGTTCGGTCAGCATCATTGATGTACCCCCGACCTACAGGAGCGCCATCGAGGAGCAGCTCACCAGCACTGCCAATTGGAGCCAATCGGCTGTGATCATCCGGGTCAACAATCCAGCATGTCACTCCAGCTCCGAATCCAATATTGCTTGGGTCAGAATCGTCAACCAGACATTCTCTCGCCATGCAAATCACTGCACACTCCGTCGGACCGTACGCCTCAAAGAACTGAACATGCGGTGCCCATTTTCGCATATCTTCTTTTTGGAGCGCCTCGCCGCCAACGACCAGGGTTCGCAGCGTAGGAAACTCGTCGACCTCAAGCACGCGCGCTAGTGACGGCGTGAGAAACATCCAGTTGACTTGCATGCGACGCAACGCAGCAGCCAGATCGCGCTGGCGCTCGTCCTCGGAAGGCACACATACACATCCACCGACTATCAGAACAGTCAAGATTTCGAGTAAACATGCGTCAAATGCGTAGGAGGCAAATTGCAACACCCGTGACTGGGCATGCATATTCATCGCTCGACTGTGGGCCACAGCGGTGGTAGCCAACGAGCGGTGCTCAATCACTACACCTTTGGGTTTTCCGGATGTCCCCGAGGTGAAAACGGTGTAGGCGGCGTTTCTGGGCTGAACGGGTACGGTGATTTCCTTGCCGACCTGTGTCCAGTCGGCGGTCCCATTGTCGATAATAATCGCATCTGCCGCGAGGCTGGTTACTCGCCCTGCAGACTCCTTCGATAAAATCATCACCGTCGACTTCACGGCGCGGCAGATCTCCTCTATCCGCTGAGTCGGGTGCGAGGGATCGAGAAGTACGAAGGCGCCGCCCGCTTTTAGGACGGCGAGCATAGCAACCGGGGTCCAGAGCGATTTCTCCAGGCATACAGGAACAAATCTCTCTGGGCCCACTCCATGTGCAATCAGCTCATACGCCACGGCGGAAGATAGCACGTCCAACTCGGCGTATGTCAATTGACCATTCCAGGCGCACACTGCAGGGGCCCCTGGCTGTGTATCACAGCGGTTCCGAATAAGGTCATGGATGCAGAACTCCACCGATGATGGCGGCGGTGTATTCCAAGCCTGCAATTGAAATAGTTGCTGGGCGTCGATTTCGTCTGGTAGCTCTTGGGTGCGTATCGTAATATCGGCCTTTTCGACCTGAGCGGCCTCGCGAACGGCGTCCAACTGCGCCATTGACTTTGCGGCAAGGTTTTCTGAGAAGGTAATTTCTAAGGATGTTGGTATTGGTTCAGGGACATGAAGATATTCGGTTGTGCTCTTTCAAACGAGCGCCATGACAATATATGGGAACACTTCTGCTTCAAACCCTTACGATCTACCTCTTACCTTGTTGACGAGCTTCTCCATTCGGTATCCATCTCATGCACACTAAATCAGACTAATCAGTGCCCAAGAAATCTACAAGGAAGAAGGCCGCCTCCGCCGACTCAGCCCTTCAATACATTGCGTAAGGGAGTTGCCCTGGTCTGTCCAAAGTGGCAACGCCACCATCTGCAGCAAAAGTTGCGCCTTCATTCCGAAGACCTGTTTTGCCATTTCCCAGACACCCATGTCTCAATTCTCGAACTCTATTGGAGGAAAGATTTTATCTGCATGATGCCCAGCGCTGCATGTGCATTGCAGTAGTGTGCCCCCTTAGATCGGATAAGTCCAACTAGTGGATCCACTTAATGGACGTAGCCAGTTTTCTCGAGAACCACTCTATTGGGGTGCTTTCCCTTTGCATGATGGAGCTCAGCTACAGGCAATATACTCCGGTGTATGCACTACGGAATCAATCCCCGAGATGGGTCCACACATTGGGCCAAACCGGCGAATCAAAAGTGAAAGAACCTCCACAGCGCCATCGTTGCGTAACACGCACTTATGCAATGTGGGTTTGAAATATATGGGATCTGCTGTGCCGGGGTGGATGAATCCTGAAGGATTCATGATTCAGCTGGTCGGGGTAGTTAAGGATCTGAATCCCGGCACGAGCATTTTCACTTTTGCGGGAAGTTAACTCTGAAATTTGGCATGTTAGAGCATGCGTGTGGGGCGTGCTGCAGGGTACTTTTGTTTTATTTGCATCGTTTTCGACAACACTTTCGCCACTTCGTGACGAGGCAATCTAGACCTGCCTCTGCCTGCAGGACAGATTGGAGTACCTGTGGAATGGACACATGCACTGTGCGTTTGACACCTGGAATTGGCCTACTCAGTGCTTGGTCAGCGCGTCCTGTTAACAGAGAATCACGCAAGATGCAAGCTCCAACGTCATGTCGTACAGTACGAAATCTATGCACCTCTATCCCGGTCCTCGGAACATTGCCCAGATCGAGTGTGGCCTTCAGCTGTCCTAGGAGACGCCACTAGAAATACTGGAGACCGGCGTAGCCCCACAGACTGCTGCAGCCATGACTGGAAGAGGTATGGAAGGATGACTCCAGCATAAACTCAGCTACTAGGGTTCTCTACAACCCCGGCAGAGCAGCAGGTCAGCAAGTGAGGGCTGCAATCGAATCCCATTGGCATGTCCCATCAACATACAAGCCAATCTCGGCTATACAATTACCATGTAAATGAACACGGATTCGCACCGCGCACGAATACCAGACTCAATTTACCAAGTACACCCAATCACCCCAAGATGTTGACCGACCCATTACTCTCCAGCGTGGCCCTACTTCACGATATCCGCCAGTCAGCCGAGCTCCTGGACCTGAGATCAGGCATCATCTCAGGGCTATTCTCAACGCCCAAGCGGATGCCATCCCTTCTCCTCTGGGATGATAAAGGGCTGATGAACTTCGAAGCCTGGACGAAGAGTCCAGCATACTATCCCAAAAGCCGGGAGCTCGAAATACTGCACAACAGCCGGCATGACATTGCCCGCGGACTGCCAGACCGCTTTGTCCTGATTGAGTTGGGCTGCGGGTGCGTTCACAACTTTGTTAAATGCCCATATACTAACGAGCATAGAAATCTTATCAAAACAGCCGCCATCCTCTCCGCGCTCGAAAAGGACCGCCAGGAGGTTTATTACTACGCGCTGGATGTCTCTTCGGACGCACTATGCAAGAGCCTGGGTGCTTTGAGAGAGCAATTAAAGGGTGCTAAGAACATCCACATCTCGGGGCTCATCGGTACCTACGAGGACTGCGCAGACTGGCTCGGAAGTTCGTTACCCGCTGCAACTGTGACTTTCTTGTGGGTTGGCAACAGCATCGCGAATTTACGACAGGAGGACGCCAGCATACTGCTAGGCAAATTTCGCCAAGCATGCCGCAAGATCTCAGTCGAATGTAACTTCCTGATCTCAGCAGACGGCTGCGCAGTCGAGGACAGACTTCTGAAAGCATATTCCCCCAATGAGGAGCCATCGCGAACTTTTCTTTTTCACGGTCTACACCATGCTAACCAGTTACTTGGACGTGTTGTCTTCGACGAGAATGACTGGGACTGTATTTGTGAATACGAGAAGGAACAGAATGAGCTGCATTTCAGTTACGCGCCGAAGCGGCACTTGGAGCTGGATATTGGGCCCTCTAGTGTTGGGTTTGCCAAGGACGAGAAAGTGCGCTATTTCATGAGTGGAAAATGGACCCAACAACAGATGAGTGCGCTTGCTGAGAATGCGGGCTTTGAAATTGGGAACGTATGGAGAGATGCGCAGGACGAATATAGTAAGTCTTGATTCTGAGCTACGGCCTTTCAATACTGACTCTTTTTCTAGGGTTTTATCTTTTGAAGGGGGTGTGATTTCGGTAGCTCTAATCCTATTCAATGGACCATATTTACTTCTAACACATATTCGCCTGTAGATGGAACCCAAGACGTATGTAGTTGAAAGACAGCACGAGGGTTATCTGCGCATTACTGCCACCTTATCCTAGGCTTTGTCCCATTGATCCCCCGAAATCATCCGTCTACATCAACATACGGTACGAAAAGGCAGAGACCCATGCCGCAGTAGGTGGCTCAAAAGCGCTACAGGTGTTCGAAAATCCCGCAGGACTTCAAGGCTTTGAATGATCAAGTCATAGAAACGAATGACGCGAATGAACGGAGCCCTCCTGTGGGTTCATTTCCAGCTGTCTGAGGGACAAATTTCTACCTTGGGGTGCTTGGGCACAGACGGAGGACGGCGGTTACATACGGCGCAAGTGTATCTATCTTTTACAATCTACTGGCGGTAGTAAGATGATCAGGAAATGGTGGGTTGAGAAATAATCGTGTCCATGTCGGTGTACTATCTTCAATATACGTGGATTCAGGGGGGGCGGGGTATAGCGATGGTAGTAGTATGGATCAACGTCTGACATGGAAACGATGAATCGTGGAATCTGTAGTGTTTGAATTTGTCTAATCCAGACTACGATCATAACATCGTTCAAACCGGACTCGCGGACTCCCTGGCCGCCAAAACAAATCGAAACATAACTACCCGGCCGAAAAAGTCTGCCCCAAAATAAGCACTAAGCCCTCCATCCGCATACGCGCAACCACCGATGTCATTACCAGCTCATCCAGTATTGCCACACCGGCTCGGCCCGCCAGATCCAGATTGACCCGCGGGCCAGGTCCTCGCTCGCGTACGGTGTACTCCGTATGCAGGCGGGCCTCGATAATCACATCAACTAGACCAGATAGGGGTTATTCGAAGCACTCGAGCTGATTTGCATGCGGCAGAATGATTCACCGGCCAGGGCGGGGTTTCCTATTCGCGAGCGGGGACATGGTTAGGTAGTTGGTGAGGAGACGATGAGGGATTTTTTCTTGATCAATCCTTCGTGTGATGGCTTGATATGTATGTACACAGTAGTTTATGAGGATCTCACTAGTTAGGTGTCTTTACTTGGGGTTGACTGGCTTGGATTCTGTATTGGCGGTGGGACTGGGCATTGCCACGTAGCCAATTTCCGAGTTTTCCGACTCCATTATGCAGCCATTCGAAATGGTCCTGAGGGCCACCGGTGCAATTCCGAATTACCATGTCTTATATAATCATTCCATTACTACAGGCATGTAATTGCTGCACTGTACAAATAAAAAGGTACGGTCAACTTCAAAATTTTATCAAAAAAGCGCTGCCATCGCCACTTGTCGGAACAATCGGATATTCCCCGAGAGTATATATTGCTATCACACTAGGATGTGGATAGTAATCTGACGCTGTCATAGACCAGATTTCAGGAAGCTGTACCAGAAGTACTAGGTCCATAGCTAGTACCCAATTACGCCGCCCATCCTTCATCATCTTCGCAAAGAATTAGATCACTCACGCGGCGCAAACAATCCCCCTGGAAGTAACCTTGTCCAGGCTATACGGTGTATATCATGCATGCGGAGTATTCTGAGCTCCGGAGCACTTACCACCTTCGTCTAAGTAAAAGCAGCTACCAAACTCAGCAAGCCACGATCCTTCAAGATTGAGCACAGTAGCCCCCCTGCCACGTACATCGGTTAATTCGTGGGGTCATTGCATAAGTGGCGGCTCGTAAAGTTCGCTCTGCAGACCAGCTTAGTGTCGCTGTGATGACCCGTTTCCCAACAGCTGAGGATTGGAGATCTGCGCGGTCTGGGATGTGGCCATAGCGGGATCCCTGTTCCGGCTAGGTGATTTGCCTTCCGGTATATTGGTTTGGGATTCTTGGGTTCGCTGCTGCTCGGTTACTCCGAGGAAATTCCACACATGGTGGATGAAGCCAATCTAGCAGGACGCGAAATATAAGGTTCCATGTGCAAATCCGTTGTCCGAATGTCAATCAATCTCATTGAAGTTTCGAGATGACTGTTACTACTATTGTCAACGATGGTGAGATTGTGGTTGATGAACCTGGCTATAGCGCTTCTGACTGTTTCGCAGGCTCGTATGCCGTCAAGCCCCCGTTCGTCAGTATCCACACGGCGCGAAAGGACCACGGCACCGAGTTTGAAGCACTCGGGAAGGACCTCACGGAGGCGATGAGCGCCTATGTAGGCTATCTGAGAGACGAAAAGCTCCCATTGCCGTCTCTGGACCCCAGTGCAGTGGACTCTCCGGCCGTCAGGCATGCGGACGGGGTAGCAAGCAAAGAGAAGATCATCGAGCTGGCGCAGGAGATCTGCGCACGGACGATGGATCCAAAGATGAACCTTTTGATCAGCTCGTTGCAGGTACTTACCTTTCCTTATATCCAGACGCAGCTGACATGGTAGTTCCACTTTTGCTCGTGTCTGCAAACGGTTCTCCACCTTCGTGTCCACGAACATATCCCAAAGAATGGAAATGTTGCGGCCAGGGACCTCGCAGCTGCCGTTGGTGCTGAAGAGGCACTATTGAGTATGTCACCCTTTGTCGCAGCGCGAAGCATATTAACAGGCCAGCGCGCATCATGCGAGTCCTCACAAACAAATACATCTTCGCCGAGCCAGAGCCAGGCTACTACGCCCATACCGCTATGTCCTGGAGCATGCGTGGACCAAACGAGTACCACCTCCTAGCACACAGGTAGAGCCTACTACACAACCCAGCCATCCCATCCACCCTAACACTCCCAGACTCGACGAGCCCTTCCGCGCCTCCAGCCGCCAAGCAGACGCCCTCGCCGCAGGGGGGTATCGCGAACCCCGCAGCAACGACTCCTTCGGCTTCCATCTGGCGTTTAACACCCAGCGTAATTTCTGGGACTATCTGGCTACCGAGGACCTCGGCCGGAGACAGCGGTTCGCGCGCGCAATGCAGGCCGTCAACCTGAATACGCTAGACGTGATACCGGAAATGTACGCGTTCAACAAACTGATCGCCGACGGCGGCGTGATTGTCGATGTTGGAGGGGGGTTGGGGCAAGTAGCCAGGAAGATCCAGGCATACTATCCGGACAGTGGGCTGCGATTCATTGTGCAGGATGGGTTTGCTCCTGTGGATTCGACTACCCGCGATGTGTCGGGGGTGGAGATCCAGCGGCATGATTTCTTTGGCCCGCAGCCAGTGAAGGGTGAGTTTTGAGGGTTTTGATGGTGAGGAATTGGCTAACAATTCAGGCGCCGCGGCGTACTTCTTCCGACACATCTTCCACGACTGGCCCGACAGCACGTGCGTGCACATTCTCAAGCAGACGGCGGAAGCGATGGACGCAAACCGAAGCCGCATCCTGATCTGCGATCAAATAGTGGACGAAGCATCGCCGTCAGTCCCGTCGATGCTGTATGACATCGACATGATGACGCTGTTTGGTGGGAAGGAGCGCACACTGCGGCAATGGGACGCGCTGCTCAAGGCGGCAGACGAGAGGCTGTACGTGAGCAGGATAGCCAAGAAGATGACGACCACGATCATTGAGGTGTGTGTTGGGGATACAAGGTAGATAGATGGCTTGACTTGAAGCAAAGCAATACAGTACTACCATACACCGGATTATTACTTGAATCTACGCCTGCATTTACGGGCCTCGGGGCCTGACGTAAGACCATCCACCATCAAACCTCTGCCTTGCCTGGAAGTTCTTGATGACCTGCAAGACCCGTTCAGAGGTTTTGTCTGATTCCGTCAGATGGAGAGCCGATATCCCGCCTAGGGTGAGGCAAAAGGCTTTCGATGGCGGCCGCATATCAATAGGTAGATGGCAGGATACCCGAGGGCCTACTCTGGAGTACCCAATCTTGGAAGAGAAGTATAACTTAGAGTGCCGCTCGCATTACCTACCAGATGCGCTGTTTCACACTCGTATCCTCATTTGAACCAAATTGTCATCATTCCATTCTGTCTATTAGAGAGCGGACTGACGATAATATCAATGCAAATCGGACATGGAAAAGGTTTTTGCACTTCAGATGCCCTTGGACCTTGCTTTACCGGCTCATAAAACTTGGCCTAGGTGTCTTAAGCATCTCTGGTGTGTGTCTTCATAGCTCAAATTTGCGCTGCCTATTGATCACCCCGATGTGTTCTCCTGTTCCCGCGGGGACTTATTTGACTCTCAACAAACGCGCGATGCATTGGCCTTATAGACATGGCGTTATGGGGCTATGGGGCTCACTGCGAATAAATGACTATAATTGGCTTCTTATGCCCATCAAACACTTATAAGCCTCCACTGCCTAGGTCAAGAATCTTCAGCCATGATGTGAATATACATCTATTCAGCGACCCGTTTGGTGAGCGATTTCTTGAGGAAGGACCTGACGGTGAGAGGTCTACAATGTCACGTGTGAGGACAATATGAATACTCAGCTGAGGTACGGTCTTGATTCTATTTCTGATTATCAGAAAACTTGCAATATCTCATCACTCGAAAGAAAGCCTAAACTGCCACAATGAAGCTTCTCAATCTTCTTGCTTTTGGCACTCTGGTTGCCTTTGTCTCTGCCGCCGCTCATGAGCGGGCTCCCAATAATGGCTACTGTACTCTTGGGACAAGAGACGAGAATGGCCAACTTATCTTCAAGCGGCGTTGCAACTAACTGGGGAGGAAGTGATTGCCCGGATGGTCAGAAGTGTGTTTGCATTCCCACTGCGGACCCTTGCAACTGCATTTAAGGTAGCATCGATTCACTCGATTCAAGTTTCTGAACAGTGCTGAGCAATCTTGACAGAACATTGTGGAGATGATAGTGCATTGAATGGCCAAACCTCAGCAGTGGGTATGATTGTACAGAAGGTAAAATTCCTCGTCGTGTTTCCTCTTCTGGCTGTGCTATGACTTCCTATTATTAGAATGCCCCTGGCGAAGTTGCGCTTATTAAGATTGTGTCTGAGTCAATATATCAGGGCTGTCCTCGGTCTAGTCCTATTAGAGCTTAGTGTACATGTCCCTTAGCGGTCATCGCCTGCTTCTTAGGATTCCAAACAATTCAACACCATGTACAGCACTTAGACATTTCAGTCGCAGAGAACAATCCAGTCGTTGCCACAGTCTTCTGCAAGATCCTTTGCTTTCATCCCAACCCTCTTACTCCATGTTTCAGCAGTTCCAGGTTCGACCAGTTCTTCCGCCTCGAGGGAAATCAAAACCTGGACCGTCCAATCTTGACAACGACTTTTGCCGTCCCTGGGGGCTGGCTCGCCCTGGATGACCTGAACAGCGTGTGCGCGGAGTCTGGTGTCCAGAAGCGCGATTCTGCACATCCCAACCGCTTGCTGCTCTTTGATATTGACGGCCTGACGAGTGTCCGCTTGATACCAGAGCCTCGGCAGGTCTATCACTTGTACGTGGTAGAGGTCACCGTAGTCCTCTCCCGGTGTATAGAAAATGAATCCCCAGTGAGATCGGTGGTTGGGATCATCTCCGTTTCCAATCGCCCGTATGCAGAGTTGAAAGAACATGTCCTATAGTACGCGCTAAGAAGGATACTCGAATTATACATAAATAGTGGACCGACAAATGATAGAACGGAATCGTGGTGAAGACGGGAACTTGAGACGGCAGCAGCAGTAGTAGGAGAGTCGAAATGGCCCAATGTCATACAATAACGCGAGTATCTCGGTGTAGAGCGAGAAGAGAAAGATCGGTGAATTCGTCGTTAAGCCGCAGTAGGAGGGCAAGCCTTGAGGTCGACGATGCCTCAGGCTGATGTCAGTCTTGGCAGACATACCCACGTGACTCGTGGGTGAATCCCTCTTTCTGATCCCCCCCTTCCCATCTCCCTCGAACTTCATCTTCGACTCCATGATTTCGCAGCGCCCGCTACAAACAGACAGTCATGCACCGCTTCCTGTGCAGTCTTGAGGAATTGACTGCCCTCACACAATCCAGGCCATCCACAGCCTCTGCCCTACTGGTCGAGAAGGGTGAACGCTAAGGATTGGGTCCGTAATAGCGTGGAAGAAGACCAGCTTTGGCCCCCAAATGTACCAATCTTCCGACCAGGCGCAAAAATGAAACCGCGACCATCTGCACTCCACGGCAGGACTATAAAAGCAGCCCAATCCCCTATTTTCTTATCGCAAACCATGCCCCTCGCCTCAAGACCCAGCCCCCAACCGCCGGTCATCTTCGACCCTCCTTAGCCAGGTGCCATCGTGACGACCGTGAAAATGCGACCCTGGTTAGTTTGGGCGCTGCCCGCCATTCTAACGGGTAGGTATGGAAGGCACCGGACTCTCCATAACAAAAGGCGCCCCCGCTAACCAGGGACAATAGGCGCGGCCGCTGAAGAGTGCCATGGTAATTTCACCGTCCATCCCAACGACAACACCACCCGGCTCTTCGATTCCTGCACCACGATCGTCGGAAACATCAACATCGGCACGAGCATTGACGGCGAACTGTACCTTCGAGGCATTTACAATGTCACCGGCACCATCGAATTTCGACCGGACCACGACCACGATCGCGACTCCCGACCCGTTGTCCATTTTTTCAACGCACCCAACCTGTTCCACCTGGGCGGACTGAAGGTGCACGAAGGGTTCTCGGTGTACGAGCTCTACTTACGAGGGTTGGAGACCGTGGGCGATATTTCGGTATATGTGGACGAATACGCGCTGAATCTCGAGCTTGACTCGTTGGTGGAGGCGGACTCGATCAACATCAGTCGGGCCCTGAGCACGTACGTTTCGCAACCGTGTCGCGCTATTCATACCAGGGCTAATGATTTGGCAGTCTGGATCTACCCGATCTACGGACCGTGCACGGTGCCCTCACCATCGACTACCATGCCGCCAATAGCAGTGGCGACGAGCCCGGGAGCTCCAATCATGGCAGGATAGACTTTCCTTCGCTGGAGTTGGCGGGGTCTGTAAACCTGGCGGGCGCGACGGAGAAGTGAGTACTGCTTTTGCCTCTTGGACCAGCGAGAGTTTGTGGAATGTTGGTCTGTTAACGCCACACATCTTCTAGCATAACACTCCCTCGATTAACGACCGTCGGGTCCCTCAACGGGTCAGGGTCCGAATCCGGATTGACTCTGCACATGGAGAAACTGGAGAAGCCGTTCCATTTGGACTTGCCGAGACTTCGATCTGTGCAAGACCAGATGAATCTCTATGGCAATGTGAAAGAGTCGGTTACCGTTTGCCCTACCTTTTCTAGACCGATCGACTGATCCCCTGGCGCATTTCTAGAGTCCACGCCCCCCGACTCACCAATTTCACCTCCATCAACATCACCTCCAGCACCAATCTCGACTGTGACGCCTTCCTTGCCGCCATAGAGAAAACCACGCGGTATCCGGAGGGTAGATCGTCGGTCGCCTGCAGCTATGCGCCCTCGAAGGGGGCTCTGAGTAAAGGAGCGAAGATCGCCATCGGCGTTGTTGTTCCTGTGGTGGCCATTGCTATTGCTGTGGGGATTGTGTTTATCTGTGTGAAAAAGAAGTCTCGAAGGGCGAGTCGGGCGAGGATGGAGTTGAGCGGGCTGCAGGCGTTAGAGAGGGAGAGAGATGCAGCCACGCCCCCGCCGCCGTATTCTGCGCATGGGAGGTAGACTTTTCGGTCTGTTGATATGATCCTACTCGAGGTAGGGCGTTTGCCTGTAATGTATAGTCCTGATTTCTTCATTGGCGAGGTTTGTGTTGTGAAGTGGTGGTGGCACCGTGGCCTGATCCAAATGCCTGATTTTCGCGGCATTCAACCGGACGCGGTGGACAGTACGGAGCATAAGTCTGGCTACCTAGGCAGTCTGCGGATACGAAGTAACCAGGAAATCCTCGAGAGATGCCGTCTGGTCCGTTCTATGTGTGACCACGAGCAGGGTGAGCTGATCGTCCAACGTCACGACTCACGACAGACCACCTTTGCCCCCGCCTTCGATCGTATGATCCCCTCGGACTCTGGATATACCAGCCACTATCCATCTCCAATCTCCGCCTTTTTCTACTCCGTACGATATTCTACAACTGAACTGAACTACACATGACGATGACACCAACCACCGTGATCGTGATCGGCTCGGGCCTGGCCGGCCTGGCCAGCACCGTCCAGCTTCTCGCCCAGCGTATCCCCGTCCTGATGCTGGAACGCTCCGCCAAGCCCGGCGGAAACAGTATCAAGGCTTCGTCCGGAATCAACGGCGCGCCGACTCGGTTCCAATCCCTTCCCAACCTCGACAGCGTCGCTACGTTTTACGCTGATACGGCCACTTCCGCCGGCGCACCATTTATCTCCGCCGCGGGGGCGGAGAAGACCCGCAGAGAAAAGCTCGTCGAGACTCTGACGTACAAGTCCGGGGAGGCGGTGTCTTGGCTGACGGATGAGCAGGGAGTGGAGCTGAGTCGAGTAACGCGCTTGGGTGGACATAGCGTGGCCCGGACGCATCGCGGTGCCGGAAAGAAAACGCCCGGATATGATATTGTCAGCACGCTGTTGAAGCGAGTGAGTGAGGACGATCTGTTTCGCATGGAGACAGGTAGGAAGGTGACCAAGCTGCTGCGAGAGAAGGACGGAGCCGTGACGGGGGTGGAGTATACGCTGGTCACGGCGAGCAACGAAACCGTGGTGGAGAGGGCCTACGGGCCCGTCGTCGTGGCGACGGGGGGCTTCGCCGGCGATGCGCGCGGATTGTTGGCACAGTATCGCCCCGATCTGGCTGGGATCCCCTCCACGAACGAACCACGCGAAGGGACGCAGCCGCTGCTCCAGGAGATCGGGGCCGCTGTGGTGGATATGGACCGCGTGCAGGTGCATCCGACGGGATTCGTAGATGGCGCCGATGCCGAGGCGGCGGTGAAGATCCTGGCAGCGGAGGCCCTGCGCGGGGAAGGCGGCATCTTGGTGCGAGGAGATGGCATGAGATTCGTCAACGAGTTGGAGACGCGGGAGAAGGTAACGGGCGAGGCGATGCGGCAGGCGGATCGACTTCCCACGGAGGCGACGCAGTGGGATGTGAAGCTGGTGCTGGACCAAGGGGCCGCCGCGGTGTTGGAGACGCATCTGGGCTTTTATATGTGGAAGGGGCTGATACGCAAGACGACGGTTGGCGAGATGGCTAGGGAAATGCCGGCGCTGGAGAGCACCTTGCGGGACTATGCCGACGTGGTGGCGACAAGGAAGGAGGATGAGTTTGCACGCGAGTCCTTTGGGAACTGGACCCTGACCGACGTGACACCGGAGTCCGAGGTGTACGTGGGCAAGGTGACGCCGGTGGTGCACTTCACCATGGGAGGCGTCGTGATCAACGAACATAGCCAGCCCCTGGATTACCACGGCCGCCCGATCCCGGGTCTCTGGGCGGCGGGCGAAATCACCGGCGGCCTCCACGGACAGAACCGTCTGGGAGGATCGTCGCTGTTGGAGTGCGTCGTCTTCGGCCGCATTGCCGGAGAGGAAGCCGCGGCTTTCTATCGGGCCTAGAAGGGTGGATGGTATTGCAGGCCTTGTACGGCCGGTGGATGGAAGTCGACTACAATGATCTCTTGCATTTTCTCCGCCCACTCTTGGATTAAGTAAAACAACTGGAACATAGTATAATATCCAGATGATGCCGGATCTCAGACGATATTTTGACAGTGGCACGAAGGCCTGACCCCCTGACCTGATAACACTTCCCTACAAAGCAACCAACTACAGCGCAACCAGTTCGGCACTGCCGGCATGGAAACTCCATCGCTTCTTGCTATCGGCGCCCCATTTGCTGTTCTGCTGCAGGAAGAACCAATAGCCCACGCTGAAGAAGACATAAGTCTCCGGGTTTTGGCGGATTAGTTGCTCGTTGGTCGGTTTGTCGGCCGTCTCTCGCTTCTTCGGACTGTCCAGGCGTTCTCGCATCTCCTCCCAGTCGTCTGTCAACAGTCAGCCATGGGAGAACGGTCTCGCGTCGGTGCGAGGGGTGCCCAGCACTTACAGGTAGTATCGGGCGTGTCGGCACTGCCGAGGACGAGATGGAAGAGCTCGTGGTAGAAGGTTACGCTTCGTGAAAGGACGCCCGTGATCCGCTTGTTTTTAGGGGTCTTGGACCCAAGCGTGACGCTAACCCCCGCGGTGCTGCTGAAGCTACGCGGGCACAAGGTGATGGTTGAGGGCCTGGTCATATCCTGGGCGGCCCCGACGCTGTCCGAGGTACAGGGCGTCTTGCCTCCGTAGTCGCTATCGAAGACGTACTGCTTCAGTTCTTCGGACCAGTAAGGGACATACCCGTTGCTTACGACCTCGTCCTTCTCGTTCAGTTCCCATAACATGTTCCGATATTCCGGAACATCCTCAATCGGGATTTCGCTCTCCGAACCATCCTCGTTGATCCTCTTCAAGTAATGCGAGCTGTCACCGTCAAAGGCCGAGTCCGTTCGCCGGAGTTTCTTGAGCCATGTGTCATGGCAATACATCCGCGGCGTTTGGTCCAACGGGAGCGGCGTTCCCTGCAGGAACTTTTGTACTTTCTGGAGGTTTCCTGTGGCACGGTCAGCAGTCGGATCGAAGACTGTCGAGTGGCGGGTCAATGGCGAACTCGCCCTTGACAAGAGACGTTCCGGAGCCCCCCGGGGTTAAGTTGAAGTATGTTTTGAGATACCGTACGGCAACGGAATACTCGTCATTTGATTCACTTTCTGCGTGGCTAAACACCTTCAGGCCGGCCTCTACCAAGGCCTTGCTTTCAGATAGCCATGTTTCCAGCGTTTTAGCCCGCGATTTACAGCCGGCGTTGGCGTCGTTATCCAGGTTGACCTCGAAGAGAGAAGCGATGGTTGTGTCCGCGATGGCGGGCACAATCAGCAGCCAGCAGAGGAGGAACGACCGGAGGTCCATGATAGCAGTGATGGACGGTACGCAGGGAAACAGAACTTGTGCCACCGAGGGACTTTTTTTGTCTTATGCGTTCACCACTCTTCCCCTGGTCTGGCTCGGTAAAGACTGGTCCCGTCACTATACCACGGACTAGCCAGGCGGTTTTGATTAGACTGAGACATGAAGCCTCAAATCCTTTGTGCCAGAGAACATCGGAGATTACCAGATTACCGCTCCGTACGGATGAGTGGTCTAGGAACAGACTACTGAGTACTGCCCGATCCACCGTCCCCTTCTCGTGCAAAGGCAGGGATTGGCTCCCGATCTAATAGTTACCACTAGTGTCCGCACTGGAGCATTGCCTCGATCTCTTGTCGTTCCTGGCCCCCAAACGCTAGAAAAAACCCTGCTGGGTTGGTACTAGGAGTAGACTCCGATATCACGAACATTTGAAGAAAGCGTCCCTTGCCACTGCCGGTTTATCCGTTGGCGATTGTTCACTAACGAGCTCGGAATCAACGATTGGAAGTGGGCCACTCCGACTCGGCTCTGGGCTGGCCTCGTAGCAGAGGGCCATGCGCGCTCTCGAAAAAGGTATGTAAGAAGACCTGGTGGTAGCGAGCCCGCATCATTTTGGCAACGGCCATCTAGATACCGACCTATTCATTTGTCGTTTTGGGCAAACATGGCGCCCTTGTCGTTGATCTTCCTGACCACGGCGCTAGCTCTGATGGGCACCCATGCCTCCTCCGACTGCTGGGCCACTGTCCACAACGAAACCGTGGCCTGCTTTAGCGGTGCGCCTATTGCTTTCAGCTTTGATATGGACACTGCCGCCGACTGCCAGCACTGGTGTGGCGAGGTTGAGAAGTGCCACTCATGGCTCTACGTCGCCCATTCCAGCCAATGCGACCTTCACCGCAACGCGGCGCTGAGCACTTCGTTCAGCAGCGGCTTCACCTTTGGCGGATGTGCGCCCACCCTTGCGAATGCCACCGAGGCTTCTTCTGACAGCTCTGTGAGCACTAGTACTCGCGTGGCAACGGAGCCGACCGGTTCAGTATAGTCCCCACCCCTTGTGTTTGTCGCACCTGGAAGTTGCATCTATCTAACCGTGGAAACTATCTCTCTAGCCGGAGCCGAAGCGCGGAGCGGATCACCATAGGCGTCGAGCACATGGCCGCCACCACCGATAAGGGGGTCGACGGACTTTTGCCAGAGTTGGAGGGCCGGCGCGTGGATAGAGGAAGGGCGGCTAGGAAACTTCGCAGTGGTGTGATAAGGATTGAGATAGTTTTACGAGCGAATGAGTTTGGAGAGAGACTTCCACCCGTTACAGCTTACATTGTTTACTTCCGAGCGGTTCGTGAGCTGTTTGCGGCCGCCAACCTAGTCTAGGAATGCATTGTAGCAAGATCTGTAGCAGGACCAAGCATCTAAGCCCAAGCCTTGGTTTCAAAGATTTACAGGGTTGGAGAGGGGTTGGCATGGATTTGCAGGGACTTCTGGGGACTCACAGGGGCTCACAGAACGGGACCTAAATCATCTAATATCGCACTATCGATCAGCGGCTTACTCGGGTGCTGCAATCCACGGATGCCGACGGAGTGCACTTGGTTTCTCAATTTGGGGTCCGTTCGGGTACGGTTTTCCTATCAGTATTTAGCAATTGCAGAGATTTCTTAGCCGTCGCGCCAAGTGGAGGACCGACACGCCTAGTGCGGACTGGCCCTGCCCTAACGTGAACTATATCCTCCCGGAACGTGGATAGGAACTCGGAAACAACCCTCGACTCGCTCCTATCCAGGCCACCAGCCTGCTACGCCGCCGGAAACGTCCAATGCAGGATTCAAAGCATCAAAGTCCAATCTCCGGTCTCATCCACTGCAATATTTCCTCCGAGATTTGGGGTGGAGTCTTGTTAGGAATGTCTCAGTCTCGCCGGGGCTCCCAAAGGGACTGGCCCAGAGCGCGATAGCATTTTATATGTCAAAACCCGGGGGTTCCTCCAAGTATTCGACTTCAACCAGTCTTCCGAGTGCCGTGCGAGTCAAGCCTACGATGGGGTTGTTCCTGGCTTGGGCAACGGTCCTCCTGCTGGCCTGCCGCGTGCAGGCAGCAGCGGTCTTTGCTCACTTCATGGTATGTATTCCCGTGGCATTTGCTTTCAGGCTATCGCAGGCGTGCTAACGAGGTCGGCCAGGTCACAAATTCGGCCAACTACACCAGCGATGACTGGAAGACGGACATGAAATTGGCCCAGGATGCGCACATCGACGCCTTTGCCTTGAACATGGCATATAACGATCCTAACAACATCGATGCTCTGCCGGCAGCCTTCTCCGCCGCCGATAGCGTTGGCTTCAAACTCTTCTTTTCATTTGATTACGCCGGCAATGGCAACTGGCCGAAGAGTGACGTTATCAATCTGATCAACCAGTACAGCGCTCACTCCTCGTATTACTTCTACAAGGGACAGGCGTTTGTTTCCACGTTTGAGGGCCCCGGTCGCGCTGACGACTGGCCCGCGATCAAGGCGGCCACGGGCTGCTTCTTCATCCCGAGTTGGTCGTCCCTGGGGGCCAAGCCCGCTGTCGAAACCGGGGTTGTGGACGGCCTATTCAGCTGGGCAGGCTGGCCCTGGGGTCCCCAAGACATGAACACCTACATCGACGCCTCCTATATCCAGTATCTGGCCAGTCTGCCATACATGATGCCCGTGTCTCCCTGGTTCTATACCAATCTGCCGGGATACAAGAAGAATTGGCTGTGGCGCGGCGACCACCTGTGGCATGACCGCTGGCAGGAAGTGCTCTACGTTCAGCCGGAATTTGTCCAAATAATCTCGTGGAATGACTACGGTGAGTCCCACTACATCGGACCCTTGTATGACAAGGCGATGGAGGCCTTCGCGATCGGAAAGGCCCCCTTCAACTACGTGAAAGATATGCCCCACGACGCCTGGCGCAAGACCCTCCCGTTCTTCATCGACATGTATAAGGAGGGGACCGCCACGGTCACGGAAGAAAGCATCGTGGCCTGGTATCGACTGAGCCCGGCGGCCGCCTGCAGCAGCGGAGGCACCAGTGCCAATACCGCCTCGCAGCTGCAGATCGAATTCCCGCCGGCTGAGGTGGTCCAGGATCGCATCTTCTACTCCGCCGTCCTGGGGTCTTTCTCGGGCGTAGTGGTCTCGATTGGAGGCTCCGCTCAGACGGCCGCGTGGAGCTCGGTGCCCAACGAGAATATCGGTGTCTATCACGGCAGTGTCGCCATCAACGGCCGCACGGGACCTGTCACCGTCTCCCTCATGCGCGACAACAAGGTCTTCGCAACGATCGAGGGCAAGGCCATCTCCACCAGCTGTCCTAACGGAATCCAGAACTACAATGCCTGGGTGGGCGGCGCCGTGGGCGGCAAAGTCTCCGCCACGCCGGACCTGCTCCTTTCCAAGCAGACCTGTATGAACGGCACAGGTGCGAATAATTTCGCCGGCATCTGTGAATTCGCCTGCACATACGGTTACTGTCCGCTGGGCGCCTGCACATGTACGCAAATGGGGCTGGGCTACGAGAAACCGAATTCCACGGGGGTGGTCGGCTACCCCATCGCCGGCGAGGACGCCAGCTACAGTGGCCTGTGCAATTTTGACTGCAACCTGGGCCACTGTCCTCCAACGGCCTGCGGCACCGTCGAGGTTCCTCTCACCACACCCACGGTCTCTCCGTTCTTGCCGCCGGCCTGCACATCCGGCAAGGGAGAGGGAAACCTGGCAGGCCTCTGCGACTTCAGCTGTACCCATGGCTTCTGTCCGATGAACGCATGTACCTGCACGGGTCAAGGTGCTGTGAATGTCTTAGATCCCACCTCTGACGTAGTAGGGAAGCCGGGACCGGGGATGGATGAGGCCATCTACGGCCCTCTGTGCGAATACACCTGTCAGCGCGGTTACTGTCCTGATCCCGCCTGCGTCGAAGGCTCGAGCGGATCGGAGTCAGGGTCGGGGGCGGGATCGGGCGATGGAGAGGTGTATATCGCACCGGAGATCTGGGGGCATCCGTCACCAGTGGTTGGATGTCAGCCCCCCTGCACCCTGATCTTGCCCCCATTGCCTCTGGACGAGCCAACTCAAATCACCATCCCTACCTGGGAGACACCCATTACTCGCAAGACGGCGTCTACCCGAACCACCACCGACGAGGATGGGGCGACGGGCACCGTCCGTGGCTTCGACGTGACGACGACCACCATCACCATCACCTTCCCCCCTAGTAAGAAGCATCCCGCTCCCGTGCTGTACACAGGATATCTCTAACATTCAATCAGTTGTGAGGACAGACATTCCCGTCTGGCAAGCCGTAATCAACGCCAGCCAGACTGGTTCCTCTACCCTGGAGATGACCAGCAGCATCGACCTGCCTCATATGATCTACGTGCTGCCTCCTCAAGGGACTGGCCCCAGCGCGACGAGCACCACGACGACCATCACTCCTCCGCCGTATCCGTGGTCCCAGACCAGTAAGGACTCCGTGCTTAATACGCGCACGACCACCTGGTCATCTGAAAGCCCCACCCCTTCTGCCAGCAAGGGGAGCAAAGGCACTGGCCATGGCTGCTTTCCCTTCTGTGATGGTCCCTGTCTCCATTGCCCTCCCGGCGGCGGGTCGATCAACGGTGGCGGAGGGTCCGGCGGCGGCGGCGGCTCTTCAGAGGGCGAGGGCGAAAATGAGGAGGAGTGCAGCACTCGCACCGCCCAGGTCTGCTCGACTGCCTGCGTTGCGGGCTCTGGCTGCGATTTTCATTGCTCCAGCACGACCGGATGCTCCGCGACGGCGTCGTCGACCAAGATCGTGGGCACGCCGCCGGCTGGAGTAAAGATGGCCACGACCTGGGAGCATAGGCCCAGTCAGACCAGTAACCCGGATGCTGAATCCAGCATCGCGAGCTCGTTGGACTCGGTATATTCCTCTGCCTACGGTACATTGTCCGTCCTCTATCCAACCCCGACCAACACCGGTCCCGCCCCCAGCAACGGCCCCTACGGTGGAGGGATCGAAATTACCTATTACGAGGACGATCGCGACAAGGATGCGGTGCAGTGGGACCTCTTCGAATACTATCAGAACAACCTCCACGGCGGCCTAGGCTGTCCCGAGGTCATCACGCCGGACCAGGTCCGGCATGACGGTGCCTATCATGGACTGGGCGATAACACCGGCGGCTGGAAGGCCTTCGGCGCCACCTGTACCTACCATGGCGATAACCTGCCCGTCTCACCGGGCGGCACCAAGGTTGGCACGTTCAAGTGCGATAAATATCGCGATGCTGTCTGTTACAGCATGACGGGTGGCGGAAACACTTGCGCCAATGGATGGCAAAGGACATACCCCATAGTGTTTTGCGAGTGGTAGTGAAGGATCGGGAAATACTATACAGACTAATGGACAAGAACAAGATGATACCTGTCTCCGCTTTCTGCTACCCGGTTGTTTGTTCTTCCTCGGCCCACGCTCTCTAGATAAATCCTAACCAGTGGTCGCCTTGATTTAGACCAAGATAGGGTGGTTCACGGCCAGCTGCCCGAGGATAGATATATATCCAACAATAGGGAAGAACCAACAGGCGACAAGGGAGCAACTGTAGGAATTCCAGGTATTGGTATGACTTTCAATTCGACCAAGGAGCCCAGTGGAGTGACCTGATATGTCTACAGCAACAATGGCTTCACATCTTGCCGATGCTCGGTTACGGAGGCGATGTAGTCGCATACCGATCACCGCACACAAGGACAAGAGGCTTTCCCACGTGGCAGAAAATCGTAACCGGCCCGAACGGACTGAAGGTAGACAGGTTCTGTACGGTTAGGGCGCACGTAGCAGCATCACATGAATATCAGAGTCAGACTCAATATAGCGAGAGATTCCAAGGCAGTGGTTCCTCGGCCGACTCAACCATATCCCGACAGACATCGGAGGCACCACTTCAGAGCCACACAGCGAAGCGCATGCGACGACCAGTTAAGCCAATGCAAGGGCGACAACGAACCTTCGAGGAGGCGAGGAGCTGTCAGCTAGGGATTCTCCCTCAAGGGCTCTACGGTGGTCACCTTGTGCGGACTTCTCCCTGGTCACGCCGGTCTTGACTCTCGCTGGAGCTGGAGCAATCTGACAGGTCGGATAATAAAGGCGACCAGCCTAAATGGCAAAGCGAAAAGGAACACAGACCTGCTGCCCGCAGCCTAGGACCAGTGACCGCCCCCAGTGGCGTTACCCTTGCTTCCCATGTGGCGATTCCTTCATTTCCTTCTCCTTCTCCTTCCCCTTCTCCTGTTTTAGTTTCCGACTATCGCCAGCCAATGACCCCCGGCGCATGACCATGGGACAACATCCAGGGCCGACGGGCCACGGAGCCCAAATTGATTGCTTGGGCGTGGAGGGCGGCTCTAGACCGCATCCTCTCCGAGAGGCGTCAGCGAGCTTTCCCCGGATCTCACTAGTTGCATGTCCAGGGGCCAATGAGCGCGGACGTGGATGACTGCTTCTTTGACCAGCAGCTCGGGAAAAGTTGCTGAAATGCTGGCCCAGGTTATTGGTGGAGAATTGTGGGCTGACCGGCAGATTGCCCCTTCCTCCGCGCAAACAGGTCAGTGGGGTTATCTCGACTGTCTCGGTTCCTTTGGATGCATTTCGAGGAACCGCTTATGTGCTGGACGAGCATCAGAAGTAAGTAGGGATAGGAAATCCGGGGAATGTGGGGATGGACGGGGAACAACCCACGGACGAGCCAGGTGCCCCAGTTCTTCCCCGGCTTCCTAGTCCCGCTAGCCTCTCTGGTCCTCCTGTCACTCCCAACCGAATCTGCGAGGGTCCAGTCTAGACCGATTGGGAACGGAGGTAGCGGTGCGGCGCCCCGACGTTCGTGTTGGAACTGGATTCTGGGGTATTTCGGGCCGGAATCCGCATCAGCTTGACAGATGCGGCCTGTGCCACCGACCTTCGAGTCTGGGGAACCGCGTCCTGCACGATATAAAGATCATCCGGCATGCCTATCCACGCTTCTACTTCTCCACAGCTGGTCCCACTTCCTTGTCATCCCCCCCGAGGTTTGGTAGACGGCTCATCCATTCACCATGTCGAAGGAAGAACACTCGCGGCACGAGATTGTCAGCGTGGATGCCACGCATCACCAGGCCATCGTCGCCGAAGGAACGGGCAAAACGGCCGCCAATGAAGGGGCCAAACAGAAGGAGGTGTACAACGTGAGTCGAGAAGGATGGATCGACAGCCCAGACATCGGACCTCCACTGATCGCCTAATAGGCCGAACTCTACGCCGCAATCCAGGAGTCCAATATCAAGAGATGGAGCAAGTCGAGTCTGCACCTGTACTGTAGGTGTCCCCGATCTAGGCCGGGTCGACCCCATCGCTGACACGGACCACAGGGTGCGTTTTCATCGCATTCTGCTGCGCTTGCGCGAACGGCTTCGACGGCTCTCTTATGGGATCCATCACCGTGATGCCTCACTTCATGGCCACTATGGGCAGCCAAATTGACGGCTGGCAGGTGGCCGTGATGACCTCCCTCTACTCGGTGTAAGTACTGGGTGCCCTCCCCGGCCGAAGGGAGTTGCAGTCGGGTACGAGTCTAACGAATGATTCGGTGGTTAGGGGATCCATCGTCACCACTCCCTTTGCTGCTGCCGTCAGTGACCGATGGGGCCGTCGCATTGGCATGACCTGTGGCGCGGTAGGAATTATTCTCGGGAGTATCGTGGCGGCGAGCTCCCACAGCTTGGCCCAGGTGACCGTGGGCCGTGTGATTCTCGGCTCTGGCATCCAGTTTATGACCGTCGCGGCGCCAGCATACTCCATGGAAATTGCACCTCCCCAGTGGCGAGGTCGCTGCACCGGATTCTACAACTGCGGTTGGTTTGGTGGTTCCATCCCGGCGGCCTTGGTGACCTTTGGATGCCAGTACATTGACAGCAACTGGTCCTGGAGAATCCCGTTTATCTGCCAGTGCTTCGCATGCCTCATCGTCATCAGCTCGGTGTATTTTATCCCCGAGTCTCCCCGATACCTCTTCGCGGCCGGCCGGGAGCAAGAGGCCATTGATTTCCTGACCAAGTATCACGGAAGCGGCGACCCCCAATCACGCCTGGTGCAGTTGGAGGTGGAGGAAATCCGCGAGAGCATTCGGCAGGAGCTTCAGGACAAGAAGATTGCCTGGTGGGATTACAGCTGCCTGATTGACTCACACCAGAGCCGCTGGCGCTCCCTGCAAGTGCTCATGATGGGTGTCTTTGGTCAGTTCTCCGGTAACGGCCTCGGCTACTTCAATGCGATGATCTTCAGCGAGCTCGGCGTCGAGACCACCGCTCAGCAGCTCGGCTACAACGTGCTCAACTCGGTGCTGGGGGCCATCGGTGCCGGAACCGCCGTGTCGCTGACGGACCGCATGCCCCGTCGCAAGGTGCTGGTCTACGGAACCTTCGCCACTGCTTGCATGCTGGCCATCAACGGCGGTGCCAACCGCGCATTTGGCATGGACAATAGCAACACAAGCGCCGGTCAGGCCGCGCTGGCATTTTACTTCCTCTTCAACGTCGTCTACTCCTTCACCTATACCCCGTTGCAGGGCGTCGTCCCCGTCGAGGCGCTTGACAACACGCGCCGCGCAAAGGGGCTGGCCTTCTACGGCTTCCTGACCGGCTCTCTGGGCTTCGTCAACCAGTTCTGCACTCCCATCGCGAACCGGACTATCGGATTGAACTATATCTGGGTCTTTGTTGGCTGGGATTGCGTCGAGGCGGCTCTGTGGTATTTTTTTGGGTATGTTGCCCCGTTGACCTCTGTCATGATTTCTAGGATTATCGATTTTAACTGTCTACAGTGTGGAGGCTCAAGGTCGTACTTTGGAAGAACTCGAATGGGTTTACACCCAGCCCAACCCAGTCAAGGCTTCCCAGCGCGTCGACCGAGTCGTGCAGCAAGCCGATGGCACGGTTACCGAGAAGATTGTCGAGCACGACTCCTGAGTGGCTACACCTTGCAGAAGCCCTGGTTGCGACATAGGTTGTCCTGTTGTTGCCCCTCAATAGTTTCCCGTTTCACCGTCCTTGTTAGCTCGGGCTTTCCTGGCTCTTACATCCGTGATATTCCTTGCAGCAGCGGTAGTCTTAGTAGCCATACCCTGTCCAACGCCTTAGCAAAGTATCCGGCGTCTCGATAATTCACTCTTCAGTACTGTATCGCTCCCTATGTACATAAACCATAGGTGCTTCAACTCTTCGTCATCAGCCCGGGCTTGTAACGGGGGGTTGGCAACGATCGGTCGAGAACTGTATAGCAGCCCATTACGCGCGACTGGAGATGTAACCGGCGACTCTCGGAGGGGCTTCAAAGGATGCCCGAAACGTGGCAAGATATTCTGGCAGGGAGGCCTAGAGATGTTTGAGATGTCCTTTAGTAATGCATCGTCATGGGCCATGGAACACAGACTTACGGGCAGTGTGCTAGTGTGCATGTCGTTGTCGATGGATTGATAGACGGCAAAGTCTACTTAGCTGACTTTCGGGCCGAGAAGATATGGGCCATCCTGATCGGCATAGATTTGTCCGATGGTCTTGTAGTAGTTCGGCACGAAGTCGTGCTTGAACTCGTCCGTGGAATTGCCCAGGCTTTTCACCCGTTGGGCCTGATGTTCGGTCGGATGAAACAGTGAGCCAGGCTTGATCTCATCCGCGTGCGGTGGAAAAGGCTTACCCTCCAGTCGTTGTAAATCTCAGCGACAGAATCCACACGATATTTCTCGAAGCTCGTATCCCCGTCATACTCGACAAGCTCCCTGGCCAAGAACCAAAGGATGGGGAGGTACTGTCCAATGTCAGCCACGACAGCCCCGACTAAACACACATCGGACCTACCTGGCTGAGGATCTTTCCTTCATACTCAAGCACGGGCAGCTGACCAGTCACCGACAGGCCCTGCTCCTTGAGCTCTGCGCTCTTGTTGGGCTAGGTACTATCAAATGGATATCTCACATCATGAGAATCTACACCGACATCCTTGGGAAACAATCTGAGTCCAGTGGGATTAGTATATTCCTCCTGTGTGAAGAGAGATGGGATCGTGATCTCACCGAATGACTTCTCCTCGACCCAGACTACCAATATCCAAGCAATGCAGTGTGGGGTTGGCCGATGGCAGAGTCATTTCTGCGCTTGGATAATCTCAATCCAACACTGCGGACTCAGGCGGGGATATGCCAGCGCACGCAATTCCTTGACAATAATGCATTGCCTTCTGATACTGTAGGATGGTTCCCGGTATCCCTTCTGTACTCTATACTTCGTACCTCGTTCGTCATTCCCCGGCCACCCTGGCCATGATTGGTGACGATTTCCCAATGCGATAGCCTTCCTACCGTCCTAGGTACTGCGTACACGTCACCGATCGATGTTCCCATATATCGCGTGGGGGAGTGAGCAGCGACTGAGAACAGTCGTTTCGTTCGGTCTTCGCTCTTCGAAGGCCAAAGAGTCAGGACGCCGACTTCTTGGGTCATGAGTCTTGACCTTGACCAAAAGCATCCCATTATTGCAGACTTCTTAGCGTTTCCAATCGAGCCTTCAGTCCTTGACTTTGCTGCGTAGCGCTTTTGGCCCCCAAGGAGCTAATTCTTAGTGGGAGGGGCTGTGGAGACCTTCGAAAATTTCCCCTGAGTGACTTACTTTGGAAACTTGAATATTGAACCGAAATAACTTCCTTAGTTCCTTCAAATCATTTCACGGTTCTTGGCCTTTACGAACAGAAACGACGAATGGTGTTCTGGGGTGCGTCCTCACCCCAAACAGATGCATGCATGCTCGCGAGAACAGTCAGTCCAGCTTCCAAATAGTACTCTTTACCAAATTCTAAGCCCCGCCGCTAGCCGAGATCACGACCATGGCAAACGAGGTACAGCTTACAAATAGAATGGAGTTGGGCCTGGTACACGTCTACAATATCAGGCCGACTGGGAAAAGATGGAATCAGGGCTCACCCCGTGAGAGTTATAGCAAAGGTAGCACGGTATCTGATCTAGAAGAGGGAAAAGTGGAGAGCCGTCGATGGGTCAGGTACAGTACATAACGAACAAACATAAGAGACGACATGCGACTCAGTTGCATGAACCTGAAATGGGTGACTGAGATGGAAGATGGTTGGATTGATCAATGACTATACGCTCGATCTAACTGTGATAGTTGTCATGTCGCGAATCCGCCTGCCAATCCGCCTGCCTAGGAGTACCGGGCCACCGGCTGCCCCAAGACATCCATTCGAGGAGTGATTCCCAGGCCAGGCGCAGTGGGTGCTGAAACGCCCCCGTCTTGAACGGTGAACTCCCCATCCGCCGTCTTCTTGGTCACCATATCGCGGGTCTCAAGCAGGCAGCGTAAACTTCGCTCTGGAATGGTCTGACCAAGATGCACAATGGCCGCAAAGGCGATATCCGAGCCCGTTGTATCCTGCACGCTTATTGTATAGCCGGCGGCCAGGCAGATATCACGCTGCCGCCGGCCTCGCGTGAGACCGCCAGCCTTCGAAATCTTCAGGCCAATGCCCTCGGCGGCGTCGTCGGCGATCACCTGCACAATGGACGCCTCGTTGGTCGCCAGCTCGTCGAAAATAATGGGTACATCTGTCCGGCGCCGCAGGGAGATACATTCTCTCCACGTAGGGCACGGCGCCTCCAGGACAAAGTCTAACCCGGTTGGAAGTAGGCGAAGCATTCGCAGGGCAATCTCAACACGCATCCCACCATTGGCATCCACTAGGAAGAACTCGCCTGGCTGTTTGTCTGCCAGCGAGGCGGCGATGCGCGCTGCATCCGCCGCCGGGTCGCCATCGATCTTGATCGAATGGCCCTTGTATCCCCTCCTCCGGTGCTCAGCAACATTCTGTCGCATCTCCTGAGGGGCCGCCACGGGGATGGACGAAATGACCGGCATCTTCACGGCAGTACGGCCGCCTAGGAGCTCACAGACGGGCAAACCGACGGACTTGCCGAGAATATCCCAGCATGCGATGTCGAGAGCAGTTTTGGCGTCCTCATGGCCCAGCAAAACGGAATCCATCGTTTCGTTGATGCGATCGACCCGTCGAGGATCGAGACCGATAAGGCTGGGGGCCATGTGAGCGATCGCAGCGCGAACGCCCAGGGGGTGCGAGGCCACGTAGGTCGAGCCAAAGGGTGTACTTTCTCCCCATCCTTCGGTCCCGTCGTGCGTGGTTATGCGCACGATGGTGGCATCGAAGCTGGTGTATTCGCGGCCGCCGGAAAGGCGATAAACACCTCCGGCGTAGGGGAGATCGACCTGGAAGACGTCGATATTGGTAATTTTGAGCTCCTCCATGGTTCTCAGCGGTTCTTAATAATTGAGAGTAGACAACAAAGGGTTGGGCCAGGACCTAAAGGTTGAATTCCGTTCGACTGTTCTTCGGTTGGAGGACATGGAGGACTTTATATATTGCCCAATATTCTCTGCACAATCTCCAGGGTCGCCAATTGATATCGAGCGCAACGGGTCATGTTCATTCATCTCCCCTTTCCTACTGTCGGAAACTCGATGCGATCGTGGCTGCGGGGTGCCACTTGCGAGTGTCGATGCACTCATCTATCTCAGGGTCCGAATGTCCCGATTAGGCAACGATAATGAGCAGCCACGCCGGGGGTGGTCCGAGTGGGGGGCGTCTATCGAGAAACAAAGTCGCCCATGACGAGCAGCTGTTTGTCAGCCCCGTTGGAAGGCAGGACTCAGATTCCCAGCATGAAGTACACTCTGCAGGCTCTCTGCGCACCTTTGGCCGATGCGCAATGCCACTAGGGGATATCATTACCCCCATCTACCCATTTAAGCAAACAGAAAAGGCCTTCGAGTATAGAAACAGCAGTGCTCGGTTAGAGAACTAGTCGTTTCCCTGTAGACCTTATCCTTCGGTTTACACGACGTTCTTTGACTTTACGACGGGGGATAGCGCGAAATCCAACCGACTGTCTATCATTTGCAGGCCAACTAAGTGCCTTTACCTGTCCACTATGGTCACCGTTCACTACACCTCTGGGGAAATAATTTGATTGACTGAATTGAAATTGAAAACCGGAAGCCGTTGGATTTGTTCGTTGCCAACAGAATCAATTTTGCGGTTCAGTTAGCTTTGTACGCGGTATGCTACTTACACAACCAGGCTTGCAAGGGCTTTCAACAGGGCCAGTTAAGCTCCCGGTTCCTCACGGGATCCCAGGCAATTGGTTCAATGCGTTGCTCAACTGCATTGCAGTCCTCCTGGGTCACTGGGCTTGGTCGACTATCACTCTCCTCTGCGGGTATATTCCGGGTATCAGATCCCTCGCATGTAGGAGAAAGAGGCAATCGCGACCATTGTGGTAGACCTTCATCTTGTTCATTGTCTACCAGGATCACCGACACACCACTGTTCGTCCGGCTGCCATCACAATTGAAGGTGCGATGTCCATTGATGGCAGCAACGTTCAATCCACGGGCGGCTCTGTGATATGGGCTGATGAGCATTAGCAATATCGTGGCCACGAACTTGTCACACGATCTGGGAAACGTAGAGTGCTGTGAGGTGGGCACCTCGAACACAAGCCAGTTCTCGGTGCGCGGAGGCTCGAACGTAAAAACGGCATATTCTCCCTTGGAAACGGACACGTAGGCTGACCTGTATCGGTCAACCTCTTTCTCCCATTCTCCGAGGGTCAGGATTGTCACCCAAAAGGTCTTGCGCACAAGCGGCATATTTGCTAGAGCAATACAGTCTGGCTTTGGATGACAATGGATCGAAGATTCGCAGAGACGCGGGTATAGCAGGACAGGAGTTTTAGAAGTCTGGATGGTACTCAAAACACCAAGTCGATAAGTTGTGGTTCCATTGGTATTTATACTTTCCAAAGCTTCATATGCAGTCTTTTGCAACGTCCCAATACAGGATACTCCCGCGCTCTCGCTATACAATCCTTTTCATCAAAGGGAGCTTCCCCACTGGGACTTATGGAACCCGAGACCCATAACAAAGACTGAGACCCATAGCACAAAGCGTCTGAGAACTTCTAACTTTTGTAATATTCCACCAACCGAGTATATCACCTTTCGTTGACCTGGGTATGGTCACTGGGCTCTTGAAGAGAGGCCCGTCCTATGGAATTGTTGCCATGTTTTACTAAGATATCAGAAGCTCTTGTGGATAAATCGAAACATCTAGGTTGGATATTGTACAGGCTTCACTATAGTCAGAAGATGCGTTTATCACAGTTCTGACCCATCGCAATGCTAACTTGACCCAACACTCGACAATTTAGTAGTCCTTCGACTCTCCCACCAGGGCCAAGTTCTGAATTGCAGCCAACCCATACTGCGCCACCTCGTTTGTAGAAATCCAAGCCGCTTCGTCGACTGCAACGAGCGCTGCACTGCCATTGATTCGCTCCGACACCCACGGCTCGTCGGCCGTAAAGCCATCCTTGTTCTCGTAGAACTCCTTCCAGGCTCGCGCAGCCGTTGTGCTGTTGTCGTTGTCTTGGTGTGCCGCATAGGCCGTCAAGCGTGAGTGACCCTGGACCAAGCTGATCTTGCTGAAGGACTCGCCATATCGTGCCTTTTGTTCCTCTTTCGTGGCGCCGTAGTAGTAGCAGTAGTCCAGCCAGGCCCGTTCAAGGCCCTCGGGTGCATCGTCGCCCCAGTACTCGAGTAACTCCGACACGACCTCGGGGAGGCCGAACACGGCATTCAGGTGCGAGATGGACACGATGCCTTCGTTGCTGGGGTCCGACGGGGGCGGCAGAAGAGTGCCGTTGCCAATCACGTACAGCCCGTTACCGGTCACGAACCCGTTCTTCAAGCTGGCAATACCCTTGGCCGTGCCTGTCAACTTCCCCCTGGCCTCGATCCAGCGAGGGCCGCGGCGTTCCCATTCAATCAGCCAGCCAGCCGCCATGCCAGCCCAATCCGTGCCCAGAGAGAAGGCCACGGGCTGACCGGGCTGCGGCGTCCAGCCATCCTCGCGTACCTTTCTCTGCGGGTCGAGCTTGCCGTAGGTCTTGTCCGCGTCGAGTGTCTCCTCGAGCAGCTCTCCCACACGCTCGTCGCCTCCGGAGAGATAATAGAAGTATTTCCGATACTGGGGCTGGGCAATCCGGGCCTGTTTGGCGCTATCAGCGAAATGCTGCACCCCATGTCGGGTTCCCAGGCCCTTCCAGTCGCCGATGTGGTAGACATCTACCTCTCCGGTATGGCGCGTCAGGGCCTCGGCAAAGCGATAGACATCAGCACGGCCCGTTCGGAGGAACTGCTGCCACAGGAAGAGGTCCGGCGACAATTCCGAGTTGTCCCAGGCATACCCGCCAACGTCATATCGCCAGGTGTGCCGGTCCTCATCGTAGGTATGCATGACATCGCCGTAATCAAGGAATCCGTACCAGCGGCGGTCATCAACCTGCCCGCTGTAGAACTTAATCAGAAAGTCGAGGTGCTTCTCGATCGTGGCTGACTGCTCGCCGGAAGTGTTAGGAGTAGCCCAGTAAGACCCGATAGCCTTGGTGCTTTGGATGTACTTAGGCTCCGCCACCAGGACCGGAGGCTCGTCGATATACTTACTCCGGAGCGCCAGTTCGGTCGAGGCAGGGGTACTGTCAAACGCGGACAGGAAGATCTCGCTCGTCCGCGCAATGCCGTAGGGGGTATTGAAGCCGGGCTCGTAATCCTCGTAAGTAATCTCAAGGGCATCCAATTGCTTTTCATAAGTGTCCTGTCCTAGACTGTCGTGGAAGGGCCGCAAGTCCAACGGGGCCGCCTCGGGGCTATAGAGCCACAGCGTGATCTGGCCTTGATCGCTGCCGGCGTTAGAGATGTCGATTCCCGTAGGATAGCGCTTCCAAAATTCTCGCAGACCCAGCGCCAGTCCTCCCTGTGTGGCTCCGCCCAGATACGCAAGGCCGCTGGATCGCGAGCCGGCGGGGATATTGATCCAGGCCTGGCCGGGCTTGGTTCGCTTCTTCAGCGTGAAGCCGTCCGGCGACAGCTGGCTGAGCTTGTAGTCGTTCCACGCGGGGATCCACTCCAGACGAGAGGACACCCGCGTATCCCAGCTGTCCACGTCGGGGGTCTTCTTGCCTTCGAACTGCGCCGACCGCACCTCGGTGCCGGGGTCGCGACGCAATCCGGTGATTCCCTGGACTGCCTCGTGAAGATAACCGCCATCCACCCCGGGCAATCGGATATGGCGATCGTACAGCTCCTCTCCTTTCAGAGGCACGTCGAACCGGATTCCGAGGCCGGTCACGAAATCCCTCTCGGCCGATCCGTCCCAGACGATGCTGTGCACGATCCGGACAGAATCGGAGTTGGCGTACAGGTAGAAGCGCAGGACAAATCGCAGCCAATCGTCGTGGCTGCCTCCACCAGTGACGGTATGGTTGCCTTTGACGGTGACGAGGGCGCGAACGGAGGACTCCCGGCTGACGGACACCTCCTCCACCTTGCTTTCAAAGTTCAAATAATCGATGGAGGCATTTGTGCGGGCGGCAATGTCCTCGGCCAGGCTCGACTGCGTGTGGAGCACCAGCTTCCCATGTCGGCCCACGACCTTGCCCCCGGCCGTCGTGATGGAGTCCACCACGTTGCTGCCATGCTTGGAGAAGGCGAGGGTCACCTTGCCCGTGTCAACTCGCACGCTGTCCGCCCGATCCTGGACAGCAATAATGCTGGAGCCGTTCGTCCGTCTTTTGTGCGGGGATGCCGAGGCGCTAACGAGATATTCGTCGTCGACGGCGTCCAGCGGAGGAATGGCGTGCCCGGTCCATTTGATGGAGCCATCGCGCCAGTAGCCCGTCACCCACGACTGCAGAGGGATCGACGCCTGGGATTTGCCCGCAATGCTGAACTTCGTCTCGTTGGAACGGTACTTGCCCTGGGGCCAGGGCAGACCAAAGGTGGTGCCGGCAAGAGACTCGGGGGCACCGTCTAGCCAGTGCACCTTGACGCTATCCGAGGGGCTCCCGTTGGAGGGCCTCGAGACGACTTCGGTGGCCAGGGCGGTTAAAGCCACCCACCGGAGTATGCCTTTCATGGCGAAAGAGACAATGGGGGCAGGTTGATGCAGAAAAGAAGGGTCGTAGTGATCAGTTTGGACCTCGCCCGTCTGCCCCTTTTATAATCGGCAGGCGAGGGAGAGGCATGGCCTCCGGAGCATTGTAGAGGACTGCCAGCCTGGTCCGAGTTTGCCTATCCTGGCAACTTGCCGAGTGGGTGACGATGTACCTGCATGCTAACGATTAGCTTAATCCCGAGGAAATTGCACCGCGCCCTGACTGTCTTCCAGTTGCCAGTCTGGCAGGTCACGCAATCTGCCTGGGGGAATTCTTCATTGGCCGTTGGGCTGCCCTGTTAATCTCCGAAGCAGATCACGGCCGACAGACAATTTGCTGCAGAAATTGCATTATTGCGAGTGATTCGGATGAGAGAGAGACAACGAGAGAGAGCCCTCTGTCGGGGACTCTTGCCAAGCGTCTCCCCTCACGACATTCGGGGCATCTTTACCCGAATGGGGAGGGTCGAGTCTGTAGGATGCATCGTCGACCTGTCGGAGGATTCAATCCGGCCGAACGGGGTGTTGATGCGCGCCGTTCTGCTCCACAGACAGCAGGTCTCATTCGCAGATGCGTTGATGAACACAGGAGACGTCACGATTACATCCCATCCATTGTTTAGTTCCTGCGCCTGAACCAGCTATCTCACTGTTGGCCAAGCATGACGACTTCACGGCCATTCCTAAATGGTAGCATGTTAATAATCATGGTGGCCGTCAGGAGTCGATGTAATCGTCTACTATGTTAGCATTGTGGGTATTAATTAAACTCATCATTGTCGTGTGATCGCGTCACTCCTTGCTCAACGCCAAACAACCTGGATCCGTACAATCTTTCTGTCCGTTACTCACAGACTGTTGCAATCGACCGATCACAAGCCGAACTAGACAGTCACAGAGTCTCTTAGGACTAAGCGCCATGTACGAGGAAGAGATTACCCATAGCAGGACTTTGGGCCAGAGTAACTACGTCGAGACAAGTATGAATGCATACGATTTCTAGACATCTCCATGCTTTTGTGCATGGCAACCTACCATTTCTTAAAACCCCATCCGAGGTCCTGTTCTATACGCGCCGAACATGCTCCTTGGCCTGCGAGTCGACCCCCAGCCAGAGGAGATCCGGCCGGCTATAGTGTCCGCAGGGGTCGAGAAAGCACCGCGTTTCCAACACCTTATCTTCGTCGATATCAGCCACGACAAGTCCCTCGTCGGTCTCAGGGAGATCCTCGGTCAGTTGTCGACCGTCCGGGCCATAGATGGCGGCCGCCCCTCCACCAGGTCGGTTCATGAGTCCCCCGTCGGCCGTGCCCAGACGGGCAATCCCCTTGTCCAGGATCATAGAGGTGGAGTGAAGGACAAAAGTCGACGACTCGACAGCGTAGGTCTGTGAGAGATTCCGAGTGCCTGAAGCGTGCCAGGGTATTGATTAGCGAATGCGCCCGTTGAGACGAGGGGGGGGGGGGACCTACCTTCTCGAGACATGCTCCAGAGACCGGCACCGCCGGAGTGAGAGTACACCGGAGGCCAGGCGGCGACATGTACGAGCTCACGCTGGTGGTAGGTGTGGTATTTGAGCAGCGGATTGGCATGCTCCCAGCAGGAGAGAGCGCCGACGCGGCCCACGTCGGTATCGGCCACGTTATGCAGTGAGTCACCCGTGCAGTCGCCGAAGACTGTGCGCTCCATATGCGTCGGCTTGATCTTGCGCCGAGGAATCTTCAACTCGCCGCGGCTCGTGAGGAGGCACTGCGAGATGTACAGGGACCCCTGGTCGTTCTCGGAGAAGCCCAGCACAACGTTGATGGCATTTTCCATCGCACAGGTGCGAATCTGCTCCATCTCCGGGGAGTCGTACCGAAGCGAATTGCGGATGTAGGCCACCGATCGCTCCATGTCGACTGGCCGGGCCCTATCGCGACGGTTGGCATGAGAAATTGACGGAGTGGGCGGTGCAGAACCGAAGAAACTTACCAGATCCAAGCTGGATAGCCCGGGATCCAGCATTCGGGGAAGGCGATCAACTGCACGCCCTGTCGCGCAGCATCTTGGATAATCGAGCAGGTCTTACGCACAGCGGCAGGCAGATCGAGCCATTCGGGCTCGGCCTGGACCGCAGCAACACGAACAGTTGGGGGTTTCGTAGTAGTGGTAGCAGTCATGATGATGGCGTGGCCGGGATGAAGCAATTCGCAACTTACGGCGTGAGGGGCGCGCAGTGTTCTCGAATGTGGACAGATAGACCAATTGCCGATCCCTGCTATCATGCCCAATTAGCGATGAGTGACTGACAGGGGTATGAGGGATGTGGATCCAGCAGGCATCCTGATCCGTACGTTCCCAGAAACTGGCCTAGTGACACCCAACAGAAGCCGCATATCGGTGCAGTAGATACCTACTGTGTACGTCAACGCTACGAGCCGTTCAGATTAGAGTTGTGTTGGCAGTTGTTGGGGATTAACAGGCGAAGACGCAATGGTGCTTCCATATGACCGAAGAGACGTGAAATGGGGAGAGGATGGGGAAACCCCGTCCCAGAGACGTTCGGAGCGTGATTATAATGCAATTTGTGCGCGACATGTTTCAAAGAACAAGTCATATCCAGGTACGATGATCAAGATCGAAAGCTCACGCAAATCATACCTAAAGATACACAAGCCAATCCATGGTCTCCCTCTCTCGTGCTCACTTGGACTCCTCCAGGGTCAGCCTCCCCGAAAATAGCTCCTCGAGATAGGTATCCATCCAGTCATAGTTGTTCACGGGTCCGTCGCTCTTGGTTGGGTCCTCGCCGGCCTCTTCTACGGGCGTGGTCTCCTGCTTCGCTCCCAGACCGGGCAAGGTAGGAAGCTTGGAGACGATGTCCTTGGCCGTGTCGACCGCAGTCTCCACCAGCTTCGCCCATTCACTCTCTTCCTCCTTGGTGGCCGTCTCCTTGAGCGCCTGCTCGGTCAGGCGGAAATACAGATTCGGACCGATTTCGTCCAAGGTCACTCGGTCTGGAATGCCCTCGTCCCCAATCTCGTCCTCCAGACGGTTATCCTCAGCATCCAGGTCAACGCCCTCCATGCGGTCCTTCTCGGCTTCCAGAATGATGATCTCCTCTTCGGGTCTCCCGGCCTCCGCAACCAGGGACTTGTAGTCGATATTCTCGCCTGCCACGGACTTGAGCTCGTTGTTAATGAGACTGTCGGTACCAAAGTCATCCGACGCCACGAGCTCACGGGCTTCAGTATCGTCGTTATCCCCGCCATCCGAGGTCAAAGCAGCCATGGCATGCACGCCGCCTGGGTTCCGAGGCGCCAGGAATTTGGGCCCGAGAGCGGAATTTTCCCACCCTTCCGGAAGATACTCGCGGGTCTGTTTCGCGCTGTCCCGGATAGCTTCGAGGACCTTCAGCTGTATATCAACTCCCGGGCAAAGATTTCTCCAGGTGTCAACGAACGAGTCCGGGTCCGCGATGGCCGTCCAGATCAAGGGGAACGCAATCGCGGCAATGGGCCCCACCCCGGGGATGAAGCCAATTGCGATAGTCAACGAGTTCTTCACAAAGTTTTCCAACCAATCCTGTTTCTTTGGCGCGGGCTTCCACTGAATTGCTAGGCCGAAGTTAGCTCCGGCGACCTTGGCCCAGTCAAAGTCGGCCTGGTCGTCGAAGCTTCTCTCAACTGGCGGGGTGGCCACCATGGCCGCTCCCACGAGCATAATGTTCTTGGACGTGAAGGCGTTCTGCGCGCGTAGTTGACGCGGAAGAGAGAGAAGATTCACAAGCCCGTTTATGTTGATCCCCAGCGTCTCCTGGGTCCAAGCTTTTAACCCATACGTTTTGTGTAGCGTAACGTCGTTCCAGAATTTCTTCGGATTACTCGGAGTGCCGTCGTGACGATAGATCTTCACTTTTGCATCTGCCGAAGCGAAGTTAACATGCTGGAAGGTGCATAGCTCCGGATGGTCCTCCGATGCCTGATGTGCCACGGGGATATAAATGGCACGAATGCTGGCCACTCGCTGGTGCCCAGGTTAGTCGTCACTTTCTGATACGAGGTGCAAAGGGTTACAAACATCGATGAAGACCCAGCCCTCTTGCCGCTTTGGCATGGGCATCACCATGAACCAGGACTATCCAAGCAGCGGTTAGCGATCCGCAGCCAGTGACTCCCGAATAGCCGGTCCTACCTCCATAGCATCGCCATTGACCTGCTTCTTAAGACGCTCGTCATATGTGCATAGGTTATGTTGCACTCGCCTATGCTTTCCTTTATGATAATGGGAGCCGTAGACGAAAGCGATCTGCGACCAGTTCCCTATGTAAGGGCCCTTTCTACCGCCGCCGTAGATTGGATGTCCGGGCTGGCTGAAATCATGTCTCTTGTATGAGGAGCGTGGGTGGTAATGATGATCCATCACTTGCGGCCCCGTATGAATTGGCACATTCCAGAGAAATTCAACGAGAAAATGGCCGTAGAATTGGTCAACGCGGTCTGCAGAATAGAAGCCGTTCTTCAAGGCGGAGCGCCTAAAGAAGCATTCTCCTTCGGGATATGCGAGGGCCATAATGGGGAATGCCAATGAGGAAAGACGAATGGGCCAGATGGTGATGATGATGATGATGATGATTCCGGGAACTGCGAGACGACTGTCTCCCCTTTATACCACTATGCTTCCTGTATAGAGCACCTTGTGTCGCAAAGCACAGGTCCATCGGGGTTGACCCTGTCATGTTTCCGTCACTTAATCTTCAAAGCTCGCCACGCAAGAATGCTACGCCATGCACAGTATCATATGACAGTTACATGGGCTACATCTCCCCCTCAGTTAGTGGTCTACAAAATACATCCCAGCGATGTAGAGCAGGGTTGTTGCCAAGGCAATGTTGCCCAGCATGGTCTCGATTTATGGCTATCTCCATTCGACGACAGCTGACGAGGTAGGAATTGTGACCAGGTCCCTTGATTTGATTCCGACTTTCGACCCCACTTGCAGATTCTATCCTGGTACAGAACCTACTTGTTTGGCACCGTAGACCTCCCTGTCATGGCCATGGTAGCCCAGCATAGCAGATCTTCGACGGCAACGCCGAAAGCGAATATGTGGCAAAGCCAGCGCCATTTTCACCAGCCGAGGTGGAACCACGATTTTTAGCTGCATGGAATCACTGCAGCATACGGAGTAGATGAATTGCGGGGTTCGTGCAGCGATAAGGCGCATCTAGTACTGAGTCTCGGCCCTGCATTGTCGAATCACAGTCACGGTGGCAATGCCATCGGCGATCCTTTTGTTGGTGACGAGCTCATCATGACCCTGCAGCTCCAGTGAGCCAAGTTAGATCCAAGGCAACGACGGACTCGGCGGATGGAGTCGCTCAACTATGAAGGGTGCCACAACGTCATTCATCCGAGAGTCGCCCTTATCTCATCCCTGCAACAGCTCTGGTTCATTGCACGGGGTCCATGTGCGATTTCTGAGACTAGGTTGCTTGGGATCGAGTAAAGCGGCCTTTGGGTACGCGATATTCGTGAAATTGGTAGTCAGCAGAAGAGCACTTTTGAGTTGTATTACAGCTACATCAGTACAGGTGGGTCAGTGCAACAAAATGGTCCAGTTTTGACTATGTTGCTGTATCACCTTTAAAGGACATCGAGGCATGTCGAGTCATAGTTGAGAGCTAGGCCACCAATATACACGTAGGAAAGACGATTTAGAAAGGCAGTCAAAGAAAGGGAAAGGATCAGTCCAAACAAGCGAGATGCGCCTCGCCTGTGGGTTGCGTATAGGCTTTAGCTGTCAGCCTTGCCCAAGCAAATTCCAGTCCTCTGCTGAGTCTTCCTACTACCCAGCGCAGCAGCAGGGCTTTGTTTCAGAGATGGAGATGGAGTTTCTGGCCCTTTCTCCAGAGATAGACTAGGGTGGCAGAGTTCTACTATAAGCCAACCTTCCTAGATCGCGCAAGCCGCCCGACATGGGAGCAGCTGTATTAGGAAGACAAAGCATCGGTATCGGAAACTGGACCATCTTCGACATCAACGTTGTCCCTGTCGGTAGAGGACGATATCGCCAAAAGGACCGACGAGCAAGCGCGTAGCTGGGATGACCAGCGTGCTCAATGGCAATTCTATTTCAGGCAGAACGGTCGCTCAAAGCAGGCGACGGTGCTGGCGGCGACGGAGATTCCTTAAGGCCAATCGACCAGGGTTCGGGATTGATTGAAGAGTGGCAATGGGGATAGACAAGAAGCTCACTAGGGATATCCCTACTCATGCACCGAACAGTGTCATAAGCCACGGTTGTCGAGTTGTCGACGAACAGGGAAAGCGAGTTTGCTCTGTATGTTCGGTTTGCTCGGTTTGTACTGACATCCCGATCGGGCGCCGGTCCTCGGAGTCGGAACAACGACGGCTCCGCCAGGGGATCTCTTCTGTTGAATTTTGCCACTGCACTAAAAAGGGTCAACCCTTACTTAGTAAGGGCTTATTCTAGTGCATATCTCCCGCGGCCACATCTTCCTACTCCGTACACTGGACTACACCGTGTAGGTAACTGTGCTCACATCCGCGGACTTCGTCTCCACCTCTGTCTTTGCAAGAGGCATTGATTTCCTATCTTCCCGCATGTTGTTAACTTCTCCAACTTGCCAAATGCCCAGCATGCGATGGGTGGAAATTTACTGCCTCTGGAATGAGCAGTGCCATGTCATTCCATGCCGAGCCTGGTCTGTTGAGCGGTTCGTGTCATTGTCCAAGGTGACCAAAGCGCGTACGGAGTAGGCCTGGACACTGACCTGAAAATGCCGCAATGACCGGCCAGAATGAGAGATACACCATCGCTCAGAGGGCCATTGGAAATTTGCAGTCTGGCCTTCATCACGCCTTCCCGTACCCACCACCCAGAACGCAGGACGGAAGCCTTGACGACGAAGCAAGAAAGGAAAAGGGGCATGGCCGAAGGGTCCACGAGGGTCACCAATTCTCATAAGCTTTGAGCGTGCAAGTTATTGTCCATCCAGTCGATCCGGTGGGACTCTGGTATCGGGACTTCGCTCCCAAGCTCCCGCACCGGAGTTGCTGCGACCAGGCTTTGATTGCCATCGACAGGAAGATGGTGTCGATCGCCGGCATTATTGGGTTCCTGAGAAGAACGCGACGGGGTTGCGTTCTAACCGCTCCCGGCAATTGCCAGCAGATTTGTGGAAAGGCCCTGGCGATCATTGTCCTCGCCGGTGGATCCGCGGACGAGAAGCCGAGACTATTCGCGCCGGCATCCCATGAGATTTGGGAACTGTCAAGATTAGCTTTTCTGCACTCCACCTGCTACGATATGCGGTCGGCACGCTGGGGCGCTGGCCGGAGAGAAAATTCCAAATGGGCGCCAGTGATGGCATCTGGTGAGAAGCGCAGGTGCGCTCCCACTGAGTTGACCCCGACGCCCTAGGTAGTGTTCTTCCGTTATGGCAGTGTGACAGATCGATCCTCCTCGACCTGTTCCAATACATATTCATCTCATTCGAAGGGCTTGTGTGTGTGTGTATGTGTCTTAACTGAGCCGTGCGGGATTTGGAGTTCCGTAGATTCGTCTTCGTTGACATTGGGACCATCGCGTGCCATGTCAATCAGGAGGAGGGCGGGGCTATTATGGATCAATACTTTGGATAGACGCTGCTAGTCTGCATCTTTAGCGGATACTGCTCGAGTCTGTTCTTCTTGCGATCGTGATAGTGGATTTCGACCGAGTCATGGCTCTGCGACGAGAGATATAAAGCCTCGAGCTGTTCCTCGATACGTTCTCTCCCATCCAACCAAACCATTCATTCATTCCTTCATTCCAATTCAAGGCCCTCGAGCCCAAGTCACTCTTTTCAAGTCACTCCTTCCAGTCGTTCTTTCGAACCACATCTTCCTTTATCTTTCCGTTTCAAACATCGATTCTTAGGTACCCTTCCCTCTGCGACGTGCCTCTCTTTCCTACAAGGCAACAGACTAAACGGGAGACCAGGATACCCCATCTACCACCTCAACCATCACCATGCGTTTCGAGATCACCGCCGCCGCTCTCTCCATGTTCGCCGCCGTCGCCTCCGCGAGCTCCCAGACCGGCTCGGTCGAGGCTCGCGGCGTGGACCTCTCCCAGGTGCCCGCCTCCAGCCTGGCGTCCGGCCTGGTGAGCAAGCTGCCCGTGCAGGTCGACGTGAACGAGTACGACAAGTCCAGCGGTAACGTTGGCGTCGGCATCGTCGCCAACCTGGGCAACATCCCCATGATCGGCTCTCTTCCTCCCTTCACCCGCACCGTGACGGTGAACCTGACGCTCAGCGGTCTGTCCGGTCTGCTGCCCAACTAAGGGGGCGCTGTGGAAGGAGACATAGTCTCCGTGCAATTGGGGACGCGACGTGGTGTATATAAGTGAATCTTATCGAATAATAGTAATGTGGTTGGAATTTTTCCATCAGTATAGATAGACAAGCAGTAGCCGGAAGTGATTAACTCCGCTAACTCCGAGCCGAGAGCGATGAGGTCATTCTTCACGCCGCCCTCCTCATCGTCTCCCTCCTTCTCCCCTCTTTTCCTTTTACTCTCTCTGCTCTGCGCACCTTCATCCCTCCCCTCTACATTCCAGCCCCTGAACCCTGCTCAAGCATGGCCCGCCCCTCTAATGTTCATGTCAAACTGAATGACGCGGTTTCCGTTCCCCTTGTGAGTCCATCCGTCACGTCGACCGACTCGGACTGACGCCGATCAAGCTCGGGTATGGCACCGGCACCGCCTGGTACAAATCGGCGGAGGACACCGCCATCAACCGAGACCTGGTAGAATCCATCAAGACTGCCCTTCGACTGGGATACCGTCATCTGGACGGTGCCGAGGTATACAACACCGAAGCCGAGTTGGGCGTCGCCATCCGCGAGAGCGGCGTTCCGCGAGAAGAACTGTTCGTCACCACCAAAGTGAGCAATAACGTGACCAACATCCCTGGCGCCATCGACCAAAGTCTGAAAAAGCTTCAGCTTGACTACGTTGATCTGTAAGTGCTGCCGTTCGCAAGCCCACCGCTTCTTCGGTCCTGACGGCCTCCCGCCAGCTATCTGATTCACCAGCCGTTCTTCGCCCAGTCCGACGACGATCTGCAGGGCGCATGGGCCGCAATGGAAGAGGTACAACGCTCTGGGAAGGCGAGGGCGATCGGAGTATCCAATTACCTGCGGTCTCATCTCGAGGCTACGCTGCAGACCGCGACCATCGCCCCGGCCCTCAACCAGATTGAATTTCACCCCTATCTACAGCACGGCGATTTGCTCGCGTTTCAACAGGAAAAGGGAATCAAAACCGCTAGCTACGGTCCTCTCACTCCGGCGACTCGCGCGCAGGGCGGGCCCGTGGATGCGGCCGTGTCGGCGTTGGCTAAGAAGTACTATGTCTCCGAGGGCGACGTGCTGCTGCGCTGGTCTATCGATCGAGGAGATATTTCGGTTACTACTAGCTCGAAGGAGTCGCGCCTACAGGAGTATTTGCGTGTCCTCACTTTCAGATTGACTCCGGAGGAGGTGGAGACAATCTCTCGCCTCGGAAAGGAAAAGCATTATCGGGCCTTTTGGCGAAACAAATTCGCCGAGGATGATCGGTCATAGGCCGACCGAGAAATTGGCGTTTGAACCGCCCTCAGATTAGGTCTCAGTACCTTGAGTAGGCATGCACATACGGTTAGAAGATGGGCTAGGGCCTTAAGGTCATGGCTTGTGAGGAATTACAAACATTTCATCTACCTCGACTTCTTTTTTCTTTCTTTTTTTTTGTGGCTCCGGTCAGGTAGAAGAGGGCTGCTTCCAAGGACACCCAGGCGGGTCCTTGATGTCTTAAGTCCTGCAGCGCATACTCCTTAAGCAATCTTACACTGCCTCTTTCTATTCTGCACCATTTGCCACAACGTCCGGCTAGTTCCTGTCTATTCCCGACCTCCGCGTATTGTGGTCACCACCGCTAGAAGCTCATCACACACCTGGAGTCCCTCGACAGATATACTTCTTTTGGTAGCATTCTACTAGGGCCCATAACATCTGACAATGATCCGGATGCTCTCCAGTAGGTATGGATGCTTTAGGATAGTTCTCCGGCTTCGAAATGTCTAACAGCACCTCTTCTGCCTCAGCACATCGGCCTTGCTTGATGAGAATCGAGGCAAGATGTGTTTTGCCGACTAGGCACCCATGTGGTCTTCCCTTAGACGTGAAACGGCAATTGACATGCGAGTGCTGATCAGATTCTCGGCCTCATTCAACTTCCCCATCGCACCTTTTACCTGGGAGAGGTTCACCTTTGCAAGCCAGGTAAATAACTGCTTGTCTCCCAGCTGCTTTTGGCGCGCTTCCAGCACAAATGATATATCACGATATGCATCATCTAGATACTGTTCACCACGCTCCTTGTTCGTGTCCATGTGGTTGATGCTAAGCTCCATGTAAGTCATAGATAAACCCTCCATTGCAGACAGCTTCTGACATCTGTCGTACCTAACCAACGCCTTGGACTGCCACGGCTTCTGTTTGCTGCCGCTTGGCGTATTCAAACCGGAACGAGTACCAGAGGGTTATGCCATGGTTTTCTAGAGCATAGAGGACGGACGGATCACCCGCCGATAAGTTCGACCTCGAATGATCAGCCCCTCGCACCATGCAAAGCTATCCCTTGACTACTCGCTGGCGCTTCTCAGCCTCGGCAAAACGGCCTCCTTAAATGTTGTCAAGTCTTGATTTCAGCAGCTGCAGTATAAGCCAAGGCCTTCTGTGCGACCTCTGATTTTGTCGATCCCGAGCTTGTATCTTGTTCTGGTCTCTAATCACAGACATGAGACGAGGGAGAAGTTGTCGCTGTAAAACTGTATGTGAATGCTCCAATTTGCTCAACGGAGGCAGAAGAGTATACCGCGAGATGGGGGTCCTTGCCGCTTCGCGCCAAATTGCCTGATTGTGAGTCGACATGCTTGGTCGCTCGCGCAGCTACACATGCACCAGAAAATGCATGGAATAGCTGCAACTTTCGGTTATCTGACGGCAGCAATGAGGAGACCAAAGAGGATATTCTCATGATGGAGGAACTCGAAAATGGATCATCCTTGATCTCATCTGTATTTCCTACTCCACCAGGGAAAGGAGGGGCCAGAGTGTTGGTGTTCTGCAAGAGTTGAAGGTAACACCAGGAGAGATTGCAGTGTCACAAAGTTGCCACAGCAAACACACGATGGCCAATGATGGCGGCACTGCCATTTGCTCCGTCATTCCGACGTGGACTGATAAAGCCACGATTGTTTCTTCTAATCGACTAGACAAAGAGCACATTCTTTCTTGATCTCCCACAAATATGGCCCAGTGGGACGCTTTGGTCTTCAGAAACGCAACGACACTCGTTCTAGCAGCGGGGATTATCGTTCTCTTCGTGATCGTCGGTCATGCCATCTTCTATAATACCGCATGGGCCTTGGCTCCCCTGAGAAACCGTAAGTTTAGCTACCTTTGATCGATGAAGCAGAAGTGGCATGTGCTCACCACAACCAGTGAACTCAGATTCCAACACTATATCGGATCCACAACCACCGAAGCAGCCTCCGAGGCTATCAATCCTAGATTTAGACGTGCGATGAAAGGGGCGGGGTGAGTCGGTAGCGGCGAGTTAGGAGAATCTGACTGCGACAATGATTCCTGGGCGAATAGTGGTAGTATCCCATTGGTTCGTTGCCTGGGCTTTGTGGTTTCTTGTGAAACCGGCTGAGGATGAGAAGATTGACTGGTCCGTCGCTGAGACGCCACAATGGAGCAAGGAGGCGCCTGCTTGATCAAGCAAACAAAGACCGGTAGCTCCCCTGTTGTACTGTCCATTCTTGTTATACACGCCGTACCCCCTCTCGCGCAGGTGCTACGGTCTGTCTTTGCCTTGCTATCCTGTTCCCTCGACTTGCTCAGGTGGCTCGTTAGCCCAGTTTATCTTGAGCCATCTGTATAAATTCACATTGTCGGCCTTGCTCGCAAACCCCAATTGCGACCTCCGTAATGGAATCATTTCCCAACAGTCGTCATGGGGAACCTGCTCAACCCACCCCAGGTCCCTGTCTCCGCTTGGGAGACACGTCGCCTTCCAAGCAGGCTGTACCGCACTCCAACGGGGGAATTGCCACGCAAAGAGTCTATCCAAAACGTGCCGGCCGATGGTTGTTTGAGAACCAGATCGGTATGTGACGTGCAATTTCTCACTTTCGCTCCCTTTCCAGCATCTCTCAAATCGCATGTGCCCTGTCAAGTCCACTTCCGCGACTTTTGAAGACTAAAAATTTGCAATTGTGGCCGAACAGAACTGTCCGCCGCTTGCGTCGCCATTTGTCTCTTCACACACCTTTCCGGGCCTGATGCGCGATCCTACACATCGAAGCTCTTCTTCATCTCTCACTATAGCGCCAGTCGGGGCACCTACGCGATCGGGGGCGATGACTTTTACTTCATCGCCTTTTGCATCGTCTTCTTCACCGGTCTCCGTGCCGCTATCATGAAACACATTCTTGCGCCCTTGGCTAGGTATTGGAGGATATCCAGAGCAAAGGACGTCAACCGCTTCGCCGAGCAAGGGTGGCTGTTATGCTACTACTCGGTCTTGTGGACTCTTGGCATGGTGAGTAACACAGTGTGCCTGTGGCGAGTGGGAGAAGGTTGCCAATACCTGACGGCAGGTTCTAGTACATCTATTGCACCTCGAATTATTTTCTCGACCTGAGGGAGATGTGGACTGATTGGCCCACTCGCGAGCTACCGGCGATCAACAAAACATACATGCTATGCCAGTGGGCGTTCTGGTTGCAGCAGGTCCTAGTCATCCACATTGAACGGCGGCGCAAAGATCATTGGCAGATGCTGGCCCATCACACCGTGGCGATTGTTTTGATCTCCACCTCATATGCCTGGCACCTCACTCGGGTGGCCAATTTGATCCTGGTCCTGATGGACGTCGTGGACATCCTCTTCTCCGTAAGCGGCTCTCTCTCCTTTTTTTTTTTTTTTTTTTTTCTCTCCGACTTGGACGTTGGCTAATTCACCATAGCTGGCCAAATGTCTGAAATATCTCGGTCTGCTCACACTCTGCGACATTATGTTCGGCGTCTTCATGGTGTCGTGGTTCATGGCTCGGCACGTCCTCTACCTCATCACCATGTGGAGTATCTATGCGCATATGGCGGAGATCATCCCCGTCGGCTGCTTCCACGGATCGCAAGACACGCTGACGGGCCCCACGCCGCTACCCGAGCGCGGATCGTCGCACATGTTCGATCCCTTTTGGAATCCTTCGGGCACGATCTGCTTCAGTCCGCGGGTGCAATGGGGGTTCCTGGGCGCTCTGGGGTTCCTGCAGTTCCTAAACCTCGTGTGGCTCGTCATGATCGTCCAAGTCGCCCTTCGGGTTCTCGCGGGCCGTGGCGCGGACGACGTACGGAGTGAGGACGAGGGCGAGCTTGACAGCGAGATGGAAGTGACTGGGAATGAGGGGCGCGACGGTGCGTCGTCTCGTCCGAAGGATATCGGGGTGGCGACGGGCCTCAAAGCCTCGCCACGCGTCACGAGCACGAAGAGAACTGCCCACTCTGCGAGTGTTGGTTTGCCGCGACGCAGTGACCAAAAGCAACTTCTGGGCCGACTGGGATGCGAGAGACAAATTGATTGAGTCTAGTAGTGCCTCAAGTGATTAGGGTGCTGAATATTGTGTACATTCCAACATTCCAACATGCCGTCGCGGCGCCGCTGGAGACTGGACACTCCGTGAAATAGAGCGAAAGGACAAGCTAGGTAGCTAGGAACCTGACGTGTTTATGAAAACGAGATAGGAGCGTCAATCGATCTCGGTCATACCGCCGGCGTAGTGGCCTTTTGGGGCGCTATGAATGATGCCCCTCGTACATGATGCTAGGGTACACCTCATTACAAGCTCAAGATATGGACCGGAGATAGGCTCTCTACCATGGAGTCACGGAGGAATGTGTCTTGATTCAGGTTTGTAAGAGAGAAAAAAAAAGACCTTGTTTCTATGGTTGTTTCATCTGAAGAATTCTATCATCATACAAGAAGGGTCGAATGTAGGGGCCTGCGCCCTGGCGCCGGGTCCACCACATCGAACTTTATGGAAGCCAAAATGAAGGACAAGAAAGAACGAAAGAAGGTTAGAAAGGAATAACCGAAGCGCCGTATAATCCGTCATATCTCTTGTCCTCATAAATCCACCGTTCCTGCGTGCCTGCCGAGGTGAAATGGCCGTCTTCTTTTGGCCGCGGCCGCCTTAACCCAGAGTCACGGTGAATGCGGAGCTGGACGAGCAGCTGTTGGTGTCCTTGTCGTCGGACTGCTGGTAGGCTTCGGCACAGTTGCTATCTCCTGCCGAGCAAGAGACGGAGGAGCAGCTGGAGTCGTCGGGGCTGGCGGAGAAGCCGGCGGAGACGAAGGCCGAGCTAGAGTCGAGATCGATGCACGACAGATCCCAGTAGAGGTCGTCATCGCTGGTGGTGTACTCGAACTGCAGCACGCTGTCCTCGCTCTGCGAGGTCGACATCTTGATGGAGATGCCGCCGCCGTCGGAGTTGGTCTGCCAGTCCTCGGAGTAGGTGCCGCCGCCGGAGTTGAGTTTCTGCATGCTGCCGGCATCGCTGGCCGTGGACCACAAGTAGACCGTTGTGTTCAGATTGTTGACGATCTGAACGCCGCCGCCGCCGCCGCCGCCGGAGCTGGCGCCGGAACTCGCACTGGAGCTGGCGGCTGTTCCGCTGGAGGTTGCACTGGGGGCGGCCTTGGGGAGAGCCGTGGTGGCCATGGCGAAGGCGGAGGTGATCAAAGCACGGGTGAACAACATTGTGATTGTGAGGGGGGTTGAGTGATTGAAAAAGTCTGTCTGTTCAACAGAGGGACTAGCGTCAAAGAAGGAAAGATGTGGTGGAGGATCAACCTCGACTTAGAAAGGAATGTATATCAAAGAGAATGTAAGAAAAAGAGACTGTGTTGTTGAATGAAAGAGCAAGACGGGGAGGGCAGAACAGGGTATTTAACCATCCCGGTGGAGTTGAGGTCGACGGTCTCGACAATTCGAGACCAGTCGACGATTCGCAAGCCGGGACGACGCGTGGCGGAGTTGAGGGCATGATATGTCAGATCTCCGATCTCCAGTTCTCCAACTTCGGCTTCATCTCTCGGGATGGCACCGTTAGGGCTAACCCGCGGTGGGGCGGCGCCGGTGGTCTCGACCGGCCAGCGTCGTTGCCCTGACGCGGCTGTCTTTTTCCACCGTGTCGGGGCAATGGACCAGAGAACCGCCAGAAGGTGGACTCTGGACGAGGTTCCTGATATGACGCGGTGCTGGTGGCGACCAACGTGGTCGTCAGGTTCCGCGTGGCCACCATTGGCGGATTCTCTAGGAACTCCAACGAGCTACCATGACGAGGGATCTGGTCCTGAATTTGATCTTCTGGCACCCTTCCACAGTTGCATTGAGTCGAGTTCCACCGGTCCTCGGTCTCGACTCGGGCTGTAGCGGAGTTGATGGGGAGGGTGAAGACTTGACGTAAAAGCTGTGTCTTTACAATTGAGACTTGTTTATAGAATCGCGGTGGTCCTTGTCCTTTCCTCCGAGACACAAGAGAATGATCATTCAGAGCTTTGCAGAATAAAGATTTCCTGCGTGGGAGAGTCACACTACACTATAGCCGCAAATATATACTTCTCCCGAGCAATAGGGACTTTCCCCCCAGACAGACCTAGTACTCAAACCTACACACCTCACTAGTGGTGAACCGGGGAGCTTCACCCACAGAACCCCAGGCTTCTCCAAATGTGTTCTTCCCAAACTAACGAGTGACGAGGGACGAGACAGAAAATCTCTTCTTGTTTGCCACGACGGTCACATGACCATAACGACGCCACGTGATTGGAGCGGAGAGCAGGGGCAGAATCTCCCCTTGCATCATCTTTCCTTTTCTCTTTTCTTTCTTCTTCTCGTGTCATCGCCTCGTGGCAATTCGGGGCTCAGGAATGGAACAACCAAGGTGTTCAACCCCATGGTATGCACCGGAGGATATTCGTCCCCGACTCGATCTGATCTCAGTCTCACACGAGAGAAAGTCGGGACAAACTAGACGTACTCAGTCAGACGGGCATTCACTCCGTTAGGATGACTCGATGGTCCGCAGATTGACACCTTTCTCGTCCTTAGTTCGGATGACGGCCCCGACGTATGAACCCTGTGGCCGGCGAGGGATCGGAACCCCTGATCCTTCATGCAGCTCGCTGGGTGGAAGACGAGAAGCACAGAACCGACTGGCTAAGAATAGAACTGTTCTGTCTGTCCGGCAGGCGTAAAGAAGGAAGTCGCTTAAGGCTTCCCGATGCGAGGCCTCAGGCACGTGGAGATCTCCGCCTTAGTGCCTAGTGCTGCCTTAGCGCGGCCTTGGTGCCTGTCGTTCCTCTGCTCTCTCTTCGCCTTTCTGGCCTCGCTTTCTCCTCCTTGGTCTGCACGCCATCCCCATCTCTCACCTCTGACTGGCCACGACTCCATCGTTCATCGCCATGAGGCGGCCGGGCTCGTCCTTCCGTGGCCTTTTCTCGGCGCCGAGTTTCGACAGATCTCTCACGCTAGCCCGTGAGGAATGTTGCGACTCCCTAGTGGCTACCTAGTCCCTTCGTATCCGGCTCTTGCGCTACTCCTGCAGCAGTTCAGCGCCCTTCGTATTCCCACCGTCGCTTCCTTCCACCACTTTTTATCCGGTTCCTTTCAGCCGAGTGCGCCTAGCCTCTCTCTCTGCCGGCGAAATGACGGTCGGTTTCAGACCTCTCTGCGCTGACCTGTCGATCCGGCGTCGAACACGAGTTGTCCAGCGCGATCCCTGCCTGCCGGCAAATCATTGGCGTCTCAACGCCTCGCGAGCGCCAGGCATCATCCCTGTTTGTGCCACGGTAAGATTCTCAACGCGCTGTCGCCATCGATGCCTCCAGAGGTTCGCTTTCCCACTTGGCGCTGGGGGCCAGAACCCCTCCACGACGAACAAATAAAGCACCTCGGCCAGATGGAGGACAATAAGACAAAGGAAAATCGTCGGTGCCAAATTTGGATGCAGAAAGCACGGAAATTCCACGTGTCTTGGACCCAGAAAGCAGATCGCCAGTTCGCCTGACATTCGGTGTAACGGCACCCACGGCACCCACGGCACCGTATACTCCACGGCCGTGCTACGAAGAGAGAAACGGAGCTTGACGGCTCGTTCCGTACTCGTCGCCGGTATGGCTACCACGCAGTCAAGTACGTGCCAATGCCTTGGGGTTCATGGAGGGATCGTCCCTGCTAACGGTCTCCGCGTAGATCCCGCATCCACCTCGCCCACAACGTCGACTTCCGCCGCCACCGGGCTGCGACGAAGTTGTATATTTTGCCGTGCGCGCAAAATCCGTTGCTCCGGCGGTCATATATGCAGTGCATGTCGCGAACGCAATATCAACTGCGTGTACGGGCCCGAGGCCCGCAAAGGCCGCCCTCGGCGCAAACCGTCCAGCCTCGATCGTTCGCAACGACTCTCGCCGCCCACCAGCAACCCCGGCGACGCAGATTCGGGCGTGAACACGCCGACTCGGCGTCATCTGAGTCCCCTCGATGCCGACCGCACCCTGGGTCAGGACTTGGAGCAGATGTTCACCGAATACTTCATCCAGCAATCCGGGTCCCGCTCCAATCTGTTCCAGAATTCCATCGCCGCATTCCATCGACAAATGGGCCGTTCGTCGCCCAGCCATTCGTCGCCAGAGTCGCGGGCGTGGCTGCACTACGAGGGTCTCTTGTCCTTCTTGGCCCATGACATGGTCGAAATGCTACTGGGCCTCAGCAGCCTAGGATGCGAGCGACCCCGCGCCGCCAACCGAAGTTTTTATATTACGAGCCTGGCCGCCGATACCACCTGCGAGATGTTTGACTCACCTCTCACGATGAAAAACCCCTTATCGGTACTGGGGAAGTACAGGGTGCTCCAGATGGTGGACCTCTGGTTTTCGATGCATCCCCTCTCCCCGGTGGTCTCCAAGACGCTGCTGATCAGCGAGATCAAGGACGAAACCGTGGACCCGGCCCTGCTGGCAATCATCCTGGCCGACGCCTGCCAGGTGCATCACGGTCCCCAGGCTCGGACGCGCGAACGCCAAGGCCCGGGGGCCGATCAGGAAGACCCGGCCACGCTGATTCGGTTTGCCGCCAATCACCTCCGACCGCGCGCGGCGTTGTGCGGCGATTCGGATCCGCTGTCCACGGCGCAGGCGCTGCTTCTCATGGGCTGGCGAGAGCTCTGCCTGGGCAACGCACGCCGGGGCACCTGCTACGTAGGCTACACCTGTCGCATCGTGTCTCGACTGCACAAGATGTGGGCGGACGAGTCCTCGATGGAGGTGGACAGCATCAAGTTGAATGGCATTGACATCGGGTTGGTGAAGCGGGAGATCCTGCAGAACATTTACTGGCTGTGTCTGTCGACCACGACATGGTCCTTTATGCAGATCAATCAACCGTTTTCGCTACTGCTGCCGGAGGAGATCCCCGACTTCCCCAGCATGGACGAGTCGCTCTCCCCGAGTCTCCGCCTCGACCGCGCCTCCGACAACATCTCCACGCTGCAGGGACAGACGCGGACGATGCAATGGCTGTGGCCGCTTAGCCACATAACCAGCACGGTGGCCCATATCTACACGCTTTTCCTCAACGTATCCGGCAACGATGAAACGCCGCGCACAGAAATCGCCCCGTGGCAAACCCAGCACATCCACGAGCTGCATCATCTGCCCCAGGCCTGTTTCGATCCGTCCGTTTTGTCCCGACATATTCGGCGCATTCTGCTGCAGGCCATCCAGGCCGTCGAGCGAGAGGTCACGCACCTCCCCTCGCAGTCCTTCCTGTTGACCGCGTACCACACGATCGTTATCCATATGCTCTTTGCTCGGCATCGACGATGCCATGAGTCTCCCCACGTCAACCCGGTCACCGTGCATGCGTTTATTCAATCGGCCACCGCACTGCTGGCCATCGCACAGCGTTCGCCACTCGTTGACTCGAGTCCGGTCGCTTCGCCCCGCATGATGAGTGACAGGGGCGCGGACGTAATGCGCACGCTCGCCCTCGGCCTAGATACATGTAGTCGCGCGCTGGCGCACATTCACGGACATTCTCATCAATGGATGGGCGCAGGCGACGAGACTGACGCAGCCGCGATCACAGCGCAACTCGCGGACTATGCTCATCAAATGCACCAGCTTTGCAAGGGCGACTCCCTCCTCTCTTCCGGACCGGTGATTCGGCCGGTCAAACGACGGTTCAAACAGCTGAAACATGTCTTTTCCACTTCCCCGTCGCCAACCAACGGGAGATCTCTACCTACGTCCGTTATCGCCGACAGCGCCAGTCCCCTTTCGGTGTCGATCGCCGACGATGCACCGCCACTGGTGGCGGGTCGCTCATCCGGGATTTCCCTGACACAATCAATCGCCAGCCCGTCGCCGGCACTGTCTGATTGTCCGGCCGAGGTCATCGATTCTTACTTCTTCCTCGGAGATCCTGACATGGGCTCTCTGCTCGGCCTAACCGGGTTCATCAAGCCCGGGCCGGGCCCCCGGGTCGGTATCCCGCCGTCTCGGTCGAGTCCAGCCGCGCACCCCACGCAGTCCCATACGTCCATGTTCCCTTCCATGGACTTTCACGGTCGCGATAATCTCCCTTTCAGCAGCCCCGCATCCGCCAGTGGACAGATTGGTGCCGGCGTTCACTCCGTCGCAGATCCTTACGGCGTACCCTTCCCTCAGGAACCCAGTCAGACCCCAATTCAAACCCGTCACATACCTTCGGATTCGTTGGACTCGGTCCCGTCAGAGAATGAGATCGCGTCCCTGCGGACTACCGAAAAAGAAACTGTCTCCGATCCCTGGGCTCTCCCGTCTTCATGGCTGGAGCCATTCGGCACTGGGCTTGGGAACGGGACGGATGGAATTTTCCGACCGTGACTCCGATGTTACGGCTCATGTCCTTTGTGACGATAGCGATTCCTCGAATACCTGTCTCGTGTTTCGTTGATGGTTATCTCAACCTGTCCCGTTCCATTTAAGGGCTTGCTTCACACTATATAGCGCATGTATTAGAACTCGTTCTACTTAGATACACGAAATCTTCCATTTTCTTCCAATCTTTCGCATATATGGAGCCGTACACCCAAGCTGTATCGCATCAAGGTGCTATCGGGTTCTTCAGTGGCTCGTGTCCTCGGGCCAATTAAGCCTGTTCACTTTTTTGAGCCCATTAGCTCTCCATACTACTCTTGATGAAAGGGTTTAGTGACCAAAGTTTGCCCGTGGGGTGTCTGCCTGGCCTCGGCTTCCGGCCATGGGTTGGCAGGCTTGGTCGTTCTCTCACATTCACCGTTATACACAGGAAGGAATATTGCTGTTAGAAGGCATAATATGTCATATAATCTGAGTACAGGGAAAGCCGATGCTATAGTCAAGATATGCGAGGGTGTTCTAATTCTGTCCCTCTCCCTCTTTCCGTGTCTCTGTCTCTCTCATCAATTCATTTGCGCTGCTGCGTATCCCGCTTACTTTAGTTGTTCTTTTTGCTTCCTCCGTCTGCCCGTTGAATTTGTGCCAGCTAGATGCAGGTCAGTCTCCATTTCCCAGAGGTCTAATAAACTTACTCTCTTCGACACTGGCTGGTGTCCGTACAGCCACCCTAGGTACCACATCCACACGCTGCTCGGCACCCATTGGTAGATCAAAGATCGTACCATTTTCCCCGTGCCCAGCGGCAATTTGGCCGTGTGCACTTGAGCATAGCGTGCCGAGAAAGAGGCTACGTCTTGAGCGCGCCGCTCCCGAAGGCGAGAGTAGGACTTCAGGGCGGAGGCGTCACCTTCAAGAAAGTCGGCAATCGAGTCTGCGAGCACGGTTGCATCTTCGATGGCTTGACAGGCTCCCTAGATCCGTGGATTCAATTAGTATAGGATCTCCTTAGCTCAAAGCGAGAAAAGGACATACCTGACCAAAGAATGAGGTCATAGAATGCGCCGCTATGAAGATTGCGAGTTAGCCCACGGTTGGCAAAGGACAATACTCTGAATAACAGAGAAAGCATACCGTCGCCCAACAGCGCAATGCGCCCTTTTGCCATGTCTGGAAAGTCAACCTCCTCAAACACATTACTCGCGATCACTCGCTCCGCTTCGTCCACGACTGCGAAACACGACGGTTAGCAATCGTCAATCGCGCATGACAATTGGTGGAAGGACTTGCTGGACTTCACGGTCGAATTACGACCAAATGGATGGAACCGCTCTCCATACACTGCATTGACTGTTTCGCCCGTTGCTCCTTTCCAGACCGAGCGATCTGGAGTCTCACCCGGCGCGAGTTCAGCTCGCTTGACCCCGATGAACCACTGTCGGTTCTCCTTGCAGGGCCAGGTCGTCAATATGCTGTCATTATACAACATCCAGTGGCCCATTCCTAGATCGTCGGAAGTCAGATGTTCTAACGGTTGGGTGTATCCCGACATGTGAACTCGTCCCGTGAAGCGAATCGTATTCTCGGCTTTGAGGCCCGAAGAACCAGCAAGCTGCGTCTGTCAGTAGATGACGCGCACTATAGAGTAGAGAGCATACAATACGGCGAGTTGCACTCCGGATCCCATCGGCACCGGCGACCACGTCGGCGTAGATTGTTCGGCCATCATCGCTCACCACGCGCACTGGCGCGCGCGCATTCTCGCCGTCCACGATGTCTACCACATTCCACCCGAATCGCACCGTCTCTGCGCCGCCGGCTGCCTCGTACAGATACCGATGGAACTCATGCCGCTCAATCGAATGGACATTATATCCGAACCAGCGCTTCGCAAGTCCGAAGTTGATGGTGCCCCAGCAGTCCTTTTCCCGGTATACTCGAATGCCGAGGAGCTCCTGCGAATTGACTTGGATGGCCTGCAGGAGGCCGAGCTGCTCCAATACGCGCAAACAGTTCGGAGCAAGAGAGATTCCGGCCCCCTGAGGCGTCACGACAGGCGCTCGCTCAAGGATGACGAAGGGGATGTCGAGGCGGCGTAGGAGGGCACCGAGGGTGAGTCCTCCGATGCCTCCGCCGATGATCACCACGGGAACGTGCTCGGTCATGATAATGGATGGGTAAAAGATGAAGCGCTGTATTCAACATAGTCTACAAATCTGCCTCTGGGCAATATTTAACCATGGCCGATTGTAGGCGTTGCGCTGTCCTACAGGGCCTCATCCGAGGAAAAGGCCCGTTTGTGCACGGAGGCGGACGGCGGCTTTAGGGCTTCCGATGTATGCAAGGACTTCTTCTAAGCTAAGCATCTCCTGTTCTAAAATTACACCCGATCATTCCATGCGACCCAAGACATTCCTGAGGATCAGCGTCAGCTCATCGGCAAATCCCTCGTCAAAACAACCGTCGTGCATCGCGCGGAAGGGCACGGTGGCAAAGCCCTTGAACTGCTGAGCTGACCATCCATTCGTCGCATCTCCGTTAATCTTCCTCGCAAATTCGCGCCGTCTCTCGCGCAGCAAAGGGGACAACGTTCCTAGCGTCTCACATTTGATCAGCGTCGCGCTCGTGTTCGGCAGCAGAGGACGCTCTCCGCCGGGGAGTGCGGACCGATACGAGGACAACATCCGGAGGCCGTGATGAATGTGTTGGCGCAATCGACCGTAGAATCGTATCATCGAGCCGTCTACGTCTTCGTCGTCGTCGCTATCAACCTCCCCGTCCGAGCTTTCTCGGCTCGTATCGCTGCTGCTGCTGCTATCTTCGTCGCGCAGCGGTGCGCTGGCGGACTCCTCGGGAGCGTTCATGCGGCGGGCGATGGCGTTGTAGGTGATCGTGGCCACGACGTGATGCTCGCGCGCGTCTTGAAACGGCAGATAATGCGCAGGATTCAGCGAATCAATCATCAGGACATGTTGCACCGTTTCACCTTCCGCGGTCAGAATGGCGGCCATTTCCACGGCAATCATTCCCCCCATGGACCACCCGCCAAGTAGGTACGGCCCCTTGGGCTGGATTTCGCGACGAACGATTGAAACGTAAAGCGCGGCAACTTCGAATAAGCTGCCGGGCGCGGCACATGGCGATCCATGCTCGTAGATGGGCGCCGAGATCCCGTATACCGGGCGGCCTTCGTGCAGATTTTGGTCTTCGTCGGGGTACGATAGAGGCCCGAGGGCGAAATAGGGCAGCGCAAGGCCGGAGATGGCGTGGACGAGAATCAGTGGCCTCAGTGGCGAGTCGGGACTGCCCTGGATGTGCAAGACGGTGTCCATCGTGGGTGGTAGACTCAATTGCTAGCTGGTGCTGGTGGCCTTTCTCCGTCGCACTCTCTGCATTTTCCAAGCTCAGTTTCCGTCTCTTTTATGGGGCCCGAAGCGATACAGATCGTCCCACTGCTCCGCGTCTCAGCGGCCCATTTTTTAGGGCTGACGATCTGGCCCGCACTGCATTCGAGGCTCCGTTGCGACACGGGGATTAGCAGTTGGCGCTGCATCGACAGGGGTCGCTGGGGCTTGCCGATGGTGCATATAACGTGGCAAAGTCCACGCGGATGACAGACGTCCGATCACAGTCGCCATCCTTGTCATTCTCTCTAGATCTAGCCACAGCGATGAAGTTCCTCGTCACTCTAGGGCTCCTCGGCGGTGCCCTTGCTGCCCCGGCTCCGGAGTCGGGCAAGCATAGGGCGCAGTCCTTCGACATGCCTTTGCAATGGACACCGTTTGGCTTCACGACCGATACCATCACGGTCGGCAGTCCGCCTCAGAAGGTGGATTCGTTCGTTGACTGGACCTGGATCGGTCAGTATGTTTTCACGCCGCGCTGCCATGGGAGTTTGTCGAAGACGTACGAATGTCTGCAGCCGTCGCAGGCGCTGTTCAATCAGACCGAATCCCACACTTTTGTCAATCAGACTCGCCTGTTCCCCAATCGCGTCTGGAACCCGAATCATTTCTTCTTCTACGACGATCTCTCCGTCGGCTTCGGTTCCGACATCCAGCGGGTAGGCAAGCAAAGCGCTCGAGTCACCCTGCAGACGGCCGACATGCACTTCAAGCTCGACTTTGCCTATCCTTTCTCCGGGGTCTACGGCCTCTCGCCCGTCTTTAGCAAGGACAATGCCTCGACGCAGTCGCCCTTCTATCAGATGTGGCGTCGAGGCGCCTATCGCTCGCCTATCACCTCATTTCAATACTGCTACAACAGCACTTTCGGCAACCCAGCCCCCGCTCGCGAGCGTTGCGGCGGAAATGACGGGCTTCAGACGCTGGGAGGTTTGTCGCCGGCTCTGACGAAGCAAGGACGCGATGCTGCATCTTCCATCTTGTGGTACAAGAACATCTTCTTCCCCGTGGTGAACGACATCAATTTCGAATACGATCCACCGATTTACAATTACTGGGCCGTACACCTGACCAAGCACCTCATCGGCGACGAGGAGCAAGTCTTAAACACCACCTACGGTGGCAACCCCGGCGCCATCTTCGACCACGCCAGCTACGGCCACGGCGTTCCCATGTCTGTGAACAGCTACAACCGGCTGATTCAAATCACCAACGGCCAACCTCTTTCTCTTGAGGAGGGTCAGCTGCCCAACAACGGCAACCAATCCTTTGTATCGGTGGATTGCGACAAGGTGTCTTCTTTTCCGCCTCTGAAATATCAGTTCCAGGGTCATGACCGACTGTGGGAGGTGATCCCGGAGAACTACGTTGAGAAGCTATCCCTGCCGAACGCCACCGAGCCCACCTGTGTGTTGAACGTGCGTACCTTGGGCGAAGGAAACTTTGTCATTGGGAACTTTGGCGACACCTTTGCTAAAGATAAGATTGTGCTCTTTGATTTCGAGAAGATGAAGGTTGGACTGGCGGATATGCCGAAATAGAGGTGGGCAGCTTTGGATATTCCCCACCAACTGTCTGTTTGGTCATTAGGTCTGTGCAGGTGTATATAAATGAGATTTAAGAATGGAAGAGACGGAGCTATTCATGATATAAAACCGTGACTAGAGTACGCAAGCCTTGCGGTGGTGGGCGGGTAGAGCTTGGATCCTCAATAACACGGGGACGTAGATCGGGACAGAACTGGGTGCTATTGCTTTCCGCTAAGGAGAATCAAACGCATTCCTGCACTAAAGTAATAGCACCGGAAATTATCCCTGAGCTAATTTGAGCCAAGGAGGTGTAAGGCCGCTACGTACTGTGTCGATGAAGAGTGCTTGGAAACCCCAAATGACTTGTTCTTAGTGTTGTTAAAACGTTCCGAACAGCAAGGACAGGGAGATGGAAGAAGCCCGTATAGCTATCAATTATGTGATGAAGAGATTTCTGAAATCTCGAGGTGCTGCGAATACATGGCGAAAGCCCTTCAGCACTTTGAGATAGAGGGAGAACGGTTTCTACTGCTAAACATAGAGGCAAAGCATACACGCTTGCGATCCCTACAGCTCACACGGCTTGGAAGAAATTGCGACTAATGACCCATCGCGATCCAACCAACAGCACGGCCCCTGCCAGGAGAATTACGCCAGCAAAATTGATTAGACCAGAATATTCGCCGTTTTCAGTCGAGACGAGGGCGCCCCCGATGGGAGCACCGGTCAGAGCGCCCACGGAGCAGACGGCCATCATGACGCCGATCTTTATGCCGATAATCTGCAAGTTATCTGTTATCTGCGCCACGCAGGCCGACTGCAGCGAGATCAACCCCCCGGAGAACAGCCCGTATAGAACAGCGAAAGTCACGATGCTGCCTTTCGTACACATGACGTGCAGGCAAAGCAGTACAATTCCCGAGAGAAGCGAGCATATAATGGCCATGTTGAACCTAAACTTCATATAAATGACTTGCGTTTTAAAAGGCAAGATAAAATGGATGACATACCTTCCCATCTTGTCCGCCAGCCCCCCGGACACAACTCGGCCGACGAGCGAGCCAGCATTCAGGATGGCAATGAGGTCGTTGGCAAAGACAGAGTCCACTCCCTGCTGTCGGGCATACAAGGGAAGGTAGTAGAAAGGGATGAACATTCCCCACATGACGAACAGCATGCCCGCAACGAGCAGTAGAAATCGCGCGTCTTTGAAAATAGCCATGACCTCTGCTTTGGGCACGTCGCTCGCCTTGGTCGGTGGCAAACGAGGCACAACCATCAGACATGCCGGTGCAAGTAATCCCAGGGACACAAAGCCGACAATACGGAGGGCCCAAGGAAACCCAACGGCACCAAATAACCGGTCCAGGATCAACGGCCAGGCGATCCCTCCGAGAGACGAACCGGCCACGACAATACCCAAGGCTAGACCACGTCGACGGTGAAACCAATGCGGAATTGCGGATATTGTGGGATAGAACAGCATAGCATCACCGATACCGAATAGAAGACTCTGTGTCAGAATGAACTGGTAATACTTGTGACACAGACTGATGAACATCAGGGACAGGGCGAAGAATATCGTGCCGGGCACAAACAGGACCTTCGCCCCCTTCGTGTCGAAGACAGGGCCAAAGACCACGCCTCCAACAAACAGAAGAAATATTTGAATAGAGCCAATCCAGGACACGGTGCTCTCACTGTGACTGGCGAGGAGGTGCTCCCCATAGTAGGCCTGGAAGGTGCCAAAGGAATTGAGAAGGCCTACAGCGCCGTCAGTAGGGTTGTTTTCACTAGGCCTATCTCGAGACATAGTCACCAAATGTAACAAAGTACGTCAGAAACCCTCCCACGACGACCATCCACGCACGTAACCCGCCATCAGGAGTGCCCGAATCCACGTCTGGAGAAACCAGCGTTTCCGCCGAAGTGTGTTCTTTCTCCGACATCGACATTTTCCTGAGTATTCAAGGCTACCAAGGACTATGATGAAATTAATCAAGTTTTCCGCACTCAATAGAAGCAACGAGGAACCTTATCGAAGATCAGACCATCTTCAGATCGACGGCGACGCGGACTTTTTAATGGGCGGCATTAGGGCTAAAAGTCTCCGCCGTCCGTCGGAGAGAAAGAACCCCGGTGGATCTGAGTCAGACGCTGCCCTGAGAAGAATACGATGCCTTGGAGGAAATTCAATATATATCGGGCTTATTCTGTCCGAGTTGAGCCATGGGAATTGCGAACTATCCGCCTATTCAACTGTTGTAGTATCGGTCAGTCACCATGTACGCCTCGGACCTAGAATCCATCCGCTTCAGCCCCAGCGTCGTTCCCCTCGGGGCAATGACACTCGCAGTCCTGCTTCTTGTGAGATATATGCTTTTCTCAAGCAAGTTGCCCTCAGTCTCGGTGGGGCTTCCCATCTGGGGCAACCTGGTTCAATATAGCAAAGATCCAGTGTCGTTTATTGCCGCGGCTACCAAACACTATGGGCAGTGCTTCACCGTGCCTATGCTACTCGGTCGCACCGTCTGGTTGCGCAGTGGTCAGTTGAACAAGGAGTACTTGGAAACCCGCGAGGTACGATCTCCCTGTCGTGTCAATGTGGTCGTGATCCCTGACTTGTAGATACCACAGGATGTGTGGTCCTTTGGGGACGGGATGGGTTTCTTCCTCAACAAGATCGTCATCCCCGGATATTTTAGCCACCTTCGCACATTCGTTGGCTCGCTAAGTAAGGGGATCTCGAGGCAGGTGATCCTAGACCACTATGGCCAGGTTGCGCAGCAGGAGACCGTCAAGTCTATGGCCACCTGGTCCGAGGTCGCTGAACGCGGGCAGTCCATGGAGCTGTTCGAGGAGGTCTCCTTCCTCGTCCACAAGATCATTGTTCGTTGTTTGATGGGCTCCGACTTTTACGATCATCACGTCGCCGAGCTATTCGACCTACTTCATTCGATGGAGGAGAATGTGGGTAGCATTCTGCACACCATTCTGCCGGCCTGGGTTCCTCATACTCCGGCACGCCGACTGTGGGCTGCACGCGATCGCATCCGCCAGATATTTGAGCTACGACTACAAGAGCGAGAGAAGAACCCGGAAGAGTGGCGTAACTCTCTGGATTATATTTCCTATACGCTTCGGGATCCGTCGACTGCCCATCTGAGCGGTTTCTACGGGGCCCATCATACCCTGTTGATGTTTGCTGCCCACACGAGTACGGTGGCCAGTATCTCATGGACCATTCTAGAGGTATGATCGAACTACATTCGTATTTGATACGCTTTCTCTTAACGTGGCGTGAGCATCCTGTTGACGATCAACTGGCTTGGATAGCTTCTCAAATCCCCCCAGCGCTTGCAGACTCTGCGTGAGGAGCTGGCATCCAACCCGAACGTTGAACAGTGTACTTTTCTGGATGCTCTTGTCAAAGAGACTGGACGGCACTATTCGGGGAACACCGACGTTCGCTGGGCACGACAACCCAAAACTCTTCGCAATGTGCCCGACGCGATCACCATCCCAGCAGGCACGGTCGTTTCTATCTCGCCCTACCTCACGCACCATGATCCGGAGGTATGGTCCAACCCGAGCATTTACTACCCCGAGAGGTGGGTTGAGCAGCCGGACCTGGTTAAGAAGTTGAATGACGGTACGCAACTGCGATATATCCCATTCGGCGGCGGTAGCCATCGATGTCCCGGAGAGAAGATGGCCACCATGATCTCTAAATTGGTAGTCTCGACCGTCGTTCAACACTGCGAGCTTGACTTTGGGGGAGAAGGAAAGTCTCAGGATACGACAACGTTGGACTTCTCTAAAGTGGGTAGTCCGTGGTTGAAAGGAGATGTTCACGTCCGCATTCAGAAGGCGTCCTAGGCACTCTCGTCTATGACCGAGAATAACATACACAAATAGAATAAAATTGCCGGACTTGGAATTGACTGGGGTGCATCTTTCGGCTGTCGCGCACCCACTATCGAATCGAATGTACTAGCTCTTAAGACTGATGAGAAACGGAAACTTGGCCATTGAAAAGATTCGTTAAATACCGAGCTTCAAACTTCGTTCGTAGCATCCCAATACAGGGAGGAATGACATCCTTGTAAAATCAAATTGTTGACAGTTTCTTTAATTCATGATTCAATATGAAACAGTACTCTCTAAGCCGTTGACTCGGCTCCAGCGATCTACGAACCGTAACATTCGTGTAGGGACCGGAGACAATATATCTCCATCAGAAGTTATCTGAACCAACACATCAGCGCAAAGCATAAACATTCTATTTATCTGTGAAGGGTACATTAGTGACTTTTGTAGGTACCCCATACAGTCCCATCTGTAACGATAAATATAATAAGTGTTCAGATCTCTAGACTGGAGATCTGGACCTGGGATTGGAGCGACTATCCCTTCCCCAATGTGTAGACTCGACGGTTGTAGGTTGGGCGAGAAACATGATCTATATTAAAAGGCAATCTCTGTCACAAATGCATATTCGATTACAGCGATATCTTTATTTTGAGAATGAACACTTAGGATGAGAAAGAATCCTAGTGGCGGTAATTCATCATAGTCTATTGTTCACAATACCTACTTGACGAACTAGATCATCCTGGATTGGATCAATTACAATGAAATGGATAGATAACTGTTATGAATTGCATTATCATTGAAAGTTCAGACAAAAGAGTGATAATTGTCTACAATATCGACTATGTACAATGGTACAATGGTCGTTCTTGCCGACAGGCTGCATGCCTGTCAGTAAATCTCTAGCACTGGATTCCTTCTGGCACCGACGCGGGAATGGAAAATGGGTTGGTGAAAAATTCCTCTGGGTCATACATCTGCTTGATAGAGATCAAACGGCAAACATTCTCTCCGTAGTAGGAGATCAGAGGGTTGGTCGAGATGTCTGTATCCATGTAGCCCGAATAGCTCGCCGGACCGACCGCAGGGCGTAAGAACGATTCCAACTCTCCGAACCAATGCTCGTAAACTTGTTGCTGAGTCTCATTCTCCGACCCGTGAATTTGAAATTCCAAGTGAGCGTAGGCATCTTCCCTCCATGGGAAAGCATTCTTGCTGCCGAGGGTCTTGCGCGGAATATTCCACGAGTGCCACTCTCCCCAGATCTGGCTGTCTTCGTCCAGCTGGCCGATACGGTCCACAACGCCCCGAAGTACTTCATCGCTGAGCGGGCGGCTCTTCTGCACAAAGAAGGACTTACTCAGTCGGTAGAAACGCTCCCAGGGCTGTGCCGGGCCTACAGTATCGGACTTGCGTTCCTCCTTATATTGGAACTGAGGATGATTGCCCACTTGACTGAATGGATCGGGAACGACGTTAAGAATTGATGCATCCACCTGGTCGTCGGGGAGGCAGTCCATGGCTGTATATCCGAAGATTCGAGCGTTGTCCACGTTACAGCCGCCGGCAATAACCACCTCAGGGTGGTCAATATCCAACAGGCCGGACGCATTGACGAGGCCACGTAGGGCCTGAGCGGACCGACCGTAATGCATGGCTACCACCTGCACCGTGTCGTGATAAACATTGATTTGCGACATGAACGCCGGCTCCTGCTTCGGGGCCCAGTCCAGAAATCGTCGGGCAACGGGGAAGCGAGCCTCGGTATTGTTCCAGCTCAGAAGCAGCATGGCAGATCGAGGCACTTTGGTCAGAGAAAGAGTAAATTCCACCACGACGCCATATGTGCCACCACCGCCCCCGCGAATGGCCCAGAACAAGTCAGGATGCGACTTTGGGGAAGCAACGACTGTTCTGCCATCTGCGGTGACAACCTTGGCTGCAAGAACGTGGTCGACTCCCAGACCCTGGGATCGCTGTTGCATGTTGAATCCCCCAGATCCGAGGAAGCCTGCCAGTCCGACCGTGGGACAAATCCCTCCTATGAAGGACGTGTCAAATTCATTCAAGGCTGTGTAGAGAGCGCCTAGACGAATTCCCGCGCCTACAGTGGCCGAGCGACGATCGCGGGAAACCTTGACTTCGTTGATATGGGCGATATCAATCACCAGAGTGCCGTTTAGAGATGAGAACGCCGTGAAGCTGTGGCCGCCGGTGCGAGGAACGGCCTTGACACCAGCCTTCTTGGCACACTTCACTAGCTTGCCAACCTCCTCTGCCCTTTCTGCGTAGGCGATTAACAGCGGGAACTCGGTAAACTGAATCTTCTCGCCCAGGCGTGCGTCCAAATAGTTGTCGTCCTCGGGGCGGACGATGCGCTGAGATGCCGTGGTGGAAAAGGCTCGAGAAGCACAGCTGTAGAGATCTTGGGCTTGGCTAGATCGAGAAGATATCTCCTGGCCAAGACAGGTGGGGGCGGCCAAGGCCAACATGGCGAGAGAAACCCGCATGGTTGCGAATGATGGTAATGAATTCAGAGGATGAGGATGGAATTGACGGTATCTGGAAGACATCACTCCGGCCGGCTATCCCATTGAAGGCTTTATATGTCGGGGGAGCAGAAAAGCCCCCATTCTCGTATTTATTAGTCCCGCGGAGGAAGAGAAGGTTCGTATACGCCCATATTAGGCTCTATGTTATATTATCTATCGCATGAGAGCAATTGGTGTGTCTGGCTGGGTCGGCAACCGTTGCCTGTTCATAGCTGGCCCAAAAGGTGATGCGATCTAAAACGTTCCATCAATATATCACCAGTTGATGGAAGAAGCAACCAGGAAGCCACTTCATCAATTTGTACAATCCATGATGGGCTACAGGGGTCTCCCAAGAGATGGGACAGTAATGAAGTGCCCTCGATTGAGCCGAATCCTTGCAAGAGGCAAATAACCACGCGTGGGCCGAAACGACCTTGGACTACCAACAATCCCTTGAGTAACAATGTCTCGTAGCATCCGTCCGACATTGAAGAAGCGACTGCAGCAATGGACGGCTGACGGGGGCCTAACCATGTGGCCCCGGGATGATCTCCATCTCGGTGGCAACTGGAAACACAATAATATGAGCATGCAGATAAATATAGAGTGATCATCGATTTAGGGCTCCGTTTCCGAACGGAAGTCATCACGGAGCATCCTGTCCGGCCACATGGTGCTGACATGCGTCGTTAGCGCCTCGTATTTCTTCCGATATGCTTGCTTACTTCCTTGTATCCGAGCCGAAACAAGCACCTTTGGGTTTGAGTCAAGAATTTGCAGCATTCGAAAACCTCCGTGAGTACAGACCGGTACATCGTCTAGTCGTTGGATCCGTTGAATTGCGGCCATTTTGCCGATCAGGGCGGGATCAATGGGAAAGTAACGGAAGTTGTAGAGAGTTCTAGCATAATATGAAAGGCAACCATTCCTGTCGGTTCTTTCAAAAATTCAATGTTCTCTTGCTCAGTATAAATCAGGTGGTTAGAGCCATATCGTAAGTCTCGTTGCGTTTGGCTTGTAGGATAATCGGGTGCAAGAAAGACAGATACTCTAGGTAAACTCCCTTCCTCTACTGACTCTCAGCCCAAAATGTCGATGCATTTCGAGCACCCGCAGGCCTCACAATCCGAATCTACGAACGGGGTTTCCAGTCAGCCATCCAAGATGGAATCCCAGACCAAGGCCACCGACCACCCATGCGTAATTGGCATGGCGTGCAGAGTCCCGGGTGCATCATCTCCTTCAAAGCTGTGGGACAACCTGATCAACAAAGTCGATCTACAACGCAAGATGCCCGAGGACCGATTCAATGTCGATGCCTTCTATCATCCAGATGGCACGCACAAAGGCTCGGTTTGTATCCCCTGGATAGACTTTCTACCTTACCAAGGCCTGTTGCTAAAGGCTGCTAGACCAATGCGAAATATGGCTATTTCCTTGATCAAGACATCGGGCTGTTCGACGCCGGCTTCTTTAACATCTCCGGCAAGGAAGCCACGGCCATGGACCCTCAGCAGCGTCTGTTGCTGGAAGTTGTCTATGAAGCGCTGGAAAATGGTAAGTTGCAGTCCGAGGCTGGTTTGAGGTGAGGTTCCTGACAAAGAATATTAGCTGGTATCACATTGGACGAGATCCAAGGCTCGCAGACGTCTGTGTATTGCGGCTGCTTCACCAACGACTACAACGCCATGACAACCAAGGATCTCGAATTTTATCCAAAGTACACTGTCACCGGCACCGGAAACTCGATTCTGGCCAACCGCATCTCCTACTTTTACGATCTTCACGGTCCCAGTGCGACCATTGACACAGCTTGTTCCTCGTCGCTAGTCTGTTTCCACATGGGTGCCCAGTCCCTTCGGGCCGGCGAGGCCGATCTTTCAATTGTCGTCGGGTCGGCATTGCATTTTGATCCCAACATCTTCATCACGATGACTGACTTGGGAATGCTGTCTACTGATGGTCGCTGCCGCCACGGCGACGCTTCGGGTAGCGGCTATGTTCGCGGCGAGGGAATTACCGCCATGATTCTCAAACGTCAGCGACAAGCGGAAGCCAGCGGCGATTCCATTCGCGCTGTCGTGCGTGGAACTGGGGTCAACCATGACGGTCGCAAGCAGGGAATCACCCTCCCTTCTGCCCAAGCGCAAGCGGCCCTCATTCGCAGCACGTATCAGAATGCCGGGCTAGATCCGGCAGACACCACCTACGTCGAGTGCCATGGAACCGGGACAAAAGCTGGGGATCCTCGAGAGTTGAGAGCCATCAGCGAGGTATTTTCGCCCGGGCGCGAAGAGCCCCTTTGTATCGGCTCAATCAAAACCAACATTGGTCACCTTGAGGGTGCCTCGGGAGTGGCAGGGCTGATCAAATCCACGCTGGCTCTCGAAAAGAGAACCATTCCGCCTAATATGCATTTTCAAGCGCCCAACCCAGACGTTGATTTTGAAAACTGGAAACTTGAAATTCCGACGGACCCCAAAGATTGGAAGGCCAAGAGCGGCGAGATCCCCCGACGTGTATCGATCAACTCCTTCGGATATGGTGGAACAAACGCCCACGTTATATTGGAAGAGTACACATCGCCTGCGTCGCTTCCCTACGCATATGACATGCCCGCAAGCCTTGTTCGCATGGTTGAAAAGAGACCATACCTGGTGCCCTTGTCGTCGCACTCCGAAAAAGCAGGGAAGCTCATGGCAAACAAGTTTGCAGCATACCTCCAGAGCGATGTGAAGACGAGCCCCGAAGTGTTTGCCATGGCTCTGTCCCAGCGTCGAACGATGCACCGATTCCGCTCCTTCGCAGTCGGCTCGAGCACGGAATCCCTTGTGAGCAGTTTGGAGGAGCCAGTACCGGCGGCTCAATGGAAAAGCAAACTGGGAGATGTTCCGCGAGTTGGGTTTGTGTTCACCGGTCAAGGCGCCCAATGGTTCGGAATGGGAAGGGCGCTGATAGAGCAATGCCCTCTCTATTTCCAGACGTTGCAGAAGTGCGATCAGATTCTGCAGTCACTTTCCGAACACCGACCGTCATGGTCCATCGTTACAGAGCTGCTGCGGAATAAAGACGATACTAAGCTGGGTCAGACGGAGTTTTCACAACCGATTTGCACTGCCATCCAACTGGCGCTGGTAGATGTTCTCTCCCAGTGGGGAATAAAGCCGTCGAGTGTGGTTGGTCACAGCAGTGGAGAGCTGGCTGCTACCTATGCAGCTGGGATTCTCTCGTTCGAGAACGCTTTGGTCGCTGCCTACTACCGTGGTGTGCACATGGGTAGCGGCGCCGCTTCTCCCGACAGCATTCCTGGCGCCATGATGGCTGTAGGAATGACCGAGGCCGAGGTGGACGCCGAGCTGAAGCCTTATGTCGGGCGCGTTGCAGTTGCCGCCATGAACAGCCCGTCTAGCTTTACCCTTTCCGGCGATAGTGATGCGATTGCGGGGCTACATGAGAAATTGAGCGAAAGAAAGGTGTTCGCCAGGCGTCTGCAGGTTGCTCAGGCGTAAGCCTCCCAATATATAATCATTCAACCATGTCAATAAGCTGACTCCTCGCAGGTTTCACAGTCACCACATGTATCCCCTTGCCCCGGGATATGAGCAGGCTCTAGCGAAGTACCCGGGGTTCAAGGCAAACAAGTTCACAACTGCGTCGATGGTGTCCAGTGTGACTGGTAGAAAAGCAGATCCCAGCGCTATGGGCCCTGAATACTTCGCGGCAAACATGACTGGAATGGTCAAGTTCTCCGACGCTCTGGTAGAGACCGTACTTGACGAGGACGACCAGCAGAATGTCGACATTCTGGTCGAAGTGGGCCCTCACCCGGCACTCAAAGGCCCTTCTAACCAGACAATTGATCAATTGAAACTCAAGATCCCATACATCGGGACGCTCGACCGCAAGGAAGATGCTTATGAGAGCCTTCTTACTGCTGCCGGTCAACTTTTTGCTCTCGGCTATCCCGTGCGTCTAGAAGAAGTCAACCGGAACCACTTCATTGACGCCTCTTCCGGAAATCTCGTCAGCTCCAATGTACGCCGCGCATCCCTCGAGCTGCCGACTTATGCATGGGATCATGAACGATACTGGGGTGAGACGCGTGTGATCAAAGAGCATCGCCTCCGTCCGTTCCGACACAGCATTCTCGGGGCGCCAGTACCAGGTTCACTTGCTAATCGGCCCCGGTGGCGAAACTTCCTGCGTATTTCCGAGATGCCTTGGCTGGTAGACCATTCCATCGACGGGAAAGTGGTCTTCCCGGGCGCCGGATACATCAACATGGCTATGGAGGCTGCGGCTCGCCTTGGCCGTGGTATGGCTGGTGGCGTTAAAGCTATTTCGCTGGCAGATATTTCGGGTATTTCGTCATCCACACCCCTTGGCGTGGTCTTTTTGAATCTAACATGGTCCATAGTGAAATCCGCGCTCGTAGTGAGCGACAATGAGGTGGGAACTGAGGTGATTGTGGAGTTGTCACCTGTTGTGGAGTCCGCGAAGACCTCGTCATCCACGTGGAATAACTTTGTCATCTTCTCGATCGACGAGTCCGGAAATCAGCGTGAGCATTGCACTGGAATGGTTAGAGCGGAGCTAGGGGATCCAGAAGCTCTCCCCTTCAACCGTGAATCCAACTTGAAAGCGCAGACCTTCCGCTGCGTTGGGCGGGAACAATACTACCATCGCCTACACTCGATGGGACTCCAATACGGCAAGACATTTCAGCTTCTATCAGGCAGCATCGACAGTGGACTTGGAAGAGCCACCGCACCGATTTCCTGGCAGCCAGACCTGTTCTCTCAAGAGAAGAGTGATCTCTGCATTGTCCACCCGGCCTTCCTGGATGCTGCATTCCATCCGGTATTTGCGTCAATCGAGGGCAAGCTAGGTCGGACAATTAAGGAGCCGTACGTTCCAACTTTTGTGCGCTCGATGAAGATTTCTGGGCTTCTGGAAGCGTGGAAAGGCTCGACGAGTTTCCAGGGCCAAGTCTCGGTCGAGACAAACGTGGCCGGACCCCGGACAGCAACAAACGACCTCCGCATAGAAGACCAGAACGGCCAGGGGCTGATCGAGATTCAGGGCCTCGAGCTGACCAACCTGGGTGCCAATTCGGCTGACGACGGACGCCGATCCCTATTCTTTGGGACCGAGTGGCAGCCCATGATCAGCTCCCTCGAGTTCAACAGCGGTGTTCATAAAGTGCAGGGCATCCCAGCGCTTGTCAAGCTGTATGCCCATCAATTTCCAAACAGAAAGATCTTACACTACAGCCCTTCGGTTGCCTCGACAGAAGAGGTCCTCGGAAGCCTCCGTGGTACTCACGGCGAGCGACGCAATTTTAGCCAGGTAATCATCTCCCCTCAAGACTCCAGCATTGCATCCACGTTTGAAGAGGTAGTTCAGCGTTGGAACGGTCTTGTCCGCCTCGCCACGGACGAGGAGGTTGAAGAAGAGAAATTTGATTTGGTCGTGGTATCAGCTAAACCCGAAAGCTTGATGCATGACCGAGTCGCAGATCAAGGATATCTGCTCGTGGATGAATCTTCCGCTAGGAGTCCCGCCGGTTTCCGTTCAATCGGAGACTGTGGTGGTGTGCAGATTTGGCAGAAGAAGCCATATACCAATGGAATACATGCCAAACCTCTCACCATCATAATGCCGACGCGGTCTTCACCCGAAGTTGAGGCCTTTGCCAGGGCTATCGAAACCCAAGGACCCTTCCAGACCGAACGTCGCGACTTCCTCTCACTGGCCGATACAACTCGCGAAATTGCTCAGAATGTGGTTGTGCTAGCCAGCCTTGGATCTCAGCTGTACTTTGATGCGAACGCCAGTGGTCATGCCGAATTTTACGCAGCACAAGCATTGCTCACGAAAGGCACGGCCAACATCGTCTGGGTGACCCGGGGAGGCCTTATGGACGTGACATCGCCGGAACAGGCGCTAATCTTGGGCCTTGCTCGCTCAGCGAGAAGTGAAAACCCTGACCTCCGGCTTGTGGTATTTGACATCGCTCCTGAGTCCGGCTCAACCCAGGCTGCTAGACTGGCCTCCGAGCTGCTGGATCCTTCCATTGACGAGAACGAGATTGCCGAGCGTGATGGCACTCTTTACATTCCTCGAGTGGTGCCCAATGACCAAATGAACGCCAGGATCCCGAACGGAGTTGGGTCTGAAGCAACTATCCAGTCGCTTTATCAAGTAAACCGACCCTTGGCCCTCCAAATTGGACGTCCGGGATTGTTGGAAACTTTGACATTTACGGATGACGCAGAAATTCTGAACGAACCTCTTGGACCGAACGATCTTGAGATCGAGGTCAAAGCCTCTGCCATCAACTTCCGCGACATCGCTGCCAGCATGGGTATCATTGACGACTTCAAGCTTGGAGACGAATGCGCAGGAATTGTGCTGCGTAAGGGAAGCGACGTCTCCGGGGCATTTTCCATCGGAGACCGCGTTGTCGCCTGGCGTCCGGGACAAGGGGCTCACCGTACGGTGGTGCGTAATCCGTCTTGCCTCTGTTATCGTTTGGGCGAGATACCGTTCAGCATCGCCGCTGCAATTCCTCTGATCCTCACCACGGCCCATTACTCGCTGGTGGACACTGCACGTCTTCAGCCAGGAGAGACCGTTCTTATCCACTCTGCAGCCGGCGGAGTCGGTCAGATGGCGGTTCAGATTGCGCAAAACATTGGGGCAGAGATCATCGCGACCGTGGGCTCTCCCTCCAAACGTGACCTGCTCATATCTAAATATGGTCTCAATGAATCTCAGATCCTTTCTTCCCGCGATGACTCCTTCGTTCAAGGCGTTCACCGTTTGACTAACGGAAAGGGTGTGGATGTAGCTCTGAATTCTCTTGCCGGTCCTCTCTTGCATGCTACCTGGCAATCACTAGCGCCATTTGGACGATTCGTGGAGATTGGCAAACGAGATATCCATCAGAATAGCCGGATCCCGATGGATCCGTTCCGACGCAATGTCTCCTTCGCGAGTGTGGACATGATCACAGTGTTTGAGAGAAACCAGTCACTCGGAGCCCGAGTGTTCCAGGAGTGCTGTGGTTTAGTCCACGACGGCAAGATCCAGCCTCCGGAGCCTATCACAGAGCTATCCTATTCCCAGGCGCAGAAAGGATTCCGCATGCTGCAAATGGGTACCACGATTGGGAAGATTGTTCTAGTTCCTAGTGCCGACGACCGCGTTCTTGTCGAACCAACAAAATTCAGCCGTCGCCAGCTTTTCCTGCCAGACAAGACATATCTCCTTGTCGGTGGTCTTGGGGGCCTAGGGCGCCGCCTCAGCGAATGGCTGTTCCAACGGGGAGCCCGCAATGTGGCTTTCCTGGCTCGTTCTGGCGCTGACAAGAAAGATGCTCGTGAGACCGTGGACTGGCTCCGAGCACGAGACGTCAATGTGACCGTTTTCCGCGGCGATGTCACCAACGCTGCATTTGTCCAAGAGGCTGTAAACCAAATTGGAGCCTCACGCTTGGCCGGAGTCTTCCAAGCCGCCATGGTGTTGCAAGATGGACCTCTTGACAAAATGGGATTCACTCAATGGCAGCGTTGCATGGATCCAAAGGTCCGGGGCACGTTTAATCTACACTCGGCGACGTCAAGCATTGACCTCGCTTTCTTCGTCTGCTTTTCTTCCGTGTCAGCCATTCTCGGATCCAAGGGCCAGGCCAATTATTCCGCCGCCAATACCTATCTAGATGCACTTTGTGCCTACCGACGCAGCATCGGATTGGCAGGTACAACCATGAACGTGGGAATGATCACTGGTATTGGAGCTGTGTCCGAGGATGCCAAACTACAGACCATCATGGAGCGTATCGGTTACGACGCCGTCAACGAAGAGGAACTGTTTGCCCAGATCGAGGCAGCCGTTTCTGGCGAACGACTCAGTATTTCCGATGACCGCGGACGAGACGCTCACCAGATCATCACGGGGGTCAATCTTCGTCGTCCTGACTATTATTGGGCTACTGAGCCCCGATTCGTCAACCTGTACGCCAACCACGACTTCGCGGGTTCCGGTTCCGGTAGTGGAGCTCAGAAGAATCTGATGGCGCAGTTACAAGAGGCCTCGGATGAAGCCTCCCGCAACGAGATTCTCACTGAACGCTTCTTGGAGAAAATAGCAGCCGTGCTTTCAGTGGACCAGGCAACCCTGCAACCGAACCGAAGCTTGTCGGACTATGGGCTGGACAGTATCGTTGCCATTGAAATCCGCCAGTGGTTCTTCCAAACAGTCGCCGTTGAGATAGCCATGTTTGACGTCTTGAACAGTGGAAGCATCCAGGCTCTGGTCGACAAGGTCGCCGGCATGATTGTCCTGAGCACATCAGAGGCGCAAACAACCACCCAACAAGGGGAGACTGCTTCAACTCACGCGGCGGAGGCCTCTCGTGCGAGGTTACCTGAGGTCATCGGCGCATCTGGCGATGATGGGATACAATTAAGTGGAGACGTGGCTATGTCCACGTTCCAGCGCCGTTTATGGTTCGCACACAATATGGCGGAAGATGCGTCTTTCCTGAATCTACCTACCATTTTCCGCATCAAAGGCAACCCTCAACCAGACCTCCTGCGACGGGCCATCGAGGAGCTCAAACGTCGAAACGCAATTCTGCGCACTGCCTACTTTGAAGGAGATGTTTTCTCTCAGCAGGAAGTGACAGATGACTGCACAGTCGACCTGCCCGTGGTAGATCTCTCCAAAGCCATTAATATCGAGAACAGCCTTCAGCAGCACGTCGCCGGTATGAGGCAACGGGCACTGGATATTGAGACCGGCGAGGTCATGAAGGTGACACTGGCCAAATTGGCGGATGCCGAGTATGCGCTTGTGCTCATCTTCCATCACATATGTATCGACCGTGGCAGCAGTCAGTCATTCCTCGAGCAGATCACCGGCCTATATGACAGTCTGCGTCGAGAATCGAATCTTGACGCTGTGGCACAGCCCTCTGTCAGCTACACGCAATTCAGCCAGTGGCACAATGCCCAGCTGAAATCCAAGGAGATGGAATCGAGTGTACAGTTCTGGAGAGACGAGTACCAACAGCCCCCGATCCCAATGAAATTGTTACCGTTCGCCCAGGCGGCTCGACCCGAGTTCAACGATTACCAACGCCAGATCCACCGAGCAACGCTCAAGGATACTTTGCAGAGTCGGATGAAACGGATCTGCGCGCGGTTGGGCGCCACGCCAGCCCAGTTCTTAATGGCTGCTTTCCGGGTCTTCCTCTACCGATACGGACAGGAAGACGACATGACGCTTCATATGGTCGACGGAAATCGTCCCCATCCGGCGGTGAACGATACGCTGGGCTTCTTCGTGAATGTGGTGCCTGTTCGCTGCGCAGCAGACCTTACCGGTACTTTTGCCGATGTCCTCAAGCAAATCAAAGATCGAATCATGAGATCGTTGGCTCATTCGCAGCTGCCCTTTGACGCCATTGTGGATGCAGTGGGTCTGGAGCGCAACCCTGCGCATTTCCCTCTGGGTCAGGTTATTGTCAATTACCAAATTCACGGCACCATGCCGACCTACTCTGCTGGTGACTTTGACATTGTCGATGTGCAGGGTGAGGACATTCCAACCGCATGCGAATTAGGTCTAGAAGCACTGGAGGACCCGGCCAAGGGGCTCCATCTGCGTCTTGAATCATCCAGCACTCTGTACGGAGCAGCCGATATGGAGCGATTCCTCGATAATTTCGTGGCATTCATGAGTAGTGTCATCCGCGATCCCCGTCAGCCCGTGGCAGAGATCGGCATGGTCGGATCCAAGGAGTTGGCTTTTTTGAAGGAAAAATACTTCAACATGGCTCATACAGAAAACAATTGGAAAGACCAATCCGTGGCTAATCGTATCATGGACATGGCCCGGCAACATCCCACAGCCATCGCCATCGAGACCTCTGAGGATAATCGACTGCTCACCTACAGGGAATTAGTTGCCGCTGCCAGTCGTATAGCAGCAGCCATTCGCAACACGGGGATCCAATCCGGCTCCAGGGTTGGAGTCTTCAGCCGACCCGGGCGCGAGGCCATCACAGCTATGTTGGGCGTTCTGCTCGCCGGCTGCGGTTTTGTGACTTTGGATCCAGAGTTCGCCGTCGAGCGACTTGCGTTCATGATCAGCGATTCAAACCTCCCCTTAGTCCTTGCTGGATCTGAACTGGGAGAAAGCGCCAGGTCGCTCACGTCCAAAATCTCTGCGACCGTGCTGGACATTGCCAATGTACCGAGCATCGGCGATTCCATTGCCGACATTTCGGTTGTTTTAGAAAAGGACTTTCCTTTCTATGTCATCTACACCTCGGTAAGTTTGGGGAGGTCCAAGGTGAGAAGAGAGCAATAGACATGCTGATATTGGAACAGGGCAGCACTGGAACTCCTAAAGGAGTGATTCTCACCCAGTCGAACACGCAACAAATGCTAAGCACCCTTCACCATGACTTCAAGTTTACCGCACAGGATCGATTCCTGCACCACTCTTCAATCTCATTCGACTTGTCCATCGTACAGATCTTTTCGGCCCTGACAGCAGGAGCTCGTGTATGTGTGGCATCTAGCACCATTCGCAAGGATCCGGTGGCTTTGGCCGCATACATGGAAGTATCGCAGGTTTCGATCACCTACTTCACGCCAACTCAGTTTGCACTATTGATGGAGCATGCGACTGAAAAGCTTCAGAGCCTGCGGGATTATCGAATTGCCTACTTTGCCGGTGAGAGACTGCCCATCCGTGTCGCCCGGGCTTTCTACGATTTGGGCACTCCGGCCGTCGTATACAACACCTGGAGTCCCAGTGAACTAGTAGTTCAGACGACCCTTCAGCGTGTTGACCGGCCTTCCAAGAACGCCATCAGTATTCCCATCGGTTTCCCCATGGCCAATACTCGGCATTACATCTTGGATGACCGGGGCCAGCCTCTCCCCGGAGGCTTGGTTGGCGAAATTGTCGTCGGAGGCGCGCAAGTGGGCCTCGAATACATCAACCGCCCCGAGGCTAACGAAAAGGCCTTCCTCTCGGATCCATTTTGTTCGGCAGATGACAAGGAACAGCGCGGATGGACGCGCATGTTCCGAACGGGGGACCGCGGTCGGTTCCTTCCAGGGGGCAATCTCGAATTTCACGGCAGGATTGCGGGCGACAAGCAGATCAAGCTGCGTGGCTACCGAATCGACCTGGGAGAGGTAGAGCATCGTCTGTTCGTCGAGGCGAATAAGGATTCCACCGGGCCTGGGATCGTCGATTTGGCTGTGATCGCTCGGACGGTCTTAGCCGGCGACGGTGTCGGGGATGACCGTCAGCTCATCGCCTTCGTTGTGCCGAAGCTGCCCTTGGACCGACTACAAGAGGCAGAATTCGCTGTCCGACTGAACAAGTACGGAGCTAAGCATCTGAATGCGTACATGCTGCCCAACGCGTACCAGTTTCTGGACGCTTTGCCTGTCACTATTGGCGGCAAGATCGACAGACAAAAGCTCCTCCACGGTGAACTACGACTGACTTATCCCGTGAAACAAAGCCTTGTAAAGGAAGACCAAGATGCGAACGGGCACGCCGACGCAAAGGAGACGGACGGCTTCCTCACGGCAGTCATGGACGGCTTCCGCGAGGTGTTGAGACTCCCTCGGGAGCGCGTGTTCCTCCCCAGCGACAGCTTTTTTGCCCTTGGAGGAAATAGTATCCTGCTGGTTCGGCTGCAAGCTCGCCTCAAGCGGGCGCTCAAACGGCCACTCGCACTCAATCCCATGTTCAAGGCACCAACGCCGCAAGGCATTGCGCAAATCTTGGGCGGTGCGTCCAGCCCAGCCGCGACCGCTGCGACGAAGCCGGAGGTCGACTGGGAACAAGAGACCAGTCTAGACCTGCAGTTGCAGCCATCCAAAGCGCCAGGCATTGCTTCCTCCGACGTGAGCTCCATTCTCCTCACTGGGGCCGACTCCTTTATCGGCGTTCATATGCTCGCAACCATTCTGCAGGACCCCGGCATCTCTACCGTCTACCTTCTCGGGTCGCAGAGCCCCCTCGAATACTCCGACGTCGAAAGGGCGTTTGAGCTTTACCGGCTGTGGCAACTAGTACCCAGCCCTGAGCTCGTTGCATCTCGTATCGTCTGCGTGGCTGGAACGCTGGAATCCCCCCGTTTCGGTCTGTCGCCGGCGCAATTCCGCCGTCTGGGCTGTCGGGTGCAGGCCATCTACCACCTCGGAGGATATGTCTCCCTGCTGCGATCCTACGACGCGCTCCGGTCGTTGAATGTCTCGCCGGTGCGCGACGTGATCGAGCTGGCCAGCCTGGGAGCCGTGCAAACGCAAATCCATCACTTGTCGACCTGGTCCGTCCCTCACCTCCAAACTTGGTCCACGTCCCAACGCACCGCCCCCGAGAAGACGATCGCCAACGAAATTACGGCGGGACACTTCACGCCCGAGGCAAACAACCGATTCGGATATTTCAAATCGCGCTGGGTCGCCGAACGATTGATGGAGAGGGCCGCCGAACGCGGATTCCCCATCACGATATACCGGGCATCTGCCGCGACGGGTCATCGCACCACGGGAGTTCCGGAGCCCAAAGATGATTTCATCCGGACTATGATCCTGAGCATGGTGCGCGCCGCAGCGGTGCCGGACTTGCCGCAGACCGACCGGCCGTTCGTGGCCGACTTCATCCCGGTGGACTACCTGACGCAAGGGTTCCACGCGTTGGCGACGAGCGCAGTTCAACCCCCCCAGGCGATACTCAAGGAGGCAACCATCCATCACCTATGCAACCCGTCCCCGCTCCCAGTTTCCCATATTCCCGAAATTGCGGGCCGCCTGCTCGCACCAGCCGATCGCGAGGGCCGCATCATGCCCGTGGCGGAGTGGTTGGAAACAGTGTCTCGGTTGGATGATTCGTCGGACGCACAAGTTCGATGGGAGGTACTGAAGGAGTATTTTGCGCTGGGCCACAACATGTTCGCGTTGGATTCCGCTCAGACTCGGCAGAGCCTGGGTCGGTTGAGGGTGGACGAGTGCGCGCCGGTGAGCGAAGAGTATCTGCGGAACATGTTGGCGACCGAGACTGGACAAGCAGAGTGAGGACAATGAGCATGTACCATGAAGGAGAACCGGGGGGTAAGAGACTGGACTATTGGCTGGGCCAAAACAGCGGATAATATTTCTTGTTGGGGATCAAAGATTGTATGTATTTATCTCATGCATAGAGATCGCCAGCAGCTCCTGGCGGGGAGTCTGTTGGTACGAGCTTCTAGACTGGAAGAATAACATCGCATTTGCTTATCAAATTGTTCATTGGGGAAGATCTCATTGCGTATGTCTTATCGCGCTCGCGATGAATCAGATCTAGCCTGGTTTGGGGATATGCGACCGTGGGACGAGGAGGGATGAAGGAAAGATGAACTGAACCAAGACAAGGAAAACAATCGAGACCCGAGCGGAGCGGAAGAACCATCGGCCCGTTGGTCACGGAGGGTTGCATTTTGGCATTCTCGATTCGCGTGGAGGGAGAAAGGTCCGGGCTATGAGGATGTCTGCTCCAGTTGATCTTAGTACATTATGGCTCATCATAGCTGATTTTGTGTCGAGTAAATAGTCGCTCTGCAGCAATTCTTCGGCGTCGGTAAACAACCCGAGCCGAAGTATATATTTCGTCCGCGAATGACAGTCTTCAGAGAGGAACGACCGAAATATTATACTTCTCATACTTTCCTGATAATGGCAGCATGGCGGATTCATATAATCTAAGGATGCAAAAGACCGGCAAAAACGGTTGAGTGTAGTATCTTATAGCCTCATGCCATCCTAATTTGCTTGCGCCCCAATGGTATTTCTTACCAAAAAGTTTTTGATGCAGCATTGTACGAAACATCTAAACTACCTAGACACGTGTCTTGTATTGGAGATATTACGTTCTTCACTATTTCTACACAGGGCCGATAGTTCTTGGACTCGAGAGGTGTTCATACCTCGGCCGCGTTCGCTTGTCCAGCATGGCGATGCAGGGCGGAGGATGGAACAGATGACCGCGCCGCATGCGAACAAATCCCGCATACATCCCCCCGGCCATCGCGACAGCGACGCAGCTGATGGCGACAGGCCAGTGGAACTGATCGGGTCGAGAGAACAGGATGGTGGTGGCGTACGAACACAGCTCAAATGCATTCTGCCAGGCTGCCTCCACCGACGAGAAGCTGCCTCGGTAGGCTGGTTCCACCTCCTAGATAGTTTGTCACTGTCAGCGAGGATCTTGACCACCTTTCGCACACATCCCATGCTCACCTCTTGCACGATGATCTGCACCGAGAGATCTAAGCCCCACAGTCCGACGCGGCTTAGCATCGTCCCTCCCACCAGACTGGAAGCCGCCCAAATGGGCGACTCCGCGACCCAAAAGGCCGACACGGCCGCCGCCAGACAGCACAGCTGCCAACTGACAAACCAGATACCGCTCCGGATGGGGCCGATACGCGCCGTCACGGCCGGTGCAATCCACGTGGCGGAAATTTCAAATCCTACGGACACCGTCCGGGCGATGCTGATGGCCATGGAACTGTAGCCGGCCGACAGCAAGTAGGTGACCATTTGGCCGCCAAATGTCAAGACCGTGAAGTACAAAAGCGCTCCGGCGAACGACGGAAGCAAAGCTCGGTGCCCAAAGTAAAAGCGCAATTGTCGGAAAAACGCACGGATGGCCCCCGCGACCCGACTGATGATCGACGAGGGTCGTGGGGATGGGTCGGCATCGCTGTCGACGTCTCCGGAGGGCTGCCTCGGCTGCTGTAGATCAGACACTGTGTGGTAGACTTTAGCAATGGCGTAATATTCGACCGGGACCGATGCCATGTTCATGGCAAAGTTCACGATGATGGCAGTCTCAGTGGACAGGCCGTCGACCAGGCCGATGATTAACGGTCCGACCAACTTGCAGATGAGGTCGATGCGGCGCATCTGCGAATTGAGCGCTAGAAAGACAATCAGAACCAGAACGGCTTTGAAAAGCAAGTCTGGAGATTACGAGAAAGGTGTAATTTACCTCGAAGCGTGAGATCATCGCCTTGAGCAACGACCACAACCTAGGCAGTGTCAGTATGGCCCGGCCTCTCCTTCTACGCGGGGGACCGTACCCAGTCTTTTTCAACCGAGACCGTATTCATGACGGAACAAAGCTTTTCGACGCAAGCGAGCAGCGCCAAAAGTGTCAGCAGCCACGGCATCAACGCCCGCAGGCTCAGGTCCCCTCTTGCCAGGATCCAGAACACTGCGCAGGACGCGGCCACAACCACACGCTGAGCCACTGTGAGAGATCACGGGGTCAATCAATCGACGGCGAGAACAAAAGGTAACACTAGTCAATTTACCGATAGAAAACCGCACGACGGCCAGACGGTTTCCGGTGTCGATGTAATGTCCAACCGCCGGAGCCAAGAGGATGGCTGCGATCCCTCGCGCGAGCGCATAGACTGACATGGGCAGCAGAGTATTGGGAAAGATCGAGGCCAGGTACAAGATAGACCCGAACTCAAACACGCGAGAATTCCAGGTAGAAAGCAAATGCGAGATGTAGATTCGGCGTGTTACGGCCGATTGCGGACCAGCCACTGCCGACCCGCTGTCATTGCGATCGGAATCATGCTGGAGCAGCGGGCGTTCTGCTGTGTCGGGGTCCGGGTCCCCCGAGGGTAATGACATTCGGAATTGCAGTCTATGACACCCGAGCAATACCTCACGATGCTGGGAACAAGGAAGAGGAGGAAGGGAGGGAGCCCGACTGAGTCAAGGTCGCGTTCGAGGGTGTTTGCTTGGTTTGCATCCCACACACGTGACAGGCAGCAGGTGGCCTGATTCGGCAGGCCTCCAGGCGCGTTTCTCAGGCAAAACGGAATGAACATCGCCCACTCTCTACCTTCGAAGGAGCATCCCTACTAGTGAATTGAAATCAAACCATCTGACCAGAGGAACTGTCAACGGAAATGGATTCTCAACGAGACCATGCTACTACACTGTGTCCCACACACCTTTGACAGAAATCACGGCCCGACCGAGTCTTGTCTAACATGTCACTAAGGAAATTGAGTATTGCTCACTGCCTCCGGGGGAAAAGACGGACTTAGACCTTATGGCGACAGGCCGGTAAGCTCCGCTAACTCCGTCGACATAGGTAGTAGTATTGAGATGTTGTGAAGTTGGGATCGTTTAATTGTCAGCTCTTGGAGATCTGCTATAAGTACCGACTGGAATGCGTCTCCTGGGAACTCGAAGCAACCCTACAATCGTGTCAAGATCTCTTTCGCCTTCTGTCTAGCCATTTGTTCTCGAGGAATCCGCCCATCACCATGACTACCGCACCCAAGAAACAGCTCACCTGGTTCATCACCGGCTGCTCCTCCGGCTTCGGTCTATCCCTGGTGCGGTTTGCCCAAGCTGGCGGTCACCGAGTAATCGCCACGTCGCGCAGTCCCTCCCGGACGCCCGAGCTGGTGAAGGAAGTGGAGAGCAAGGGCGGAAAATGGATTTCGCTCGACGTCGATAGCCCCTCGAGCGGCAACGTGATCACAGAGCTAGAAGCCACGGGCGAAGAGATCGACGTGCTGGTCAACAACGCGGGCTTTTCAATCTTTGCCCCCGTCGAGACGACCAGCGAGGCAGAGGTGCGTGCGCAGATGGAAACCATGTACTTCGGTCCTTTGCGGCTGATCCGCGCGGTGCTGCCGCATATGCGGCGGCGTCGGTCCGGAATCGTCGTTAATATGAGCAGCGGTGCTTCGCTGGACGGACGAGAAACCATGGGGCCGTATGCAGGGGCTAAGGCGGGTCTCGACGGTAAATTGAATCACCTCTGCGACAGGCATGGGAGCTCATTGCTTGCTAGGTCTCACAAAAGTACTCGCTAAGGAGCTGGCGCCGTTCAACGTCCGGACCCTGACGGTGGTGCTGGGAACTTTCAACACAAACATGCCCAAGGCTGGCCTGATCGGAGAGACTCCTCTGCCCGAGGACTACCGCGGCACCATGGCGGGCCAGATGCTGCAGGTCTTTACGAGTGGCAATTTTAAGCCAAATGGGGATAAAGATAAAGCTATGAAGGCTCTGTACGAAGTAGTGGTTGGAGAGGGCGTGGGAGAAGGACACGAGGTCGAGCGATTGTTGCTGTTAGGCAGCGATATGCCTCCACGCGCCGAAGGCGTGCAGGAATACTTGGGACATGCGGTAGAGGTCTTTGGTGCTGTCGCTAAAGGGGTAAACTTGGACCAGTAGCTGCACTATCAACTCCTTACGACTCATGCAAAGCTTCCTTCAGTTTCGCACACAATTCCACCAAGGTGTGACCGGCCCACTCAAAGTCGCTCATCTCCAGATAGATCTGCCCACTCAGTCGAGTCCACCAGCGTTCTTGAAAAGGGAAGACGGGCAGGTAGGTCTGATAGTCCTCAATGAGCGTCTGTTGCATCCAGTCTGACACTGACACGCGGTGCCCCTTCCAGGGAAGAGTGACCGGCGATGAGGTGGATAGCTCAATGGGCAACAGCACTGTAGACATGCAGCAGTCCGTGTATGTGTTGGTCTTGTTGTCAAGCACCCGTGTCCCCAGTATATCAGCCACCAGCTTGCCTCCATCTTGCGCCAGCTGAGTGCAATAGCCCATGATCTTCTTTTCGCCTCCTCCGACCGTGCGCCGCCACTCAATGGCCGCGGGCACCGTGATGAACGGGATGGTATCGAGGGTCCCTACGAACTCAAAATTGCGCACAAACTCACTCTTTTCCGCCGCATTTGTCCCAGGCTGGTCGTCGGATGATGCCGACCGCGGCACGAACCCGATGCTAGTGGGCAGCGTGCTGCGTATCATCGCCTGGTTGCGCTCGGGCACGTAGAAGACGGCGCACGAGCGTGGAGTGAACAGCCACTTGTGACAGTTACTCACGAGAAAGTCGGGATCCAACTTCGCCAAGTTCAACTCAACGTGGCCAATACCATGGGCTCCGTCAATCAGACTCAGAACGCCCTCCTCGCGACAGACCGCGGTCAGCGCCTCGAAGGGCAGCCGCAACCCCGGGTTGGAGCAGACGGTATCGAAGATGGCGATGCGAGGGTTGCGACCTTCACGACGCGACGCCTGAATGGCAGCTCGAAAGGCCGCGACAAAGTCCTTGTCCTCGACGGGGTAATCCACGCGAACCTCCCTCGTGCGCACTCGACCCTCGGAGGCCTCGCAGACGTATTTGGTCGTACTGCCACAGGCGCTGTAGATCACGTCGAGTTGGATGATTTCGTCGTTGCCATCCGGGTTCCAGGCCAGGTTGCGCAGCACCGTATTGACGCCTGTCGTAGCGTTGACTACGTAGACGACGGTCGACACAGGCACCCCCAGGAAGTCAGCGACGGCGGCGCGAGATTCGTCCAACAGCAGCGGAAAGTCATATTTGATAAAGGGACATGGCCGTGCCTCCCATTTCAGCCGTAGATCCTCTGCCCTTTTTCGAATGGCAGACGGGGAGGTGCCGTAGGACCCTGGAGAGTCAGCCCTACAATCTAAATATCATCGAGGCGGGGTGGAAGGGAATAGGTATTGCGCCTACCGTGGTTAAGATTGCGATATCCGGGAGCAAATGAGAACAGCTTTCTCATTTCATGGCCGAAGGGGGGAGGATCGGTTTCCTGGGTGCGCGTCATCTTGGTAGATTGTAGAATCCGTGAGCGAGAAGGGGAAGGAAGGAAGGAAGGAATGGAGGGGCAAACAGCCGACGGCGAAGATCTCACGATAACAACGCAACGATCCAAGCCACCGACATCCTTCCACCCAATGAAGTCAGCATGAAACCGTGGAACGACGGCTCACTCCGCTTGTCTCGCAATGGAACCAATTAATTCACTGCCCGCGCGCTGCTTGGCAGTCTGGGGTAAAAAGTAAAAGTATCTCTTTAGGGCTGCTGGAGGGTTGCATCGTGGGATATCTTGCCTGGACACCTCCCCGTGGCATGGAGAATATGGGCTCGCTGTTCTAGCCTTATGAAGGTGACTTAGTCGACCGCTAGTTTTCTTCCCCGCCCCCTTGGTGAATGCATGTGCTGAGTTATACCGATATTATACCGAAGATCAATCCCATACGTTGGGGTTAGGTAATAGCAAAAACTACGCCGCCGACAAGAACACAAAAGAAGACAAAGAGAAATAGAGAAAAGGAAAGGCCACCATGTCGACCCTCGGCGATGACGCGAAACTACGCACTGATACGATCCACCTGGATACTCGTGTGGAGGAGGTCGACGCGGCCCAGAGGGAGAAGTACGCGCAGGAGCAGAAGAATGTCGGCACTTTACAACGTCGCTTGAAGTCGCGACATGTGCAGTTCCTGGCACTTTCCGGGGCCATCGGAACGGGGCTCTTTGTGGGCATGGGCCAGGTGCTGTCTCTGGCTGGTCCCTTGTCCGCCGTGTTGGCCTACGCGATCACCGGCTTCAATCTGTACGCCGTGATCAACAGTATGGGTGAGATGGCTGCTTGGCTGCCACTGCCCGGTGCCGTGCCAGTCTATGCTGCGCGGTTTGTGGACGAGGCGCTGGGGTTCACGCTGGGCTGGAATTACTGGTATCAGTTTGCCATCGGGGTTCCCATCGAGATCAGCGCGGCTGCACTGATCATTGAGTACTGGCCCAACGGCGTCGATCCCGCCGTGTGGATCACCATCCTGTACATCGCGATTTTCTTGCTTAACTGTCTCCCCGTGCGCGTTTACGGGGAGTTGGAATTCATTCTGGGGTCCATCAAGCTCCTCACTATTGTGGGCCTGATGATTCTCATGTTCATAATCACCCTTGGCGGCGGTCCCAACCACGATCGAATCGGGTTCCGATACTGGAAGGACCCCGGTCCCATGCAGGAGTATTTGAAGACCGGCGATCTCGGACGGTTTCTGGCCTTCTGGAAGGTCTTCATCCAGGCAACCTTCAGTTACGGTGGGAGCGAGATGGTTGTCGTGGCGGCGGGTGAAACAGAGAACCCGCGACGCAACATACCTAAGGCCGTACGCCGAGTCTTCTGGCGTATTGCTATCTTCTACGTTGGCAGTGTCTTCCTAGTTGGACTGTGCGTTTCGTCGCGCGATCAGCGTTTGCTGAATGCCATCAGCCATGGCGCCGAAGGGGCAGGCGCCAGTCCATTCGTCATCGCCATCTCCAACAGTGGCATCAAAGTGCTGCCCTCGATCATCAACGCCGTCATCCTCTCTTCAGCGCTGTCTGCCGGCAACTCGTTCTTCTACGCTTCGACACGAATCCTCTATTCTACCGCGCTGGACGGAAAGGCGCCGCGAATCCTGCGCTACGAGAAGTTTGGTGTCCCGTACGCCTGCGTGGGAGTTACCGCCGCTCTCAGCCTTCTCGTCTATCTCAACGTTTCGGCCAGCGCCGCGGAAGTCTTCTTCTGGATCAGCAATCTGAGCTCAGTCAGCACGCTGATCGTTTGGGCCTCCGTGGCCATCACCTACACGCGATTCTACGCGGGTCTGAAGCACCATGGCATCCCGCGGACAGACTTACCCTTCAAAACGCCTTTTCAGCCCTTTCTTGCCTACTTTGCCATCGCGTTCTCCACCATCGTTGCGTTCTTCAATGGCTTCGACGCCTTCTTTCCGGGCAAGTTCAGCGCCAAGACGTTTGTGCCGCCGTATATCGACATTCCTATTTTCGCAAGCTTGTTTCTAGGATATAAGATTGCCAAGCGTACTAAGTTCGTCAAGGTGCAGGACATGGATCTGTGGTCAGGCAAGGCAGAAGCTGATCAGTTGGAGGCATTATGGGAGGAGCCTCGGCCACGGAACTTCCTCGGTGAGTTACAGTTTCCGGCTCTCAGTGCTTTCCTGGCTAATGGCAACAGAGCGGATTTGGTTCTGGATTGCCTGAGTGGTCAGCTGAATAGGTTCAGGGCTGAGATTACATTGAGACCGCACGGATACGAAAGCAAGACCAAGCTTATATGTAATAGCGGTATGGAGAGGCTGCAAAACTTTCTATTAAAACCTAACTGAATAACTTATCACATCATGCGAGTACTAATACCGATTATGCTAAATCTTACACAGAGAAATGACATTATCATGTTGATTAAGCAGTCAGGGTATATCATTTAGGTCATTAATTCTATCTTATCACAGAGCATTCTTAATAGCACCATCGGAAATCCGGACTGTCCGGTCCATCGCGAAGCCTTTCTGTCGGGACGTCTTGCGCCCGTAGATTCAAGCCTTGCCTGGAGTTCCGGCGCTTGTTGTCCACCATCATCCACGAACCCAGCAGCAGGGTTAGGATAATTCCCGTCCCGCCGAACGCTGCCGTCGTGACGAGGGCGGGCATATACTTGGGCGCGTCCTGATTGCGGAAGATATTCGAGCTCACGACGCCCATTAGGTTGGCCATGGGGACGGCAATGCTAGTCAGCAGCATGCGACGACCTTCATTGGCAATGTTGTTGTTATACCACACGTCCAGAAGAACCGACGGTGCTGAAGTTCCCCAGGTCATCATGAACGAAGCAAAGTACGCAACCCCCAGTGCGGACTCGACATCGATGGAAGAATAGATCACGAAGCCGATAAACGTGAACAGGAAACCCAGCGCCACGAACGGGAACCGCCACCGGGTCCAATCGCTGCAGAAGGCGAGGATCAGCAGTACCACGGCACCGGAGACGTTCGGCGCCACAGTGTAGAGGTTGGTTTTCACGGTGCCGTACCCGAGTCGCTGAATAATTTGAGGCAGGAAGAGCTGCACGGACTGCAGAGGCACGCCGAGGCAAATTTGAATAGCGATAATGGCCCAGCTGGTGGGCTGCTTGAAGACTCGGAGGGCGTCGCGGATGTTTAGCTTCTCGTTCACCACGGCGGAACTGTCCACTTGCAATCGCAGGTGCGCCAGTTCTCGTTCTTCGAAGGAAAGGAAGGATGCCTCTGATGCTGACTGCGGCAGGTACCAGAAGGCAAAGATGGCGAAAAGTACGGTCCCGCCGCCTTCGATGAGGAATAGATAGCGCCATTCAGCCAAGGGTCCGGATTTGATTTGGAAGACGCCGAAAGCAAGCAGACCGGAAAATGCCGATGCAATGCTCTGTGCGGCATAGAAGATGGCCAGGCGCCGGGCTAGTTCTCCACGGCGGTAGAATCTGAGAATGTGGGTTAGACCGGTTCGTATGCAGGGAGTATGAAGAACAAGGGTACATACGTGGTGAGATAGTAAATGACCAGAGGGAAGAAAGCACTCTCGGCCATGCCCAGGAACCATCGGATGGCCAGCAGTCCGCTGAAATTGAAGACGGCCACCACCAGGATTGTGCATAGACCAAAGCCGAACATCATGCAGGGTAGCACCACGTTGGGGCCGTATTTCTTGCCCAGTATACCGAGGAAGGGAGCCGTTAGGACGTAGGGGATAAAGAAGATGCTAAGAATCAGATTGTATTGCCCTCCTTTGAGATTGAGGGTCTCTGGGGTACCAGTCAGCTTCTAACCCCACAAGATGCCACAAAGCCATAACGCAAGCAGGGCTGGATAGTACGCACCTTCTAACCCTGCCGTTTTGGCATTGCCTAGGTTGGATTTATCAAGACTGTTGAAGAGGTACATGATGGCCAGCACTGGCAGGATGCGCAGATCGAACTTCCAGACCAGAGATCGCTCGGCCCGCGAATCGATAACGGCGCCTAGGTCGGAGACATCTTGAATCTTGGACGCGGAAATCTCGTCCGACGTCTCGACAGGGATGGGTTTCGCGGGGTCCGGGGTAATAGTCGCCATTCTGGGCCGAGGAATGGTTGGTTGAGATACATGTTGCCCATGCCGGATCGAGGGACTACTATATATGAATTCTCAAGGCATCGTTGCCACTTCCTGCATAGCGAGCGATAAGACGAAGCCGAGTCTCAGCTAGGGCTTCGGACGATACCGTGACGAGAACCTCAGGCCGTTATCAGCCCGATTAGTCGACGGTTGTGTCATGTGTCGCCGTCGCCTGAATTGGCCTGATAAGGACGAGGCCTGATAAGCCTGATATCCAAGGCTCCGATCTCGTGCCGACCGCTTATGTCAGGCCGGTTTATACACATTTTGTGCAGTGCACTAACCTTGCATCCATATAAGACTACGTCTACTCCATGCCGAAGATTTGTCAATTGTGGTGAGAGCAGAGTGATCAGATCGTGTGAAGGGCCCATGAAACGGCGACTGACTTTCTGCCATTAATATTCATTACTATGGACCATATACCGTACCATGCTGCTCGCTCCACGGAGAACATTTCCCCTTCCCCGATCATCGGCCTTGGCGGGGGGGTTGTTTTACTCACTGATAAATAAAAGCAAGACAGCGCGCTTGACAAATTCCATTTGGTCTTCTAGAACACAATCTCCGCGGCTATCAAGTGGTCTGACCCTCGGATGGCTGGCGTTGGCCGTCTTTCCCCGGGAATAGATCAAGGATCGCTTGGCCCTGACTGGGGAAATCACTAAAATATTCAATTTTGGTGGATAATTGTGCTTATCTGGCGTCCGGGTCTCACGAGGAGGTGAACAGAATCGTCCTGCAGCACTTTGATAGATTAATTACTTCTCGCAGTCGTCCCCGTATCTCTGGGCTGTGATCGCCCATCTCGAAAACCTGGTGGAGCCGATACTTTAATATTGTCAAGACCGAAATGAAAAATGTGATAATCATTGATTATATACGAGAGAAATATATATAGAGAGAGAGAGAGAGAGAAAAGTAATATAACAGATTAAATAGAAATATGATTGTGGTCGGGAGGAGCATAGCCGAATTCCGGGCTAGGAGCCTTCTACGCAGACTTTCTAACAATGAGATCGGCAATCTTTTCAGCCAGCATATCTGTTACAACTGTTAGTACCGATTTTATGGGGCTCTGCATCACGAATGAACTTACAAACGGTGGATTGGGGATGGCCCGGGGGCAAAATGGGGAAGGAGCTGGCGTCAACAACCCTGAGTCCACTGACGCCATACACACGAGCCTGGCTATCGAGCACAGCCATCTCGTCGTTTTGGGTGCCCATTTTACAGGTGCAAGCCGGGTGCCACAGCGTCATGACGTGGTTGCGGATAAAATCGAGGATCTGCTCGTCCGAGCTGACTTTGTTGCCGGGGTAGTATTCCTCGCCAATAACAACGGGAGCCATGGCCTTGCTCTGGAACGCTTCACGCATGCGCTTGAACATAGCGATGGCGACCTGCTGATCAGATTCGGTGGCCAGCCAGTTGGGGTTGACCAAGGGGAGATCTGCGGTGTCGGCAGATTTCAGTGTGACGTTGCCGCGAGAGGTCGGAGCCACGAGGACACCCAACATCGAAGCATACTGCGAGCCATCCTGGGGCTGAGTGGTCAGGAGGTCGGAGAAGTTTCCGATGTAACCAGCTCCGGAAATATACTTTTTGATGGTCGTCAGTTTACATGCACAACTACGCGAGGGTAAGGGAAAGCGACACTGACCTCGGCCTCGGGCCAGTCCTTCGGGAACTGCTGCAAAGTCTTCTGCACCTGTGCCGAGAACGAGGAGCGCAGCTTGGCCGGGATCTTCTCCCATGCGAGAAAGTCGGCGATGGGATTGGTGAGAGGCCCCTTTTTGGTGACGACGGTGTTCAGGAATTGGCCGAGCAGGTAGAGCAGGTCGCGGGCAATCTTGGTGAACGTTGTGACGTTGACACGATAGCTGGGCCCGAAGAAAGGATGATCCCACATGTTCTGGCCGACACCGGGAAGGTTGGCAATGACCTCGATCTCATGCTCCTTGAGCGTGTCTGCAGGGCCGACTCCGGACACCATGAGCAGTTGGGGGGATTGGAATGCACCGGCAGATACAATCACTTCTTTGCTCGCCTTGAGAGTAGAAATCGCACCGAGGGGGCCTTTGATCTGTACGCCCGTTGCCTTCTTGTTCTTGTCGAAGACAATCTTCTTGGCCAACGTGTTCGCATGAATGTGCAGGGATCCAGGTGCCGATTTGAGGAACGACGACTCGGAGCTGCTGCGAGTTTGGTCGCTGGGGCGGATGGTTGACGAGCAATACTGCGAGCCCAACAGGGAGCCACCGTTGAAGTCCTGCACCTCTTCGATGCCGATTGCCTCCATGCCCAGTTTCATCCAGGTCGAGAAGGGCATGGCGTAGTTGGCATAGGAGACCTCCAGGGGGCCGCCCTTCTCTTCAAAGGCGGACTCGTCGTATTTGGCCGAGGCGTTGGGGAATCGGTAATCCGTGTTTGGTGGAGTGAAGTGCGTGCTGCGCTTGTAGAAGGGTAGTACCTCGTCGAAGGTGTAGCTGTTATCATCGACCGCATCCGCCCATTGCTGCATGGATTCGACGGTTGGTCTTGCGCGCGCGCGATATTAGTGGTGTGCCAAAACAGAAGCTCTGAAATCGAAGTCAAAACTCACCTTTGATAAATCATAAAGTTCAACGCCGACGACCCACCCAGCGTTTTACCACGCGCGAAATGAATGGCGCGATTGTTGGCTCCGGGGAAAGCCTCGGTGATGAACCCCCAGTCTATCGAAGACTTCACATCGGGACTGGAGCCCACGGGCAAAGCATCGGCGGCTGGAACAGCAGCAAAAGACTGCAACTCGTAATGTCCGCCAGCCTCCACCAGAGCAACTTTGAAGTCTTTCTCTGCCAGGCGAGTGGCAATCACATTGCCCCCAGTACCGCCGCCCACGACGACGTAATCGTACTCATTGATGCCCAGCAGGCCCTGGACACCCAGAATGGGGAGAGCGAGAGAGAGAATGGCCTTGCGCAGCATGGCGAGTTTCTACCCCGAGGCGCGTTCCTGGGATCTGGCAGCGGACAAGTAAATCAAGGGGGAGGGCATGCAGGAAGCTTGGCTGCGATCCCGAGGGCGCAAACCGCTCTTATAGTTTGGAGCATACCCCGTACATTCCCCTAGAAGGATGTCAGCGACATTCTTCAACCCTCTCGCACATGTTTCACGCCAAACGGACGCGTCGGGCAGGACCAGTTCAGGTGACGATCAACTAATGGGGCTACGAGTGTCGCATTGGACAATAATGGCTATTCTCCACAGGTATTGGGCAACAGACCTGAATCATGTCAGGAACCCCTGGTCGACCTTCCCAAGAAATCCACCCCAAAAATGGGATCGGCCCAATATTCGGGAGTATCGGGGTGGAGTTCATCGGCAGATCCGCACAGCCTTAATAACGCCTTGAAGCTGGAGGCCGGCCCAATTGACACTTAGGGATCCATGCGGTCTTGATTTTCAGCCTGTTCCATCTTGAAACGCCGACTGAACGCCGACCGAGGTTTAGACGGTCGCTTGGGAGTTGGGAGTTGGTTTGCCGCTCGATCTTGCCAAGTGATAGATCAGATTGGGTTATTATTGGGGATCGACCGGTGGACCCTGGGCCAGGCAGGACTTTTAATTGGGAAAGACCACTCCGTAGGAACTAGGAACTGCCTGCATGGCTGTGAAGTTGGACGTGACCGGGTTCATCTAAAAGAGACCCTGGATAACTACGAAAAAAGGAAGAGAAGGAAAGAGACGCGGCTGAGTCGCCACGTGACAAGCACGTGCCGTCGGTCTCCTTTTCCCCTTGGGATCTTCACTTGTCTCGGTTCGGATTCCCATTTCATTTCACAAATTTGGAATTTCCATCGGCTAATGATCCCTCTCTCTCTCCTCTAGATTGTTCTTATGCAAATTCACGTTTCATGGCCACTGGCATCCTCCCATCCCACCTATATCGTCGAGATTGATCGGCCAAACAGAATCGATTCCCCCATTATAGTGGTTGAAAACAATCCGCGATCGTGAGGGCAGCATGGATGACGCCGATGCCTCGCTCAACAATGAGAGGGCATTTGGGGCAAATGCGTGAAAGCTTCTAATAGCCACCAGTCATCAAGGAAACGGACGCACTACATCCTACCGAACCCTTTTCGTGAAGATTCCTTTCGTATAAGCAAGTCGAAACCCTGCTCTCTCGGCACTTCGCGCACTGCCGCTTCCAGCACTCGTCGTCATCGTGACCAGATCCAAGCCAAGTCGATGCGCTTCGAGCACCCGGGCACGAATGAGAGCGGCATGCACCCCTTTCCCACGATGTCGAGGGAGGCTGCTGTCCAAATACAGGTGCGCTACCCCTCCGTTGGGGGAGTCGATGACGGCCATGGCGGCGGTCCCGGCAATCTGGTGGTCGATCGTCGCGACATATAGATAGGTGTCGTCCCTGCCCGCTGCAAGGCGTGCAAGGAGTCGAAGAAGGTCCGGTGATCGGCCTCCATCTTCGAATCCCGCAACTGAAGCCTGAAGAAACTTTTCTGTCTCATGCTCGGTGACTCGGGATATAGTGACCCCGTCCTCCACTGCCGTGCGACGCTGTTGCGTGGCCACGTCGCCTGGGGAACACACATATGTAGTTAGGAAATGTCTAACGGCGTACCCACACGAGTTGAGAGATTGCAGTGCGGATGGATGTGCCAGCGCACAGAGGTGGATCTCAGGTTCGAGCCCGATGGGTTGGAGTAGAGTTTCAACGTCGCGCAAATCTTGTTCCTCGACCTTGTTGTCCATGCCGAGGCCGACTATCCGGTTCAACTTGCCCACAAATTCAGGAAGGGTCTTGATGGCGATTCCTCCTGCAATCGTTTGGATTTGGATATCGTTGGACGGGTAAAGCTGCCGACAAACCTCCGCCTGTCGCGCAACGTGTTTGGCCTCGATATGTTCATTTGTCTTGGCCACCTCTATTCCAGTGAAAAGAGGTGAAGCAGCCATTCTGTAAAGAACGAGCACTTGGTGTAGATGGCGTGGATTGTCTTGGATATCGGGGAACGCCCCCAATATAATGCTTTAAAATGGCGCCATCCGCCATGACTCATCCTCATCCTCTAATCGCCGGTCTGCACTTCTGGCCCCAGCTAAGCGCGTCGGGATGTCCATAGACGGGCGTTGAAAATCCAGTTTTCTCGATTACCTGAGAAAGACGCTGTTCAGCATGGCGATCGAGTAAACCTTGCCCTTGTCGCTATCAGCCCCCCTTGTGATGCATGGATCCTGGTGTGATTCCAGCAATTGATCTCCTTGTTTAGCCAAAACGGCCGACAATACGTGCACAACAGATCGCCTGATAAGGAATTGACTGCTGCAGCGCAGAGCCTCCAGCTGGGATTCCCGGAGCATGCAACGCCTCGCGAGACCTAAGTTCGTCGCAGCGCCAGTGATAAATCGCCAGAGCCAACGACATATGGTCGAAAGACCGAGAGAGCGAGGAATTAGTGAGAGCAGAAGCGACCGGGCGATTATCAAGTCTCTGCTTTCTCAAGAAATATTGAGGCTCAAGAAGTTCGTCTAGCCACTCTTCCCGATAGTCAGTCTGAAACCCAGGGAAATCATCATCCATGATTAATCGGTTCTGACCAATACCGGAAAACACGACGAAGATAACGATCGTCTACCTTACATATGCCTTGTACCCAAAATGTGCCCATCAGAAGACACCTGTTTGAGCAAGATTTTGTTCATAGGGTCACAGCAAGATGGGCCATATCGGTGTCGTATATCTTTTGGGGACTAATAGGCACGGCGTGCGGTGTGCAATGTTCAAATGCTGGCGGAATCAGATCTTCTTAAACCCCAGGCCATTGATCTAGTCCGTGCGCTAGGTACTTGGCAGTTATCATGTATGCGCCGAGCCATTTGTTACGAACATTGGGTTGTCTCAAGGGTAACTCTTCCGGCCTCATTACACGTTTCAGTAAGTTGGAGATGGACCTTGTGGTTGTGATCAGTGCCTCTGCTATTGAGTGAGACATCAACAATATCTGGAACCAGATTTCAGCATTTGATTCGCTTTCTAGAGGCCTCGACAGTATGCCTGGCTATTCCCTTCACCGAAATGAAAGATGGCCCGTGGATTTCGTCGAGCCAGACCTCCCAAGAAGCAACGCTACATGCTGAGGTCCTTATGTGGGTTCCTTGCTCTACATCGTAGTGACCTGGCGCCAAGTTGCTCGATACTTTGGGGTAGATGTTAGCTTATATTTTGAGATGGATATATGAGCAGGCATAAAGACTGGGATCCCGTCGTTCATCGATCATGCATCAGCTCCCATTCCCAAGCACTTTGTAACTCTACAAAAGTGCACCCGCACGACCCTGAACCTCGTTTACGACAACACTACCACAATTGACGCCGGCATTCATGGCTCTCACAGCAGCATGGATGGCATTAGCGGCTACTTGGTGGACTTTGACTGGAACGAGACTGCGGTCCCACCCACTTACCTACAGGACGCCTGACGGAGAGTTCGAATTTGAATAAAGGCTGGTGCTGGTCCAACTGCTACGCAAGTCAGCTATTGCCCCTCCGGTGCTGAAATGGTAGGAGTCTTCTGCTCAAGTATTTCTAGTCACCATTCCCTGCACCTGTGATACGAGCCCTCTCAGAATCATGCAGTACGGCTGAGCGAAGTTACAAGGATCTGCCTTAAGTTAGTGGAGGCTACACATTGTGGCACGGTGTCGCTGTGAAATTGGGGTATTACGGATGAGGTTGACGACATCATCTGCGAATGATGCTTGACCAACTTCGTTCCGTCAAGGTCAAAAGCATTCTGATATGTTCTATCTTTCTTCCCAGGATGGCTCTACCAGTAATGTTGATGATTCCTCACCCCACTCACTTCCCCACGCTAGACCGGTGCGGGATCAGAGCCTGAATGCCTAGGGCATCCGTCCAGCGATGGGGGTTGGTGTTTTTCGTGAAACATCACGCCATTGTTACGGCTTATGATTCCTGCATGGAGAAATCAGGATATCTGCCTGCTGCTACGTCATCCACAGGCGTTGACGCAGACTTGAGGGTCTTTTGCGGCAGCCGCGGTGTTAGCCCTATGTAACGACGCCTGCTTTCTCCCAGCCTACAGTAGGAATTGATATCCTACAAACTTCAATCGGTGATAAATGTCCCTCTGCTTTGCTTATGCATTTCGATTCAAATAGCGTGCTATAGTGCTGTCGCGTTACTGTCCTCCCCCGTGCTTGACTGAAATCTCTTACCTCTGCGTAGGCTTCATATGAAAGGACTTCTCCCCTCCGGCTAGCGCCAAGCCAGCAACTGCACCCCTGCCGAGGCGCTACTGGCACCAGATGAGGGGCATCGTCATTAAAAGTGAGATCGACCGTGTCGTAAGTCTCTGCGGTAGGGGACAAGCGGGGTAGCTGGACGAGTGCCGTCGTGGCAGGGAAGAAAGAGGTCGTGGCAGTATACGGATTGTATACTAAAGTGCGGACTTTACGCTCAACACCATCCCTATTGCCACCACCGCAGTATTGTAATTCTATAAGGTTCACAATACCGAGTTCTGGGCTTCAATTAGCCAATCATTCGCTCATAAGGGGGAGGACCATGACCTCACACCCAGGCCCCTATGAGCTAGGTGCATGGTGCACAGGCACAACCCTCAACACGGCCAATTATCCGCAGCTTCCAGGCACAACGATGGCCCTTTTGATCGAGGATGCTGCAGATGGAATCCACGCATACAATTGGCGCTGTTGAGTGCGTCAATATGCAGACCCCGCCGCTGGCAAAAGTTATAAGAAGCCTGAGGTGCGCCCAGAAAAAGCTGAACCAGGAACATTCGAACACAGTCCAGTGGAACGCCCCAAAGCAACATCTATACTTAACTTACCTCCATCCATACTTGGTTTCCCGGCTCCCTGAAGCCCCTATTCTTCCCAAAGCGCCAGTTACCCCAAAGCAGCATACTTCAGTAACCCAACGCACCTCACCCGGCCTTCCAATATGCCTACCCAAGTTGCCCCTCCTACCGACCTGTATCTCGGTCAAGCCCGTGCAAGCAGCAGCATCCAGCACTGCATGAAGATCTACGAGAAATGGGCCTCGACCTACAACGACGAAGTGGCCAACGAGGCCCAGAACTACGTTGCTCCTGTCCTCGCCGCCCAGGCTGCCCTGGAGTCGTCCACCACGGCCGCCGACGGCGTCATCCTAGACGCCGGCTGCGGCACCGGACTCGTGGGCCAGGCTCTTGCCCTCGGCGGCGCGAAGGTCATTGACGGAGCGGATCTGTCCCCGGCCATGCTCAAGGTGGCCCGACAGACAGGTGTGTATCGGAATCTGACCCAGGTTGATTTGACCCGCCGGATGGCCACGGAAGACAATACCTATGACATCGTGACCTGTGTGGGCACCTTCACGCTCGGTCACGTTGGCCCTGACCCAGCGTTGAGAGAGTTCATCCGGATTACCAAGAGCAACGGGATTGTCGTTGCCACGATCCTGGAGGAAATCTGGCAGTCCGGTGGGTTCAAGGATGAAGTGGAAAAGTTGGAAGCGGAAGGGATAGCCACTATTCTTGGTATGGAACTGATTGACTATGTCAAGGGACATGGGGATAAAGCCATGCTCGTGACTCTTCGGAAGTAGGGCAAATATGTTGATTGAAATCATGGGAGGTAACCTGGAATTAGCTTGGGTTTATTGCTGTATCTAAAGAAAGCTCTAGATTCAACACAGAGTTGATGATTTTCAAAGGAAAAACTAGAAGGGACCTGCGACATGCTGGGGGGTTGCCTGCATATATGACAGCCATAGATCGGACAGTTCCCAAGATTCGACGCAAAGTCAAATTAAGATTGGCCCTGTGTTAGATGGCCCTAGGAGTTATCCAAGACCAACTAACTCCGACTAACGGGCCTAGCTGCTCACTAGAGAAGGGGGGAACCGAATCTAGCGGGGCTGGACCTTTGGTTGTACTAATGTTTTAGTTGGTGGCTTTTGGGAAGATCCTAAGGGAATGAGACGGCAGATTTTACTCCGGACTACTATGAGCCTCTTAGCTCCTTTCAAGTGGCCTTCCTTTCTCCGGCGTTAGTGCCTGCCATCCGGATAACCGACCACGCCCGAGGCCCAACGGGTCTTGATCGAGCAGCGAGCCAGTCTCGATACAATCGGCCATCGTGTTGTTGGCTCCAAACCTCACTACCCACCGCAGCCAGTGCATAGAGGACTTGATCCGAATCATATCTGTACTTTATTCGTCGCAATCGAGAGTAATCGGAACCGTAGAATGCGTTCTGCCAGTCTGGCTCGTCGAACTTGCCCTCCTGTCGATATGCCTCGCCAATTTAAACTGAGTCAGTCTAGGATGGGAGTAATTGTACGGGTGACAAGCCTTTTTTCAGGCAGGGCTTGGTAACCGGTGAAACCGAAAGCCCTGTAAGCAGTGAAATGGTCAAAACAAGGCCTTTAAATGTAGACGTGGCAACTGTAGCACGAGGAGGGAAAGGTTACGCACCAAGCACCAAGGTGACGGCTGCATTGTGCAAAACGTGCTTCACCAAGTCGTTGGGAGTGTGTGCGTTGCGTGAGGCATTGACTGCGATACCAGAAACCACTGCCCGATCACTGTCGATCTTACGCATAGCGAAGGAGAATCCATGTGCGTAGTTGTCAATAACGGAATGCGGGATCTATCCATTGCTCATGATGAATTCGTTAATATTTAGGTTGAAATTCATGGCTCCAAAGCTTTCTTGGCAACTGAGGATCTGGTCAACCGAGCACCGTAACATGTTTAGCGGGGGCCACAGACGGATCAGAAGAAGGAACTATACTGGTCAAGTTGGGTCTTGACACGGCCGACTTCTCTAGGGTACATCTGTGGTAGGTGTGTTTACGTATAAGGGTGACACCAAACTAGGGTTACAGCACAATAGCTTAGAGGCATTAATCTCCAACCATAATAATTACATAGCATATATCAGTTTCATCAGATCATTGTACCGCCATCATACCGCAACCCCCGGTGACTGCGCCTTTAGCAACATATCCAAGGCCGTACTCCCGGCCTCATTGCTCGGTAGTGCTCCTAAGTCCTCCAAGCCAATGCCCATCGTTTGTGAACATGTACGACCGCCGGTCTGTAACTCAAATGTCTTTCCTGAGTTGCACTGCACAGTTGTTGACAGAGTTGACAGTGTGACGCCGCCACACCCATAAAGCATGTCCAACTCGATAGTTTCCAGTTGCGGAAACTGGCTTTGCATACTGCCCAGCACTGCCAGCCAGCCCGGGGAGAGCCCCGTGACGCCAGTCAAACCAATCCGGCGTAGACTCAATCGCGATTTGTATAGAATGCGTATTAAGCCGTCTGCCTGAATGGCCGTGAAGGCAAGTGTGATTCGTTCAAGTGTACTTGGTAGAGTCTCTGATCTACTAAGCTGAGCAAAGAATTCCATAGCCAGATCCCTAGGACCTAGACTGAGGTAGAGCTTTCGGAGGCTGGACGCATGGCAAATGGAGTCTAGAATAAAGGAATAATTGTATGGCGTGAGATCATGCTCTAGGTGGAGATTCTCCAGCTGGCCCCAAGCCGCGCGAAACCCAGGCTTGCCAAAAAGACATTTAGGTAATCGATTGGCGCTCATCGTCTCTGCGGTATAGTTTACTCCTTTGCCGTACCATAGTAGCTTTACCGGTAGACACGCGTCAGCCATGACATCGTACAGAATTGTGGCGACATCGTCCGGTTTCAGCTGCTGATCGTTGCTTGTCTCTTCTCGCGACTGATCACAGCATGCGATAGGGGAGATGATGAACGACCGACAGTGTGGCAGACGGTGTACCAAATCATCACGGAATCGTCGAATAATTGGCATATCAAGTGGACTCCGTAGATGTCCTGCCACGCTCCATTGCCATTGTATACTGCGGCCGAGATGGGGCTCGGGTGCCATCACGACCAGTCGCTGGACGTACTGGCACATAACGGGATTCTGGGCAATCGCATGTAGATGATTGAGTCCGTGTTCAGAGAAGTCGAAATATACTTCTGCATATCGCTGCGCGAAACGGTGAATTGTGCGATGGTATGTATGGCAGCAGGTTCCGACGAGGGCGGCCAGATCGGGAGTAGGGAGTTCGTCGCAGATCATTTCGATGATCTCGAGAGGAAGGGAGGATAAATGACTCTTGGTTCTAGGCATTTTCAATGTGTTGAGCATCGTTAATCGTGTAGGGAAATTGAACATTGAATGGGGGGACTGCGGGGAGCGCGAGGCCATTAAAGGGCTGATCCCCAGGGTCCCCGATGTACCTTGGAGGCATTCCACCCGGGTACATGGGAGCTCGTCAGAGTGACTAAGATGAGGGAGATCACGACTGATAAGCTTAACACCCGTTTAGTTCCTACTTAATCACCGTTGATCTGCGGGATGCCATGTCCGATAAGTTTAATCTGATCGTGCTCAATCTGATAACCCGGATGCGGCAATCGTGAAGCTTCTCGGGAATGAGAACCATCACCACTTCATAAGGGTCCAGGGTTCCGTTGATTACCAGCTGAACAATACACACAGCCAAATAAAGTTCATGTCTGTCTACAGTGCCTTGATCAAGATATTATTCCAGTTGAGATAAATGTGTCTGCAGTATGCCCTCCGGACAGCATAGTGTTGAACAGAAATATATATCTAGTAATCGACCAACACTTGGCTCTTAGGAATCAGAGATAGACTCTCACAGTGCAGGACTCGTGTTTAAGTTTTGTCGCAGGTTACAATTCTTTCCTTTTCCAAATTCAATACATTAGCAGTCCGTTAGCTGATGAGACTACTGCTAATCAATGCCTAGCCTGAAGTGTTATCTGCGCAGATAACCGATGAGGCATTATCGACCCCCGCGGAAGACTCGGTCGGACGAAAATTAATTAAAGGATTGCAGTAGCCCTGCACGGATCAATCCTTTGTGAGTCATATTGCAATTACTGATAGACAACGGACTGAATGTCAACAAACAAACAAACCCTCCCGCTAAGAAACAGACCAATGATCGAGATCCAACCATCATCGGGATCGAGGAATTGTCCAGATGAAGAGGGGAAAGTGCAGGACAGGCTGGTCGAGATTGAGCGGACAAAGTAGGGCTGCATGCAGGTGCTGCCACATCACACAAGCTCAATTACAGCTCAGCCCAGACTTTCTCCAACTCGAGCTCCTCTCGCGCTCTCTGCGCGAGTCCGCAGACACGGAAGAACGACTGCAGAAATTCATCATCCCCGCCAGTGACTGCGGCCATTCACGGGCGCTGGTGGGCCCGCTAGCTCAGCTTTGCGCCAAGAGACACTAAAGACAAGCAGCCAAGGCGCCATGAAGAGGGAAAATAGTGGAGAAGGTGCAGATGGTTTGGATCTGGGTACACAGTGTGCTACAGTGCTTACTCCGTACGGAGTGCTGCGGAGTGCTGCCGGGCAAAGAGAAGCTGCAAGTTAGCACCTTGTGCGGGATTTGCTGGCTGAGTGTAATGCTTCTGGACAAGGAGGAGACGAGACCGTCGGCCAACCTATCTGGCTAGCGCATCGATCTAAGAACGCAGCTGAAGCCCGCGGGTGGACATTATTATTCAGGAGATGCTTCGCGTCATCCCTACATTCATCTCACGCCCGTCAACCCTTGCGTCAAGAACGGGGTCACCCGTCCCACACCAAAAATAGTGATCTTATCTAAGACGCAGTGTACTGTCTTGAACGGACAGATTGTCCCAGTCTGCTTGGATTGAGATCTTCTAGGGGGCCCTGCAAAACGGCGACATCCGAGCTGAATCGGACATGTCACTCAATAGTCCAGGAACTAGTCGGATTGGCCACCGGGCACCACGGAAAGGCTGGACTGCTGAAGGCACATGGATTTAGGCTAGCTGCATATCTCCTCCTCCCTCGCATTCAAGGCCCAAGCAGGCAATTGATCGACGATCAGGGCTGCATTCGGTGGGTCGGCCTTGATTACAGGCCGCACCGACCAAAACATCGCCCGACTAGCGCGTCCACCATCGAAGGGAATGAATATTTAAACTGGGCACGGAATGGATGATTGACTTTTTCCCTTCCTCACGAATTCACACCGGTCTTTCTCGCCCGCCATGCGTGTCTTCGGTCTCGTTACCGTCGCTTTCGCGGCCTGGTCAGCTGCTCAGGAATGGGATCCCATGGTCTCTGCCAACGACAGCATCGTGCAGAAGCACATGCTCGCGCGATCCAACATGATCACGCTAGAGAAGCGTCAGCGGCAGGGTGGGTTGCCTATTTATTCCCATACCGTCATGCGTGATCGCTAATATACGCGGAACAGATTACGATTTCCGGCAGAACATGTCGTCCGTGGCGCGACAGGCCGACGCCCTGGTGAAGGCCATCCGTCAGGAGGAGATTGACGACTACTGGCGACACTACGCCGAGCTGCAGAACCATACCGACGAGCGCTTCGCCGGCATGATGTTCCCGCTGGCGCGCCCGTACATCGCCGACACCAAGTTGTGGCGCATCGTCAGGCGCATGCCCAAGGGCGCGCTGCTGCACGCGCATCTGACGGCCATGCTGCCCTTCGACGTGCTTCTGGAGACCGTGGTGAACACCGAAGGCATGGTGATCAGCGCCTCGCAGAGCCTCGATACCCCCGAGGGTCGCGAGAACGCCACGATCGCCTTCTCGCACGTGAACGAGACCCTGCCCGACAGCGCGGACATCACATCGGCCGACTACGTGCCCAACACGGATGTCCTGGTGACCGACGTCGTCAGCACTTTTCCCGGCGGCCAGGACGGCTTTTTCGCATTCGCCAAAACCAAGATGGCCGTGCAGCCCGAGAATTCCATCCAGCATGAGCTGGGTGTTGACGAGATCTGGCGCCGCTTCCAGGCCATGTTCGACCCGGCCGGTACGCTGCTGACTTACGAGCCCATCGTGCGTACCTTCTACCAGCGTCTTTTCGGCCGTCTCGCCGCGGACGGCATCAACTGGGTGGAGATACGCGCCGGTGGATCCAGTGGCAAGCTGGTGCATGAGGGCGACGAGGACCCGGACCCGGACCTCGACGTCTGGTGGACGGTGCTGCAAGAGGAACTGCAGAAGTTTAAGGACAGCGAGAACGGTCGCAATTTCTGGGGCGCGCGGGTGATCTGGTCCGACTGGCGCGGTGGCACTACAGCGGCGCTGAGCCGAAGCATGAAGATTGCGCTGGAGCGCAAGCTGAAGTTTCCCGAGCTGTTCAGCGGCTACGACGTGGTGGCGCAGGAGGATCTGGGCCGGACGCTGGCGGATTTGGCGCCGGAGCTGCTCTGGTTCCAGGAACAGGCAGCGAACTTGAATGTCTCGGTGCCCTTCTTCTTCCACGCAGGTGAGACGCTGGGTGATGGCAACTCGACCGACCTGAACCTGGTGGATGCCCTGGTGTTCGGCACTCGTCGCATCGGTCACGGCTTCTCGCTATACAAGCACCCTCACCTGATCGAGCAGGTGATTGAGAACGGCGTCATGGTGGAGGTGTGTCCCATCTCCAACGAGGTCCTACGTCTGGCGACAGACATCCTGCATCATCCCTTGCCGGCGATGATTGCGCATGGAGTGCCCACGGCCATCAGCAACGACGACCCGGCGATGCTGGGCCAGGACGCTGCCGGCGTAAGCTACGACTTTTACCAGGTGATTCAAGGATTTGACAATGTGGGACTGGCTGGCCTGGTGAGTAGATCTTCATCCTTACGAGTTAACCCGCACAGATGCTGATATGAAAACAGGGCGCTCTCGCACAGAACAGTATCCGGTGGTCGCACTTCGAGGACCAGTCGGACGATGAGTGGATCATTGACATCGACCAGGGCGAGAACGGCGATGGAATCAAGGCCCAGCGTCTGCAGCAGTGGAAGCAGGATTGGGAGGAGTTCTGCCAGTGGGTGGTCAGCGAGTTTGGATCGCAGGCACCATGATGAGACGAGACGAGACGAGATGTATGACGAAGCAAGTGACCCAAACCTATGTTTTGGTGTTATGTTTTTCTTAACTTAATTTTCTAATGCCAATTAACACCATTCAACATGATTAACGTGGAATCTTGTCAAGTGCCTTTCTGCGTATGTATTTAACGTTCCATAGATTAAATGTGTGTTGCAATTGTAGGTACACAATATGCACATGCCATTCTTTAAGAGAGCAATTGCCTTCAAATGTGAAGATTGTCGGGGGTGGATTCCATTCCAGCCGTAACAACTATTCTATATCCACAGACCTCGGCTCGGACACTCGGAAAAGAGGCCTTAACCATCCATCTCTAGGTCAGATAGGAATGCAAGGCGCTTCCGGAAACATCCTCATTAAACTCAGGATGTATGACTATCTTGTCTTTGCTCTGGGCAATGTCGGCACAATCAATCCCATTCGTGGTTGGGTATTTTCCTCGACATTCCAGGCGGATTGGCAGCCATGATTTCCCCGGCCCAGTGATCAATTGTGAAGGGTTGAGGTTAGACGAGGCGAAAATACGAGTGTCGGATACTGCGAGAATTAGGCACAGTGGCGAAAACAGGAGAAATCAAAATGAAGGCCAGTGGCATCTTGAGATTCGATTGTTGGTTCGGCGGAGTTGTCTTAGATTTAGCGCGGGGCCAAATTAGTTCTTTTTTTGTAGTTGACGGACAATCAGGGTCGAGGAAGAGAATTAGGAGTTAGGACATATTTAATAAAGGATTTCACTACATTCATATGAAGATGAAGAAAGAAACACCTTCTAATGCCGACGTTCTCATTTCTTCTTGATCTCCTTCTATTGCCTCCGGGCATCATCCGTATGTCAGGAACTGGTCGAAAGGAAAAGAAACGCTGGCATCGGTGGAGCACAGCCCCAAACTAATAGCTAGCTAGTTTGATAGTCCACAAAGACACCAATGAATTGATCCAAGATCCAGTCAAGACATTCATTTATAATCTTGGCCGCAGCCCTGTGCGTCACTCCGTCTCTCAATTTCTCGCCACAACCACCACCATGACAATCCCCGACAAAACGATGAATGAAAAAACAGACACTGAGAGGTCCGCTCAGGAACCCGCCAACCCTGAAATACTCAATCCTTTATTATTCCTGCTGGCAGCTCGCCGTGGAGTACGCAACGATGCACGCTTCGCCGAGACGGCCGTGTCGGACGACTACATCATGCGATATCAAGGCAAGTCCGGCGTGGAAGCCATCAGCACGAGACCTCTCTGGAAGAGGATTATTTTCTTTCTAGGCATCCTGCCCGCAAAGTAAGTTGGTTTGACTTGGATATCTGAAGTGGAAAGGTCACCAAGCTCACCGGAACAGATTCATGATAGTCTTTTGCATGTTCAACCTGGGTTACACGGCCACCGATATGATTGACCACAAGCCCGCATCCGAAGACCCAGAGTACAATCGCTCTAGGCTCTGGTCTCGAACACGGATAGGCGCTTACACTGCTCTTCTCACGACCTTTCTCCTGTTGGCAGCGAAGAGATACGCGAAATGCCTGGCCGCCGCCGCCACACCGCCGCAGTATGATCCCACGACTTACCAGTATCGACTAACCAGCGCCCTGGATCAACGCGGCATTGAATATCGCGAGATTGTTGCCGCCACACCAGATGACATGACTCGGTATTGGAAGGAGCAACAGGCGCTGTGCGAGCGGTTCCGGATAGTAGGGCTGGTGGACCCCGAGCAGGCCAACCACGTATACGATATCGTGGTGCGGTTTTACAACAACGGAGGCATTTATATGCAATTTCCAGCCGCAGATACGACGACAAGTCGGCCAGTGTTAGCCATGTCGGCGAATGAATCTTCTTGAGTTGCTGACTCGGGAGTTTCAGTTGACAGGAATGCGATTCAGAGGGTAGCGTATTGGGATCTTTGTGTCTGAATGGTATATTTAACGACTGGGGATTTCACTGCCATCGCTCGCGCGAACAGTATCTAGAGCTCGTACACAAGACACTCTTCAGATCTCACGTCGCCTTGACATAGTCGCTGCCAACCACACTCAATGCCCTGCGGTCCATCAACTCCGCTACCCCAGACGAGGCGCATGTCGGGAATTGCGATGTTGCGTTCATCTAGCCATTGTTCCCAGCGCTTGTTGACGGCGCTGAGATAGGCTTCTTGGCTGTCACTTTGCAGCAGGGTATCCTGCACCCCGGATGTGTTGTACTGAATTTTGCCCTCAGCCACCATTGAATTTCGCGATGCTTGCATTTCCTCGCTCGTGTAGACCTAACCCTATCAGCACCCATCGAAACAAAACATGAACTGAATATACCTTTTGTTTGCTCCCAACATGAATGATTACCCTCCTGCTGTTCTTCAGGCCCTCAGAATGCTTGATAACCTCGCACAGTCGATGCAAACTATCGTCTCTGCCCCCGAAATCCACAATCACCAATTTCTCCGGGTTGTGGTCAGCTAGCCAACCTGCTGATCTCTCCAGCTCATCATAAGAAACCGCACGTACGGGAAATCCCGCGATCGCTGCAGGTGAAACCAAGGGCCCCGGCGAGGAGCTCACAAGCAGATATCCTAGCGGCAAATTCGTCGACCGTCTGGCGAAATTGTATGTGAACGAGCGCGCTGTCTTAGTCGATGCGCCCAACGCGATCACCAGTGCCGACGAGAGATCAGCGTCCTCAGCCGTCCAGGGAAGTCCGGCGCTGACACCAAGCGGGTGAATCGGCTGCAGCGGATTCAGTACATACTCGCTCAGCAGATATCCGGCTCGCCAGATGCCATTGAAAACGCTCGACCAGCCCATCCGCTCCTTATCCTGCTCGTCCGTAACAAAGTAGCGATTGTACAGCGGCATCAGGACTTGTCGATGCGGACTAGTCTCGATCCATGTGCCGTCCAGTTGACCCGGAGTAAGGGTCAGATCAATCGGAGTATTAGCAGTGGGCCAGAACCCCCAAAGTCGCGTGCCTGGCCGAAGAGACGTCGTGCTTTCTAATACAATGCCGTATCCCCAGGCAGGCACGATTCCCCACGCCGACGGGTCGTTGTAGGGGGCAGGCGAATTTGATGGAATGGGGTAGGTGTCCCACCACTGAAGAACGTGGCCACCGCGCGCATAACTGAGATTGTTGGATGTCAGGCTTACTATCTGAGGTTTCACGCGGATGGACGAGGGAGGTAACGGGCCGAGCGCTTGGCTGAGGGAGACGGCGACATGCTCGGCGTTGTTGGATTTGGAGACGACGTGGATCTGCATGATGATTGATTCTAACTTAAGAGTATTCTGATTGTGCCCGGGAATAAGATGTTGATGAGTAGCTAGTTACTCAGAGCTATTATTACAAAGAAAGCGGGTCGAACCCTGTTGCTGACCAAGACATGGCTTTGTTATATCGGTGACTCATTGCAGGGGTTTGAATCCTTTGAATGAAAGAGCGTATGCTAGGCCTAACAAACTGAGAATGCTGAAGGTACGCCTCCACTAGAGCTCGGAGAACAAGTATCACCGGTCTTTTCAAACATTCAATACCTCCTCCGCAGTCGTGACTTTGATGTCGGGGAACCTGTGATCAAGGGCTTTATCTGGAAGAACAAAATATCCTCCAGTGGCCGCGACACGATGATGTAGAGTCTGAAAATCTTCGTACTTGACCATAAATTTGTCCCCTACTCCCATCAGCCGTTAACGTATCCCGATTACCTTTTGTACGCGCCTCGGGCGTCTCTGCAAGTTCCAAAACCTCATAAATCGACGCTGTCGCACCGACAAAACAACTGACACGCGGTCACTCCTCCAAATCCATCAGTCGAGCAACTAACCGACCCAGGTCCTGCGTTCTAATGAAGCTGACAAGCATCTCGCCGTGGCCAGGAATAACAGCCCACTTTCGCTGCACATTCACGGCATTCACCCATGGCTTGAATGACTCCACCAGTGCGGCAGACCATAGTAATCGAGAATCATACCATTTACAACGCGGGTATGCTCGAGACTAGTGGTTTCAATTACAAGAAGGGCATCAAATGCCCATTTTGCCGTGAGGATGTAGATGTGCCTAGGCATAGATTAGGACAGATAGTGAAAGCGAAGCGTCAGACAATTACTCTTCCTTGAATAGCATGTCGAACTCGCTGACGACAAATCGCCGCGTACATTTGGATCTATCTGCTGCTCGAATCAACTTGATTTGCTGTCACTCGACTCATCCGAGACCATCCCAAAAGGCGCAAATGATGGTGTCGATATTCGCGGCCTCGAAAGCCGAAGCGGTGGATTCAATGTGGTTGTAGTCTACTTGGAGGATTTTGAAGACGTCCCCATCGCCGGGTGCCTCATCCCATCAAATAGGTCTTTGAAGGGAACGGTGGAATTTACCTTGCGTGACAGCACAATCACCTGGCTTTTTCCATGCTCGATCAAAGCCTCTGCGATAGTTCACCCGACGCTGCCGGTTCCCCCTGCGACGGCGATGATTCCCATGTTATTTAATTGAGAGTAGGGTTAGTTGAAAACCGTAATCCAGTGTATGATTCAGTAGATGGAGTCTTCGCTTGGCATAAGCACTAGCAATGGTGATGATGGAAGACTGCAGGTGTGGCTCAAGTGATTCGCTCGGTCTTGGCCGGGACAGACCCTAGTATTTGGTGATCCTGCCGTGTGAGCTGAGTGCCTCTTGCGTTTATGGAGTCCTGCTCTCAGGTCCATGGTTGGTATTCGGGGCTATTGATAATAAGGGTCCCCCCCAACCGGTGCCCTTTGCGAGAATGACGTCTCCTTCTCTTTCTCTGATGTCCATGTTGCCTCACTTTTCGACTTCTGGTCACAATTTGACTGGGATGATGCAACAACAAGCCCATCATAACCAGAAACATCAATAGTCCGTCGAAAACATACAGCCAAACCTCTTTTGACTGGAGGGTACCGTCCGCCCCTTGCACGTACTCAATCACCCGAAAGACGGACCGAATCATGATCAATGTGCTCAATGTGCTCATAATGTACAGTACAAACAAGAAGCGCCTCCAAGGGGCTCGCAGATCAACGGACCGCTGTGTAGGATTATTCGGCATTCGAATGTGGAAGATCGCCGAGACGATAATAAACAACCCGAAGAAGACAATCTGTACTGCTAATCCTGCAATTATGATCCAGTTTCCCAGATCTTTTTGTCCTTGGTGTCTGCTTTCGCTAGGATGCCTCCGCCTGTTCTGATCAGTAGAGACAATCTGGGCCGTGAGAGGGAGACGTACCACCGCCTTGCGTAAGAAAAGAGATAACATCGCCCACAACGAATGTTCTCGTGATCCATCGGCCCCGGAGTATAGATCTCGAATCCCCCTCGACCCACTGGATCACCCGTCCCAGAACCATATAGATGGATGCCACGAAGAGCGCAGGGGCGACCAGCAGCAACAGCGTCTGCATGATATATGGACCTGTCTTCCAGTCAGGGGTCTCTCGACTGTTCAGTATCCGCCCGACATATCCGATCGTTTCGCCTGGTAAAGGTTAGCCTCCGTTCGAGGACAAGAAGATGCGAAACAAAAGGAAAGTCATACACAGGCCGCCGATAATAAAAGGTGTAAAATACCAAGTTCGTCGGGCAATAAAATAAATCAAATGCATGCTTGTCAAGACCCCAAAACAAGCAGTGGCAGCGACTGCGGCCGGGAATGAAGGATCATAGTGGTAGAGACGATATTCTCCTACTACCATGTTGACAGCATAAAACCGCGTTCGTGATTGAGAAAACGAGATCCATCATAAGCAAAGAGGTCGAATGGCGAGTCTTAAACACCTTCCAGAGCAATGAGGCTGGTGGTTACAACATTTCCGGTGCCTACCGCTATATCGTTCTCGTTCCCATGTCTCTTTTAGGGAAAGCGTGGCAAGTCTTGTCGCGATCTGGAGGTTTTACAGTCAAGCCTGCGGTGGACCCGCTAATTCAACGCCAGACCCAATAATCAGATGAAAGGATAGGCTCGGTTGTGGAGAAGTTGTTCTGCGTTCGCTCAATGGCGATTTTCGCTGCCCGATGCTTGGCCTGCAGCCGATGAGCCAGCTTGGTAGGTTGCCGGAGACTTCGAAAAACACCGCACATTGTGAGATATCGGACTGACGAACATGATCAAGATCAAGTATGAAGTGATTCACGCCACTATCGTGATCTGCCCTGGACATCTACGCTGTCGGCCTTTCGGTCCAATGTTGCAGCGATGTGAATATCCAACGGCGCCAATTTGCGGGGAAGCGCTGTTTCCCCGGATAATTGGGTGAATGGGCATAAAATTCTGCATAGTTTTTGCATCAATCAAGAATCTGTTCTTCCGGATGCCCGAGATCTGGAGTGAATTAACCGCTCCACCCCGTGTTGTAAATTGTGTTGTCAGCATTGATGTTCCCCATCATGATTCACACTCTCAACCATCGCATCCCAGTTGCATACTGCACTGGTCAGTACCCAGTTGCCACTGGAATCGATCATAATGAACGTGCTCCTTCTATCACTGGGATTACTCCTTCAGCCCTTTCGCGTATGTGGTGTTCCGGGTGTCTCGAAGCCCCTGGTCGATCTCGGATACTCGACCTACGAAGGACTTCGACTCGATGCTGGAGTCGACCAGTATCTCGGCATGCGCTATGCGGCACCGCCCTTGGGGAACATGAGATTCAGAGCACCCCAAGACCCACCCCGAACGGAGTCAGTTCAGACAGCATTCAAGGTAAGGGACCTAGAACTCAAGTCCACATCAAGACTAAAACCCTACAGCATGGCCCGATCTGCGTTGGTGCCGATCAAAACGTCACGGCAGGTGACAAGGAGGAAGATTGCCTGTTCGTGAATGTTTTCAGTCCGTCCAATGCAACAGCGACTTCTAAGCTCCCGGTTTGGGTCTTTATCCAAGGGGGAGGTTACGCTCAGAATTCTAATGCGAATTACAACGGAACCAAGGTCGTGCAACAGTCTGAACATGGAATCGTGCTTGTCACGCTGAACTACCGAGTCGGCGCCCTTGGATTCCTGGCAAGCGAACAGGTGAGGCAAGATGGGGATCTGAATGCCGGGCTTTTGGATCAACGGATGGCCTTGCAGTGGGTGCAGGAGCATATTCACAAGGTACAATTACCCGTGTTTTATTTTCAAGCCCGAATCCTTAGGATCTAATCGACTTTTATGAGGGTAGTTTGGCGGCGACCCGGACCACGTTGTCATTCACGGTTGTTCTGCTGGGGCCGGCTCGGTTTCCTATCACCTCACGGCGTACGGAGGAAGAGACGATCACTTGTTCGCCGGCGCGATCTTCCAGTCCCCGTTCTGGCCGACCCAGAAGACCGTCCCCGAGATGGAGTGGCAATTCGATCGCTTTGTGAAAGATGCCGGCTGTTTCGACGCGCCCGATGCACTGACCTGTCTCCGCTCTATCGACATCAACCAGATCCAGGCTGCAAATGTCGCGTCACCATTCCCCGGCACCACTGATACACCCCTTGTGCGCTGGTATTTCCTGCCTGTAGTGGATGACGACCTCATAGTCGACCGTCAGTACAATCTCTTCGAGCGAGGGCGATTTGTCAAGGTCCCGGTCATGGTTGGCGACAACACTAACGAAGGCTCATATTTCGCGTTTAATGCGTCCACCAAGGCTGAGGTTGCCCAGTTCTTCAAAAACTATTATTCGGAACTGAAGAAACACCAGCTAAAGACCATCAACGGTGTTTACGAAAAAGCGGCCATCTTGCCTTACCACGCCAAATACTTCTCGCTGGCATCCGCAGCATACGGCGATGCGACATTTGTCTGTCCGGGCAATCACATTGCCGCCTCTATCGCCAGCCATCTCTCCCCAGATCATGTATGGAACTACCGGGTCAACGTGCAAGACCCACCAAGCGTGGCGCAAGGACTAGGGGTTCCGCACACGATCGAAGTCCCGGCCATTTTTGGTCCGGGGTATACCGGCGGGCAATCTTCCTTCGAGACGGTCAACGCCGCGGTGGTCCCTGTGGTCATGAATTACTGGTTGAGCTTCGTTCAGTCGCTCGATCCGAATCCACACCGATACCACCGTGCACCGCAATGGCACTCCTGGGGTAGTGGAACTGGGAAGCGGATGCGACTGGAAACGAACAATACTGCGATGGAACGAGTTCCGCGGGATTCCACAAAGAAGTGTGAATTATGGCGTAACCTGGCACCTGTGATGCAGGTGTAAACCAAGCACAAGTTGATGTTGACGTGGGTGAGAATGGTTGAAGTTGATGGACGTTGAAGTTATTCTTCTTGTTGGTTCTTGGCTGTTGACCTAATGGGGATTAGCGCCGTCTGAGTCGGGATGCCTGAAGGAGACTTCCCGGAAATTCCCAATCAGGAAGGTGCTTTTTCTTTTTTTTCTTTGCTTTTTCGCTGGGGGAAGCAGAAGGTGACCGCAAAGGGAGGTACGGAGTAAAGCCAAGTCCATGATGTCAGTCACTATCGGTGGCTTTCGTGTTTGCTCTACTGACAGAATTTCACTCGGTTCCTGATACTTTGTCTCAAAGAATATATATACTTGCCGCTACTCAACTAGGCAAGTCCGGACACAAGCCATTGAAATCTATAAGGATATTGCTTACCAGAGGTCTATGATCTGTCCAAGTGTACTTTGATAGATGTTATCTCTACTCCAAGATGGCCTTCGACTAAACAACGGGAGGTTGTTCTTTATCATCTGCGCCATTCAAAAAGCTCAAGAAGCAATTCCAACCTACACATCATTAGTCCATGACCATGGATAGTAACTGAACAAAACAAGAAAAAGCCAGAGACAAGGCTAAGGGAGATGTGCATACCGATATTGAATACATTCACACTCAGCACTCGATACTGCAACGGGACAAGAGACAAGTTCAAGCCCTGCAAAACAGGCCAAATAGTCCAGTTCGTTCGCAGTGCCTCCCAGTACGTTCGCTGCAGTTTGTCCTTGGGATCACTTCCCTCCATGATAGACATACTGGACAGGAACACACCGATCATCGTGGGCGCACAGAGCAGCTGGTCGGCGGCGACTCGGGCAGCTAGCGTTCTGGGAACGGTGGAAAGCTGAATTTTGTTTTGGAGGAATTGAAACCATTTCGTAGCGATTGGACCAAATACAGCTATTCGAGCTGTTAGCTATTTCCATGCACAGAAAAGTCTCCATGGACTGACCTCCTCCATAGAACGCCATGCGCGCAGTACGTGTCATGTCATGGCGGGTAAGACCTTTCTTTTCTACTCCTTGCTGAGCCAGGCCATCGCCGACGGCAAAAAGACACTTGAAGCCAGAAAGATCAGCTTATCAGAAGAATTATAATGAGCCCACGCTAGGAACATACAGCCGTGGTTAGACTCTGCGTCAGAATCGGACGCTGCACGAGGCTTCTTTGGTACCTGTCGCTGTTAGCCGCGTCACAAGATAAACTACCATATTCCTACCAGCTGAACATTTTGGAATGAAGATAAATCCTGTGAGGTACCACCAAGAGGAATAATGCGTTTCTCGAGCTGCGAAGATTTTGCATTTGAAGGCTTTCAGGGGCCTCTGTGGACCATGTCGGGAGCGGCTCAATTAGGAAATCTAACCGCCGTTGAGGTTTCTGCACCAACAAAATGCCTTGAGGTATACCAAGAAAGTTATGCAAACTACACGTGCTACAATATAAATGGCAGACAATAACCGTCGAGACTAGAATAATATCAAAATGGCATCTATCAACAGCTATGCCATATGCAAGATGTGCGAGATGTGCGAGGTGCGAGTCTGCGACTCCGCGAGTTATGCGAATTATGCGAGAAATAAGAAAAAGTCGGTTACAATATGCGAGGGATTCTTTTAGAAAATTGGCATTCTAGTACTCGAGCAACAAGAACAACCTCCCCCAGCTCTAAACATGGGCGACACCAACCTGACATATCTCTCGAACTATTCTTACAGGTGGAAGCATCCTCCTCTTCATTCGGGAACAGCTCTTGTCCCCATTTGGTGTGCGGCCTACTTGAGACCGTCTGTAATCAAGGGACCTCATCATACAGGACAGCTTTAGCTAATGCCGGAACGAGTCACCGGACGACAAAGATTGTTCACCGAGTCTATTAAAACCTCAAATCCCACCCAATCTGAGGTCCAAGTCTGGGCAGCTCCTCCGCCACGCTTTCCACATCTTTGTCACTAAATAAAAGTCAGTCGAGTACACGAGAGATATGGGGAGTATACACAAACCCTCTTCCACTCAGACAGATAACAACATCTTGGTCTTTCCTCATTGTTTTGGCCAGCTCCATAGCGCCCCAGACGGCATGGGCACTTTCTAGCGCGGGTGTGATTCCCTCCAACTCACCGAGTACCTTGAATCCAGCGAGAGCTTGAGCATCGGTGACGGCAACAAACTTTGCGCGTCCTGAATCTTTCCAGGCGCTAAGCTCGGGTCTGTTCAGACAGTTAGCGAACTATCATTATAACACAAGGAAAAGGGGTCGACTCTACTCACCCAACGCCAGCATAGTCCAGACCAGCTGAGATGGAATGGGTGTCCTGAATCTGTCCGTGCTGATCCTGCAAGACATATGTCCTACTTCCGTGCAAGACCCCCTTGCTGCCGCCGGTTAGAGTAGCAGCATGCCTGTTTGAGTCAAGGCCGTCACCCCCGGCTTCAACCCCCAGAAGCTTCACACTGGGTTCCTCGATAAACGGATAAAACATTCCTAGAGCATTACTGCCTCCACCGATGCAAGCAACAACAGCATCCGGCAGTTTGTTCCGCTGTTCTAGCATTTGTGTCTTCGTCTCTTCTCCAATGATGGTCTGGAAAGTGCGGACGATCGTAGGGAAGGGGTGTGGACCAATTGCTGAACCAATGATGTGGAACGCAGTGTCGACCTTGGTGATCCAGACACGGAAACTCTCATTCACGGCGTCTCTGAGAGTTTTCGACCCTGCCTCAACAGGCACTACCTCGGCACCAAGCAGTTTGATCCTGAAAACGTTCAGTGCCTGTCTCCTAACATCCTCCTAAACAGCTGTTAGATATATAGTTGCGTCACCTTTTCAAGCACGTGGACTTACCGCTCCCATGAAGATCGTGCACTTCATGTTGAACTTTGCACAGACAGTGGCAGTTGCTACACCATGCATACCCGCACCGGTCTGAGCAATGATTTCAGTCTTACCCAAGCGACGAGCCAGAAGGATCTGTGCCAAAGCGCTGTTGATCTTGTGACTTCCAGTGTGATTCAAATCCTCACGCTTCAGCCAAATCGTGGCTCCGCCAACATGTTCAGTAAGGCGGTCCGCGACATGAAGATGTCCAGGTCGCCCAAGATAGGGGTAATAGGATCGGAATTCTGCCCAGAAGTCGGGGTCATTTCGAACTTTCTCAAAACCTTCCTCCAGCTCTGAAAGACATCTCATGAGTGATTCAGGGGCATACGAACCCCCGAACTCGCCAAAGCGCGCAGGAAACAGTTCTGGGTCTTCTCCCTCACCCTTCTCTACCACTATCTGATCAGGTAATTTTGAATGGTTGCCGTTTGTGTGATCGACGCCATTGGCTTTGACGGACCCATTGTTATGTACAGCACCGTTGGTTTGCTCAACTCCATTAGCAGGCACGGCACCGTTGGTATGAGATCCATTAGTATGGGCTCCATTAGTATGGGTTCCGTTGGTATGGGCTCCGTTGGTATGGGCTCCGTTGGTGTGCACGGTGCCATTAGTCTGCACGGCACCGTTTGGCTCGTGAGCCCCATTTGCCTCGCCATTGCTGGATTCTTGAGTTTCTTGATCCTTTGGCGAGTTTCTTCTGCCACATATCTTAGTGCAGTACTGTTCGGCAGCCTTGGCGCGCTCCCCTGGGGCGGCCCTAGATAAGGTTGTGATGATTTGACTGCCGATAACAACGCCGTCTGCGATGCTGGCGACACTCAAGAAGTGTTCTCTGGTGCTGACACCGAAGCCAACTGCTGCTGGGACGTCGCCCGAGTATTGCTTGATTCGCGCCAACAGTTCGGGTAGACCGGCACTTAGAGTACCAGTGGCACCGGTGACACCCATACGCGATACAACGTAGACAAACGAGTCTGCGAGCTTGCACAATAGCTTTAATCGGGTCTCGGTAGTGGCTGGAACAAAGTGTTAGAATCTAAGCAGGTCAGATGCGTAATGTGGGAAGGGCTTACAAGGAGCAATAAGCGGTACATATGATAGTCTGTATAAAATTGTCAGGGAGCAATCTCTATCGTCGGGGTATCATCACTCACCCGCCCTTCGCACAGAAATTTCTGAATTTAACCGCCTCGTGCGGAGGAAGATCCACGACAATGAAGCCGTTTACACCCGCCTCACGACAGTCATTCAACAACCGCTCCTCGCCATAGCTCAGTAGTGGGTTGTAGTAGCCCATTAATAAAAGTGGTGCTTTGAGACCCCTGTTCCGCGCTTCCTTCACCATTTCTAGGGTTGCTTCGATGGTGACATTATTCGCAAGCGCTACCTACAAAAAATGAGTGACCACAAAGACAACATAGAAGAATCAACGAACCGTGTTTGCGCTTTGGATCGTAGGCCCATCGGCGAAGGGATCCGTGAAAGGCTGGCAATGGAGTTAGAAAGATGGGTATCCACCAGACCGAAGTACTCACAACACCGAGTTCAATAATATCTGTGACAAGATTTAGAAAGGTATGTTAACTAGGTCAGCATATCGCATACCTGCACCACCCGCTTCCAAACCCAATATGATATCTACCGCTTCTTCAACAGTGGGATAGCCAGCTGTAACAAACGTCACGAAGGCAGGCTATATCATAAGTCAGCAATGGTTTCACGGTCCTCAGGTAAATCCACATAGCTTCCGCCTATCGAGGAACATACGCGGTTTTCTTCTTTGCACTGCGCAAAGGTCCTCTTGATAGCCTGCATCTTGAAAGAAAAAAAAGGAAAGAACGGATAAAGATGTCTGCTGCCGGATTCACTGGATTGGGAATTACTCGAGAGGTCAGAGACTCAGAGCTAGCGAGGTATTTATCCCATGTCTTGCGTATTAGTCAAGCAGAGGGGTATGCATCTACCATATCGATATTAAGTTAAGACATCCACGGAAATCCTTCTGTTTCTGAAGGATTCAATTGCTCCACCTGACTGCAGGACAGAGAGACGAGCTATACAATCATATCGCTTTATTGCCTCCGCGGGCCTGAGGGGCTTTAGGGGCTGCTTACGCGGCTTAGAACTAGAGATGTGAAGATACAGGCATACCAACTGCCAAGCAGATACTTCAGTAAGATCTCAACAGGGTAAAGTGATCAGGCGCCTAGCAATACGAGTTGAAGATGCTAAAAAAGGTATTCGGCTTTATCACTAAGGACTTGGTTGTCCTACAGGTCAACTTCCTGTTAGAACCACATGGTACACAGTAGGAGTAGCACTGGGTAGAAGTTGAGTTTATATTCAACTGACAGTTCTATACTTACTACTGGTTCAGCCTTGTCCAGGCCCATAGCATCAACATTCCTATAGCACGGCCCTGATAACTTACAGTGCATAGTCTGAAGGATCAGATAATAACATGCGGGGTAAGACACACTATGCCCCATAATACAATTGATAGGGGCTGGGATCAATCGTTGACTACTCAGTATGACAGTTATCTTTGACAGCGGAAATTGTTATCGATCTGGGCAAGACCCCAGAGTAAGTCTGTTGCCTGAAGTCGCCATATGAAACCACCGTTGAGGAGGTGTAGACAGTAGTTCGATCGCCACCCGGCGCCGTGTACATGGAATACAATCCTTGATGCCAGTTAGCCCTGGCCCTAACTACTGCGGCCAAAGCACTTTCCTCATTGAATTGCCAAGGGATTTGCTCAACACGAGGTAAGTGCTGCCCACAAGGATTGGTAGTTGTAAAGGTCTCCGATGAGATTATAGTGAAGCACGCGATCAGTACAGCCATCGTGATATGTGTCAAATTCATAGCCGTTTGGCGACGGACCTGCGAATGAAGACGTGTCAGATTCGATGCCAAGGCAGTCGGCTTCTGTCTGGATTCTCTCCGAAGAAACTTGGCGCGGGAAGAAGGCAATCTTCCTCTGTCCGGTTGAATATAGCGCCTGTTCCAAATTGGACGTTTGATCCCTGGAGGGTTACATTGACTCCACTTACTTGCAACGAGAGTGGCCAAACCATGCAATCATGTCGCGTTCCGGCCTGTATAGGCTTACGGGGCTTGTGCGGCTTATTGCTAGTACCAAATTAGTGTCTGGGGGGTTACATTCCTCCACAGACCTGCAGGGGGTTATGCTTTTTGGATCTGACTGTATTCCTGCACTGGAAGGAGTCTCGCAATAGTGAACACGAATGTTTCTCGCTTGCATCGTTCGCCAATTTTCTTCGCTCTCTGATTATCTAGAGGAATAATATGGAGTAGGATGGTGGCAAATGCAATGCGATAATGTCGCCTTCCGGCGCCCTGACGCTTACGGGACTGACGTGGCATATAACCGATGTTATTAGGGGTAAAATCACTAAAACGCAACAACAGACCGGGGTCCCTACGCCAGCGTCTGGACGTCGCCCGATTATGCTTGGCCTCCATTATCACCTTATTAGCGATTCGTATTTTCTCCCATGACTAAGACCGGGGAAAGAGAAGTTGACTGGTGGAGGAATTGCATGGCATCGGCGCTTCCGACGGGCGCCGTTCCCTAAACCGTGGTACAATCTCAGTTCCCTCGGTGCGAGATATTTATCTCATTTCTTACGTACTTCTTCTCGTTTTTTGTCGGATTGCGAACCTCTTCCCCAACCCACCCTTTGGTGTTGAACGAAAAAATGGAGTCGGAGAAAAATGGCGACTCGAGTCCAGCGATAACAACGCCTGCACCTGGCCACGACTCCAAAGTTCACACCTCTCCTGATGTTTCAGAGAAGAAGTTGTCCCAGAATGACGCTGAGCAAGCTCAACCACCGGCTCGGACAGAGGTAGAACCGCCCCCAGACGGCGGGTATGGCTGGGTCTGTGTGCTGTGTGTCTTTTTGGTCAATGCCCATACCTGGGGAATCAATAGTGTAGGGCCTCGTGGCTTCGCGACAATACTCGATCAGCTAATTCTCGTTATTCATAGTCCTATGGTGTATTTCTAGCGCATTATCTGGATACAAATACATTTCCAGGGGCATCAGACCTCGACTTCGCCTTCGTCGGAGGTCTTTCTCTCAGTTTGGCCCAATTCATCGCTCCAGTCGCAACGATCACCACTCGAGAATGGGGGACGAGAGCTAGCTTGGCGATAGGAATCACACTGCAAACTGCAGCGCTGTTAGGAGCGTCGTGGGCGACCGAGATTTGGCAATTGTTTCTAAGTCAGGCCGTGTGTTTCGGATTCGGGATGGGAATGCAATTTAGTGCGACTGTTGGCATCATCCCTCAATGGTTCAACCGCCGACGATCTCTTGCAAACGGAATAGGGACAGCAGGATCGGGAATTGGAGGCCTGATTTATTCGCTCGCCACGAGTGCCATCATCCAGAGATGGGGGACTGGCTGGGCTTTCCGAATCCTGGCTATAGTATCAGCTGCTGCCTGTGGCTTCTCCGCCGTTCTTATTAGGGATCGCAACCAGGCCATTGGAGCTGTCCAAATTGCCTTCCATACCAGTCTTTTGAAGCGACCGGAGTTCCTGCTTACGTTGGCCTGGGGCTGCTTCAGTGTGTTGGGCTATGTGGCCTTGCTTTTCTCCATCCCCAGCTACGCGAATACCGTCGGCCTTACCGCATCCCAAGGCTCGATTCTTGGTGCCATGTTCAACTTGGGAGGAGGTTTGGGTCGACCGGTTATAGGGTACGTCAGTGATGACTTTGGACGACTGAACACCGCACTCGCGTGTACCTTCCTAGCCGGCCTCTTCTCTTTTGTCATCTGGATCTTCGCCAAAAGCTTCGGCGTCCTCATCTTCTATGCACTGATCGGCGGCACCGTTTCCGCAACCTTCACGACTACCGTTGCTCCGGTGGGCGCCGAGGTGGTGGGATTGAAACTCCTACCATCTGCCTTGTCGATATTCTGGCTTTCGGTGGTCATACCGAGCACATTCGCCGAGCCGATCGCCCTTTGGTTGAGAACCGACAACGGGGCCAATTTTCTGCACGCCCAGATCTTCACTGGGTTTATGTTTATGGGAGGATCGATTTGCCTCTGGCTTGTGCGAGCATGGAAGATATCGGAGCTGGACAAAACGGGTGCGGACGCTGATCCTCTCAACGGGGAAGCCGAGGTCAGGCACGATGATGCCGTGCGTCGACAATCATTGGTGGCTAGGACGGTGAGCAGAGTTCCTAGCGTGACGAGAAAGGCAAAGGCTGCGAAGGGCTTGTTCACGTTAGCTAGGGTATAGCATTCAAAATGGTTGATAGCTTTTCTAATTTTGCGTCTGATGAAAAGCAGATACTCTGAAGTAGTCCGACCAGAGCTCCATGAAAGACTCAAATAAGCTTTGAACATCGGGGCCTTCTCCCGTTTCTTTGACATCAATGCCATACAGTAGATAGTCCGCGGAGATCTGTATTATGATAGCGTTGGGAGTATTGGGTCCTCGACACCATTCGGCGGCTGAGCTGCTGGCATTCCCGTTGTTGACTGGTGACTCACTAACCTTTGGTGATGAAGTATCACATTAACTGATAGCCATCAATATTCACACTAGTCGATCAGGGTGCTTGCCATACCTCCCGCGACTGGACGGGGGAAACAGGCACATATCAACCGGCACTAAAGAAACTCAGATGCGACCAAATTTGGGTGATACAGGGACCTTAGGGCTCGGAAGCGTTGAACGATTTAAGGAGTCGAGGAACATAGCCACAATTGCCGATCCCAAATCAACCAGATCGACAGCGCCAGCGACACGGCCAACCCTGAAACTACGGAGTAGGCTAGTAGGCTCAGTCTGTCATTTCGCCCAACAAGAGAACCGACGGTAGGTGGCCCATTGCGACTAACTGGTGATCGCGTTTGTCACCAGGATCAATTATTGGGTATCTAATGCGCCTGATCGCGCAAGGAATCCCCAGAGTCCTTTAACAGCTCCACAGCTGAGATTTGTCAGGGGCGAGTCCAAGGGATTTCACCGCATCGCACACAACGCGGAGAATATCTGAAATGTGTGTGTGTGTGTGTGTGTGTGTGTGTGTGTGTGTGTGTGTGATATTCCACCACCCTGTATTTCACCACCCATTTATCCCGGGGTCATCCATACGGCACATCCTCATGTGGCAATGCCTAGAGGATCATAATGACATATTGACAAGATACGCTTTGTTATTCCGGCCGTACCAAACGGAGTAGGGAATCGACTACTGGAACCAAGGATCAGGAAAAACGGGTCTCAGGAGCGGCTCGTAGATTGAGCTCTTTGTCCCTACCGCAAATAGCGATATTGAATTAGATTGCGCCCATAATCGGGTCCCTGCATTCTCGGAGCAAGCCGACAGAATGTCTTGCACGAGCGCGCAAATTAATGAAATCCAGGAATCCATCGGCTTCCTTGGCGAGAAAGGGGTCCTTTGTGTGCTCGGCTGCTCGAAAGTGATCTCGTGTTTTTATACGGCGGCTCCACATCGGCCCAACTCTGAAGTCGGGACCCCAGACCGGATTACACCCTTTCGGAGAAATCGCGGTTCAATGACTCCACTGTAGGGGTCGCCGCTATCCAGTTAGACTGCGATACCAGCTGTCTCACGTCGTTCGTGCCGTCAATCGGTTGACTATTGCCCAAACAATTCGGAATCATCCGGTCTAGAACGCAACTAGGGCTGGAGAGCTATTTTGAGCGTTCATTCCAGGTAGACCTCACGAGCCCCCGACCCTCGCAGGGACCAAAAGGCAAAAGATCGTCATCGATCTAGTTTTCGTTTTCAATCAAATCGACCTGCTCCACTGGCGCTAGATCCTGGAGGGGTGATGTTTCCACCGTACCCTAACTCAAATCTGCCATCGCCCCTAGGCCATGGGAAGAGCCAAGAGCAGGTACCGTGAAAGGGCAGCTGGAGACGGGAAAAGTGACGCGGCGATTGTTTTGTATCTCCTTTTTAAGCTTTTTCTCGATATGGTGGAGCGATATACGCATCCTTCTGTCCCAACAGGACGGATCTGGTGGAAGCTGTGGTGCGGTTATAGGGAAAGGGTCTTCCTCGGCGTTCAGATTCTTGGCCTTTCAATGATTTTTTGCACCTGTTTCGGCTCTGCTGTGAGCTGGTTGCGTTTGGATGCTTAACGTCCGGCAAAAGCAACTGGCTGCTAGGTTCACTATCGCCATACTCTCTGCTCGAGTTCTTCCAGCAACAACATCTTCACTCGATGGACCATGGCAGACCTCGGATTCTACAAGGACAACTCGTTTCTGGCGGAGCAATGGACGGAGTTTGGTGTCAGCGTGGCTATCATCTTTCTGCGACTAGGTGTTCGCCTGCGGATGGTTGGTGCCAGGGGGTTTCAAGGAGATGACTACTTGGCATTCCTAGTGAGCCTCCCAGGAGCAGAGATCAAATGTGCTTCTTCTAACATATTACTAGGCACTGGCACTCCTCACGATGGATGGCATCACAGTACACTTTTCATGTGTGTTGCCCAAACATCGACCCTGACAATACGCGCATACTAATGACTTGAAAGATACACGAGGCACCAATCTTGAAGTACCAGATGCTTTGCAAAACAAACTGTCGCCAGCAGCATACCGATCGGTTGTATCCGGCTCAAAGTTCGAACTGGCTGCCTGGTACTCATATACAGCCTTGATTTGGGTGATGAAGGGGAAGATGTTGTTCCTTTAGTGGGTTTCTTGTTACCCCCGGACTTTTTCATCGCTAATTAAGCTGGGGCATCCAGCAAGAGACTCACACTGGGTTTGTGGCAATCGAAAGCGATTAACTGGCTAGCTGTTCTGTGTGGCGCTACCTACGCCGCCGTCTTCCTGACTGTGACCTTGGGGTGTCGACCGTATGCGATTCACGAGGCCCGGTTGTCTGTACATCATGCTAACCACATGGCAGCATGTCCGATAATTGGAGAGTTTATCCTCCACCATCTCGTAAGTGCCTTGTTCAACTGGAGATGTTCCTATTACGTTAACCGTCTGCAGGCGAGTGTGGGCTCAAGATCCAGAATGTTATCGTGACCTGTATTCTCAACGTCTCGTCAGTATGCCTTAAGCCTGTACTCAAACTATAGCTAATAGAATGACAGTACCGACATAGCATTGTAAGAGCGACAATCAAGACGGCAGACTCTCTGTATGCATACGCTAAAACCTCCAGACTCTTCATTCCAATCCCGCTCCTATGGCGGGTCAAAACATCTCTATCACGGTAAAGCAAGTTCCACCCTCCGCAAGCCAGTACCTGACACCCAATCAACCAACAGCAAAATCGTGATCGCCATGTTCCTCAGCTCCGGCATTTTCGTCATCTCCGCATCCATCATCCGCACCGCCCTCACCCTCGGATCCGAACCGTCCACCATAACCGTCAACCGCTGGGGCATCCGCGAGACGGTCGTTGGAGTAGCGACCGTGAACCTCCCCATCCTCCGCCCGCTCTTCACCAAGAGATTCTGGACCACAGGAATGAACGGCAGCTCTAGCGCGAATAATTACTACGAGTACCACGCCAGCTCGGGGGCTTATAATCTGACATCGCGGTCCAGAAAAGGACAAAGGAATGACAGCACGACGGGGATCAATACAAGAAGTCAGGATGGAAAGGAAGACACGGGCGGAGTGTTCGTCAGCACGAGTTATAATGTGCAGGTCGAGAGTCGCGATACGCCTGAGGGAGAGCCCGTAGATGGACAGAGACTGGGGCTGAATCCGAGCAGTGTGTGGGAGATTGATAAGAAGTCGATGGTGTAGAGTTTTTTTTAGATACGGGGCTGTGAGTGGAGTTTCGGATACGCATATTTATTCTCAAGTGCATGATGCACAATTTGTGAAGGTCCCTTTCCGTTCAAAAAGCACAAGATCTTTGACCACCGCAAGAGTGATATAGACGTGCCGTCGCGAGATTCTAGCGTGTTCTCAGCTAATTCTATATCTATTGAGGGTGCTGAACGGCTGTGGCTGACAGCGGATTTCGCATGGCTTTTCTGGAGTGACACATGACGAAAGGGGCGTTATTGAGTTTTCACCAACTGCCGGGTGTATATGAGAGCAGGCCAGGCTTCGTTGAGTTGATTTACAATACGATGACTGTCTGTGAGAGATCAAAAGGTTACTGAATGTTAAGGTCACAGGAAGACAGTTGCCAGGGAAAGTAACATCATAAAAGCCACGGTTGAGAGATTACTACTTCGTCGTGATCAATGAATCAGCAGTCACATCGAGCTTCCTCTGTCTGAAAGCTCAAAGCCGATCGCAATGAAGAGCATGAAAGACCTCAGACGGGGGGAGGTTGACGATACATTCCTCTCCTAGCCGGAATTTAGATACCACCAATGATAGATGCTTAACCGATCTGTCCAGCATACCACGGCTTTCAATTCCACCTTTTCATGTTTCCTTGCCATCGACCGAGACTTACGTTGGTCCGGACAGGATTATGCCGAGGCAGCCGATTAGCCAGCACCGACGAGAAAAGTCGAAGGCGTCGAAGGCGGCGCCACGAACCGACAGCAAGCAGTTAGTCGACTGTAGCACGAAGACGAAAGCGGCGCAAGGAGTCTTTGACGTGTGCAACGCTAAGATTCAACGCGAGAAGACATCCAACAGAATTCAACTTGAACATCTGCAACCTTTTCCGTGCACGTTGTCAACGCATGAGACTAGATTAATCCCCGCAGAAATCTAAGAAATTACCATGTGATCATGTGAGCGATCTGGGCAATAGACCCACAGTCATCATCCAACGAACAAGAAACCCTATGAGAAGTCAACTGGGAGTCAGACCGCCCGAATTCAATCCAATCAAGCGCGCCAAATGCGGCCAGACAGACCTGTACTTGACGGCCCAGGCCGCCTGAGCACCGAAAAGCGTCTTGAAAGGAGCGCCACACCGAAAGAAGCAGCGAGGGTGACATGGAGAGAGACCCACGACGGTCGAAGATGACGCAAAGATAGGGCAGCTGCGCCACGTGATTGGCCGCCACCGCGCCGATCGCACTCGGCCAAGAAAGTTCAACGTTGCTTCGTATTGCTTTGTCGCACTTGGCGTGGCCTTGGAAGGGCTTGATTTTGAATCGCAGGTATGACTAGTCTCTAGTCTGTTCTCGCGTGGACCTCCACCTTTCTCCTCTTCCTGCGTTTGGAGAAGGATTCCCTCTAAATCCTAAGCCCGAGCCTGCGTTCCCCACGGGGTTCCGGGTTGGGGAAATGGTCCACTGATATTGACTTGTCGGTCAGAGCGCTGTTCCTTGGGCCCCATGGCAGACAGATCGGTCCAGGTTCTCTTTGATGTGTCCACCAGGTCAGATGTACAATGGTGACCCCCACACTCTTGTCATACCCATCTCACGGGCGACCGATACCCGCCAGCCTGGTCTACCCATACCCGTCATCATCTCACCCTCCAAACCCAGTTCATGAAAGCTGAGCAGGTCCTCAAGTCATAGCGACGGAAGTTACGGAACAGGATGGACATCCCCGCCAGTGGCTTACAGAATTATGCCTCGTTTCGGCCACATAGCCGGCATAGTGTATGCACCGGCAAACTCTAGCGTCGTATCCCAAGCTACCTCCCACCCCGAGAGCACGCCAGCTCGGTCGTGGGCGTCGCCGCTGAGTGGCTGCGGGCTGAACCTTGTCAGACGCCGTAGGACAAGTCTCGCCCGGTGTGACCTTATTCGAGGATTCGAGGGAATCCATGGATCCACTGCGTTGGAAACCGGAGAATGCGAGGCTGCGTCTCCGGACTCGTATAAGACGCAGGCACGACCCTGCGGGGTCGTTCATGTGGGGGTATAAACCTTTATATGAAAATGATTATACTGCTGGCCTTGAAACCACAAGTCGGTGAAAAGGTCCGGATTCCTGTCTTCCGATTCTTGTCCATTATCTAGACACACGGCGAGTCTCTTGGTCAACGAAGACGAGTTTTAGAGACCAGCCACCATGAAAGACGAACACACAATTTCGTCGACACACGATGAGAAAGTCGAGCGTGTTAGCGAAAGTCCGCCCCGTGCTGAACACGTCCACGATGCAAAAGAGCGCGACAGCATCTACGACATCGAAGGCCGATCCAGGACCCAGGTCACCGCTGTCTTTGAAAACCCTCTAGCCGGAATTCCACGGGAGCAGTTGTTTGAAGATGTCGATAGATTCTGTGATCAGTATGGGCTTCAGGAGTATCGAGAGGTCTTCCGTAAAGGGGCTCTGGTTTCGCAGAATCCGCACGCAGCCCAGGACCTTCCCGAGCTGAACGAGGAAGAAAAGAAATTCCTAGAGCGTGAAGTCACCCACAAATGGTCTCAACCGTGGCAGCTTTATTTTATGGCCTGTAAGTGCCATCCCTTTTTCTTTTGTCATCGGGAGCAAGCTAAACGTGTCGACAGCCATGTGTTCGCTCGCTGCCGCGGTGCAGGGAATGGATGAAACGGTCAATAACGGCGCACAGGCTATCTATCTCACTGTAAGCCTGATAGCGCCGTGCCTTAAACTCCGGTACTAATGGATTCTAAGGAACTTGGCATCAAAAGCGACCGTTTCTCCGAGCAGATGCAAAACTACCTCACCGGACTGGTAGTAGGTGCACCGTATCTGGCTTGTGCTATCCTAGGGTGCTGGCTCACGGAGCCGATGAACCGCTATCTCGCCCGGCGCGGAACGATCTTCGTCTCGTGTTTCATAGCGGCAGTAGCCTCGATCTGGGAAGGCGTGGCCAATTCATGGGTCAACCTCTTCATCGCTCGCTTCGTTCTGGGCCTGGGGATCGGCTCCAAGTCGTCAACCGTGCCAGTCTACGCGGCAGAGTGTTCCCCGGCACCCATCCGTGGCGCCCTGGTCATGATGTGGCAGATGTGGACGGCATTCGGCATTATGCTCGGAAATATCATGGGCGTGGCTTTCATGGGCCTGCCGAACGATCTCTCCTGGCGACTGATGCTCGGGTCGACCGTCGTACTGCCCATCTTTGTCTGCGCTCAAGTCTACCTCTGCCCCGAGTCGCCTCGATGGCTAATCGAGCATAACAAGATCCACAAGGCGTTTGACGCGTTCCGGACCCTCCGACCGTCGGAGCTCCAGGCCGCCCGCGATCTATACTACGCCTACGTGGGTGTCGAGCTGGAGCGCAAGGTCAACAAGGGGAAGAACTTCTTCACCATGTTCTTGGAGCTCTTCACAGTGCCTCGAAACCGACGAGCAACTCTCGCCAGCTGGATCGTCATGTTCCTGCAGCAGGTCAGTCACCATATATCCCCTTGAGCATACCCCAATCCACCTAACACAATCCTCTAGTTCTGCGGCGTCAACGTAATCGCCTACTACTCAACCACCATCTTCACCGACTCAGGCTACACCATCCAGCAAGCCCTCCTCGCATCCATGGGCACCGGGATCCTAAACTGGGTCTTCGCGCTCCCCGCCTTCTTCACAATCGACACATGGGGCCGCCGTAACCTCCTCCTATTCACATTCCCGTTCCTCGCGATCTGCCTCTTCTGGGCCGGCTTCTCCTTCTGGATCGAAGAAGACATCGCGCACAGCAAGAAGCGAGTCGCGATGGTCACGACAGGCATGTACCTATTCGAGGTCTTCTACTCGCCAGGCGAAGGACCCGTCCCGTTCACCTACTCCGCAGAGGCGTTCCCCCTACACGTCCGAGAAGTCGGCATGTCATGGGCGACGGCCACGACGTGGTGTTTCAACTTCATCCTCTCGTTTTCATGGGAACCACTGAAAGCCGCGTTTAAGCCACAGGGAGCGTTTGCGTGGTATGCGGCATGGTGTCTCATCGGATGGGTGTTGGTGTTGTTGTTTGTGCCCGAGACGAAGTGTACGTTTTCCCTTCTGTCTTTCCCCCCTGGTCCGGTTGGGTTTGTGAAAGATGTAGCTAACGATGTGTAGCGCTTACTTTGGAAGAGCTCGATCAGGTGTTCTCGGTCCCCACACGCAAGCACGCCATGTATCAGCTCAAGAACGCCGTCTGGCATTTCCGGGTGTGGGTTCTGCGGCAGAAACTGGAGCCGATGCCCAAGTTGTATAAGACGGCGGGACATTTGACGGGGGCGGTGGAGGAGTAAGAGGACAGTATGATCAGGTGAATAATCCGCTTGAGTGGATCTGGAGTCTGGTCTTCGCGGGTATAATATCACGCAGATGTGATGCTTTCAGTCAATATCCTTGAAGTGTAGGTCAGAAGGTACCGAACAGATGTGTAAATGCCATTACGTATAAACTAGAAACGTCTAGGTACCACCAACAGGATATCAAACAGATTGAAAATGCAATCACCGCTATGCAAATCGCCAAACAACCTCCAACACCCGTGGCTTGAGATTCAACTCCGGCGGCGGGTCATCCACGTATAGCTGCCGCACGCGTCCGCCCTCGTTCACGGCGCTGCGCATGCGGAAGGAAACCTTATCGGCGTCCTTGGGACGCAGCGGCCCGAGGCTAAAGGCGAATCCCTCGTCGCGGGCCCAGTCACTCTCGTCGAACGTCTGCTCCATGGAGATCATGTCGTCCATCGGTTCGGAGTATTTGATGACGGAGAACCCGTTCACGAAGAATGAGTCCTTAGAGATGCGCCATCGTCGCAGTTGGCAGTCATCACCGCAGATGGCGGCGACCTTGTGCATAGCGACCACGTCGACGTCGAACCACGACTTCCAGTGATGGAGAGACAGAGGCAGGGGCCGGCCGGCCTCGAAGAACCCGGAGACGTCGTCGCGCATGTCCAGCTGGAACAGCCCGCGGTCCCAGGTGAGTTTTGTATTGGTGTGGTGGTAGATACAGCGAGCCACCCGCTTATCGCCCATGTCCTTATATTCATAACAGTCGTCAAACACCTGATCAATATCCTCCAGCAAGGGCATCGACAGGAAGACCCCTGCGCCTCCGTAGGCCATGTACGAGAAGGTGCCCATCTGCGCGAAGTTCTCGGTCGGAGCACCAATGTAGTAAGGTTTAGAAGAGTCGTAGGTAGCGAGCTTCTTGACGAGGTTGGCCATAGACGGGAAAAAGGTATCGTCGTCGATGATCACGCCCCAGCGGGTATTCTCGTCGCGGTTCCGCAGCAAGACCCGAGTCAAGGAAAAGTATCGGTCGAGGAGTTCCTCGGAGGAGGGGAGGATGGTGAGATCGATCTCCATCGCAGTCGCTCGCTTCAAGACCTTTGCCTTCTCGCTGGAGGAGACGTTGTCGACCAGGGCGAAGATGCGACACTTGGTGCCTCCGGCCCAGACGGCAAAGGCTTCCAACGAGTCATTCAATCGTTCCAGGGAGGTCGCGACGCCGACAACGAGATGCGAGGCATCCACGCGCGGCGGCGGCACCGGCACCTTGATGGAGACGGTCGGAGCACATTGTTCTCGCGGTAGGACCCTGCGAGCCTCCTCTGTAGCGTCCACTTTCACGGTCTGCCAGGTCGGAAGGGGTACGGCCAGCGTATCGTCGAAACCGCGGAAGTCGGACGAGGGGACGGCCACGATCTCCCAGCGGGCATACTCTACGGATGAGTCGAAGCCGTAGGAGCGCAGACGATCAAGATCCAGGTCGCAGGCGGCATGGTCGGTCGCGGGCGGAGGAATTGGAGATGAAGGGACGGAGAGGTCGTCGTGGTGGCGGACGCTGGGAAGACAGTAGAAGAGCCAGGCTAAGAGGAGGATGGTAGCGACGACATATCTCACTGGATGGCGGAATCGAACGACACGACGAGGTTGCATGTTGTACCGGACATAGTAGCACAACAAGAAGATCAGACCAGAAGAGATCGGAAGCACGACGGAGGAAAAGAAGGAAAGCTGGAAAGATTAACACCTGGCGGGACCCGTGATCGGCTGCCCGGCCTGAGGCAGCCCTGATTGGCGCCGAGCCGTCAGGGCGCCCCACGGGAAACGCGCGGCGCCGCGCGGGAGGCGCCCACGGTAGGGCTGTTTCTCTTCCATTTAATTGTTTATTCCGTGAGATATAATATGCATTATCAGCAGAAATTACCATAACTCAATCGGTACTATTCTGTCCATCTTACTCTGTCCCTGCATCTATCTCATACTTCATTCTTCCAGAGTACGTCTATTTACTATGGACAGGAAATAAAGTCCCGGCGGTCCCATTCTGGCCCCCTCCCAGCCGGTCTAGACTCCAGCTAGAACCGGACGCCCCACTCCACTTGCGTCATTCCTCACTTCTGCTATAATAAACAACGGATTAACGATGTATGTATTCCCACCAAATTGATAGATATGCCTGTAGAACGCATGCTACTAAATATATATTCCCGGAGCAGGGGATAACAGACATATTTACCCAAGCTGCGAGGGCAATAAGCAGGGTTATCCTAAATTCAGCCTCTCTATCCCTTGCGTCCAACTTTCGGCGTGTCCGGATACGCTTCCCAGGTACACTCGTACGGATCTTCTCGGGAAGGTGTGCCGACCTGGGTAGCCATGTATAGTTCTACGATCTTGAAACCCATTGCAAGGAACTCTGACCTGGCAAATACCCTATTATTGAAGCCTTTACCGGAGTGACCTAAAGGGAATAAACACCAAGCAGCAGAAATCGGGAAATGATCCGCGAGTTCCTACTGCCGAGATTATGCTGTTGGTTCATCTCAGCACCGGTCGTCTATCGCAGGCAACATGATTCAGAATCATCCAGACAATGACTCTAACCCTCAAACAACGCAGAGACGGGAATGAAGTGTATGACCTTAAAGTGGTTGAAGATTACCTCGGGTTGCGACATTAGCGAGGTACCCTTGAACCAACATTATCGCAAGGATATTTGTCATGTACAATCAAACCACAGAGCCGGTTCCAGACAGCGTCGTATAACGGGTTGTTCTAATGTGTGGCACGCGATAACAATTGCTCATTGGACTGTCGAGGCTGATTTATCAGGTCGTTCGGGATGTTTTTATCACGAACAGTAAGCGGAGTTCTTTTATAAACATTGACAGATTTCACCCATCCAACCCCAACTCGACAGACGTGACCAATCTATTCCAGGCGAACTCATGTCCGTTTATACTCTTCTGCACGATGCAGAAGCTTCAGCCTATACCTCCGCAAACCCAGAGCCCTTCCGCATACTCAGCAAGCACCTTCTCTTCCCCAACTTCGACGAACATGAATGGTGGCATAAGTCCGGCCCGATGTTGGCCAGGATGCTCTCCGCTGCCAACTACGACGTCCACCAACAGTACAAATATCTGCTGCTCTATGCCCTCCACGTCGTGCCGATGATTGGCCCCTTCCCGTGCCCAGACCGGCCTCAGCTCTACAGAAGCCCGTTCACCGGCATAGGAGCATTGGAGCTCAGCAACAACTTCACCCGGTCAAAAACCACAGTCCGAATGGGTATGGAGCCTATCAGCTACCAGGCAACGACTGGCCCTGACTTTTTCAACCGAGTGAAATCGGGCGAGATGCTGAGTCGGTTGAAACAAGCAGGCGTTAACGTGGACTTGACTCTATATCATCAGCTGATCCACAGACTCACTTTGTCCGATGAAGAGGTAGGCGCTTTCCTCAACGGGAATGACACAATGAAGCTGCCATTCAAGTCCCAGACCGTCGTGGCTTTGGACTTTGGAGAGAAGGACGCGGTCGTCAAGTTATATCTCCTACCGATGCTGAAATCACAGGCCACCGGGGTCCCCTGCTCGGAGTTGATATTCTCTGCGGTCAAGTCCGTTGACACCGATGGGCTCTTTCAGGACTCACTGGCCGTACTCGAGGATTACTGTGTGAAACTCCCCCCGTCTGCTTCAGTGTATTGGACGTGCTTCGACCTTCTCAATCCCAAGGCCTCCCGATTCAAAGTCTACTTATTAGACACGCAGGTGGACTTCCAGCGGGTTACCGATCTCTGGATGCTAGGTGGCCGGCTTACAAGTCCTGAAGATGCGAAAGGCCTTGAACTGCTCCGTGAACTGTGGGAAGCTCTTAATATATCCGGCGTAGTTAGACAGTCGGCTGCGGATCCGGGTCAGCCTGATAAGACACGCGAGTCCATGTACCTTTCAGCCAACTACGAACTTCAGCCGAGCCGATCGCTTCAACAGCCGAAGATCTATCTACGCTTGGCTAGAATGAATGACATGAGTATCGCAAAAGCAATTTCTAGCTTTATCGAGAAGCACGTCAATGCCGAGCAAGGGAGAACGTATATCGACAATATTACTTCGTTCGTGTGAGTGATTCAGTCTACCTATCTCCATCCTCCTTCTTATTCCACATCTTGACTTCGGTCTGTCACGCAAGCACCTGAACGCTTAGGAATTAGAAGCTAACATCTCGTACAGTCCCGGAATCGACCTCGAAAATAGCACCAACTTCCAATTCTGGATTTCCTTCTCATACACTGATACAAAGGGACCGTACATGTCAATATACTACCACTAGATCAAGGGGTTTAGTGGACCTCGAGAAAGGTATTCATTTCTGGCACTATTGGTTTCGCTTTTGTCTAGACTTGTTAGATGAAAAAACTCGATTCTTGAACGTTTGATCTCAATTGTTAAACAGCTTTGTTTCTCAACTTGCTCTAAGCACTAGAATAGAGCCACGCTTGAAATAATTAACATAAAATCATCAAGGGTGCCATCCCGATAGTATATACACTCTAGTATAGATGACAAAAGACCGCTAGGATCATCAATCCTCCCAATCCAAGATCGCCGAATCGACCTGAGTATGTGTTTCGGGACCCCGATTATCAGTCCAAGAGACTCTCGATGCATTCTCGTGCACCCCGCTGTTCAGGTCACAGTTGATCGGTTGTCCCGCAATGTAATTCTGATACGAGTAGACCACTCCGCTGCAGAGCTTGCTAAACGGGACCTCGGCTGATTCGCCCCCCATTGCGTTCGCAATAACGTAGTTGAGCGTCGCACACGCCTTGATGCATTCTTGCAAACTGCGCAGACCTTTCAGCTGCCCCAGTTTCGTGATTTGCGGGTTGTTGAACGACATACTGTCGGGGATGTTCTCGTAGCAGTGGATCTTGTATTTCAAGGTGCGGTTGTTGACGGTGAAGGGACTCGAATCGTCGGCCGGGTTGTTGGGCGTGTAGTACTGGTTGTCGGTTGCGTTGCAGCCGGAGTTTAAGAGTCCGTAGGTTTTGCTGCTTGTGCTCGTCGACGTTTCACCCGTCGTGGTTGCCGTCGCTGTCGAGGAGGTGGAAATATCTGCGACAGTGCTTGTCGGGGCCGTGCTACTCTCAGCTGGTAAGGAAGACGCGTCGGCATGACTAAACTTTATGTGTGAGCGCTCATACATCTACGAATTTGAGAATATCCATTTGCATATCGAAAGAGATACCTTTTCTGACTCGCCAATCCACCCCCAACGCCGGCTCCTATTCCCGCCGCAAGAATCACGACCAACGCGACAACCAGGATCCAGAAGATCTTCGGTGTCAATCCGCATATTCGCTGTTTGAATCCCCCCGCCGCGTTGTATTTTCCTTCTGTGTACTGCGACCAACCTGCGGTGTACGCGATCTTCTGGGTATCTTTGTCATTAACGGCTTCGATGCCGCCCTGCCAGGGTACCACCTCCGGCGCACAACTCGAGATGTGATCTTGGCGCTCCATCTGGAGCAAACATGTGCTGGGACGAACAGTCAGAGCGCTGTGAAAGACACAAAACCTCCGACGTGCAATACAAGCAACACCCGCAGACTGACTCCAATGTGATAAGAGAGCGCGAAATCACAGTGAGGCAGCAGATATCACGATCGCATATTGCCTAGCAGCCTAAGTATCAACCGTCACGGGCAAAGAAGCAAGAACGAAGAAGGATGAGAACAGGCAAGAAAGAAAGATGCCCTGCCATGAATGATAATGTGCATAATGCCCAAGAAGGCTGACTCGAGCTATGCAGGGAAGGGAGGCGGGGGTGATGCCTCAATTACCCAAGACCCTGGTCGACAGCCCGTCCTGTTGTTAGCAAGGCGTTACATTGCACGGCGCTAACTCGGAGCTCCTCATTAGCGAAGTCGCACTCTGATATCCGTTCCACCTCCACTCGAAGCGCCGTTCGGCTTGGCAGCTGCACTGGGCCACGATGCTAATGCGGACCCAACGCGACAGAACCAATCCCGAAGATGAGCATTGACAATCAGAGTGATTTCGGACCTACTGTGTACAGTACCTTCCAACTTCTAAAAATGAACGTTTCAAATTAAATTTGACCGCCCCAGCCTCTCGCCGCTTTCTTTGGCTGAGTGGGCTCGGACATAGCTGGTGCAAGTTGGCGCGCATTAGCCAGATTAATCCCTGCCGCTTAGCGAGTGTGCCATGCCCAGGACTTCTTTGTTGAACAGTATTAAGACTTACAGGCTGATTGGAGGGCTTTCGAGTGATCAATGACTGGACTCCGAGTTGACATGAGTCTCTCGATCTCGAACGCGCGATTGAAGGGTCCCTTTATCTCCAACGGCGTCATAGTCTAGTGATTAGGACGTCCGACCTTGGAGATTCTTCGCTGAAGACACCATCCTTTTGAGGACTCGAATTCGATCTCGATCGAGATTTACCTACCTACCTACCTAACAATACTTCTTGATCCGTTTTGACACCACGCGATCCTTTGAACTGGGTGAGCTTCATCGAACGACAAAGCTCGCAGGAGACGGGAAATTGTCTGGATCGCCGTCGCTGCATTATCGTTGGTCAGGAATGAAAGATCGATCCCGATTAGATAGTTAAACAAGCTACCTTCATGCACTGCCACCCATTCCCATTTGGTGATGGAACAATGAATGGCAGGGTGAGTGAGGAACGACGAGAGGAAGGCAGAGGAGAAGCAGACAAAAGAAGGCGCCCGGAAGGATGACGGCCTGAGGCAGCCAGTAAAGGGACTAACCTGTTCGAGGAAGGTGCGTTACCGAAGGCGGTTAGATCCACACATCCTTTATCGACAAGGGCGTCAGACTGGCCGATGTATACAAAACAGCACACTCAAATCGAGGAGTGAATGGAGTCAGTGACTTCTCAACGGCCTACGTTGCTGCTGTAACAATGGACGTCTGCTCAAACTGCCTCCTCGGACTGCCACGGAACTCCATGGAGCTTCTATGGAGATTGATCCTTCTGGGTCTAAAGTAGGAAGCAACGCTAGAAGGGAATTGGTTTTCTACAATCTTTACTAACAGATTTGAACAAGAACCATTCAAGTCTTTGTTCTCACACGTTCTACTTGACCCTGGTTCCAATTCTATATATTTCTTCCATCACGTGGAGCAGCTGCAATGTTGTCAACACTAGTCTCTCGTGAGCCGGAGATCGAGAGACCCAATATAAATGAGAAAGAGTTTAAGTAAGCTCGACTGATTCTGTAACTGGCTCCTTTTGACCGCGGGGCTTGCTTAGGTTTCCTCTAGTCTTCGGTCAAGCATTGCTCTTGTTGGCGCTTTCCTGGCCTTGTTATGTACTATGGGTTTTTAAAACGCATTCGGGGTTTTCCAGGAGTACTACGGGCAAAATATCCTCCAGGACCACTCCGAGTTTTATATCACCTGGATTGGGCCGTTGCTGACCTGTACCCTGGTTTTTGCTACGCTATTGACGGATATAGCATGGGCGCGTTCTATCGCCTTTACTTCCAAGGCTTTGTCCCTATATTCGAACTGTATCTAAGAGTAGCCGATATCGAGAAGTGGTTCAACTTGGCAGAAAAGAAATCTTAGCAAAGAAAATAAAGGGTCCCCACTATTTTCCCACGATGCCTTTCACACGTCTTTTCACCAGACCTGTTAGATAATCTAAGGGTGCTCTCTTTGTTCTCTTGCCTTTTGCATTTGTTTGTGAATTAGGTGATCCAGATGCAAGGACATCAGACAAACTGCGTGGAGAAAATATTAGGAGTAAGAGAATGCGCGTGCTAGTGAATATGAATTATGAATTGGTTATTTCGTATCATCTCCTCGAACTCACAAATCGCCGAGTCTTCCTGGCTAGTAAATTGCCTCAGATTCTGTAGACTGGCGCCATCAACGCCGACTGGTGCCAAGCCCCGAACAGACCCTGAATGAGTCACGCCAAACACGCGGAATACGCTGAAAGTCCCACTGATGACCCACATATACGAACCAGAATGCGTCTTTGCATATCGCTGGCTTTTTCTTCAGTTGGATATAAAAGAGGCAGTATCATCTCGCCTCCTGGCTGTCGAGTTCGGTTGCATCGTTCCCAACGCCACACAGTATGTCACTTTCCAAAGACCCGATAACATGGACCAAGAACGACTATTTTATATCCACCGACAAAAGCCTCATCTCGCTATCTGCTCTGAACTCTGCGTTTGATTCAGAAATGCTCTACTGGTCAAAGCCATACCCGGAGGATATCTTACAGGAAATTATAAACAATTCCTTTTGTTTCGGGGTATACAAATCGGCAAACAACACAACTGCCACAGAAGGGACCAATTGGAAAACCGACAAAGTCCCTCAAAGATACGAACAAATCGGCTTTGCTCGCTTCGTGACCGACTACGTTACTTTCGCATACTTAACCGACCTCTATGTCTTGCCTGGGTATCAGGGTAAGGGATTTGGGGGCTGGTTGATCGACTGTGTCGACGAAGTGGTGAAGGCTTTGCCGCATCTCAGATGGATCATGCTTCGGACCTCTTCAGTCAAAAGTCAAGAGTCATACAAACAGAGGATGGGCATGGAGGTGCTGGACACGCCAGATGCCAGCCAGGATGCAGTTATGATGGGGAGAAGAGGACCCGCGAATATGGCTTGATAACGGCTTTCGATTATATGAGCTTGTTGAACTGAGCTAGTCTCTTCAGCCTCTTTCTCTGTTCGTTTTCTGCCAGCTACTTGACTCTTTATTTTGAACAGTTCGTTGGCTTGTCACTCGGCCCACGTTGCTTCAAGGGCCCGAACCAACGAGGCAACTTTCTAGTTCGAGAAACTTTGTTCAACTGTACATAAACTGATTCTAGTCATCCTTTCGATCGTCTGCCTAATTTAGTTCTTCGGCTAGACAGAGAGGGGGCTCTCTCTTCACTGACTGTCTCCGTCCCACGCACAACCACCCCACATGCTCTCCACCATCAAGACAAGCATTGAGCTCATACTCTCACTTCCTACCATCTTGCTGATTGTATTGAACTAAGGCCCTAGTATCATGAACTGACTCTATACGATATCCCCACTCCTCACACACTCATGCTTCGCTCTTCACTATCAAGACAGTGATCATATACACTCCCGCACGTCTCACCTCATCGTCACTCCTCTTTCACACAACCCATGACCATATCCTGCCAGGTCCCTCTTCATCCTTCCTCTGATAACAGATATTAGCAATTATTCTTTTATCAGCTGGCCCTAAATCCATCATTGTTGTCTCAACCATCCTTTATTGACCTTTCAGCCTTTGCTGTCCTACCTGATCCAACCCACTTGATATACTTCCACTCCCATCACCATATTATACCACACCTTACAAGAACTTCCGTCCTCTCATTCCTCTTATTACCCATTCATTGCAAACCGTGCAAAGGAAGCCTCCGACATGGCAGAACCAAAGATCAAACAGGCACCACTCGCTGATCCAGCACTGCTCAAAAAGATCGATGAGTTGTTCGCTTGCGGCGTTGGTGAATACATTGACCTCCCTCAGCTTGTTGTGGTTGGAGATCAATCCAGTGGCAAGAGCTCTGTGCTGGAAGGACTCACCGGACTGCCCTTTCCTCGAGACAGCGGTCTCTGTACTAGATTCGCTACGCAGATTATCTTCCGTCGAATGAAAAATCTAACTACCGGCAGGATTATTGGATCGATTCTCCCAGCAGCGAATTCTTCCGCTGAGCATGCCGATAAGCTGCGTGAATGGAGCACTGCGGCCGGTGTCTTAGATCCGACCGACTTTTCGAGCACCATGCACAAAGTAAGAGAGTTTGCAGAATGTAGGCTTTACACATTCGCTGATTTAGCAATCAGGTTCATGAAGTGATGGGGATCTCCACTCCCGAAAATCGTACCCACTTGACATTTTCAAATGACATCTTCCGTTTAGAGATACGTGGTCCCAAAGAAGACCATCTCAGTGTGATTGACGTTCCGGGAATCTTCATGAACACGACATTCGGCAAGACTACGCGAAAGGACATGGAGCTAGTTAGGGATATGGTATTCAGCTATACGAAAAACCCTCGTTCCATCATGCTCACCGTGGTGCCGGCAAATGTCGACATCGCCACGCAGCAAATAATTGAGATGGCCCGGCAAGTTGATCCAGAAGGGGATCGCACCCTGGGGGTTCTCACGAAGCCGGATCTAGTGGATAGTGGAGCTGAGCAGAAGGTGATTGATCTCGTAACGGGACAGGACATGATTCTCAAACACGGTTGGATCCTGGTGCGCAATTTGAGTCAACGCGAGTTATCGGGTAAAAGGGTAGACCGCGATGCTAAGGAGGCTGAATGGGGCTCGAAAAAACCTTGGAATTGTATCCCCTCTGATAGATTCGGTGTCGAATCTCTGAAGGCGAGACTGCGAGAAGCCGTCACCGACAACGCCCGTCGTGCCTTGCCTCTAGTGAGTGCTTTTAGGCCGCAATATGCAGAGCCAAGCTAACGTATATCTATAGGTTCGTACAGAAATTCTGAGGAGATTGAAGGAGTCGAAAGACGAATTACACAGAATGGGTGGCGAGAGAGATACTCAAGACCAACAGATGAACTACCTTCTTAACATTGTATCCAGATTCCAGGAGATCACCAACCAAGCCCTGAATACCCATTATGGCGCGAATGAAGTATTCGATCAGTATCCAGAGCTCCGTCTGGCTACGCTAGCCGTGACCCGCAGTATTTCGTTCAGTGATGATCTTACAAAATGGGGCCATGAATATCAATTCAAAGAGGAAAACACGGACACCTTGGAAGACAAGTGCGCCGAGCCAACCGGAGACATCTCCCAGTCACAACATTCAATCGAGACGCGGAAGACCCCTAACGTGCTGGCACTTGCCACCATAGTACCCGATAACAGTTTGGAGCTGTCTCCCTCAAACAGCGACATTCATCAATGGCTCAATCAGGTATACACTGCTTCTCGAGGATTCGAAATTGGCACGTTTAATACGAGGCTACTCTCCACAATCATGAAGAAACAGTCTCAAAAGTGGACAAACTTTGCGCGAGGCTACGTTGGTGATATCATCGTCTATGTGGATCAATTTATACGCAAGGCACTGGAGCTGGCTTGCATTGATAAGCGAGCTTTTGATCAACTTGGGTTGATTTTGTTTAACAAGGTCTCCGAAAAATACCAATCCGCCTTGAAGCATGTTGACTTTCTTCTGGAAGTGGAGCTCGATGGTACATTAATGACTCAGAACCAATATTTCAATGAATCCCTGCTGAAAAGGTCCGTTATAGGTGTTTATACCTGACACTTTGCGTTCTCCATGTTTTCTGTGCAACGAGCTAGATCTCTAATATTATATAGTCGCGAGGACCAAATTCATGCACAGCTGAAGAACAAGACGTTCCATATCAATGTGGGTGAAGAGGTAGTCAGGCTCAGCGATATACAACTTCGCCATAGTATCAGCAACACCGAACAAACCATTAGGGATATCCACGATATTCTGCAAGCATACTACAATGTCGCTGTCAAGCGATTTGTGGATAGCGTTTTCATGCAGGCAGCTGATCATTACCTAATGAATGGACCCGATTCACCTCTTAGGGAGTTCAATACCTCGTTTGTCTCCAAACTATCGCAAGCTAAGCTGCAGGAGATTGCTGGGGAAGCGCCGTCCAGCCAAAAGAAGCGATTACGGTTGAAGAGAACGATCAAGAATCTGGAGGACGGGCGCTTGATTCTCCTTTGATTGCCTTTCTTTTTGCCATCCATCTTCCCATTTCTTGCTTTTTCTTTTTGTTTCCGGGAGCCGGTATCGGTTACAGCCTGCGTTCGCCATGGATGATGCCGCGAACAGAGTGGTTCACCTCTAAGAGAATACTTGCGTTTTCAACGAGAGCCCTGAACCCTAGCTGTATTGGCAAAGAAAGGATGGAAGATGGCTGCCCATGTTTAGCGCAGTTTTGGTCTTGCTTTAACAGTCTTATGGTTACCATTTCCCTTATCGATGCCCCGTATGGTTTTGTCTTGCAATATTTCTTGGCTTATTATTCTTCCTAGAGCGCCTATTATCATTTGCATTCTATCCTTTTTACGTGCACCATTGTCTTATATCCTTTCAATTTATTCTTTCAATCATCGTTAGTTGCGGATAGGTAGCTTCGCATGGTATCTCTAGATCAATTACAACTTTGTTCTCATGTCCTTAGATCACGAGACTATAACATCCAATAGTCAAACATTGATGCATTAAAGCGATGACACATTCCTAGCAGGGTTGCAAACCTTCGCCTCCCATTCCCCAACTTTTGTTTATTCGGAACTCTCTTGTTATCTACGGTGGACGCATGTGTGTTGCAATATGCTTGCGTGAATCTTCCCGCATTGATTTCTTATCCTTCAAGCAAATAAGAAAGCATACAATAGGAGAATGCGAATACATCGAAAGGCGGATTCACAACGAGGGATAGCAAGAATTTGATGAAATGACAGATTGTGTAGCATTCAGTTTTTCACACCTATTTAGTCTGTAAACAAGGGCACCGGTTGTGAAAAGCCTTCTAGGTTTGAAAATCAAAAGTCAATACAATCTGTCTGCTAGACTCAACCGATCATATACTTTGTCAAATTGTGGTAGGCTTAGCCCAAGGCGGGTCGAAGATAAAGCTTTGTCCACAAACCTGATCTGAGCGAACCTAAACATAAACAAAATTCGTTCCGAGATGGAAAATCGTACTTGGAATACTCTTATCAGGTCTACTTTGAGTATGCACCGTTTTTCATGTCTCGAGAATCTAAAATGAGCTAATGCAGTCGACATCATATCAAGTCGGTACCAGATATGCTAAGTTTCTGGACTCCATTATGGCCTAAAATGGCAGTACAGGTCAGTCCCCATGTGCAGAACTTGGCAGAGATAGTGTCTTAATGAGAGTCCCAACACATCTAATGTGGCAAGGTCTCTCGCATATATTCAGCTGCTTCTGCTGGTAGGCGTACCGGAATGAGCCAGATCATTCAAATCATCACGAAAGAAAGACTGCCAGAAATTCAGTTCTCCATCACACTCCAATCGTCTACGTCCAGAATGTCAGCCCCAAGGGCTAGCATTCGGCAGATATCTATAATCGATGTCGACTGCCGGCATAGTATGCACGACACTGCGGCAAAAGCAATACAATCATTTGTGGTAGGCCTCGAATGCGACCTTCGTCGATTTCCTGTCCCCGACGATCCCAAGTTGATTGACGCCGCACATAAAGCCTGTCTCCAGCATATTCCCTCTGAGGAACATCGTCGAAAGGTCATTCCCCTCCTATCCGTGGCCTTGCTCTGTGCGACACAGGTGTACCCAAGCCTTCCCTTTGAAGTGCGACTTCTGATCACTGTCTATACCGCCATGTTTGCATACATCGACGCTTACGATGACGATGACCTGATCCGCAATCTCGATCAATTTGCCATATACTTTAGCAGGGGCGCTACCCAGACAGACCCGTGCCTGAACTACCTAGCACATCTACTCGCGGTAGAAGTGCCGAACCTTTGGGGTCCAGTTGCCTGTTCATGCATAGTGAAAGCCACGATGGATATGGTAGCCGGCTCCCTACTCGAAAAACGCTTCCCATCGGGGTTCGAGCGACTCGCGCAGAATTTCCCGGCGTTTTTGCGTCGCAAGACCGGGGACTCAGAAGCCTACGTTCTGTTCAATTTCCCGGAGTTGCTTTTCCCTGAGTCAGAGTACCTAGGCCTATACATACATTCTCTTCCCGGCGCAATCGAAATCAGCGACTTTATCAATGACATCATGTCTCATTACAAGGAGTCGATTGTAGGTAATGAACAGAACACCTACATTGTCAACGAGGCAAGGAGGCAGGAACGCTCGTCGGCTGAGATCCTCGATCAAACCTGCCAGAACACTTGGGCGATGCATCAGCATCTCCAGCAGAAGCTTGCAGCTGCAGACGAACGAGTACTGCAGGCTTATTGCTCGTTCGTGGATGGGATGGCAGGCTACCACATTGTGGATCCTCGCTATCGGCTGGGTGAGGTAGGCTTGGCTATCAAGGATGGGATCTTGTTTACGAAACACGAAATGAGCGGGCAAGGCATACGATCCCAGTCCAACACTTTTCCCGGGCACCGTGGAATGTGACTACTGAGTCTAAATCGGTCACCAATTAAAACCATCGCCGCTTGGCGTCGTTGAATGTAGGGGGTTCAAGGCTTTGTAGCGGTGCGAGTGAGGCTGATCGAACAAAAGGTAGGAAAGTGGTCACGCTTTCCTTCGGCTTGGACCTGGCCTCCTGATGACACCTCCACTCAACGCATCTCCAAAAATGGTTCAGTGGAGGACACGCCGAGGGTGGACGAAGGAGTCAGCTTCAAGCGACCACAAAAGACCGTTGCCAGCTCCATTTCGTTTCAATGAAGGCAGACAAGATGAAAACCAGGATAAAGCGCCGGAAAGTTGGGTGAAGGCGAATTTGCTCATGCTGGATACATGGTTCTGGGAGATAACTGCCATGATATTCAGCACACTATGCTTCGTGGCCTTTGTCGCAGTGTTTGGAGCGTATGATCGGAAAGCAACACCCAACTTTCCCAAAAACCTGAATCTGAATACAATAATCTCTATTCTTACAACAGGGTCCGAGTCATCCTTGCTTTGCTGGTCGGCACTTCGATTGGCCAGTTGAAATGGATCTGGGTTAAGGCGGACAATAGACGACCTTTATATGATCTTCAATCCTTCGACGATGCCAGTAGCGTGCCTTGAGGCTCCCTAAAGCTGTTGTTTCACCGGCCAAAGAAGGAACGATTGCTATTTCCACCAGACCATTCTAGGAGTGCTGGGACCTCTAGGTGCCATTGCAATGGTGGATCTGGACCCGCCACCCACATTCACAAGCTCCAAATTTAGGCAAGTCCTGAGCTCTAAGAACATCACTGAATGCGTTCTGCCTCTTTGCATGCGAACATATAGCATCTCTGTGTCAGGTGGGATCCCTGGAGTACAGACATTGTCAACCGACTTCGGGGAGACTTTCCAGGACAATCATCTGTTTATTCAAGGCTATAAGGATTTGCACGACCAGTCTAAATCCTACTGGAAGCTATATCACCATCAGATCGTGAGTTTGGGTCAACACCAAAGCATTCCGACCAAATGACGTCCTTGGGAGAACTCCACCCAGCTCATCGTTTGTCCTGTGACGGGCGATCTAGCGGGCTTCGGCTTAGCCGGTATGGAATACTATGTGTACAAGTACAACGACACCGTCAATATGTGGGACTTTACCGATCAAACCTCCAATGGAACCATGATCAATCAACGTTTAATGTCATCGAACTTCGACTCTATTATATCCAATATCTCAGCATCAATGACAAAGTATGCCCACGAACATCTTGGTCATGATCTTCGGGATGTTGTGATGGAGACCCAGGGGTACGTTGTGGTTGAATGGTATTTCATCATTCTTCCTAGCCTGTTGATCGCATTAGGGGTTGTATTCATCGTCCTGACAATTTGTCTCAACAACCGGCGCGGGCTATGTCTTTGGAAATTTTCCTTGCTCCCCATGTTATACCATGGTCCCGCTGAGGGTATTGATAGCAATGAACTCGATAGGCCTAGCGCTATGGAGAAGTTAGCTACCGGACATACAGTGACACTGGGAATTGTGGACAGCAAAAGAAGGTTGATTCTCAACGGATGGACTGCTAAGTGCCAACTAGCCCGTCCTGTTGGTTATTCGTCCTCAGTCCAAAGATTTAATCCGGTGGAACCACATAAGCAGAAGCATACATACGAAAGCTTTCTCTTCAATGCCATCTCCTTTGTCCACGGTACGAACCTGGATCACCAGAAGCTCCCACTGATTCGCTAAAAGATAGATGGTTGACCTTATGAGTTAAATAATATGAAAAGACGAAAATTCGGCTTGGGGGCAAGGGTAGCGTGCAAAGGAGCAGAAATACTTCACCAGTTATTCTACCTCGGTCATCATAGGCATGCAAGGCCCTTTTCAGCAATAGCATCAGAGCCCAAACAGATGGAATGTGTAATATCCCACCTCGTAATCACTTTCCCCAATAGATCAACCCAACGCTATAAAGAAATGCAGCCCGTAGTGTCAGCACCTCCGTGCAGAAAACGGGATAGTCCATGTGGCGTAATCTGGGGAAATTGGAGTTCCACCATTGGCAGGGGGAACTGGTTTGAAATGAAAACCGAAGCCACCAATCACCCAACTGCCGAGTGAGGAATATCATTTTTTCCTTCCGGAGGCGTCAAGTCCCAAGTGAATGGCGTATCTTCTACATGAGTGTTCTCCACCGGAGTTCCGTGGGATAGGCGATCAAAGCGCTATTTAAGTAAGTTTGGGTTCCTGACAGGGTGATCGACAGGATCATCCAGAGCCCACGCAGTCAGGATGAGGATCCTAACGATCATCATCGCTCTTTTCACACTGCCTCTGGCGGTTTACGCTGCCTTTGGGTACACGGATAATGGTTCCGAATATGTCATTGGTAGGCATAATCTTTCCCGTCAACCAAATAGCTAGCCCAGCTAAGGATTTGGTATTCAGACTCCGGAGCATCTCTAGTCATCAAAGTCAGCAAGACGAATGGTGACATAACCTCCATTGTCTACAAAGGGGTTGAGTATCAGGGATACCAAGGCAAGAACACGTGAGTACCCTGCCCTAATCGACAGAAATCTTTTTCATCTTTCGCAGCCACGTGGAGTCGGGTCTCGGTGCCTCAACCGTGACCATCCAGCAGTTCTCTTCGCCCGCCTACATCATCAAAGTCGCCGTCACCTATGGCACTCTGAAGCATTATCTCTTCGTTCGGTACGGTAACAACAATGTCTACATTTTCACCAACAAGGCAGACTCTAGCGTGGCTGCTTCTCGATACATTGTTCGCCTGAAGCCCAATGTCTTCCCTCACTCATCGACCGATTCCGGTATGTCTACTCTACCTTTTATTCATGGGCAAACGTCTAATGAAGGTACTATTAGACTTCTACGATGATGGCAGCACCACAGTCGAGGCATCCGATATCACCAGAAACTCGGCTGGGTATACCAAGAGCAAGCACTACCAGGGTAGCAATTACGGACGGTAAGTGCAGCCTTGTCTGTATCACCTTTGCCACAAGCTAATATACTCAGGGTAATGGACTGTACGCCGCAGCTCCTTCTATTGATTGTCAACCAGCTAACAAATGCAGTCGATTACGTGGGCAAAACAACCGGCAGCGTTGGTGTCTGGCTCATTCGCTCGAACCACGAGAAAGCGTCTGGCGGTCCCTTTTTCCGCTCGCTGGTTCGCGGATGCACTACCATCGCCGAGGATCTCTACGAGATCTACTTCTACTCCATGGGCCATACAGATCCGGAGCGATATGGACTGCAGGGGCCAACGGTTGGTGTACGATTCCTTTCCAGTCGACGTCATCTGACCTTGGCAGGTTCTTTCATTCACGGACGGCGGCACACCCAACACGGCTCTCTTCGCTCGGAACGCCGACTGGAGTTGGTTTGATACTCTCGGAGTAGATATACCTATCCCCTCATTAGGAATTGACGTAACTAACCACTGTAGCTCGACGGATGGACTGCCTGGGGAAACCGCGGCTGGGTATCCGGAGTCGGTGCGTATCCCCACACCTCATAAACCAAACTATCACTCATACCAGACACAGGAGTTGCCAACATGAAAAGCGGGCACACCTACGTCGTCGGACTAGCCAACACTGCCGCCCAATACTGGGGTACAGCCGCGTCCTCCGGCGGTGCATGGTCAATCAAGAACGTCCTCCCGGGGACCTACACCCTAACGCTCTACAAAGGCGAGCTGGCCGTAGGCACACGCAGCGTCACTGTCAGCACAGGGGCCGGAACAGCCGTCAACACCATGACCCCGACAGACCCATCAGACACAACCGCGATCTGGCGAATCGGCGACTGGGACGGCACGCCAGCCGGATTCCTCAACTTCGACAAATCCCCAATGCTGCCGACCTACATGCACCCGTCAGACGTGCGCATCTCAACCTGGGACCCAGGCAACTTCATCGTTGGCACATCAGCAACAAATTCGTTCCCAGGGTACATGTGGAAAGACGTGAACAACGGCCATGTAGTATACTTCCGACTCTCAGCGGCGCAGTACGCGTCGGCGCATACGATCCGGATCGGAATCACCGAAGCATTTATAGGCGGACGGCCGCAGATCAGTGTGAATTCATGGACGTCTGCGGCGCCGAGTCCGAGCACGCAGGGCTCCACGCGAAGTTTGACTGTTGGCACCTATCGTGGGAATAACGTGGTGTTTAGTTATGATGTTCCAGCTAGTGCGTGGCTGCAGAGTACGTCGGAGTGGCAGGTGTTGACGATCAATGTGATCAGTGGAAGTAGTGGCACGGGGTATTTGAGTCCGGGCATTAGTATTGACTGTGTTGATATGATTTAGGCAGTGATTGGGGAGTTGACGTTTCCACAGAAAGTGACAGAAATCCACCCAGTTGAACCCCTTAAAAGCGCACGGATCTCATTTGATGCCTGAGGCCACAGGATTGGCCGGTAAAGTTGCCGTCCGATAGGCACACGTGATGATAGCTGGCATGCGGCAGGTGGGCCGAGGACCAACTCTCCGTTGTCGGAGGACTGTTTTGAAAGAAAGCATACCGGGTCCAAATTATCATGTTGATACAAATAGGTCTGTTCATTGAGGATATATTCTGTCTTGGTAGTGGCGAGATACGAGTTAGGGGCGGTGTTGTTGATTTTCGCCTTCAGTCAAAACGTCCCGGACAATGATATATATTTCCGCTTCGCTTGACCTCATATTCTAGCAGTTTAACTCTATACACCAATGCACTATGCTTGTGTCAAAGATGCTCACAACTTCTCTTTATGCTCCAGCGCATCATCCGCAGATAGGATTCCATCCGACTTCTTCTCACTGGGCTCTTCTCCCAGCAAGGCCAACAAGCCAATCTCATGCTCAATGCGTCGCTTGAGGGCCTCGTCTTCCATGGCCATAGCCCCCGATCCAAACAATTCATCCATCTCTTCCAATGTGCGGCCTTTGGTTTCGGGGACAAGGAACCACACATACAAAACACCGATGGTGGTGACGCAGCCGAAGAAGATGAAGGTTCCATAGCTAGAGGCATCGATAAAAGGGGACGTGGAGAGACCGACAGCAAAGTTGTTGAGCTGTACTAGTTAGCGCGGAAGCGTGAAAGGCTGAAAGAAGCTGCCTACCCAGTTGCTGCTGCCACCAATACTAACACCCTTGGCCCGCATGCTCAGTGGAAAGACTTCCGATGTGACAATCCAGGCGACCGGTCCTAGAGGTCGCTTTAGTTAGCAATTCATCTAAGCGATGGTATGCTCAAACTCACCCCATGAATAAGCAAAGTTGATGATGAAAATCCACACAAACACAACAGCCACCCAACCTGCCGCCTTGTGGTTGTCAAAGTCGCCCTGGTATGAGCCGATGATGCCAGCAACAATGAAATGGCAAACGGCCATTCCGATACCACCGGCGATCAGAATTTTCTTCCGACCGATGTTATCGACCCAAAGCACGGCGGGGATGGTGAAGACAAATTCGAAGATACCCGCGACTCCGGTTGCCAACAAAGAGGTTGTGTTACCTCCTAGCTGGAGCTCCTTGAAAATCTGAGGACTGGGGATCGTTCAGCGAGGACTCGGAAGAGCAAGAGACGCGTTCTACTTACGCATAGTAGTTGATACTGCATTCGTGTTAGTTGGGAAACTAATACAGAGGAGATGTTCGGGAAGTCGACTTACGCATTAATCCCGTTCCACTGCTGGAAGACCATGACCAAACACTAATTCTCATGAGCGACGTGATCTAGATCGAGGGAGGAATGTGACTTACTGCAACAGAAGTGCGTTTGAATAGCGACTTATCCGTGATCAAAGAGGCATAGTCCTTGACGCCAATCATGAACCGACTCTTGAAGGAGCCATCCTGATACTGAGGATATTTCTTCGCAGCAGTTTCCACCTCAAACATGCGCAGAGCCTTGATCTCCAAGAACTCGATGCGCACCGAGATATCGTCAACAGAAGCGTCACGCAGACGGGCTAATGTGGTTAGGCATTCTTCTTCCCTTCCTTGATTCATCAAGTGTCGGGGTGACTGCGGCATAAACATCATCATTCCAACAGCAAGAACAAGAGCAGGAAGAATCTGGATGCAGACGGGGATTTCCCACGCCGCGATCGATTGACCCTCGCCGGTTCCTCCGATGTAGTTTGTGCCATAGCCGATCTGCAAGAGTTGGTAAAGTCCTAATCTGGCAACGTGGGGACCTTGACTTACCCAAAAGCTAGTCATGATGCCGAAGGTAATTGCAAGTTGCTGCACCGCTACCAAGGAGCCTCGGATTTCGGGAGGAGCCTGAAACCATCAATATCCGGCCATCGTCAAAAGTCCAGTAATCCCACATACCAATTCCGCATTGTATAACGGCACGATCATACTCAAGTTACCGACACCCAAACCTGTCACGAACCTACCGGCGTAGACATAGTCGGGGTTGATCGTGCAGGCTTGAACAATGACACCGACACAGAAGATAACCACGGCGATGACGACGGTAACCCGTCTGCCGACCGCATCGGCAAGGTATCCATTGATCAGAGTACCCAGCCACGCACCCAATTCGAGAATCGCCGTGAGCATACCTTGTGCAGTCGAGGGTTTTTCGGCATATCCTTGAGTCTAGAATCTGTGAGCGGTGGGTGGGAAGTGATAGCAAAGTTTTGTTATATTTACCGCATCGATGAAAGATCGCATGGTGAGGATCTGAGCGAACATTCCCTGGTTATCTATTTCTGTTAGCAGAGGCAGTACGAGGATGATTGGCACACATACATCCATAGACCAATCCACCCAGCGACGCGAAAAGAGCAATGCCAAATGTCTTTTTGCTGCTGAGAAGACCGCGCCATCCAACTTTACCGCCAGCGAGCTCTGCTCGCTTGGCAGAGAGGCCCTGACTGGCAGCTCCCCCAGCCATGATGAGATTATGGAGTTCGAAGTCGGATGTCTTGGAAGAAACGGAAGGAAAGGTAAATTGTACAATCAAATCATGAGGGGAAAGAGAGAATGAAAGGCGAGAAAATACGCGGAGGAGCGCGACAAGAAATACCAAATTCCCCTAAGACCAACCCTGCTGCTAGGTACTAGCAATGTCTCGTCATCTCACGGACCGGGCTACCAAAATGTACGACCGTGCCATGATGACTTGACCGAGCCTTTCGCTTTTCGGCAATGATCAGAGGGTGCATTTATCCAGGATTCATCCGAGCCCATGAATTCCCCGGCTGTTTGACCCCGTGGGGCCAGTCGGAAGGCCGGGGATACTGACTGATGGGTATTATTGTAGCAGGTGAGCTACGGAGTACATGACAGAGGATTCGGCTTACGCCCGGCAACTGTCAGTGCCGAGAGGGAATTCAGCCGGCCATCGATAAGCTTCGTGGCTGGCGCCTTGAGTCGCTCAAGGCGCCTTGGCTGAGGAATGGAAGGGATCAGGATGGACAGCAGGCGCGGAAGAATTGCTGGAAAGTGGAGGTGGACGAGTTTACCACACTCTGTGGTCATATCGATGGGAAACAAACACCCAATGAGGGAGTTTGTTGATGATGGAAGAAGAATCTGGGGATAACAGACAGGGAGGGGGAAAAGGAAAGTGGAGAGGAAGGGAAAAATGTGGAGAGCGGAGGAGAAGAGTGGAGGGCCGATGACATAATGCTGCCTATTTATCCGCCATTCTTCCGATTGACTGATGGGATAGCATGAAGAATAGAAGGCCATCTATGCTCCGACTGAGAGATGGAATCCCACCTTCTTCGTTAAGGTACTAGATTAATTGTGTGCTGTGAGTCTACTCTGGATGTGACAGCGATCTAATCCCGGAGGACACAAAACCTGATACTTTACGTATGTCTGAGCCATATAGGCCAACTAGGCTTATCAGGATGGACCTCACGCCTCTAGATGACAGTCGCAGAAGGGATTCTGCGTATAATTATGTCGCGACTAACTTGGCCCATAGGTCAATCGAAAGCCGTTTGGCCCTTTCTCATACTACCAGCCAACCTCGGTTCTTGACTACTATAATTCGTTCTCAACTCTACAAGTCCGGCTTGATACGGCTATGGGACCCAAAAACGGATAGGAGATTTGCGAGTAGTCGAGAAGACGAAGATAATTCGAGAATCTGCCCACAGAGAAAGGTGATATTGGAATTGAGGACTGGCCGGTAGTAACTCAATACGGCTCAAGAATTATAGGTAGGTAAATTTCCTGCCGCTTTCTATCCTCATTAGTTAATGATACTCTTAGCAATCCAAAACAGGAAGTCCCAAAATGCCTCAAATAAAGAACTCCTTTCTCACCTGGCAGAAATATCCTATTTCAACGGATTGACTCCCGCCATCCAAACGACCACTCTGGTGAACCGTCCATCCTCACCGACGTCAAAAAAGTTGCAGTTCTGCATGTCATTCTTCGTCCCATCCTCTAGCTCTCCGGTATATGTGTGCTCCGTGCAGACCTTCCGGGCCCGCTCGTCGACGGTGATATGCCGAACGTCATGACGCATTGTTTTCGACGATCCCATGAAGTTGATGAACATGGAGCGGAGCTCAGCCAGGCCAGTGACTGTCATGTGGCCAGTTTGTACAGTGAAGGTAGCATCGGGGGCGAAGTGGGAGAGGACAAGGTCGAGATCCCTGTTATCGACAGCGGCGAAGTAGGATTTTGCCCTGTCGGCGAGGCCGTCGTAGCTGAGGGTGAGGGGTTGAGACGCCATGTCGAGAGAGGATGTGGTTTGGGGATATGTATGATAGGAAGTAAAGAATATCGGAGAAGGCTTCCGAGGGAGGTGGTTAAATCCAAATTTTACGAGGCAGTGGGATAATATTTTTAGGTGAGGGCCTGAGGGGTCGTGTTTGTTCTTCCCCGCTGTGGATTCCGAGCTGCACGGCCATGTGGATTTCCGTGCTTAGTCTCCCGGCTCCCGGCTAGTGGTGCGCTCCCTGTGCTTCCTGGACGAGGGACTCGGATACGTCAGGTAGGCTGGTCTTTTATACGACAAAAGTCCCTTTCTCAACCGAAATGCCACATGCTGTTGCTCTTCGCCTTTACTCATGATAATGCGCGGGGATATGGTTGGAATGGTCGGTAAGAGGGGAACAGTTGGTACATTGCCCTTCAATTATTTACAAGTTAACTTATACTCGCTTGCAAAGAAGCAATGAACCAGCACCTCATCCATTGTAGCCTCGATTTCCGAAGACCTGACCATCACAGTACAACTAGACCAAAAGCCTACTGCAACAAAGGGAAATCCCATTTCACCCACTCCTCGCGATCAAACTCCACTCCGGGATAATTCTTCTCTACCGACGTGTTCACCTCCTCGCCCAACAAGAACCGCCTGACATATACATCCAGATCATCTTTCTGCTGATCAGGAAATGCACAGTGCGAGTGATCCGTCGACAACGAATACCCCATATGATCCGACACCCCAAGCGCATCCCACACTAATTTCGCCGTACTCATACACCCCAACGAAGACCACGGCCCCAGCCACTCGTAGCCAACATTATCAATCGACAAGAGCGCTCGCGGAGCAATCAGACCAGCCAGCATATGATGATCAAACGGCAGACGATTGACCTGATCAACATAGGAGTTGAAAGCCGACGAGAACCAAACATTCTCCTGCACGATCTGCCCAGCCGTCTGCACATTCCCCGACCCGCCGTCTTCAGCCTCGCAGAGACGCCAGCAACCTGATCCACCGGCTCCCGATTCTTGCGGAACAGTAAGAGCAATGCGGGAATCGAATGCGCCCGCCACGAGTGCGCCTTTGCCGTTTCGTGAACACCCGGTGACGCCAACCTTCGTGGTATCAATCTTAGCAGACGGGGTAGATTCCAACGCATCGAGAATGACAGAAACACCCCAGGCCCAGGCCATCATCGCTCCGGCGCTATAATCACTACCATAGAGATCATAGAACAGCCCCTTCCCACGACTACTCTGGTCAGTCTGCTGAGCGATGACCCCATTGTCGAACGTGATAGTAGCGACACCCCCCGGAAGAGGAAGACTAAGTCCGCCGTAGGCGATCATTGCCGGGAAAGGTCCCTCGCCAGCACCAGAGGGATAAGTGATCGAGACATCGAATGCGATCTGTTTTGACCCCTCGGACACGGTAATGGAGAGCTTATTCTGAGACAATGAGGCGCTGATGTCGGATGGGGTAGGGGGCTTAGTGCCTAGTTCGACCTGTTGGAGGAGGCTGCTGATGTGCTGTCGGCGACACTCCCAATCTTCCTTTGATGTTACGCGGTCGGCTCTGGTTACAGGGTACCAGGAAAACGGGTCAGGGAGTGTGGACGTGACATTGAGCTCAGAGAGAGGAGGGAGATCGGGACATTGAGCGATTACTATACATGATTGTTTTAGCTGAGCTCATATACATAATCTAAACGTAGAAACAAGGGAATGTGTCTACCTTGAACGCAAACAAGTGTTATGATCGTTAGCCAGGCGAGCATGTTGGTTATGGATGTCGGCGCTGTTAGTATTTTGAACTCATTTCGTCTTCCGCTGTGCGTCGCTCTTTATACCTGTTGGACGTGTTGGCGAGATCAGGACCAAGGGTGAAGTTGCTTCTGAAACAGCAATTAGCCTAATCTCGCAGTATGCGGTCTTTCATTGTCACAGATATTTAGGATAAACGCAATGCAGGGAGCGTTGGTTGAAGAAGATAAACCTTTTGTGCTCAGCCTTGCCCACTGAATGATATAGAGGCTAAAGACCCCAGTCGGGAAATCAGGATAGCCTAATAAATCAGGCACCGGACAGACTATCCGAGTCGGCGGCAGCTGCCGTCCGCTGGTACATCTGTTCGAGTGACTAAAATACTAAAACCAAGTGTCTTTTTATAAGAGTGTACTGACCTTTCATGCTGGGCGTTATCGTAGGTGCGTAGCGATCGCCCGCGGACTCGAATAGGAGGGTCAATAACCGACTGGTCATTGGAAAGTAGAGAATTAGAAAGCACGATAGGACATAAGTAGGTTCATAATTCATTCATTCATACATGTCGCACTGATGGAGACATCATAATCTCGAATAAGCCAGAGCGTGCTGTTCTACAAAGTAAAAATGCCCAAAAAGTGGACTTGGTCCCTGGAAACCACCTATATCACGGAAACCTTTTCCGGCGATGGATGCAATTTTGGCCATCCTCTCCTAACTCTTCTCCTTCTGGCGCTGATGGGTATCTATAGCTTAAATCGAAAGTTCACACTGCCCGCCCATTGCACTTTGAACTGCTTTCAAGCAGCCCATGCCTCGTGCAGGACCTTCTGACCCCGGGCTAGAACCCGAGATGGCTCTTCGCCCAGCCACTCGCACTCCAAGCGATCAAGGTTGGCCTCAATTTCCCATGCACGACCGCCCTCAACATACATCGATGTGCCGTTGAGCGAGTCGTCGGAAAGCACACCCGCGGAGACTTCGGCGACCTCTTCAGGGGTGCTGACAGGCAGGCCTTCCTTGGCCCAGCGGTCATGGACCTTCTTGGTGAGGAGCGTGCGCGAGTCGGTCATCCAGGGACAGATAGTGTTGATGCGGAGGTTGTGCTTGTATGGAGAGGGGAAGTACGGTCGCAACGAGCGCATCAGCCCCTGGACGCCATGCTTTGCAGCCTGGTAAGAAGACACTCCCGCCGTCTCTTTGAACCCGGCTGCGCAAGAAAACAGCAGGATAGAGCGGTCCACACCGGGTCCACGGTTATGACGGAGGTAGACGCTTGCGACGCGAGTCACGTACATCGAGCCAATGAGGTTCACGTCAAGGTCCTTGGTAGAAGGGGCCTGTATATCGAAGTTAGGTTTCATTGAACAGATAATTGGACGCTCTGATAAGAGGCATACCTGCCGAACAGACACCAGACTCAGCTTCTGGTCGAACCAGTTCTCACCAGTATCCATGCTACCGGCGGTGACGACGACATGGTCAATCCGCCTGTAAGTTTTGAAAGCACGGTCAAACAGATTTACCACCTCCTGGTAGTTGGTCACGTCAACGTGCTGGAAGGTGGCCCTAGCCGGCTTGGGTGGCAGAGCCGGGTCAGAAATGGCAGGCCATTGCTCCACGCACTTCCTGCTCAGAGCCTCTCCACGGGTGTCATCGATATCACCAATTACCACATAAGCGCTATTGCGGCAGCAGAGCTCCACTAAGCTAGCGCCGATGCCGTTGGAGCCACCTGTATCGGGGTGAGTTCAAGCTAAACACATAGCTGCAGTCATAGGAGCGAGCGACGTACCCACAATGACAATCACCTTCTCGAACAGAGCATCCCGATCGACATCAGGGGTAAACTGGGTCAAAGAAGAGAGAGAGCTTGAGGAAAGGGCGGGTTCTGTAGGGGCAATCATGATGAAGGGAAGGATCTTATGTTGAGTGGGTTCAGAACAGAAAAGGTCAAGGCTGGGGAAGAGGCGTGAAAAGTATGGAGAAGTGAAGGTGAGATACAGGCCGACAAATGGGGGCAGCCACGGCCTTTTTATCCACGAATTTACAGCACCTGTCTCCCGATGCTGCGCCGACGCACTTCATTCTCACCCTCCATTAGCTCTTGTCGAGCGATATCACGGCCGGAGAGGAGCCAATCATCAATGGAGTCATGCAACCGGAATTTCTCGATCCCTGGGTCTTGGTGGAGCATGGAACAGGAGGGCGTTCGGGCCACTTTCGCGTCGGCGTAGCTACATGTGCATCAACTAAGGACTCTGTAATCTGTAGTGCTGATGCGAGGACCTGTCAGTGCATCCGTCACAATCCACAGTGGATCAATCGATCGGCAGGTTGTGCGGGGGAGCGAGACGACGCCTGGAGATATCTGGGGAAGGATATGCGAGTTGCATGATGCGGAAAGGTTTAGAAGGGAGACGGAAGAGAACGCGAGGAAGAAATTAGAGATGAAACAAATCAATGCAAGACAACCGGTTTTGATTGATGGAGGAGTTGACGGAAGTTGGCTCGGATGACGAAAAGACGAAGGAAAAAGAGGCAGCCCGACGGTGCCTCAGGCTCTCCGAATCACGCGTTCCCCTCCTTTCGCTTTCTCTCGTGGTTCCCGTCCCTCCCCAGCAAACAACCTGCAGCCCTGACCCTGCCATCACCGGATCGGGGAAAATTCACTCAGCCATTCGACTTTTTACGAGGTGTTTATGCAGTAACCATCGCATCCCTTGCCGTCTTTCATCAGAGTCGCAAGCCTCCCGAAGACAAGCCCTTCGTCCAAGACTGTCGGAAAGGAGGACTGGCCGCCTCAGCCGGTGCCACCCCCGTTAGCCCGCCAAATGGCGTTCGAGTGCAACCATGCAGTGTAGCTAAGGAGAGTTTTCCGTTTCCCCAGGGGTCGAGTCGACACAAGAAGTCAATGCCTCACACCAAGAATGGCGAGCTGATCCGTCGCCTGTTGTGGTTACCGAGGTGCCTTACGATTGGTGGTATGCGAGGTTTGGCAAGCAGCCCACGCGTCATTCGTGCACGAATCAGATCAGATGAGGCACATGTCTCTCTCGTTGACTTGATAGCCCAGGATGGCGGTGCGTTTGCTGTTGCGCTATCCTCTCTATAACAGCATTCCGGCAGCCACTACTGCAAGTGCCAAACCAGACGATTGTGCACTAACCATTCACGTCCTCGTGCAGAGGATTCCCTGTCTGCATGGTGATGGAGATGGCTTGATAGAAGTTATACGCAGTGAGACCAGTTTGCCCTCCTTCTGGTTCTTGCCCCCCTCCCCTGGGATACCATTCGATTGTGCTCTAGGCACGCCTGTATTTTACTTCGAGACCAACGCGCCATGGCTGACCGCCATTATCAACAAAAACACACTTACCTTTCGGGCGCGCGCGATGATGCAAGCGGTCTTTCAGTCGGCCAACAAAATCAAATGCCTAGAACACTAGAACAATGAGCCCGGCGTGGATGACACGGTCCAAATCGGGAGGCTCCTGTGCCCAGACTTTTGGTCGGACCAACAATTGCCCAGCGATGATGCTAGGGTTCATTTTGAAGGCAGCTTGCTCTGTCCTTTTCCGGAGAACAGAAATCCTACGGACTACGGTGCTCCGCGGACATTCCCTCGTAATCCCGGTCGGCATAATTTCGTCCCAACTTCCAGCATATCATCTTCCCTTCAAAGGAAACAACACGACGACGTGCAGGTCTCATCGGGCCATTTGGAATTCGGCGGGGGTGGGTAGGAATGACCGGTCCTCCCGGAATCACAACGATCTCTCGTGGTTCTCCACTTGCCCCGCTGGAGTACTCTACGGAGTAAGTCGTAACCTGGAGGCCTACGGAAGGAAACTCTAGACGAAGTACAGATTACAGGGCCTTTGAGACGGTCTACTCTGGTGTGCGCGTTTTCACCATGCAAACCGGTTGCGGACAAACTAAAGACACTTAAGGATTAGTTTGAGGGGAAACCGGAGCAAGCAAACCTGTCTGTTTCAGGGTGCCTCGGGCGGAGAAGTCCCACCCGTGTGGGTCCGCTTCTGCCTGCTGTTTGTCTAACCGGTTTTGCTCACGAAAGGTAGGCTTCAACCGTGTGGTTTGAATTCATTCCCTCGTGGTATATTTTACCTACCTCTAGCTACATAGAGTGGTCTAAGCCTAAATCGATTCGGTCTGTTCAGTATGGGCTTCTCGGTTGAAATCGCCATAAGAAATTTTACATCAGGCCACAAGTCAAAACTCTCCCTCTTACTAACTTTGAAGTGCTTTTTGAGTAGTATCGATTCGTGCTTTCCAGCCCTTGATCTACATCATATAGCAGTTTCATCTCATGATGTACATGATCCCCGTTCGTGATTTCTTGCTGGCCGCTCATCAATCAACTCAAGGTTCCTCGACGATCTTTGTCGAGCCATGCCCATTCTACCTTCGTGTGACTGATCATGTCTTTCCCTTCGTGAAGCACTATGATATAGACAATTTGACTATGGTTGCTTCTTTCCTTGGACTCTGGAGTCAAGGCCCGTAATCTGTGTCCTAGTCTACATGCGAGGTTATAAGTTCACCAAAGTCGAACGTGCTTGGAGATACCAAAGCCTACCTAACTGCAGTCCACGTTTTTCAGCCAGGGAATAAACCGAAGAGCTAGTTTCGACATAGGTATCAGGTATGTGTAGACTATACGCGTTCCATATGTCCCAGAGGCCAGCTGCCAAGCTTTCCGCTGTTCATAGACGTCACGATAGTCAATTTACAGAATTCTCAATAAATAACCTTGTTCCAACCTAGTAATCGACGACGGTCATTCAGTGACAAGTGTTTTATTTATTATACTTTAATAAAACTAATGCAGAATGCAAATAACATTGTCTCAGGACAGATAGGGTTTAGTAATGCTCTATTAGAATGGCACTTGAAAAACGATCTCAAGCCTGTCAATGCAGTATACACGATGGATGTATGTACCTGTAACACCTGGTTATGCCAACACGTGTTCTCGTCATGGTTTCTTTCATAAACAAATATTGCAATTGGATGAAGAAGTTCATCCTGGCATTTTCCATTTCATTGAACCTATCAGTATAGTGTACTATACTAGGTCTGGAAATGGACAGTACTACTAAGACTTCTTATTAGCCGCATGAACGATCTCTTAGGGGCTAATTTGAATTACGACAGGTTCTACCGACAATCCTGTAGATCACGTAGGAGCCCTATCGTATGTGCTGTACATGTATCACTTCTGGTCCGTGCCCTTGAACTGAAATAAAAAGCGTATAATGGTTGATGGTGAAGGTGAGGAAGCTTACGTTTATACCCTCGATGCAACCAGTACAATACCTACGTTTTCATAGACCGAGGGATAGATCTTGTCTGTTCCTGAAAGAAAAGGGCTTAGCTTTAATGACATATTTCCTACATTTGGGCGGCTCATGATTTTGCCCTGACAGCGGCAGCGACGCGAACGCAGTAAGGTGTCTCTGCGGCGAGAGCGCTTGTTAGTATACGATGTCGAGGAACGGCTTTGATCACCGATCAAAAAGATGTGGGAGTAAAAATCTAAAAGAAAATAGACACGACTCTCAAGCACGCTGAAATGCTAAATCTCAATGAAACACCTGACGAAGTGCAACCGTCTATTCTCTAATCTATGACCGTCTTGCATTTCTCGACCAATCGAACTTGTAAATGTCGCCAAAGAAAGCTCCTCAGACTTGAAGAATCTATTGGACCGCCTTCTGTTCGAACTTCTGTAGGACTCGGATATGCTCCTGCTTCAGGGCCTTGAACTCGTCGTCGAGCTGATTGTGCCACGGGTATAGAACGAAAACTTGAAAGGCGAGTGCGGACGAGGCCACTCCGAAGTTGATAAGGGAAATACCGCGCGTGATGATCATGTTGATTTGTATCTGTCAAAAACCTTCCGTTAGCAGGATAGATGGTCACGTGCGATCAAAACTCTACTTACAATTAATGGAGTGGAGAGTGCAATATAAGTGTCAACCTAGCGCTGCATGCGGTATAGTGGAATGCGATAAAAGGAGATACAGACAGACTGGAATGAACGACAGATGGTACGACTCTCACAGAGATCGTGCGATAGGAAAGAAATGAAAAGAATGGAAGATAAGAAGAGAAAATCAGGGGGAGATTGGGTGTCGAGTACAAACCTCCTGTTTTCATATGCCGCTGGGAACGGTGGGTCTGCAACGTGTCGGAGATTGTTCGGATCTGTCGGATCCGACTGATAACAGCGCGGTGCCGGCCTGCCCGGTTCTTAGCCGTTGGTCTGCACTATAAAGTCGGGTGACGGCCTCATGTCCTTCATTGCCTCGGTAATTGTCTTAGGGCGTTGTGCTCAAGTTCAGTGGCAAGACTGAGTTTCTACTTAGTTAACGCAATCTTGGGCCCAAAGTGTACAATGTTTCTATTTGTGCAAGAGGTATACTGCCATCATTGTAGGCTATTTATTCGCCATCCCTTCGGTGACTGACCGACTTCTAGGTTGCAATGTCTCGGTATAGAGACTTGTCACTTATTTATTCTTCCTATTTCCCTTTGCACATGGATGGTTGCTCAAATGTATAATGATTGCAGAATTTGCTGGAAATTCGGTGCCCTTTAGCGAACCCTATCAACCCAGCAAGATATTCGCAATGAGTGCCCCTGGGGCTATCATCGTACAGCGTTAGATATATGAGCCGACGTTCGTCACCTTCTTCACAATCGACATCCCGTGCCACCATTCGATGGTAAATATGCAGCTGACCTAATCATGTATCACGGTCGATTATTCAGATCCAGTGATCGAGAATCGTCATTCTTAGCAAGCATCGTTGTGGTTACAGGTGCTTACTCAGTGCCGGTGTCAGAGCCCATGGTTCCCATTGAGCTATTCGGCAAGCCGAGCCAGTGACCTTCCCTCGTCGCAAAGGCAAACAACTTTCTGAAGGTGGAATTGACATCATTATGTCATTACGTCATACTCCCTCCGGCCATTCCAGACCACCACATCCCTCTACCAGATTTATAACCCTCGCCTCTAAAACCAATCCTTATATAAGTTCGCATTTCAATAGAGATCAGTGACAATGAGCCGACTCTCGACGTGTCTCAACAAACAACTGGTTACCAAAAGCCTCAATATCAATCCAATTCGCTATCCGCGGATCTCCTCACCCTTTGCATCTGTGACGACTCGACTATACTCTCAGACCTACAACGGCAATATGTCGACCGAACCACCCCGCAACGAGATGGTCTACCTGCCCGGCGTTCTGTCGCCGAACCGATCTTTCGGAGTCTTTCGCAAGGTGCTGCATACGGGTCTCTACTCGCAATTCGTGGCCATGGAGGTTCCCGTGAACGGTGAGATCGGCGATGAGGTATGTATCTGCACTGCACCCACATTAAGACACCTATAGTATCTTTAGCCGGGCCTAACAACATGTCAATCCATAGAAACACACCGTCGACCAAGTTCTCCTCTTCACCTCGGGCGTCGGTAAAGCCATTGTGGCCGGAAAGGAGCAGGAAGTGAAACAAGGCGACACTGTGATTGTCCCCGCAGGCACGCAGCACCAGTTTTTGAACGTCGGATCCTCTCCATTGGAGGTCGTCACTATCTATTCTCCCGCGGAACATCACCCTCAGACAGTGCATCAGACCAAGGCTGAAGGGGATGAGAAAGAGGAATCAGGACAGGATGAGCCGGCGGAATGGAGCCAGAGAAGTAAGGCGGAGAACGAGAGACTGGGGCTTGTGAAGGTTTAATGATTTATGCATTTACCAATTCTTCCTTTAGTACAATTTTAAATGAAGTTTATGTGCCCTTGTTAGCATTTCAAGTCATCGACAAAAGGTTATGTTTCTTTCACCATATTCAATTAGCACCAGTCATATCTAGTTAAAGAGGGAGTGCCATCGCAGCAAAAGTCGAAAATCCCCTTTGCTGCCCCTGTGCTTCTCAAGCATCTGATGAGCGCCTCGAGGACGCTGGGTTCATCTCGCAGCAACCATTGACACCACTAATGAGACTTGTCTGTATTCAGCGGCATGCGATACTCGACAAATTCACATTTCGCATTCGCGACCGTGTCGTACATCCGGCGTGCCGACGTGTTCGTATGGTACGCCGCCCAGTAAAGTCTTCTACAGCCTTTCTCCTCAGCCGACTTTGCCGTAGCCTCAATGAGGGTCTTGCCGTAGCCTTTCCCGCGGAGAGACGAGTCGACGAATAGATCTGTATCACTCATCAGAGCTTCCCAAAGAGAGATGGACAGGTTGGAGGAATACCACTCAAATAACAAACATGATGCGGATTCCAAACGCTCTGGTGGAAGAAATAATGCGCCAGTCCGACGACGGCGCCCGTTTCGTTCACGAGTACATGGGCTTGCAGGTTGCCGTCCGGGTCAACGATGCGCTTGAATGTGTCTTCGTATTGGGATTGAGGTAATTCCGCCTCGCAGTGTGCAATGAACTGTTTCCAGAGACTAGCCCACGAGGCGTAATTCTCGGGTTTGAGCGTGGTGAGTGTGACGGACATATTTTTGAGCGTGAGATGCTTCAGTCTCTGGAGCTGGGGCTCCATAGCTTATATGATATTTCTGCCATGTTGAGATTTTCGGGATTGGGAATCAATGAGGCAATTATGATTTGCTACTAGCACTAGACCTAGACTGTATTTTGACATGATCACGCCTTAGCGTTCTTACGCCCTTCGCCATCAGGCGGATTGGATGGCTGAATTCGGCCCCCACATTTTGGTCTCCTAATCTCATTGCCATTTTCATTGTTGCACGTTAAATGCTACGATGAGCGAAGCTTTACGCGGTCGAGGATATAGTCTGGTAGAGTCGAAGTATTGCCTAGACCATAAAGATAGGCTACCCCCGACGCATAGGATCTTCGGCATATTTTAACCAAAAGAAATTATATAACGCCGACCATTGCTGACGGTGGGTATCTGTCTAATTGAATATTATGGTTATCATTCTCAATTTCAAGCCGTAACTAAATATCTGTTAGATCTCGCTATTAAAACCTCCTTCTCTCGAGGGGGTCATACATCCAAGTGCCTAAGTATCATAACTGTCGCCTTTTTCAACTCCATCCAGGCAGCGTATGATTTTGGACACCTATATAGCGGGATCCCGCCTGTAAAAAGATTCTCGTCCATAGTTGCGAGTTGTTGCTCGCCGACAATGGTCCATCTCCCGGGATCGAACACGTCTGGATGGCTTCCATAGATCTGACGAGAGCGCCGAATGACCTCTGGGTGGCAGACAATCATTGTATTCTCGGGGAGAAAGTTTCCCAATGCCTCTATCCCACCCTTTGGAGCCTGGGTATGTTTATAGTACGCGGTGAAAGCGCAACATCGCGTTGCTTCTTTCATCACTGCATCAAGGTATCGGAGTCTAGTTAGTTCACTCCAGTCAGGTATCTCTGAAAGAACACCCTCATTGAATGCCCTATCTATCTCGTCTTTCAGTAATGACATGAAATCGGGACGCCTCAGAAGACAGTAAAAGGTCGACACAAAGCCGGCGATGATGGACTGGAGTTTGACCTTCGCCGCATATTCTGGTGAATATCCCTTGGGAGGTGAAATAGATCCCGGTGACATTGTCTGCTCATTCTCGGTTAAGCAGCATTCAACCCTTCTGGAACCCCGAAGAGGACAATATCTCCTTCTTGACTTAGCTCTTGGGTTATTCAACGCCAGGTATTGGATGGTGGACTGTGAGAAAATGGTACTCATCCGACCGGGATAAGAACTGTCTGCTGGCAATGTCTGACAGCCCGCATTTTTCTCGACATGGTCGTCCATTGTCAGTATGTTCACAAAGTCCGTTCCAAGATAGTGCAGTAGTAATGGCAGATCCACCGCCTTGTGTGCTTTGATAGTAACGATGAAGTTTGTGACAAGGCGATCAATGGTACCTTGGTATACATCTGCGTCCTCAAGGTACTCTAGTCTGTCACGCAACAGATGGTTGCGCATACCGTGTAGTGACCTGTTCTTGTCCTCCAACCATTCTTGTGAAGAGGTTCTATTATCGCTCGGAAACAACTAGATTGATTAGCTCTGCATATCTTACTGGAGAAAGCTCTACCTACCTCGTCTAATCGCCCGTTATGTCGAACCAAGCGAAGAAGTGTCACATCGGAAACACTAACACAGCTCGGTCCCAACCGCACGATTCTTCCATACTTCTCATGGAGATCAACCAGGCAGTGACCGTAGCGAGATGAACGTTGAATATGCCATCGCCAGCAATCAGACAGGCCAGCGAACCAAGGCCCAGGAACCCGTCTCAGCCGGACATGGTTGCCAAGAATGCGAATAAATACCAGGAAGACCAGGAATAGTGCAGTTGCATATTCAGCCATTCTTTGAGCAAGGCTATAAGATCATTGTTTCCTGTCAAGATGCGATCATGGCAGTTGAGAAGGTTACAGTCGTCAAGATGTGTCATTAATTTCCCCCAGCCGCGTTATCCCGAGAGAAATGGCGATTGCCGAGTTGTCCCGACGTGGTGTGCGTCTTCGGGCGCGTCATATTTACGATCAACATAGATTATGAAGCAAACAGTTCTATCATAATATCACATTGGTTGTTTCTTGTTTATTTCTGAAGCTTACTACTAGTTTACGCATCTTCTAGAAAATTTATTTGGAGAAAGGAACAGTAACACTTGCGGTTTGGTTCCCGGTTCAAGTATTACCTATAGTTGGGCATAAATACCTATAGTTGGGTTCTGATTATCACTGAGATGGCAGAGATCTACAAGCTCTAGTTAAATGCTCCCCGCGGGATTCAAAGCATGGCATACTTTGAGTGTAATTATGAACGCATGTCGTCATGATACCTATACTATCAAGTGCAATAGAAATTATAGGCCTCATCAAGCTTCCCTTTCGCGTAGTCGGATTCCTGTTGATGGGATTTAGGGTAAGAGGCTGCGATGGACTTCTCGGTAGTAGGCGCACTTACCAGACAAATTTTGAACCCCGTAACAATCTCTTGCTCCTCCTCGATCAGTCTTGCTTGCTCACTGGTGATTCCCTCTTCGTCGTAGGTCTCCGCCCGGTCAAAATCCAGCCAGACCACTCTGTCAGGAGTATCTTTGACTACCATCATGTTCCTCGGTTTCGGGTCTCGATGTCGCACAAACGCTTTGTGTATTTGTCGAATGCCCGCAACGAAATTGTCCATACGTTCCTGTGTATAGATATCGAGACTGATCATTTCTAGGCCGACAATGTACTCCAGGAAAATAGCGCTTGGGAGGTATTCGTCATTCAGGAAATCTTTCAAATGAGGCTGGCATAAAGACGGGTCGAATTTCCTTACGGCGCCCAAGTAGTTGGGTACAATTCCACGGTCGCAAAGCCCACGTTCTTTCAGTCGCGTGTAGGCAGTGGACTCGAGGACGTGAATATCCAGTTCACGGTTTTCTGGTTCGTAGTATCTCCGGGGTCCTCGTCCATGATGCTTCCCAAATTAGCAGTGATCTATTTAGAGTCTTTGATGCCAGGTTGACCTACCACCTTCATGATGCATTGCTGATTGCGGACATTGACGAGAAATATGACTGAGAATGCAGAGGAGAATAGCTTCTTTAGGAAGAGAATTTCTGTCAGTTCGATATCGTCAAGTTCGTTAGCCATTTTGGGGCAGGTGCATATTTTGGAAGAGAATACGATTGCGACGCGGAAACGCGAGGAATTGAGGACTCGGATCGGCGCGTCTTGCTTCTGTCGAGGAAGGCCACGAAGAGACTGGTCGTCTACACCGACCCCTGGGAAAGCGCATGATGCTTTAGGAGCGAGGGGCTTGCTCAATCTATATTTATCCACCACTTGGTATCGGAAGACAAGTCGAGGGACTGCGGCATCTCCTCTGATGTATTTGAGGGCTGCTGTTCTGTTAAAGTCTTTGATAAGATCTAGATACCTTCACTCCAGCGACACAATCCTCATTATCGCTGATATGGCGAATGTGTTCGTGATGCCCTCACCATTAATAATGTGAACTCCTTTCTTATCGGCGTCGGGCCGACGGAGCGATCAGTCAGCAGAACGCGTGTGGGGAAGCAACTGGCGGAGACGGAGACAACAAACGCCTTCTAGTCCGTCGACTATTTGTCCCTCGACTTCCAATCCGCCTCTGATTCTGGTCTTTAGATCGGACAGGTCTGTGCCCTTACTGCGAGACTAGACCAGGATTACCTCGGCCGATCATCTATCGTCTTGCTTCCACGATAGTCCTGCAGCATCGCACCGAACTACCGAACAATCTCGTGGGGAAGAGCCTGGGGTATGCACTGTTCATTGGCGTGCTCATCAGCATCAAGACCTATCACGAACATTATAAGGCCCGGGCTTTGTTTCCCATTAGGACTCTGCGGTATGGTCGTTGCATCCCAGCGATAAATCAATGGCTCCGGGAACAGCTAAGGCCAGGATGCATCATCGATCGGACGACCGATCTAACCTCAGACGATCGATGGTGGCGTAGGTGATCGAAATAGTCACCTGCTGAGCTTGAGACTGGGATAACAGCGCTAACAATGGCCCTAGATGTAATCGATGTCGCAATAGGAAGACACGATGTGCTGGCAATCCTCCGTACCCGTGCGCCGCCTGCGAGGATGTGGGTCAAGTATGTGTATACTCGGAAGCTGAAAAGCGTGTGTCGATTCCGGAAAGGTGATACTGAGCATGGCCTTTCGCTCAATACGTGCTGATCGTCTATTCCCAGTTATTTTATCCAACTTCAGTCCCAGGCCCGCACATCTTCCCGCCGAGGTATGGAGTGCTTTTGCGTTCACAAACTATTAAGATCTGACATGATCATTGACTGTGGGCTACAGACCAGCCTGCAAGCTCGACTCCTGCTCAGCCCAGTCCCTATACCAATGTAGAAGCTCCACCGGAACGCGATGATTGGTGGTATAAGGGGACGGATCATTTATTCTTGAATCGGTCCGGAGAGCATCGTGCGTATACACCCCGGCAACCATCTGGCGTCCATCCTGACACAAGACAGAATTTGTGGGAGCTTCATCCGCTACCCACCTGGCCAAACGCCTCAATCCGACTTCAACTAATTTTGCATGGGATGTCCGCCCGCTATATGATGACCCTTCGTCACTGCGGTTATCGACGACCAGAGCCTTACCCCAGATGCCACCGTTTGAGTTCGCCAAGCGACTTTTCTGGGTACAGTACACCTATATTGGAACCATCTTTTCCTTGATTCATCCCGCAGACTTTGAGGAACGCTTGAAAACAGTATATGACCAACCACCAGACTTTTCGTCTCGGGAGTCTTGCCTAGTTTACTGTCAGGTATTGCTGGTCATAGCCTTTGGGCTGATGTATTCCGTGAATCAATGGTCGGGAGACGACGGGCCGCCCGGTTTCAAATACTTCAAGCATGCCCTACGATTCCTACCAGACATTCACGAGGAGGGTTCGATATTCTTTGTCGAAGTATTGTGCTATGTGGCCTATTACATGCAGAATCTTAATCGGCGCGATGCTGCATTTCTATATGTACGTTCATCAGCTCACTGCTGACTGCAAGTGAACGCTAACAGCGTGATAAGATCGGCCTCGCTTTGCGCATGGCCATCTCATTAGGTCTTCACCAAGAGGTCTCCGACCCCTCAATTAGTGAAGGTGATCGAAACCGCCGGCGACGAGCATGGTGGTCTGTATATAGTTTGGATCGGTATGTCGTTCTCAATCTGTTGTATTAAAGTACAATAGAGGTTGACGATCGCCAGGTTGCTGTCTGTCAAGTCAGGCAATCCCATTACGATACATGACGAGGACATTGGGATAGAATGGCCGATACCAATGGATAGGACAGCTGATGTTCCATGGCCCTCTGTAGTGCTTACCTATTATACACAGTTGTCCCGGATCTTAGGCAGAATAGGAGAAGGTGAGGACTCTCAAATCCTCTACTCGGGTAAAAGTCTCCTGACGATTGTGTTAGAAATCTATCGCAAAAAGCCTCGATCTGGCTCCAACCTACTTGCGTCTGCCCAGAGCATCACCAACGACCTATCAGAATGGCTTCAGCGGATTCCAGATCGGCTCCGAATCGACTTCTCCAGCCTCAACAGCCATGTAAATAGGGAATCGGTGTCTATCTTTCTGCACTTTTACTCTTGTGTCAACATGACTGCGAGGCCTCTGGTATTTTATGTTATTCAGCGTCGACTTGATGCAGGTGATCAATCCTCTGCGACAAGCGACTGGAAAGAAGGACTGTCGCCGAATACTGTGGCGGTCATAGACAGCTGCATCAGTGCGGCCCGGGCCACCACCGTTATTATGGATGCTGCTGCAAAGCAAAATCTTGTTGGTAGGTTATCGTGCAACACAAAACTATTGTCATAACTCTAATACTATAGAAAGCTACGTACGGCTATCTTGACGGCGAATACGTGTTTTCAGCAGCTTTATTGCTCGTCATGGTCAATGCCGCCTTTCCTCACAACGAAGCCAACGCACGAAGCATGGGAGTAGCGCTGAGTCTCCTCCGAGGTATGGCAGATCGCGGTAATGCGTATCTGGCCTCCCGGCACTCCCTTTTAATCGAACTACAATCAGCGATTGGACCTAATCACACACGGAGAGACGACCTTGCTGTCGGTACCCCTATCACGCCCAGTAGCATACCACAAGCAAGTCCGGCTACCAATGTGGTAGCAGATCAAACACCGGTGGTATCTACGGAGTGGCCCTCGCAGCAGGATCTACCGTCTATGCGCGACATCTCATTCAATTTTGACATCAACGATGACCCGGGACTGTGGGAAGAAGTGTTGGATCAAATCGATATCGATATGGATACGGACTGGATTGAGAATACTTTGAAGAAATAGTTTACTTGTCAGACAACCACCCACGACCTTTAATAAGGCTTATTAATAACTATTCGCAATAATTCCATGTTGTAGTTTACACCTATTGTGTGCCCATATACGAACTCCATTTGACGCGCTTAGCTTCGGGGAGGTCACGCTACCGATTCCGTCATTTGATCCCTTCATGTTAACATTGTCTACGCTACTTCCAACCCCTTAGCTGCAAATTAGGTCCTATATTCGTATCGCAAGAACCACAGCAGATGATACCATCGGCGACATCGGTCCGGTCCTGCCGATCCTCCGAGGCGTCGGCCCGACACGTGACCCGTGTTATCGTTATCGGGCTCCTCCCCCTCCATGGGGAAGCAGCTATTTTAACTCCGGGCATTCCCCTCCTTTAGCAATCCCACATTTCTCTGTCCCATTGTTCATCGGTCATCCTGTCATCTTCATCCATCATGGCCGGGACTGGGAAAATCACAATCTCCATCGATCGCGGTGGAACATTTACCGATGTACATGCCGTCGTTCCCGGTCGCCCTGACATCATCCTTAAGTTACTATCCGTTGATCCCGCCCACTACCAAGATGCACCCACGGAGGGTGTTCGCCAGATTCTCGAGAAGGTCACCGGCGAGAGCTTCCCTCGTGGAAAGCCCCTGAAGATGGACGCCATTGGCAGTCTACGGATGGGAACTACCGTAGCCACAAATGCCTTGTTGGAGCGCAAGGGAGCTCGATCAGCCCTCCTCACGACCAAGGGTTTCCGCGATCTATTGCACATCGGCGACCAATCGCGGCCGAATATCTTCGACCTGTCCATGGCCCGACCCGGTGTTCTGCCAGAGGGTGTCGTCGAGATCAATGAACGAGTCCTCCCCATTCATGCGGCCGCTGATAAGGACTGCTTTTCTAGCTCTCGCGTGGTGGAGGGCGTCACCGGCGAGAAATTCCGCGTGGTACAAGAGTTGGACGCCGAGGAGGTTCGAACTGAACTTCAGCGCTTGAAGGAGCAGGGTTACCAGTCGTTGTCTGTCGCTTTGGTCCATTCATTCGCCTACCCGGAACATGAGCGCATCATCGGAGATTTGGCCGAGGAGATGGGCTTCTCCGTCACTCTGTCCTCCAAGCTGCAACCCATGATCAAGATCGTGCCTCGAGGAATGTCGGCCGCTGCCGATGCCTATCTTACCCCCGTCATCAAGACCTACATCGACTCCATCTCATCTAGCTTTGAAGGCGGTCTGGACCAGCAGCGCGAGTGTCGGTTCGAATTCATGCAGTCGGACGGTGGTCTGGTTGACTTCCGCAAATTCAGCGGCCTGAAGGCCATTCTGTCTGGTCCGGCTGCTGGTGTTGTTGGCTTTGCAGCGACCAGTTGGGATCCCGCCGAGAAGACGCCGGTCATCGGTTTTGACATGGGTGGCACTTCCACTGACGTGTCTCGCTTCGATGGCCATTTGGAGCATGTGTTTGGGTCAAAGGTTGCTGGTGTCCTGATCCAGTCCCCCCAGCTGGATATCAACACAGTTGCCGCTGGTGGTGGCTCCATCCTGTCGTATCGGAACGGGCTGTTCTATGTCGGACCCGAGTCCGCGTCCGCCCATCCCGGCCCTGCCTGCTACCGCAAAGGAGGCCCTTTGACCGTCACCGATGCCAATCTTTTCTTGGGACGTCTGATGCCGGAATATTTCCCTCACATCTTCGGCCCTAATGAGGACCAGCCGCTTGACCTCGAAGCGACGACCAAGCTCTTCACTGAGTTGACTCAGAAAATCAATACTGAGCGCAAAGAGAGTGGCGAGACAGAATATACGCCTGAGGAGATTGCCCTCGGATTCTTGAAGGTTGCCGACGAATCGATGGCTCGCCCGATCCGGAACCTGACTCAGGCTCGGGGCTTCGAAACAGCTGCTCATCACTTGGCCTGTTTCGGCGGAGCTGGTGGTCAGCATGCCTGCTCAGTTGCCGCTTCGCTGGGTATTTCTCGCGTCATCATCCACAAGTACTCGTCGGTTTTATCGGCCTATGGTCTGGCTTTGGCCGAGGTGGTTAAGGAGTCGCAGGAGCCGGTTTCTAAGGACTACTTGAACTCGCAGTCAACGCTTGAAAGTCGCTTTGATGAGTTGATCAAGGTTGCCACAGAAGACATGGAGGTGCAAGGATTTGCGGCCGACCAGGTCCGGCATGAATTATACCTGAACATGCGATATGACGGATCCGATACGAGTTTGATGATTCTGAAGCCCGAGGACGGTTCCGATTTCCTGGAGCAGTTCCGAGTCCGCCACCGCCGTGAGTTCAATTTCAACTCGGAGCGGTCGGTTCTAGTCGACGATATTCGTGTGCGCACTATTGCTTCGTCCAAGGTGCGGGAGGAAAAGAGCCCTCTTGTGCAGCTGAGGGAGGCTACTCTGCAAGACGTCAGCGCCTCGCCAGATAACACGACCCAGGCATTCTTCGACGGACATGCCAGCCGCATCGACACTCCTGTCTATCTACTAGACAAGATCGATAAAAACACCCGCGTCCATGGACCTGCAATCATCATCGATAACACCCAGACAGTTGTGGTAGCGCCCGACTCTGTGGCAAGCATTCTGGAGACCTGCATTGTCATTGATCTAAAGGATCCGCAGAAGAATGCTGAGAGTGGTGCTTCTTCCGGCATTGACCCCATCCGGCTGAGTATCTTCGGGCATCGATTCATGTCGATCGCAGAACAGATGGGCCGTACGCTACAGAAGACGTCGGTATCCACGAACATCAAGGAGCGTTTGGACTTTTCGTGCGCTCTATTTTCTCCAGATGGTGGACTGGTCGCAAATGCACCTCATGTTCCGGTGCATCTCGGGTCCATGCAATTCGCAGTTCGCTTCCAGCACCAGAAGTGGCTTGGTAATTTGAGAGACGGAGATGTACTAGTTGCCAACCACCCAAGCTCTGGCGGCACGCATCTTCCTGATATCACAGTAAGTGGCTATTAACACATTTGTAGAAACCTCACACTGAAGTTTTCTAGGTCATCACCCCCGTGTTTGACAAGCCCGGTGGCAGCGAAATCATGTTTTACGTGGCGTCTCGCGGCCATCACGCCGACATCGGTGGTATCCTCCCCGGCTCCATGCCACCCAAGTCGACCGAGCTGTGGCAGGAAGGTGCTGCCATCGAAGGTGACAAGATAGTCAGCAACGGTGTCTTTAACGAAGACCGTGTCCACGAACTTCTGGTCCGGAAACCCGCCGAACACCCGGGCTGTGCTGGGGCCAGATGCTTTAGCGACAACCTGTCGGATCTGAAGGCACAAATTGCCGCCAACACCCGCGGTATCACGCTTATCCAGAGCCTCTTCGCCGAGTACGGCGTTCAAACCGTCCAGAAGTATATGTACGCCATTCAAGAAACCGCCGAAACCGCCGTACGGAATCTCCTCAAAGACCTCCACCAGCGTTTTGGCGGCCAGCCTCTAGAATCAGTTGACTACATGGACGATGGCACACCCATCAAGCTCAAAGTCACCATCAACGGCGACGATGGCTCCGCTGTTTTTGATTTCGCAGGCACCGGCCCCGAAGTCTACGGCGGCTGGAACGCCCCGATCGCCATCACCCACTCCGCCATCATCTACTGTCTCCGATGCATGATCAACGCGGACGTTCCTCTCAACCAAGGCTGCCTGGCCCCCATCGACATCCAAGTCCCCTCTCCCAGTATTCTCTCCCCAACCAAGACCGCTGCCGTCGTCGGCGGCAACGTCGTCACCTCGCAACGAATCACAGACGTAGTTCTCAAAGCATTCCACGCGTGCGCCGCCTCGCAAGGATGCTGCAACAACCTCACATTCGGCACTAATCCCAAAACGGATCCGGAAACCGGCGCCACCATCCCAGGTTTCGGCTACTACGAGACAATCGCAGGCGGCAGCGGCGCAGGACCCAGCTGGGCTGGCGAGTCAGGAATCCACGTCCACATGACCAACACACGGATCACAGACCCGGAGATCCTCGAGAAACGGTATCCGACGCTACTACGGCAATTCACTCTTCGGGCTGGATCTGGCGGCGAGGGCGCGCACCGCGGTGGCGATGGCGTTGTGCGCGATATCGAGTTCCTAGCGCCTATGGAGTGTTCGATTCTCTCGGAACGGCGCGTCCATCGCCCGTACGGTCTCGAGGGTGGAGAGGCCGCACAGGCAGGCCTAAATCTGTGGGTTTCGAAGGACGAGGGGACGGGTGGGGAGAGGGTGGTGAATATCGGGGGGAAGAATACGGTGTCAGTCAAGACGCATGATCGCGTGGTGATTATGACGGCGGGGGGTGGTGGATGGGGGAAGAAGTCTGGATGATTGCATTGGTCAAATGTATGTATGTATGTATCTACCTACGTGTACTTAGTGAGCCGCTTATTTCACCGATTTTGTGCGGGTAGTTTGACAACTACGTTTAGTTGAACATCGGACATATACTTTGTGATAGCAAATTTGGTTGATAGGGTAGTAGAGTTAACGTGAATTCTATGAACATTCACCTAAATAGTACGGCAACAAAACAGCGTAGGGCTACGCAGTGGAAGGGGATTGTCCTGACGAAGGAGTATCTAAGCTTTTATTCTCTTTGCCGAGTTCCTATACTTACGACCAGGAGCTATTTTATTGTTGTCCAATTACTAGTGACGATAGCAGCTCTAATGCTAGGCCCACCCCTATCTCTAGCCCTGCTTCTAGTGCCGCAATTGTGATTGCTTTTGTAACAACCATGGTCAAAACCTCACGCTTGGCTGATACCTCAGGCAGATAGTTAGTCTTATACCTTCTCCACGCTTAGAATTCAACATCTTTCTCGCCTACGGGCTCGCTACGTAACCGTAGAAGGGTTGCAGCAGCGTATGTCCTGCGGCAGTTGTGCTGTTCTACCAGCATTAGAAGCCATTCGGCTACGTAGTAGGGCCCCGAAGGGTCCTATACTCTGCCATATCCATATCCTTTCTGCGGCTGTCTGTTGGGGTTTGCATCAACTGGGTTTTCTCTTCCCACCAGGCTGAGCGGGCTGAGCGGTACTGAGCTATTTCTTATTCGCCTGGGCTGTTAGCTTTGATAACCCTTGCAAAAGTCGGGCTCTGTGTGGATCAGATGATAGACTAACTACACTAGCAAGGAGAAGCGGTCCAACCGCCGAGAAGGAGTCTACCTAACATGCGTTGCGGCGCAGCTGCATATTAGCCAACTCCAATATAATTGAGGGTTGCAACTGGGCTACTTAAAGACAGCCCAGCCCCCTAACCCCGCTTCTCGAGCATGCTCTCTGTTCTCAGACCTCAATCCTCTCAGTATCTGAACTCCCGAAGACTATGGAATCTAACCTCTCAACCCACACATCACGTCGCGCGAAACGATCTAAAGCTCCAGTCCAGAAGGCAACCGTGATCAAGTCCGCCGAAGTGAGTCCCAGAAAGACCAGCAACAACAACATCGACCAAGGGATCCTTGACAAGATCCAAAAATGCCTGAGTCGTGCCAGACACGCCTCCGCAAACGAAGGCGAAGCAAAAGCCGCTCTATTCCTAGCCCAGAGGATGATGGCCCTATACAACGTCACACATGCAGATCTGCTCGCCAATGACGACGTCGCAGACAAAGCGCAGTATGGAGGTCGGAGCGTGGTGTCCATCCAAAACGCCCACGACCGCACCAAGCGCGTCAGAAAAGAGACGTTTGTCGACAAATTAGCCAATGCCATGTGTACCCTCTACGATTGCAAATGCTATTCAGTGGATAGGCATGTCTCTATTGAGTGGTCGTTCTTTGGCATTGCGGCAAACACGGTCACGGCAGCAGGGGCTTTCGAAGCGGTGCATAACAAGACGCTCCAATGGGCATGTGCGTACAAGGGAGGGACGCCAACGTTCAGCTACCGCATGGGTCTTGCGGATGGACTGGTGAGTATGGCGTATCGGATCAAGCGCAGAGAGCTAGTTGAGGTTCGGCGAAAGGAGCTGGACATGATTGCCGCCAGCGATCGAGAAGAAGAAAGGCGGCGAAAGGAGGAACTTGATCGTATTCAAAGGTTAGCGCCGTTGAAAGTCGATGATGACGATAATAACAGTGACGATGATGATGATTTCGCCAATAATGACAGTGGACCGTTCATTACAAACCCCTCTGACAACATGGATGTCGACGAAGTCGGGCAGGTTAGGGATGGGGGTGGAAGAGCCGATTTCAATGAGCATGATATTGAGGTGATAGATCTGACAGAGGATGTGGACGACAACTTGGAGAGATTGATCAAACGAGAACGGCCAAAGAGCTTGAAAATGGACAATATCCGTCAACATCCGGTCAAACCCGAGCCTTCAGCTACGGCAATCAAGGACGAGAATACCTCCGCTTCTCCGTGGGCCTCTGAGATGCAGCTGGTCCGGTTCCGTGCCATGTCCGAACAGATTGCAGAAGATTATCTCAAGAAGCGAAATATCAAGCCTCGGGAGAGGAAGGCTCGGCCTGTGGTTGCTCGACACATCGATTCTTATCGTCAAGGCTGGAGGGACAGCAGCAAGATTGATATCCCACTCCCTTCTACTGTCACTTAAGATATGCACGAATGTTACTGTTTTCTTGTTTCCTAGTTAGTTAGCATAGTGGTTCTGACGTCTCACCATAGGATCCCGCCTCAAGGATCTTGCGGAGCGAGGTCCTCGTAAATGGAACACCTTCTTCCTGCATTATGGTCCCACTCATGATATTTGCAAGTATAGCAGGGCCAACATGCATAAATCCCACCTGCGGCACAGTGACGCCATATAACTGTCGGAAGATGGGTTTTTCCCCTGTGCTTGGGTGCCAGGCTGCACAGATTAGTAGTTAACTATCCAAAATGGTAGTGATTTAGGTGCAATACTGAACTTTGCAGAAGCATCGGAGAGGTTTCACAGCCGCGCGCCGCCGGGCCGCAGAACTAGACTGCGGCATATTGTACGATACTAATAATGAATTACTATTATTACTAGCAGGCTGCTGAAAACCCATTACTTTTTGATCGCCTTGTACCACACTGTCTATCTAATATACAATAAAGCACAGCAGTCTGTTCTATCACTCCTTTTCATTTCCTTTCCTTTTAGTTGCACATCCACCACACCTCCATTCACCCCCATGCCGCCAACGAATCAATCAACCTCCTCCCGCCTCCTTTTTCTCGTTACGATATCTCCTCCAACTAACTCCCATAAACAACACCGACACGAGGACCCCGAGCCCGGCAAGTCCAGTACCCAGATACAGTGCGCCCCTGTACCCGCGCAGCTCGTCACTTCCGCCGCGATTGACATTCGACTCCACGGTGCCTGCGAACCCGAGGCCTAGGGAAATAGAGTAGTTGACTGTCGTGGTAACCAGGGAGGCGGCGAGGCCTTGGTGTTGGCGTGGCATGGAATTGCTGAGGATGAGCGTGCCGGAGGGGAAGGACATGTCCCTGCTTTTAGTTAGTTTGCCGTCTTAGACTGGGGATCAGTGATATCTTGGTGTTGAGGAGAGGTGGGAGAGGTATGCAAATAGGGAAAGATGGCAGAGGGACGCAAAAGAGGAATGGAGGGTGACGTACATTCCCCAGCAAGTGATCAGACTGACTACGAATGCCTGGGCCCAGTAAGTCTGATCTACCGGGACGGTAGCGAAAATGGCCAGACCAGCGGTGAAAGCGCACATGGAACAGAACATGATGACGCTGGCCGGGAGGCGAGATAGCAGAAACCCGGTGGTCAGGGCGGCGAGGGCGCCGGAGGGAGAGGCGGCGATGAACTTGACAGTTGTGAGGAGCGGCGTGTCGCCCTTGATAACGAGCATGAACTGATAAAAGTAGTAGATGAGGATGCCGAAACTGGACCAACCCGCTGCGATGCATGCGAGCACCCAGGCGAGGTTGCCGGTGAGGACGGACTTGGGGAGTAAGGGACAGGCGGCGGAGCTCTCGATCCAGGCGAAAAGGCCCATCAGGATAAATCCGACAATCAGGAGTGCGTAGGTGTATGGTGTCTTCCAGCCTACCACAGCGGCTTGGTTCCATGCAAAATTGATCAGGATGAGGGCCGAGATTCCTGCGGCGGCCCCGAGGAGGTCGAGTCGGACCCAGAGGGGCATGGAGTCCTTGAAACGAGGCCGAGGGGTCTTCGGAATGACGAGGAGGCCGAGAACCGCAAAGAAGGAGCACATGATGCCCATGACCCAGTAACCCCAGGGCCACCAGACGAGCTGGGCGAATATGGAACAGAAGACGCCACCGACGAGGAAGCCGCTAGGCGCCGTGGCGCCGAACAAGCAGAAGACCATCTCCTTGCGGAGACCGGGCGGATAGGTGCGACCGAAGATAGCAATCGCATTTGGCAGCAGCAGGGCCGGCCCTATGCCCTGGAAAGCCCGGCAGCAGTCGAAGAAGAGCTCGTTGGACCAGACGCTGAAGCCGCCGAGCAGGGACCACAGACCGAACCACGCGAAGCCGATGACGAACATCAGGCGATGACCGAAGACATCGCCCAGACGGCCCGCGACGAGGATAAACGTGCCGACCGTCAGACTGTAGGCGGCCGCGAACCAGCTCAGCTCACCGGGACTCGACGTGTTGAAGCTCTCGCCGATGATGTAAACCGGGGCGATGGAGATGGCCAGCCCGGCCTGGGTCATGAATTGGGCCATGCAGACCACAAGGATAAACGGGACCTCCTGCCATAGCGACTTTGGGGGCTCTATGGCCGAATGCGAGGTTTCGACTCGGGTCAGCGCTTCAGGGTCATCGTTTCTCTCGGTCGGTTTCTCGTGCAATTCATCGCGCACGTCACTTTCGGAGTTACCGGACGAGACCGACGAGTCTCGGGGATCGTTGCCACGAGAAGCCTCCATCTCCGAGGACGCTCGGGATTTCCGAAGAAGTTCTCTTGAAATCGTTGCAAACCTGCACACCAAGGGAAAGTTCCAACTTTCCTCCGGAGAAGCTGCTGAGGGTTTAAGCTTCTTTAAGAATCGAGGATGGTGAAGACCCACTCGTCCCCCTTGTGTGGTCTGGAGCTAGACTGTAGGGGCGCGATCCATGGATCTGCGCCGATTCCGTCAGCGCGGACCAAATCCGCGGTGATTGATAAGACTGCAGGATTGTCTTGATTCCTGGTGCAGGGCACACCTATAAACAGGGAATTGGAAGGTATACCCTGTCGTGTAGTCGAACGACATACTCGCCTGCAGGAAGCGGTGCCTGGATTATCAAGCCCCAGAACAGGATATATATCCCGCTATACAGGACTCGCAGCGAGCCGTCCAGGCCATGCTATAAACATCCATGCTCCATCATGATGTCGCAATGCTATTTTCTTGTCTGATTCAATTGCAGGTCTTTGATATCCACATGTCTTATATCAACTCGTGCTGTCTATCACACACAATCTCCCCTTCTGTCTCTCTCTCTAAGTTTCTTGGCGAACGTAAACTGGCTCGAACATCCTGGGGCTATATGTGTACTAGGCTCGCGAATGAGGCATATGCTAGGGAGGTCCTACCGCAGCAATGGCATGAGGCTAAGATGCATCGACCCGTCATACCAGGACAAGTCCGAGGTATCCCATTGGCACTTCATTCACGACCAATTGAAGCGGTGGGAGGAAGTCAGCCGGACGTACGTTGTGTGACTTGACCTGAAACTGTTTGCTGATGGTGCATCGGCAGAGCCAACGGAGGTCCAGAATGGAATCATTTCACGACTTGACAGGAGCATAAAGGTCAAGGAGAGAGAAAGAAAGACGAGTCTACAAGAACCGCAGACCACGCTAAGCCCCATCGGGACATCCGCGGAGAAGGGCGATGACCTCATGGCTGACATAAGCTCATCACATGCCGGCCGAGCAAAAGAGACAAACGCCAAAAAAAGAAAAAGCAACAAAACGTGACTCGACGGGTTTGCTGCGTTGCTGCCTGCGTCGTCCGTTGCATCTCTCGCTTCTCCCTTCATCCCTCATGCCGACGTGGCTTGCCGCCACTTTCGATGGCAGTCAGTGACACATCACCTCACCTTACTTCTTGGAGTCCCGTCTGATCATGTTCTCCTGATCTTCTACCCCGCCGGACTTTTCCAGACTCACCTGAGCCCAGCTTCCCCTCATAGCCCCCTTTAGCAGGCTGGTCGGGGTTTTCGTCTTCCCCTCTTAATACCTTTGTTCTGCTCTGACTTTGTCAATTTCCCTATTCGACTGTCTTTCCTTTCACCCGCTGTTCATGTAATTCTTAGTTTGTTGCTCCCTACCCGCTGCTCTTTCTTCCGCGGTCGGAGTGCCATTTCCACCCGCTAGAGCCCACCATGGGGAACCCCCCAACGAGGATTATCATTGCCAGGTGGGTGCGAACTCCTTCAAATACGTCAGGATGGAATACTGACTCATTTTACAGGCACGGTGCCCGTTTGGACGCGGCCGACAAAAATTGGCATCTGACATCCCCCACTCCTTACGATCCGCCTCTCTCCTACGGCGGCTGGCTCCAGTCTCGGACACTAGGAGCGCAAATCATCAATCTTTTACAGTCGCAGGACAATGAAGAACCCTCTGAAGGAACGGGCGACCGAAATTTACCATCCTTCCGCGCGCAACCCCCCAAACGCAAACGACGGATCATCGTCCATTCATCCCCCTACCTCCGATGCTTGCAGACCGCGATCGCTGTGAGCGCGGGCATCAGTCAACACTTCCCCGAGACGGACGCCTCATTACCCCCAAAGCCTTCTGCCATCCCGAACCCAAAGACCCATACAACGGGCAAAGGCAGAGCCTCGGTTCACGGGTTCAATGCCGCCTCGGCCTTCCCCAGTCCCATTCCGAATGATCACCGTTGCCTGTTGCGTGTGGATGCGTTCTTGGGCGAATGGCTGACTTCCAGCTATTTCGAGGAGATTTCTCCACCACCGAAATCGGAGAGAATGATCACGGCTGCCAAGGCGGAACTCCTGAGACGCGACAGTATTGTCCCCGACGCAGACATAAACTACACCAAGCCAGCAGTTGGACATTTTCCCGGAGGCTGGGGCAAAGGCGACGGCTTTCCCTCCTCGGAAGAGTCCAGCAAAACACAGGCGAATCCCGATGGGCGAAGGAACCGTGCGGCTAGTCATGACACTTTGCAATCTGCCGACACACCGGGTACGCGGAGGATGCTCAGCAAGATCAACACCAGTCTCTCATCCATCCCAGATGGCCTTTATACGCCACCCACCCCCAGCTATGCCATCTCTCCGTCCGAGCCCATCCCCACCGGTTACGTTTCCCACGCGCGGGAGGCTTGTGTGAGGATCGATTATCAATGGGACAGTATGCGCGAACCTCAAGGGTGGGGCAATGGCGGCGAATATGAGGAGGAATGGAGCACTATGAACTCCCGTTTCGGTGTCGGACTCGAGCGCATGGTTTCCTGGTATTCGAACCACGACCCCTCGATCCCTTACAATCGACCGCGACGTCATTCCCAGTTCTTGGACAACACCGGCGACACAAGCTCGGGAGACGGAGAGGATTCGGCCGAGACGGTTCTCGTGATTGTCACTCACGGCGCCGGCTGCAATGCGCTAATTTCAGCCATCAAAGGGGAAACAACTCTCGTCAACGTCGGGACCGCTTCCCTCACCATGGCGGTCCTCAAGGACAGCGATAAAACCTCGACCAAGTCGTCCGATCTCGGCGGGCCCGTAGTTCCACATTATGCAAATGGAGAAAAGTCGGTGTTACACGACTACAACCTGCAGCTGGTTGCTTCGACGGAACATTTACGGCCTGGCGGCAACCCAGCAATGTCCAGCGTCTCCTCTCCCACTAGCCTAACATCCCCCACCGTGCCGTCTTATCGTAACCGCGTCACATCTCGAGCCTCTCTATCGCAGAGTCCGTTCGGTATAGGACCGACTCCAACTTCTGGGGGTGGATCGCGCGTGTGGATGATGGCGCGACCTTCGACGGCCCCTCGCACGTCCGGTGGCCTTTGGGGGTCAATGTCGGCAAAGGGTGGCGCAGACGATCTGATTCCCAACTTCGACAATGCATGGTCCGGACAGGCTGCGGAGAAGGAGAGCGACGTGAAGAAATCAACGGACTCGGAACCACCTAAACAACTGCCCCAGAGAACTCTTTCACAGCGAGGGCTTTGGGGAAGTGCCCCTCTGAACAAAGACGCCGAGACAGGCGTTAAACGACGATGGACAGTGACGGAACGACGAATATGAAAACATTTGCTCTATACCAATTTTGAATTTCCCCTTGTGCGAGGCGTTCGGGTTTTTAAAAAGGAATCTACATGGCTGACGGCAAGATCAAGGCTGGGTGCGTGGATGAATGAGACTCTCATGTATAACAAAATACCCACTGATTGCTATGCGGCTATGACTTGCTATATCCACTCTACGATTAGAACTAGCTGAATGTATCAACTGGATTGAACATTGGTTCGAGTATGCTTCATGTCCATAATTCGCGTATGTCACCTAGGCCAGTAAGTCCAAAGACTTAGGCATCAATGCATGCCTCGCTGCCTCCAGAATCAGGCGCCTGTCAGGCCGGTCATCTCCCGGCTCGTGATTGGCCGATCTGCCCGGGTGCCTGCATGGCGGGATGTTGATGCCTGAGGCGACAGTGACGGTAAGCTGATCCCCGGATTGTCTGCCGCCTCCCTTTCCTCCTTTACATCCCTCCCTTGATCACTCCTGAACACATCATCATGTCTGCCGTCGAGAAAGACGGCCTATCCATGACCCATGCCTGCGAGCGGACAGGAACCCCGGATCTCCGTCTAATTCACTACAATGATGTTTACCACGTGGAGTAAGTCGATCGTCCCGCGGGGTAACAGCTGGCTAGCTGGCCGGCTCGAATGCTAGGGGCCAGTTCTCTGAGTTGACATGCATGCTAATGCCCTTGCAGAGCAGGATCCGCAGAGCCTGTTGGCGGCGTATCTCGATTCCAATCCGTGATTAACTATTACCGATCCGACGCCCGATTCGCGGGGCAGCCGGATCCCCTTACCTTCTTCTCCGGCGATGCCTTCAATCCGAGCCTCGAAAGTACTGTGACCAAGGGGAGGCATATGGTGCCGTTCCTGAATAAAGCCGGGACGGACGTGGCGTGTCTAGGGGTGGGTGGAAAAATAGAAGATGTTGTTATTGGGATCCGACTGGCTGACATCTGCAGAATCACGATCTTGACTTTGGTGTTGCACAACTGCGCCACCTGCGCAGTCAATGCCGCTTTCCGTGGCTGCTGGCGAATGTTCTCGATCCCGCGCTTGGCGAGGATGTCCCTATCGCGAACTGTGAGAGAACGGTCATGTTGACCTCATCTACTGGGGTCAAAGTGGGAGTAATTGGCTTGGGAGAACGCGAGTGGTGAGTAGGCTCATACTTCAATGTTGTACTAGGGGCTAACTGTAATTGCAGGCTAGGAACGATCAACTCCCTCCCGCCCGATCTGATCTATAAATCTGCCTCCCAAACGGCCATCGAGCTAGTTCCGCGTCTACGAGAGCAGGGTGCCGAGATAATCGTCGCCGTCACCCATCAGCGCGAACCAAACGATTATAAGCTGGCGAAGAGCGTCCCGGAGGGACTGATTGATATTGTTCTTGGAGGCCACGACCATTTCTACGGTCATGCGGTGATCAACGGCATCCATGTTTTGCGGTCGGGGACCGACTTCAAACAACTGAGTTATATTGAGGCCTGGCGCAAAGAAGGCGGATCTGGCTGGGATTTCAACATCGTTCGGCGGGATATGTATCAATCCATTCCCGAAGATCCTTCTACGGTGACGCTGGTTGACAAACTCACGTCTAGTTTGAAGTCCAAGCTTGAGAAACCTATTGGATACACGGCACGGCCGCTAGATGGGCGGTTCTCGACGGTTCGACAGAAAGAGTCCAACCTAGGCAACTTTGTCTGTGACCTGATGCGATTCTTCTACAGCGCTGATTGCGCCATCATGGCCGGTGGAACCATCCGAGGTGACCAAATCTACCCTCCGGGCATCTTACGGTTGAAAGATATTCTGAATTGTTTCCCGTTCGAGGACCCAGTTGTTCTGCTGCGTGTGTCGGGCCGCGCATTGATGGACGCCTTGGAGAACGGCGTTAGCCTGCTTCCAGCTTTGGAAGGGCGTTTCCCCCAGGTATCGAACATCTCGTTCAGCTATGATCCGTCCGGCCCACCGGGATCCCGCATCAACTGGGCCAAAGTTGGAGGCGCGCCTATCCAGTTCAATCGCACTTACACCATGGCCACACGTGGCTATATGGCCCGCGGAAAGGACGGCTTTGCATCATTGCTCGTGAAGTCCGCTGGTGGAGAGGTAGAAGAGATCGTGGACGAGGAGAGCGGAGTCTTAGTGAGCACTCTGCTTCGGCAGTACTTCCTGAGTTTGCGAGTGATGGGCAAGTGGCAACGCTTCAGTAAAAGCATGACACGGCACTGGACCGACGTGCACAAAAACCTGCACTCAAACGGATGGCTCAAACCGGCCTCGTCCAGCACGTCTCCGGTGTCGGAGAAAATCCCCTACACGCTGCGGCGCCCGTCGTTGAAGCGCAGCAAGCAGTACCACTACGGACGATTCGCCGATGTCGACAAGGACAGCGGGACCGATAGAAGCGGCGAAGACGAGGACATGGACTCTGATTCGGACACTGACCCGGACATTCTGACCTCTCCGCAGCCGACGACCAACTACGTGACGCTGCCGGCGCGGTCCTCGGTCGAGGAAGAACACCGACTGCGCATCGCGCGATGGGCCACGCGGAAATGGATGCGCAAGGCTGGATTGCAGCCATCCACGGTGGAAGATGTCGACGAAGGACCAGGCGTCACGCCAACTTGGACACCAGGAATTGCGCCCCGACTAGAGGGACGGATCATGATCGAGGGACCGAAATAAATTGACTTGGAAGAACAGTATGACTTACGAGATATGATTATAGTTGATAGATGTGAACAGAGTGCATTATAACAAAGCCCCTCCCCCTTTTATGTCCTTCTATACAACGGATCCTCCAACCCCTAGGCTAGAAGGCGGACTTTGTAGCTGTTTCCGGACTCGGCGTAGCCGTATAGGGCTGGGGGCATTTTATTGGGGTGGCAGTAGTATTATTTTCGAAGGGGAGGCTGGAGGGGAAAAGATAGATCGCTAGAAAGTGTGTGTGTGCGTGCAAATGAGCTACGTGCATAGTCACGGGCCAATGAGGGGTATCATATTGGTTGAACCTAATGTGTTTACGTAGTTCACACCCTACCCACCAGGGTCCACTGAATAAGCCACCTGTCCACGATCTGACTGTCTATCCGACTACTTATTGACATTCTGCCCGATTGAGCCATCAATAAGAGATGCATTTCCCCAGTAGATTGATTACAGCCAATCAGCTGATGGAGCGAGATTCGGCTCGACCCGTCACCCGCTAATCCCTTTACGGCAGCTCTAGAGACCCTCCGATTTCCTGCCTGAGTCCTGTGGCATCGACATACCTGGCTTTTTGCGATAATTTGTAAGCCGACAACGCTAACTTGCACTTGTTTTGATCGCCCAGTATCTCGACCACTGAGTGTTTCTGTTTGTACTGCCTGAAGTTGCCGCGGGACGATCACGTGCATCGCTGATGACGTCGCCAAGCCTTATGGAGTATAAGACGTTTCTCCGCGGACAGCAGTTCACATTGCGTCCAACTACCCGTTGATCTCTATCAAAGTACACCGACGATGTCGTTGCAAGGATCTACCGTGCTCATCGTAAGCATGCTCTTACTATTCATGCAATCTTCACTGCTAAACAATATGCATACACACAGACTGGAGCGTCGATGGGAATCGGCGAAGCAATCGCCCACTCCTTCGCGCAAGAAGGCGCCAATCTGATTCTTTTCTCCAGATCTGAGGTACGCCTTGCTTCCTGCAACTGTCACTATATACTAACAGTTTGCCAGGACAAACTTCAAACCATCGCATCGGCCGTGCAAAAAGAGAACCCGTCATCCAAAGTTCTCGTCAAGGCCGTTGACATCCAAAGCTACGAGGCCGTAGAAGCAGCCGTGAAAGTAGCCGTCCAGGAGGTCGGCGAAATCGACATTCTCATCAACAATGTCAGTTATTCGCCCTCTTTTCTCCCCATCACCTCCCTAACAGATAGAATAGGCTGGACTGGCTCTTGGCGCGCCCTCAACTTTCTCCGACCTCAAAATCAGCGACATCCTGGCCATGAACAACACCAACATCAACGGCCTCATGTTCACCACCTATGCCGTCCTAAACGCATCCATGATACCTCGAAAGGCCGGCACCATCCTCAACGTCACCTCGGTCACGGGTCTCGAGGTGCCCCCGTTCCCTGGAGAATCCGTCTACCACTGCAACAAGGCGGCGCAGGAGGCGTTCACGAACGCGCTCCGCAACGAGCTCTGCGGGACGAATATTCGTGTCTTGGCGCTGCGGCCGGGATGTGTGGCCACGAACTTTCACTCTTTACGTGTGGGTCATGATAAGGAGAAATATGACAAGTTTTTTGAGGGTTATGAGTATGTCCTTCATATTTCCATTTGTTTCCGAAAGAGGGTCACCGATGCTAATATGTTGATTCTAGGCCGCTCGTTTCGCAGGATATCGCCGGCGCAGCGGTGTATATGGTCAAACAGCCATTGAATGTCTCGGTGAAGGCGATGGATATTGTTCCTTCTGGTGAGTGTTTCCTGGATATTGGACTTGGTTCGTGAGCTGATTAATATAGCGCAACGATCTTTGACTGTGTTTGATCGGGATTGGAGTGCACGGAATGCGTGATTTCATAGACATTATGAGGTAGACAAAGAACGAAAGTGCGTGCTTTGTAAGTTGAATTTCTTTACTATCTTCTTTCTGGCAGCCAGGTTAGCTGAGTCAATATGATGAATTGGACCAGACCTTTCCGCGATATCTATTTAGAAAATAGTTGTCTTTCAAGGGTTTACAGCAATGATCTTATAGACTCTGCAGTACGGTTCTACACAAATCGACATGATTGAGTTGAATAACAATGTACCTGTAGACCTTGGCGCCGCGGTTCTGGATAGTTGTATACTTTCTATACTATTTTTAGTTGATAGGACTAATTACTTTTATATAGTCCTTCTATCTTACTCCATTCAAGGTTTCATACCTATGGGTCTTATACTAAGCATAGCCTTCTCAGTTATAGGCAGTCAGTTAATACAGAGATCCCCACCCAGCAGTGCCATCACTTCCCATGGACGATCCTTGTGTCTCGGTTGAACTGTAGATCCGACGTAGATCGGTCAGAATTGTACTACTTCAGATCTGGGAACTAGTACTCAACTACCTGATTTGTGTCTTCGAAGCATGTTTTTGTTGAGAGCATAATTTCGGCTTCTTGGGTCCAGTGGATATTATGATGTGGGGGTTTCTCGATTGTCCGAACAGGGGGCAAGGCTAAGTTTAGAACGTATGACGTGTACATGTATAGTAGTCAGTAACTACAACACTCCGACTTGCGCGGGTCATGCCCTGTTGGTAGAGCATCAATCTGCTGGCTAGTTAGGATCAGGGTCATTAGCGTGGAGGAGCTGCAGCGGATCCTGAACGGGCCGACCCTTGAGAGCTTCAATTTGCAGTGGAGAGTCCAACCCATCCTGCATGCTGCCTGCATGCTGCCTGCATGCTCCCTGCATGTAACGCTGGAATGTCCTTTTCAGACTTCCGAACCCCTCATTTAATCTAAATAGATTGGACTACCCCTCACAGCGCAGGTCTCGAACTTCCAACCTTTCGCCACAGGATGACACCCTGTGATCTTTACCCACTGTGCTACACTCAGCCGTACCTACAACCGGTTCTGCCACCCGAGACACCTGAATCTGGCAAATGCAACTTGATTTCTGTGTGCATTAGACTCTAGAGAGCCCTGTACGTTCTACGTGTACTTGCGTGAATACCCATGGGCGCACAGTATTGCATGATAGCAGAGGCATTGTCTATAAAACCCCTCACCCCCCCCCCCCCCCCCCCCTCATACTCATTGACATTCTGGGAACGAATTACTATTCATCCATCATCTTCCTAACGCAAAAATCATACTTGCTTCGCAGACGGAAAGCTACAACAGTCTACAACAATTCAATATGGCTTCACTTTTGAGGGGTGCAACGAAAGGTGTCGTAGACACAGCCGAGAAAACGACGTCTGTGGTTGACAACAATCTCAAAGACATCTCCGATAGTATGTTCTGTCGTCAAGAGCCCCGAACTGATCGCCCTCGTGGGCTAACTATTCCCAGGCCTAGGCGGAAACACGGCCAAGGATACGACCTCTTCCAACCCGGACAAGGCTGCCGCAGCTGCTAAAGGTATGCCCTTTGCCACATCCACCGAGGGAATCCCTCCTGATCGGAGACTAACAACAGTCCCCAGTCCTCAAGGGCGGCGCAGCCCCGGTCCTCCACGTCTATTCATATGACGGACAAACCAAGGTCATTAAGGAGAAAGTCTGCATTGCCTTCTCCAATGTTGACGAGGAAAACATGGACCTTTCCGACATCCGGGAGTTGCTTATTGGCGAGAAATCATTGGAGCCGAGGCTGTAAAGAAGACCTATTATCCTCCGATTTCTGAGCTGTGCTAATTACGAAGCGTAGACTGACGAGCAGCTTCACAAACCAATGTGGAGCCAAGGTCGCAGATACGACCAGCTTCAAGACATATCTGCAGATCCTGAATGAGAAGGTAAGTCGCATGAATATGCCGGATGGTGGGAACCGTGCTAAATTACTTTCTAGGCCACTGAGCTCGGGGTGAGTATATGGCGTATACAACCAGTGTCGGGGGTGTCTAATGACAAGTCTAATAGGACAAAGCTCAAGACAAAGCCGGCACTTATCGCGTGTATCTCAGGTCAAAAAAGATCCTCGAGACAAATCCTTACTATGGCCTTCTTGAAAGAGGTGAAAGGGTTGCTGTAGACGTAAGAGCCCTTGTCCTAAAAAGGAGCGCGTGGGAATCTGCCAGCAATATTGACCCCCATACAGAAGAAGATCCTGGATCTCCCTGTCGCTCAACAACCAAAACAGGTCGACGGAACCACGAGCTTCAGTCACAATATTTTTCTCAATCCAACAACAACTTTCTCGATCATGTAAGCAGTCTTTTACCCCGAAGGAAGCATCTGGCAGCTGACACGTCGATTAGCCATCCTGCCGACATGTCTGAAAAGCATTGGTCGGTCGTGATGAGAAATAACTCTCTGCTCCATTCTTACAGAGTTGTTGATCACAATGGCGAGAAATTTGTCGAGCGTTCATTGTACCCCAGTATGTATTCCGAATGAACCGGAACCCTTGAAAACCACGTTACTGATCCAAGGAATGTAGGCTTTGTCTTGAAACCGCGCAACTTCTGGAACTACCAGATCAGCGCGACGGCTGAGGTGGACTCGATTTCTGACCAAAGGGTGCGATCCTTGAGGTCCCTATTATCCCCGTCCATTGGACTGACATGCTGCAGCAATCGCTCCGAATTCCACGTTTCCAGATCGAAGACGACAGCTATATCAGACAGTATGAAACGAAGCAATCGGTTTCTCGTGCCATTGCTCAAGCATGCCTGTCCGAGACTGACGCGAAGCTGGCTATGTAAGGCCCGCCCCCTTAACGTCAAAGTATCCAAGCTAACGATAGGCGACTATAGCGAGGGCGGTGCATTCGGATATAGCGCCAGTGCATCTGGAAGCTGGAGTGAAAGCCATTCGTCAGCCTCAGGCTCTAGTACCAGTCAAGACAGTCGCGTGATGACAATCACTTACAATGTCAGTCTTCCCAAGTGGCATCCTCCAAGTCCTCAATCAAACCTTTCGGCTGACGCGCATCCCTCCAGTTCCCTCGCGTTATCATCGACTTCGACCCTTCGAGTCTTGATTTGAGCGAGGAATGCAAGGCCGACCTGGAAGGTGTCAATACCGCCGAAGCCGTGGAAGCTTTCAAGAACAAATACGGTAAGCCAGACTGGGCTACCACGGAGAGGATAAAGACCTAACACTATAATAGGTCGGTTCTTCGCCACCAGGATTGAGCTGGGTGGTCGCTTGCATAGTTCCGAGGAGATCCAATCCACCGATGCAGCTGCCAGTGCCCAACAGGCCAAGTCGATGAGGGCAGCTGCGGCCCTTTCCTTCTCGGCGCCGTGGGCCCAGGCATCGGCCAGTGCGAGCCATAACAATTCGTCTAGTTCCAGCTCCGAAAGCAAGGAGAGCGTCTCACACAGCGCGATTAGCTGGGAAGCCCAGGGCGGGGATACTCTCCAGTGTAACAAGTGCGTCAAATCATAGTATTCATTTCGAGTTCTACGGCATACTGACTAAGAAGCCAGTCCTCCTGCCTGGGCTTACACCGTCGGCTCGTTCTACAACTGGCGGGCGATCAAAAAGTCAAAGGTCCTCGCGCTCGAAGAGATCATATCCATGGTGCCCGGGTATCAAGATACCAAGGTCAAGTTTGCAACCCTCCTGGCCGCGGCGGCGAAGCCAGAGCAGGAGAAGCCCGACGTGGCGACCGCCGGAAGGGTAATCAAGTTTCGACTGAGTACGGCAATGGATGACGTGGTAGTCCCACCCACTGGAGAGGACATTAACATCGGTCAGCTATGCCAACTTATCCTATGAGCCAAGCAGTGTTCAGCTACTGACCGTTCGTGCCACAGGCGACATCCTTCAGACACTGATGAAAGAGGACAGCGTCCTTACCTCAGAGCGAGTGAGCTTTTTGATGCAGCTAGGGATCAATAGGGAGAATAGTGTACCATTGCAGTGTGTCAAGAGCGAATCAGGCCCAACCGCATTTAGCATCACCACCTCGGCTGAGCTGCCGGAGGCAAAGGTATCTCTTCCCTTATTTTCCATTGTATAACATCATATTGATCGCTGACTGAAACAACCCGTTATAGCTCGTATACAACCAGTTGTATAAGATCCAAACCACCGATGCAGCCGAGGGACAATGGCTTGGTGTCAACCCCGTCAAGTCCGGTTTCCTGACCAAAACTCTGATCTGGGCAGGCGACGAAGAAGATGCAACATTTTTCGCCTTCTTGCCAATAAACGACGGCTCGAAAAACAACTACATCGCCGGAGATAGAATGGTTATGATAGCTCTCTATGACAAAAACCTCGACCGGATTGGATTGGCGTCGTCTATGTCGTCCAACATCGGCAATGACGTGGAACGCGTGCGCGAAGGAATTTATTTCAATGTTGATTACATTGAGTCTTAGATCGAGTTGGAAGAGTGAGGCTTTCAACAAGTTGAGGGGGAAAGATTGTATACCAATCCGGCTATAATGCCCAGGTACCGGTTCAATAGTCAATACATCCTCATTTCTAGATCCAGGATCAATTTCAGTCTAGGAAATTCAAAGCTAGTAATGTAGATATTATGACGATAGAATAGACATGGGGGATCATGACATCCCACCAGGCCTACTTTTATTTCCACTCCTGCACTGCCAACTCCCTCACATCCTGCGTCAACCCGTCTGGATGCTCTAGCGCCGCAAAATGACCACCATCATCTCTCTCTGAAACAAAGTCAGCCAATATGTTATAGCCGAGTTCACCACCCATTATAACGGCCAAAAGGCCAAAAGGAAACATACCTCTATAAAACACCAAATTGCCCGTCCTCTCAACCGCCCTCTTCGACGCAGGCTCCGTGTCCCAAAAGAACGAACTAAACCCGAACGGAATCCGAATGCGATTCTCCGGCTGAATAGCAAACTCAGCGAAATGCTCATGCCGCAGATTCTCGTAATAACATAGCATCGACGGCATGATGCAGCCGGTGAAATAGTACAGCGATGCGGTCGTGAGAATGGCCTTCGTCCAAAATGGATGTTTTTGCTTCTCTGGGTCGGCGGCCTCGTTGTATTTCTCGCCTGCCCACATGAGAATTCCTATTGGGTTGTCGTGCAGTGCGATGCCGATTGTATGGGGCTAGCCAGTTAGCAATGAGTATAAATCTGTTCTACAGAGCAATGAGGGAGTATAGAAAGGCATACTCTCGTCCGCATCTCGACCGCATACCCCATATGCCAATCCAACCAATTCTTCACCCTGTGTGCAACATTCCTCTCTCGCTCCGTATACTCCACCCCCTCTGGCAACGGACTCGGTGCGAAATTAGTATGCAACAATTTGCACGAATCCGTATACTTAGCGCCCAGCTCCCTTCCCACAAAATGGCCCCAATCACCACACTGCACCATATACTCGTCATAACCGAGCCTCTTCATCAGCTGGTCGAACACGCGCGCGTTATCGCGCAGTGTCCAACACGCGCGAGGCGGCCAGTCCGACCAGCAGAACCCCGGCATACTTGGGACGACGACGTGGAATGGCGGGTCATCCGGGTTGGCAGGATGGGAGAGGGGACCCCATACCTGGCTGAATTCCCAGAAAGAGCCAGGCCAGCCGTGGATCATGAGCAGAGGGATAGCGCGGGGATTGTCCGCGCGAGCGTGTAGGAAGTGGATGTTGAGGTCTTCGATGGTGGTGATGTAGTGAGGATATTCATTCATTTCGGCCTGGACGGAGAACCAGTCGAAGTCGTTAGTCCAGGCGTCGTAGAGGGTTTGAGCCCATTCATATGGAGGTCCTGTAGTTCGTTAACATAGGTGTTATGTTGGGCAGGGGCTAAAGTCTGGGAACAGACCATATTTATCGCCTGCATTGGGGACGATCTCGCGGCCAGGGAGACGAGTGCCTTTAAGTTTGCGCTGGAGTCGTTCAACTTCTTCCACTGGGACGTCGACTTTGAAAGGGCGAATTTCGGTAGACATGGCGGGCTGAACAGTGGGTTGGGTATATGAGGTTCTACGGAGTATGATTTACGGGAGATGTATAAAGGAAGAAGATGGACGTTGACGAACTCGTGTAGATATTGAATCAAGCAGTATGACATCAGGTCAACGTGGGTGCCTGTCATCGAATAAACTATCGGATTATATACCCACATACATACATCTACGCGACGGCACGATGAAGAAGAATCCCCGTTCCTTGGCAATCGGATCCTTTTCAAATTGATGATTGACGGAATTGACTAATGAATAATAATAGTAAAAAGTCCTAAGATAAAATCATTTGTTCGGGATGAATCGAATTAATAAGCATGAATACAATGATGTCACACTGTAGTTTAAATCTCGCTAAGACACCCCATTGGCCAGTCTTTAGATCTCGCTTATGGAATTCTCTGGACTACAACTTTCCCCCATTTTCAGAAGTATGCACGATCCTCAGAGGTATCCACTCCAATAATTGGAATTCCCGCTTCTCGCATCGAGCTCTGACTGGCGATGCGTCCGAGATTGTCTAGACGAAGACTCCGAGTTACGACCGGTTGGTCAGTAACCCACTCACCGGACATCTAGTTGAGATGACCCGCAAATCATTTTGGCTGACCTTTGCTAGTTTGACCTGTCGTGCTCGGCGTGTCAAATGCGATGAAAGACGGCCAGTTTGTCGGAATTGTGCGAAAAAGGATCGTCGATGTCTATATCATGTTAGGCCGGGTGAGACATCAACGGATGGCCTATCACAGGGAGCAGTTCAAGCTCCCTCATCTGCAAACAGGGAGTCCCGTCATGCAGAGACAGCAAGGCCTTTGATAGAGACAGAGTCGAGAGCTTTGGACTCATCTCCCGACGCTCGAGCAACCCAACTGTCAGTTGCAGAGCAATCTGAACCCATCTATGCAAATATCACAACATCTGAGCCAAGCCTGGCCGACAATGACTCTCCAATACATCGAATACAGCCCTTGGAATCGACACCTGCGCCGAATCTTTGTGCTATCCTTCAACACACCAACTTCACAGGTTCCTCTCATCCGCCCAGCCCGGCGAACTCGCCCGCACAGCCACTCCCACATCACCAACCATTCGAAGAACCATCACACCACGACCTCATCCAACGAACTTTCTACGTAGATGATCCCATCCAGCTCTCATCTACTGAAGTCCTTATCTTCCGGAACTACGTGGAGCGAGTCTCAAAATGGGTACATCCATTTCCCTTCTTACTTGCATACCAATAATCAACCCGCTCACAAAACACAACACGCAGATCGACTAATTCTCCCACGACCAGCCCTTCTACAACCGGGTCCCATCTCTAGCCCTTCACTGTCCGATGCTACTCCATGCCTGCCTCGCCGTGTCCGCCAAACAGCTATCCCGCGCTCCTCAATCCACCACGTCCCTCACCCTCAACACCTCCCCGGTCTACTACTACCAGCAAGCCCTGCGAGAAATGAGCCACTTTCTCATTGAACCAAGCTACTCTGGTAGCGATGAGCTCTTAGCATCAAGTATCATTCTATCTACGTAAACCACTCTCCCCTCCTCTCTCTCCATCCCCAAATGCAACATTTACACACCCACAGACCCCACTAACCAACCCCACCCGTTCAAAGATACGAAATTCTCGATGTCTCCGGCCCAAGCTTCGGTTCTCACCTAAAGGGCGTCGCCAGCCTAATCCGCTCCCACCGCATTACAGGCGACGAGACGGGCATCCGCGGTGCAACGTACTGGACATGGTACCGACACGAAGTATGGGTCGCGTTTCAAACAGGACGACGAATGTTTCTCGACGAAGGGTACTGGCAACCGAAGGACGTGCAGGAGGGGTTTGAAGGGATGTCGATGCGCGATGTGGCGAATCGAGTGCTATTTGTGTTTGGGCAGTGTGTCTCATGGTATGGGGATTTGCATGCAGGGGGAAGGGATAGGTCTCGGGGAGAGTTGTGTACTACCCCCTCTCCTTCTCCTAGTACTATTAGTACCAGTGCTACTGCTATGAGGGCACAGCAGGAGGATGTTGAAACGCAACGAGCTCGTGCGAACGAGCTACGAGGTGCATTGGAGGAGTGGAAGAGGAAACTCCCCGTTTCTATGAGAATATATTTCCGACAGACACAACCCCAAACCCAGAGTCAGACCCACGGCCTGCAAGAAAACGGCTCTACAGCATCAACGGGACAAGAGATCAACCAGTTTCCAGCAACCTGGTACGCCTATCCAGAAAGCGGTACGTTCCCTACTTACACGATCTATCATACACCCAGACTCCTAAGATACCCACCCTCCTTTTAGCAATTTCGCACCAACTCTACCACGCCTCCAAGATCCTCCTAGGACTACACACCCCCTCGTCCTCACCCGGATCCAGCAACTCAAACGAAAACAACCCCCTCCGCACCCGCCGGGAATTAGAAAGATCACGCCGCGAGATCTTCATGATCGCCAACTCTCGCATCGATCAGACCTGGGGTCTTATTTCGACCCAATGTCTGTACGTCGCGGGCCTGGTCACCGAGGGGATCCTGGAGCGAGAATGTACGTTGGAATTGATCGAAATGTGTCAGCGGGTGACAGGGCGGCAGACGGTTTGTATTGCGGATCAGTTGAGGGGGTTTTGGCAGGAGGAAGAATAGAATTTAATACTAATATCCATACCTTGTAAGACTAGGCCTGTTGCTATGGATCAGGTATTGAGATAGGTATAGTGAGTCACATGTAGAAATGTGGTTACGGCGCAGAAAGCCCTAACGAATACCGAAAACGAAGAGCCATAAAGAAAGGTTATACAGAAAGCCAATGTGGGTCGATATTCTACCGTTGTACGCTATACATCCAATAGAATGATTGTACCTTAGCAACAGCTATAGGTAAATGTGTCACCACCTGATCGACCCACTCCAGTTAACTTCCAAAAAGGATGATTTGCGGTTGGTAGGCTTCCGGCTGGACATTCCAAGTTGCGTTAGCCCTCAGGAGATGATGTCACAATGTGGAGACTTTAGATACAATACTACGGTTGACACATGCCCTACGTACTTCGCTTGCACCATTGCATCTCGATCTGCAGCTGGCCGAAAAGGTTGGGGTTTGCTACTCTAGCAGTCTAACCAGTAGTGAGCCACAGTTTCATTGCAATTGCGGGCCCTAATCCGGTAATTATTGGGCTTGTTTCAATAACGACAGTCTTTCTCCGAGGATACTTCGTATATTCATCGCTAAAAGAGCGATTCTATTATGTGACAGAAAGGGACAGGGCGTGTGGGTGGAGACTGTGACTCACGGCGCTCAAGTATATAAACCAGGACACTTTGGGTCTTGCTTGAGATGTATCTGTCTTCCCAGCATTATTCCATTCGCACATTCTTCAAGCTTCTTTCAAATCTATTCTAATACCGTATCCTCAACATGGCCGCCGCCAAAGAATACAAAGTAGCCGAATTGACCCCCGCCGATTTCGAAGAATGGTCAGCCCTATTCAACAAGTATCTCGACTTTTACAAAACCTCGCTTGACCAGGAGCAGTACAGAAAGACCTTCGAACGTCTTACCCAGAAGTGTAATGAACTGCAGGGCTTGGTCGTGAGGGAAGTGGGCGACGAATCCACCATTGTTGGGTTTGCTCACTTCTTTCCCATGCAAACTACTTGGAGTGAGAAGAGAATTATGTTTCTTGATGGTTAGTAAATGTCTTCCAACACCCTATCTTTGCCATCTTGCTATTACTTGATGAAGTCTTGATCATGCAGGGGGAAGATGTTTCTAACAGGGCTATTAGATCTATTTGTCGACTCCTCTGCTCGCAACCAAGGTCTAGGACGCATTCTAATCCAGTCAGTCGCAGAGATTGCAAGGTCTAGTGACTGCCTTCGTGTGCAGTGGACAACACAACATGATAATCTGACAGCCCAAGCACTCTACAACAAGATGGCCACGAGTCTATTCAAAGAGTATCGCTTGGCGCTAAACTGAGAATATCCTGGGTAGTTCCTATCAGACTTGGTAATAATGCAGTGAATATGTGGTGAACTGGTTTAAAATGGGGACTGGTCTCTTTGATGTTTCTTTCTCTAAATCTCTCAGGTGAATGAAAGTTATTTTCGGAACAGTTGTCAATATACGGAGCTGGGTTATGACTCAGGTTGTCATTCACATACACTCACCATCATCAGATACTTCCACAGAGCCTGCCATGCTCCAGCACGTCCCATCTGCGACTGATATGGAACAAGCAACCCATGTAAAGTTTTCTTCCTCTCATCAGCTCGAGAAATTTCCTCATTCAGTGCATTTTCTATAGACACACTCACACACCTCATACTTCACAACTAAAAACCAAACCATGTCCCCACTTCTCCATTGAGAACCATATATTACCTAGTTTACTCTCATAGTTAGACCCAGGCAATAATGCTACCTATTATGAATATAATATCTAGCAGATGTATAGCTGCTCTATGCAAAATTTCGGGTTAGCAATACCATGACCAAGCCAGCCCTAAACCCGAAAACGGAGACCCAAAAGAAAACCCATACCTATAACCCCAAAGCCAAGACACGATTAGATTAAACAAGACCACACCCTTACGTAGACACACACAAGATCTACACAAACCATATTCAAACCATTCAAAGCCATAATCTAGGCCCCGTTATCAACGATAGATATAGAACGAACCAAAACACAGCCACAGCCAAGCCCGACTACGCCACTCTGCTAAGCACCCATTTCTCTCAATCAACTCCAATCGTAGCTTGTACCGAGTACCCACATACCATACCCAAGACCAAGGAACCCCCCAGGTCAATACACCGACACCGGTGTAGACAATAAGCATAACGTCGGAGATCGAATGCTATCTCCATGTACCATTAGGCAGCATCAGCAACGTGCATTAGTGTGCTAGGCTATTTAAATCAACCAATGACAGAGAGGCTTTCATACCGGTTCCAAGGATTCGTCTAGAATGGATTACGCACGACGGTGTAGCATGGAAGATGTGGTATAGAGTCGAAGGAAAAATATAAGCGGGTTGCATGGGACTAAGGAATGAATTGTCATGCAGTATCATCTGTGGATTGTTGATGATAGCTCAAATCAGATTGTACTCGAATCCCTAAGCAAGTATAGGAAATGTCAGCTGAACAGGGACCCTCAGAATCCGGTTCGACAATCGACTCCCGCATAGCGTTGGTTCAGATGCCGTCGCAGGCTCAGAGCCACGGACCGGAAGATGACTGGACGGGGGTTGTTGATCCAAAAGAACGACGGAGGTTACAGAATCGGTTGAATCAGCGGGCTCTAAGTAGGTGTATGATACATTGGTGCTTGTGGCTAATGCATGCTAAATTATGTACAGGAAATCGAAGAAAAATGTCTAAGAACCTGAGTGGAGCAGCTGCTAGAAGCGGATCCCCGCAGGAGTCATCGCACGAATCGGTCTCATCGAATCATACAAGCCCTGCTCGATTGGCTGTTGTGCAGGCCCCACAAAGAGAATGCAAGACTGCACCCCGCAACGTCCATGAATTGATGCTCGAGGTCCAGAACCGGACGTTGCGGAACCATCGGCTCGGAACGCCCAATATAAACGATTTAGCCACGCTGAGCAAGCTGAACATGAAGCGCGCCTTGATGGACAATATCGTCGTAGTGGGAATGACCATGGCCTGGGTGGCGGATGATGACTCGATTTCCATCTTCAGTATGACACGTCCTGGTTATCCAGACCACACAATTCCCGATAGTCTGCGCCCAACGGAGTTGCAGCGAACGAAACCCCACCATCCATGGCTGGATATATTTCCCTTCCCTCAGATCCGGGACAACCTGATCACTGCACAGGAAGACTTCGATGATGACGAGCTCTGCCATGACCTGATGGCATTCTGGGATACGGAAAACACAGAACCCGCGGTGTTGATTTGGGGGAGTCCATGGGATCCGAGAAACTGGGAGGTGACGGAAGCCTTCGTGAGAAAATGGGGCTGGGTATTAGACGGCTGCTCGGAAATTCAAGAATCAACGAACCGGTGGAGACGGATACGAGGTGAAAAGGCTCTTTTGATAGACAGGTAGAACGATTTGACCGGTGTCCAGGGATCTTCCACCGCCAAAACCTGCCCAGTAATCGAAAGCCTCCTGCGCACCAACCACAAAGCCATTATGCTCCAACAGGTCGTGCACTTTTCAAGTGAATCACTCGGCCACCGCCACCCCCATCGCGATCACGCTGCACCCACCCGGGAACGCTATCAGTATAACCCTCCCGCGTTGAGATCGTTTGCCAGACGTTGGGAAACCCGGTAGGCAAAAGGCCCCGAATCCGGGCACCGGGGATGACGAACCGAGGGTTGCGATGCGTTAGATAACCACCCATTAGGCCTTGAGTCAAAAGCGAAGCAAGGATGGATTCGAGTTCACGCAGCAGTTTGGACGGCTGCTCGGAATCGTATTCGCTCGGGTCAACGGCGTATGGATTCAATTCATAGTCCCGGTAGCGATTGGCCGGGGGCTCCTGGTCAATTGCAAAGCGGGCCATATTTGTCTCTAGATTCCCGAACTTGTCGAAATAGGCGTCTGCAGCGAGGTAATCGTCGTATTTGTTCAACAACTGATCGCGGTCCAAGGTCAGGTCGGCTGGGAAGGGCTTATCCACGTATTCGAAATCAGGGTCGATGTCCTTGTAGACGAGCTGTGATCCAACCTCGTTGCTGCCGGCCATGGCATCTCTTCCGCCCTCAGAGGAGTTTGCTTGTCGCGACTGGATCCATCGCACGACTGTTTCTAGCTTACTCAGGTAGAGGTATGGAGGGGGTCCACGCTGGGTCGACCCTTGGGGTTCGCCGTGAAAGCCGCCGTGGACAAACACCTTGCGTGCCAAAGACCGCCAGACAAGAATTTCGCAGCGATTTCGTAAGGCAAGCAATATCCCCTTTCTGGCAAACCATTCGGATGTGGGCGAGTCAATAGCGAGATACTGTCGGAATTCGATGTAATCGCCCTTGGCGATCAGTCTGCATAACGGAATGAACTTGTCTGCTAGCGGCTCTGCTTCGGGCCGATCGACCAATGCTAATGACGGGAAACGCCCCATTATGACATTGCACGAGATTAGATAGACGAGAATATTGCGCTTCTGATTCAGTGCGCGATGATGACATTGCTCATAGGCGGACTGTAAGGCGTGTTGCGCGGGATAGAAGAGGTTGTTTAAGAATAGGTATCGTCCAAGATAATAGAGGTAGGTCACTCTCTGAGAGGCCGGGTATTCCTTCAACGGCGGAGATTGCGTAGTGATACCAGAGAACAGGTTCTCCGCATTTCGGAGTTTACCGCACTAAACGTTGTTAGTCCAACTCGGCAGAGGCAACAAGACCGAGGACTAACCTGGAAGAGCAGTTTCAAACACAAGTTGGCCATGAGGTAGATTCCCACTCTTTTCCCTTCAGGCTTCCCGGTGTTGCCGCTGCGGTCCATGATGCATTTGATAAAAGCGTCCCGCACAGCGTTCGCCGCCTTTTCGACAAATGTCACCTTCTCAGCGCTTTCGTCCGCGTTGGCATTGCCGTCCATCTGCTGTAACTGCGCGACCAACGCTGGCCGACAGTCCAAACCCGTGGCCAGCTTTGCCAGCACTTTCGAAAGATACAGAACGGTGGGCAGCATAATGATGCCAGATTGGGAATCTCCTAGTGCTAAAACAGACTGACTAGAAGTAGAGCTCGTGTTAGTCGTTTTTATCATGAAGAGCATTGTTGCGATGGCCGGGTCAGCAAATACAAAGCAATAAACGTACTTCAATAAAGCCTTTAACTGTTCATATGTCTCAAGAAGGTTCTCGACATAGACGTCCCGAAGAAAGGTGAAGTACATCCTAATAAAAAGCGGAAACGCCGACCACGTACTGCCGTGCTTGGAGCTTGGGACGAGCTGTTCACATCGACGCAGAAGTTCCTTATTCTTCGCCGGGGTGTCGGGATAGTCATATCGCAATTCCGCCACCATCTGCTGGTATGTTTCATTCAACGGGGGTTCTAGCTGTAAGAAATCCTGCAGCTTGGCGCCATCGCGATTTTTCACCAACTCCGCAATCGCAGTCATGAATTGCTGCAGCACATTGCTGCCTTGGGCCGACATTGTGATATGTGATCGCAGGTACGGTTTATGAGTTCAGGGAGAGGAGCGAGGATCGGAAGAGTGGTGACAGCCGGCTCGTGTCGCTGTCATGAGCTGCGAGGTACGCGCAGGGCGCAGATTGGAACATTCAACGTAGGTTTCGCATTGTGGTGACAAAGAAGAAAGTTGAAGGAGCGCGACGGAGTACAAAGGCGGGGTTTGGTAGAGGCGAAAGACGGAGGGGCCTCGAGGCCAAAGGAACCGCGATTCTGCCTTCTGTTTTTGTTCTTTCGACTCGCTGTCAGGTCAGGTGACATCACCGGTCGCTGAGGTAATCTGTTTGCAAACTGAGCAAACATCACCACGTGTTTCATCATCATCGTCTTTCATGAAGAGTCGACTTCCCTGTTTATCTGATATTGAGAATCACAGCAATCACGAACCTGGCTGCCTGAGTGAATTGCCCGGCTCTGTCCGAGTTGTATACGAAATAGACCTCTTTCGGAAGGGCAGGCTTCGACACCTCAGGCACCAGCGCGCCGACAATTCTACAGGAGCTAGAGCGTCTTTCTAAGATTAGATGGGGTATAACAGATTATTTTGTTTTCAATTATCTCGCTGAATTTGTTTTGATACAGTAACTGGATATCATAAACGTCATAACATTTCGTTTAGATGCAAATCGTCACTTCGGTTTAGGCTCGTACGTCCAACTACTGGTGCTGCTTGAGCAACTCCTTCCGGAAAGCCTCTTCTTGCTTGACCACTTCCAAAGGAAGAGTTCGTCCGATGCCGAACAGGACGAAAGGCGCCCACTTCCACCGGAAGGGGTTCACTACAATACAGAAGACAAACCAATAGATGAGTTCGGAGTAGGTGAAGAAGTCAAAGGCACCAGTCGGAGACAGTTTTTTCATGAAGCGCGTGAAGTCGATCCAGGTTTTCATGCGGCCTTCGGTAGGGCGAGTCAATGGGTCGGTCAGAAACATGAGCAGGAAGCGAGTGTAGATGCCGATGTGCATGTTGCCGACGGTTCCGATGGCGTTGACGTAGGTACTGTTGTTGGCGCAAAGGCTGGTGTACTTGGGCGGGAAGACCTGGAGATACCAGCTGGGAGGGCCGTAGGGTTCTTCGAACACCTCGTCGGGCAGGAATGAAAGCGAAGGACGTTTGAATCCAGTAGCCATAATGATGACGTCGCCGGGGACCACTTCTTCGTGGCCGGGACCGCCTTTCGGTACGCCCTTGGATCGGAAATTGAAGAGAATGCCATCTTCTTTCACGGCAACAGGATCACCGCGCAGCCAGCGAGCTTTGCCTTCTCTGATCTGATCGAAAAGCTCGTCGTTTGCCATGGGGGTTGTGGTATACAGGCCGCCAGACGGAGCAATGTCCTGCAGATCGCGATAGAAGAACTTATGCAGAAGCCATTCAGGAATCCACGACAGCGAGGTCTCCTGCCCAAAGATGTTCATGGCCAGCAGAGATTGTACCAAAACGTTGCGAGGGATGACCCATTTATCTGACCGAGACAACACGTCGATCTCGGCGGCCTTTGCCTTGACTGCAAACTCGAGCGCTTCGATGGCACTGGCGCCGCCTCCGATGATGAGCACTCTCTTGCCTTCGACATCCTTGCCATCAAGCTTGGACGAGTGGAAGATGCTGCCCTTGAACTTCTCCTGATCGGGTAATGGGGGCTGCTTGGGATCTCCGCACACTCCTACTGCAGTCACGACTCCGTCAAATCGACCGTATTTGTCGTCGTTGTTGATGATCCATTTGCCGTTTTTAGCTTGCTTGACGGACGTGACGGGGGTGTTGAAGACGGTGTGCTTCTGGAGGCCGTAGCGTTTCCACACTTCAACGATTTGCTCCTTGATTTCCTGCTGAGTAGGGTAGGCAGTGTCGTATTTGACCGACGGGTGGAATCGATACATAAGGCTGTGGATTTGGAGCGAAGAGGTGGAATTGACGCGCTGTGAGACGTCGTCAGCAGCTGCTCCCTCTTTCGACTACCATGGCGGACTTACACTCCAGATTCCTCCCAGACCCTCTTCCTTGGATCTCTGCTCGAACAATTGCACTTCAAATCCATGACCGACACAATGAGCGGCCGACGAGACACCGGTCAAACCGGTTCCGATGATCGCGACTCTCTTTTTAGGGAGGCCATTGGTGACCGAGGATGGCGGGGGCGGGGCGGGAGCAAAGATGTAGTTGATGATGGCCTGGAAGACCATATAGAGCAAGGTAAAGGTATTTACGATTGGATGTTTGATGAAGTCCACTATGGTGGACTGACCTCGAGATTCCGCCATAGATGAGGATGAAATGGGCAGACGTCAAACGCTGAACACGATGATGAGAGATAGTAAAATCTATGGATGGACGAGGAGGAGACGGGGGAGATGAGAAGGGTATTTGGTCTCACACAGTCGAGACCGGGCGAGCGCGGCTTTATGAAGCGAGGAAGGACGAAAGCCTCGCATTATCCTGGTTGCTGCCGATGACGTCGATGTGGACCGATGATGAAAGACACATGTGAAAATGGCCCTGGGTCCATCGCTCGGTCGGGGATGTTTCCAGTAATACGCCTTTCTAGACAGAGTCGATTCTCTCTGGTCAATTCCACTCTAGCTCCTTGCAATCCGTTTTTCAGCAAATTTTGTTGTTTCGTGGCTTTGCGAAGGTATCAGCTATACTCCGGTGGAGCGGTGATCTGCGGACGGTGGCCTGAGGCACTCTTAGCCAGCCGTGAAAACGCCATCTTCGGAATCTACCGGCTTAAGAACTTGAGTACTACTAGCATGCTCATGCTGGTCTCACAAACCACCAAGCTTCCGACAGTCGGAAATTTCTCATGGTCAGACCCCGCGTAACCCGGGCACGGTCGCCGTTGTTCGAGACTAATGCAGTATGCAGCCCATTCCTGGTGGAGCCCTTGCGATTGCATTGGCATTGTTACTGTTAGCCCCGCCGGTCCATTCGTCGGGCAGGCGTCATCGTTATGTCTCTCTTAGAAGGATCTGGGAGATTGTGTGATCTATTCGTCCCATTTTCATGTGATAGGGAGCAGCAATGCAATTGCCTACCCCTGGGTATGTATTACTGAACACATCGACTGCCCATGAATTACCATTTACATTAGAATTGAAGAATCGCTTTGTTCAACTACATGCATACACCAAACTCCTCGCAAAATGAAAAACACCAAAGTCAATCCCCCTTAATCTCATCTGCCTTCTGATGAATATCAGACACAAGGTTTCCCCCCTTGAGCATGTAATTCGGAATATACCCATTCTCCTCCAGCCATATAAACGGCCAAAAGAGCCACGCTCCCCAGACGCAAAACAACGTCGCGAAAAAGTGGAACAGCCTTACAAACCAATGACCGAAATGCGGGAACAAGAACTTGACGAACTGCGTCGGCTGGTACAGATCCTCCTGCTTCTGGATATAGTAGAGCGTCTTGTCGCCGTTCGTCAGATTCCGATCGCCCGAGTCCGTCGTGAGGTCTAATACCGTCGTCAAAGTCACAGGGGCGACGTGGAAAGGGACGATCCAGATGGTGAAGATCTGGGACATCTGGACGTAGAGTTTTAGGTTGGCTTCGTCGTATGCTACGGGTTCATGGTTAGCTTATCGTCCACGGATCAAACATGAGCGTGGATATGAGTTGCTAAAGAGGCAAACGCACCCACAGAATGCACCTCCAATTCTATCCGCGGCGACATGACCTTATACCATTGGTAGACCTTCTTAATGGCCCAGCGACTGTCATTGTAGCTCCATACTTGACAGAAAGGGTGGACGAATGCGGCCGACGACGTAAAGTAGCGATTGATGGTCTTCTCTTGGAGGGATGGAGGAGCTTGCGTGAGCAGCCGAATGACTGTAGGGATTTCGGCGACTATATATGCGTCAATTGATGCTCATTATACCTTTGCTGGGATGTGCCCTGCGCAATTTGGACGGGAAGACACGGTAGGGGGCAGACAACGCACCTGGATTCTCCATGTTGCTGCTCTATTAGATATTATAGATTACCCTCGAGCCTTTTGGTAGCTTCTCGGGCGAGACCAAAAAGCGTTGTCAATAGTAAATAGAAAGTTGCGATTCTGGCACGGTCGATGAAGGAATGCAGGCAATGACGTCATATCCACAGGCACCGGGTGGCCGCCGGCGACGTCAGACTCGGCCAGGCTTTGCAGGCAACAATCGGACCTTCACATGAAGAGAGAAAATGTGATTGAGACTTGGAAAATTATTTACAATCCGGATCAAAGAACCGCCCATGTGAAGATCAGCAGTAGGTCTGGATTTGTTCCACACTTCCATTCTGAGATACGTACCATCCGGTACATTGCTTCAAGGACAGAAATCCGCCACGAATTGAGTCGGAAAATGAAAATGAAAAATGGTAGAAGGAAGAGAGAGAAGGAGGGATGATAAGCAAGAAGCAATTGCTATTTCACGTAAATGAGAAAGAAAATTGAAACAATTACAATGATGTTCTAGTTGCAATGCGGATCGGCCGTGCGGCCTGAAATATATACTCAGTTCCACCGGTACACTCGATAAACCTATAGATCACATCACAGTAGACTGGATACTTCAACAACATTCAACAATTGGGATTCATAGATATACTACACTACGTAAACGTTGTATCTGTCATATACTCGTACGACAAAAGGAGTTAGAAGAATTACCAATAACTTTTCAGTGGTATCGAGAAAATGCTAAACATCTCTAACAGTCTATCTATAAACACACTACCGCTTCCAGCTATCCACCTTCTTCCTTCGCTTCTCAAAGATCTGACCCACGCCAGCCCCGTCGTCGCGAGGTCCATCATCCGTAGTCTTTCGTTTCCGGCTTCGGTCCAAAGCGCCGCCGCTTCCCTTGGCCCTGCGCGTAAGTCGGGAAATGCGATCCGCACCCTCAGTGAGGCCTCTCCATTCTTCACCACCAAACGTGCCCTCGGGGCCGCGTCGGCCGCGCTTCTTAGCCTTCTCCTTTTTGCTCTCGCCCATGAGACGGGTGAAGTTGGTTTCCTCGTAAGCGGTCCGCTCGGCCTCGGTTTCCCTCTCTTTCTTGGACTTCGTGTGTCTTCCACCATGCGTGATAGTACTGCCAATGCTGGGCTCGGCCATCGGAGCGGATGACATCTCGGCGGTGACGAACTCGTCGATAACGTTCGATTTCCGGGGTCCGCGCTCTTTGCGCTCTCTGGATTCGGTGGTGGGCAGTGCTGTCGGCATGATCTTCGGCGGTCGGTAGATGCCGTCGTTGGTGCTTTCTCTGTTGTCTGACCGGTCGGCATTTTCTCTGGGCTCGAATTTCTTGGCGAACGCGGACACGTTGGGTCGGTATGCCATTTCGTCAATGTCCTCGTCTCCTTCGCTCTCGTCGCTGTCGCCTTCGCTGTCGCTGTCGCCCTCGTCATCGTCGCTGCCCTGCGCTGCTTTCGCGGCCTTGGCCTTGGTGGATGCCTTGTCGGCCCGTTCGGCGTCCTCTGCAGCCTTGACCACTTTGTCGACTTGGTACTTCAACCGTCCCTCCAATGGTCGCGCGCCGCGGTCCAGGTAGACACGTAGCTCGACAAGCTTTTTCACAATGTCCTCGCGCAACGAGGGATCGGCCTCGGCACCGTCACTCTTGTTCGTGGAGAGTCCACGTAGTTCATGGATCATGAGAAAAACGAGGTTGTGAATGTAGGAAAGGAGTAGTTCGGATTTGGTGTCCAACAGCGAGATACCATCTTGCGGCGGTTCGATCGAAACGTCGGAGGGCTGATCGCGGGTCGCTTTGGGCAGTGACGAGCCGACGGTGTTCAGACTGCCTGTGACATTTTCCAAAAGGGTGGAGATGCTCGAAAGGCTCGAGCCTTCGGGTTGCGACGCGGCCATCGCCATGGTCAAATGAATCAATTGAATTTGTTGACGAGACTTTCTATTGAGATTCGGGGCGCCGAAGAACCGTCGAGGGAAATTTTTTGGAGGCGTTATCAGCACGTGATGATAGAGGCCTGGGCCATCACGTGTGCCAAGACCGGCTAGTTGGCCTCAACGGGCAGCGGGAAGGGAGCTGCACTTCTGTCGCTGATTCTACTTCAATTTCCCTTTCCCTTTCCCTTTGGCGGCTCATTGATTCCGCATTCTCGCTCTCTCTGTGTTGGTGGTCTATCAATTTCCCACGACACCCAATCCATGAGATCTTGAGGAATTCTTCGTCCGTGGTGTGGCTGCTGTAGAATCTGTATGGCATCCACAAGCTACTTGAACTATCTATCCTAGACCCGACCCAGTATCTCACTAGAGCTAATACCGCGCCTTTCGCTCAGACATCCACCATGCGGTTCAACACGAGAACGTTGTCCGCTTCCTCCCTCCTCCTATGCACCCTGCCGTCTCTGTCCGCTGCTTTCTATCTACCCGGCGTAGCTCCCACTTCCTACGATGAAGGCCAATCCGTTCCGTTGTACGTCAACCATCTGACGCCGGGGCTAGCCCAGCAAGATGACCAGCTGCACTCGGTGTTCTCCTTCGACTACTACCACCAGGCGTTCCACTTCTGCGCGCCGGAGGACGGACCAAAAGATGTTCGAGAATCGTTAGGAAGTATTCTGTTTGGCGACCGGATCCAGACGTCTTCGTTCGAGCTGGCAATGGCCAAGAACGAGACGTGCAAGTCCGTGTGTCGAGAGGTCCAGTTCGACTCCCGCAGCGCCAAGTTCACCAACCGCCGCATCGCGCAGGGATACAACATCAATTGGCTAGTGGATGGTCTGCCGGGAGCGCAGATCAACATCGACTCGGGCACCGATACCAAGTTCTATAGCCCCGGTTTCGCGCTCGGTACCTTGGACGAGAACGGAGTGTCGCTTTTGCACAACCACTACAACATCTACATCGACTATCACCGCGTGGGCTTCGGCAACAAGGACAAGTTCCGGGTGGTCGGCGTGCTCGTCAAGCCGGAATCGCGAGGCAACTCTCACGTGCTCGAAGATGGCGCGGCGGACTGTGGCAGCAACGAGACCCCCGTCGTTCTGAACGAGGAGGGCGACACTCCGGTGAGCTGGACCTACAGCGTCTACTGGACCGAGTCGACCACGCCGTGGGCCACTCGCTGGGACAAGTACCTGTACGTCGAGGACCCGAAGATCCACTGGTTCTCGCTCATCAACTCGGCCATCTTCGTCGTCTTCTTGGTCGGCATGGTCAGCATGATCCTCGTGAGAGCGCTGAAGAAGGACATTGCGCGGTATAACAGACTGGATATGATCAACCTGGACGATCTGGACGGCACGTCTGCTGCCGTGGAGGACGGCATCCAGGAAGATTCCGGATGGAAGCTGGTCCACGGAGATGTTTTTCGCTGCCCTCGATCGCCGTTGTTGTTGAGTGTTCTTGTCGGCAACGGCGCTCAGCTCTTCATGATGACCGGTGTCACCGTTAGTAAGTTTTGAGTGGTCCCGGAGTTTTCTGGCGTTTTGGTACTAACGTGCTTCGAGTCTTTGCTCTTCTCGGACTGCTGTCCCCCTCTAACCGCGGGTTCTTGGCTACGGCCATCCTTCTCATCTACACGTTGTTCGGCTTCATCGGTGGATACGTGTCGGCCCGTGTGTACAAGTCGTTCGGCGGAGAGTCGTGGAAGCGCAACATCATCATGACTCCCGTTTTGGTTCCCGGACTCATCTTTAGCGTTTTCTTCCTGCTCAATCTGTTCGTCTGGGGCAAGGGATCCAGCGGCGCCGTTCCGTTCACCACGATGCTCGCCTTGGTTCTTATCTGGTTTGTCATCAGCGTGCCGTTGAGTTTTGCGGGCAGCTGGCTTGGATTCAAGCAACAGGTACGTTGGAAACCTCCACTGAAGGACCATTGTTAACCGTTTTGTCAGGCCGTTGAAGGACCGACCAAGACCAACCAGATTCCACGCCAAGTGCCCCCGATGACCGGCACCCTGCGAACCGTTCCGTCGTTGCTGCTGACCGGTGTCCTGCCTTTCGCGGCTATCTTCGTGGAGCTGTACCTCATCACCAAGTCACTCTGGACCAACCGCATCTACTACATGTTTGGCTTCCTGTTCCTGTGCTACGGACTGATGGTGATCACCTCGGCCGCCACGACGGTGTTGCTGGTGTATTTCCTGCTGTGCGCCGAGAACTACCGGTGGCACTGGCGAGCGTTCGCGGGCGCCGGCATGACCGGGGCCTTCGTCTTCCTCAACGCCCTTCTTTTCTGGGCGACTCGCGTCAGCTTCGGCGGTTTCACGGGGGCAGTGCTGTATCTCGGATACTCGGCTTTGATTTCATTTATTGTGTTCATTTTGACCGGTATGCTTATCTCCCCTTCGTTTTCTCTTCTTTTCTTTCGCTTTCCGCCAAACTTTTGCTGACCAATGTTCAGGCTCGATTGGATTCTTTGCTAGCTGGGCGTTTGTGCAACGCATCTACGGTTCGATCAAGGTCGATTAAAAACTTTCGACGTGAGCCATTTTGACCTCGGCATGTACGACGACTCGTCGTACATAGTTCCTGGTAGACCCGGCCTGATGGCAGGACAGGACCGCCGAGTTGTATTTTCCTATAGAACGATGACGAATGATTAGTGTCTTCTCGGATATCCCCTGTATAGTTGGAAAGGGTCGGAATGAATGCAGCGCAATACCCGGTGACCTCCATGTATGTACATAGCGAGCGATGTGAGAATGTTCAATGTACTCCGTAACTGCGCATTGCGTAATGCATGAGATGAATGCCAAGGCCGGCGGAGGTCTGGACCCGACGGGTTGAATTGCCACGGCGGAGTTCTTTCGCAATCACTTTCTCTCTCTCTTGTCATCTTCATCGCCTCTACTTTTTGCATCCATCTCCCTTCCGTGACTATCTAGTCTCTAGTCTTGTCACTAGTGCTTCGACCCCCGTCCCTGCTGCCCCTCGGCCAAGCGGCGCACGATCTTATCAATCCCAAGCCAAACCACGACTACCCCGCGCCTTTTCCGTGCCTCCGTTTCAGCCGATTCCTGCTTGGGCGCATGACAACCGCGGCCTTCCGATCCCCGACTTGTGTGCTTTTGGGCACTGCTTTTACGTGATTCTATTTTCGGACATTTTGTTGCTGGTTTTTTTCTGTCTTCTTTCTGCGTGGCTTGTGGACAATGGGCAAGTCGTAAGTGTCCGAATCCAACCCTCTCCGGTCGCTCCGCTTCCTCGTTCGGGTAGGATGGAAACAAAGAAACAAAAGATCGTGGGCCACAGCACGCGCCGCTGCGATGGCGGCGGGGACTTTGCGACCGCTGCAAATTCGCGATACTCTCGTGCGGGCCTTCGATCTGTGTTCGCGCGGTCGACCGCTTCCTGTAAAGTCGCTGGCTAGCTGGCTAACCATGTTTTATCTCTGTCTAGTCAGTCAAAACTTTCCCCCTCGCAGCTCGACGAGCTCCAGAAGGCGACCCATTTCGATAAAAAGGAGCTGCAGCAGTGGTACAAGGGTGCGTAATACCCCGACGATCGGAGACAGGGCACACGGAGAATACACGATCGGGCTAACGCACGCGGGCCAGGTTTTCTCAAGGACTGCCCCTCGGGGACCCTGACCAAGGAGGAATTCCAGAAGATCTACCGACAGTTCTTTCCCTTCGGCGATCCGTCATCATTTGCAAATTATGTCTTTCGCGTGTTCGATTCGGATAATAGCGGCATGATCGATTTCAAGGAGTTCATCTGCGCGCTGTCGGTCACGTCGCGGGGCAAGATGGAGGACAAGTTGGACTGGGCCTTCCAATTATATGACATCGACGGCGACGGCAAGATCACGTACGACGAGATGTTGGCGATCGTCGAGGCGATCTACAAGATGGTATGTTGTCCTTTTCCCATTTCGGTTTCCAGTTTCTGTTTTCTCACTGACCTGGCTAGGTGGGCTCGATGGTGAAACTACCCGAGGACGAGGATACCCCCGAGAAACGAGTTCGCAAGATCTTCCGCATGATGGACAAGGACGAGAACGGCAGCCTCGACATGGAGGAATTTAAGGAGGGCAGCAAACGGGACGAGACGATCGTCAGCGCCCTGTCGCTGTATGACGGGCTGGTATAAGGAACGGCCACTATCCACCACCTCCGAACGCCCCCTTTCCCACCGTCTCTCTTCCACACCGGCGAATCCGGCGCAGTTGAACATTTTCCTTTGTCGGGTTTCCTTTCACCCTCTGTTTTCATCCTTCCTTGCTGGTCATTTGCGTCTTTAGGATTCCCATCACCGTTTCTTCCTCCCTGTGCCGATGACCAGCCATGTGTCTCTGATATTGATGGCGATTTACGGTTGCATGACCCTATCTGATATATTACTTTCTTTGCCTTTATCTTGCCCTCTCCTTCCATTTGTTTTGATTAGCTGAACGTCTAAAATCCGGTGGCATACTGTGTTTGATTGCTTTGTACTTGCATAGGTAGGCGATGGGCGCAAGCCATGGAAGAGTGAGAATGATAGCACTTTGTATACTGGAGGCCCTGGCAGTAGATGGGCCCTTTAATCTGTATGTCGGTGTTTACAGTTTATTTCGAGAAGAATTCTAGTCTCAGGAGTAAAGGCCCCGTTGCAATCTAAGCCGAGGACTGGTCGATGGGGCCAAAACGAGCTAAAAAGATCGGGTCGATGGCTAAACTTTACCCTGAATTCTCCACCACTCCGTCGGATCCTTTTATTCTCATCCCAATCTCTCTCCATGTCGCCTTTGCCGGATACGAGGTTCGTCGTCATTCTTTGCCACATGTGCAACCAGTATGGTGCGAGGTACGCGCTGTCAAAGCGGCGTCCATGCGCAGCTTCAGGTCGGTGTTTTGTTTCCTTTGTCCTTCTTATTTTCTACTCCTGATCCCTCCACTTGGTTCGGTCGCGACGTGGCAAATCCTGCTGCCTGGAGTTGGCGCCGAACAAGACTCCATCTACGATCTGACGTGCAGAGAAGTGGAGCCGGCAATGCGATCGAGATCTACCTATACACTATTTCTCCCTCGGCAGATATCTACTCGTCATGTCTCTGATGGACCTCATGGCTGACCCGGATCTAGGGTGACGATGGAACTGCGTGCGCGCGATGCAAAGACCTGAAGGTGCGATGTCTGAGACACGGCAGCCACTATGTCCCATCTCGAGATGCCTCATCGTCATCCCAACAACAACCTGCAACTCTTCAAACCCCACGCATGATCGCCAACTACCAATCGATCTCACTGCGCATCGACGACACGATCTCCCCCTCCCTCACCGTGACCGCGCTCGCCGACCAACAGACTGAAGTGTTCACCAACTATGTCCTCGCCGTCTTTCCCTGCTACTTCAAATGCACCGAAAAGCAAGTCCCCGTCAACTGGATCGAGTACGTCGATAGCCGACGCGGCTCTCCATCCCCGTCACCCTTCGACTGGGCTCTGCGCGCCTGCACATTCGCATACACGGGGGCTTTACACAACGACCCACGCTTCACCCACGCCGGACGAGACCTCTACCTGCGCTCTCTGCGCGGGCTCGCCATCCTCCTCTCCTCGCCAACCACCGCCGCATCGGACGAAAGCCTCGCAACGGCCATCTCCCTCGCCATCTACGAAAAGCACCACTGCACAGAATCGGACGCCTGGTTACGGCACGCGGCTGGAATCCGCACGCTGCTGAAACTGCGCGGACCAGCCGCCCACGTCCACGGATTCGGACGCGCCCTGTACCTCGCCTACCGACATTTCTTGATCACGCATGCGTTGATCTCTGGGGAGCCGTGCTTCTTGGAGACGCCCGAGTGGCGCGCCGTGAATGAGCAGATTGTCGCGGATAACGCTAAACTACCGGACTCGTCGCTATATACGGATGTCATCGAGCGGGCTAGTCTCGTGGTGATCCAAATCCCGGGACATGTGCAGGAGGTACGCGAGCTGCAGGAGAAAGAGAAGAAACCTAGCAAAGAGCAGACGACGGCGCTGCTGCAACGGGTCCAGGCGACGCGCGCAGCACTTCGAGGCATCCATACCGAATTCGGTGTCGCGGTGTCGATGCTACGGGCCGGACAGGCACAGCCACAAGCACAGGTACATGGCGAGACCCGATCTCGATGCAGGGAGAGTGATAGTTCAGGACGAGGTTTCATTGGTCCCTTACCGCATTTATTCTTCGATCGGTACTCCCGGCTCTTCGACAAGGGTGTGCGGTCGGGGTTACGGATTCTTAATTACTGTGTTTGGATCCTCGATCCAAGTCAGCGGGAGACTCTGGAAGATGAGATCCGGTTGTTGGAAGATCGGATTGAACCGTCGCCGTCTCCGTTGCCGTCACCACCATCTTCCTCTTCATCTATAGCCTCTGTATTCGATACCGAAGATGATGCATTCCTGCTCACACCGCCTGATTCTCCAGGGGATGGGGAGGTTAGATTACAGATCAAATCGCTGATTACACCGGAAACAAAACGGCCGCCTATCACGCCGTGGATGGATCGGATTATGACGACGATGGGGCTGGATGGGGTGGAGGTTCGGTTGGGGGAGTTGTGAATTTAGCGTTTCTGTTTCTTCTTTGGTTCAATTTGGAATTGATGAGTTTGTTTTCTCTGTGGAGATTGTGGATTTAGATACCCTGGTGGTGGACTGAGTTGCTTAAATTGATACTTTATCATGTTTCATGAAATTGCTTTTTCAAACGTAGAAGACACCCCTTTTAGTACTTTGACATGTTGATAGATCTGGTATTTCAAAGGAGAAAGGCACATTGCACTGTTATTCCACAAATTATTCCCAAGATCGAGTGGATCAGTCATAGCAATTCAATTTGTAGTATGATCTCCTTTCTTTGCGCTACCCTCGCCCCTTGGAGGACAGCCCAGAAGCCTCAATACATCCCTAAAATACCCCTTATCCCACAATCAGAAGAATAAACCAGAGCAAGCCCGGCACATATCCTTCGGTCGAAGAGTTGCCTCACCCGATCAAATTACCATTATGTTTGTGGGCCGATAAAGAATAACTTATGGATGGGAGTGAAGTTGTCTCACTGAAGTACTCGTTCCTCCGCTTTTATGTTTTCTTTCAATATCGTAGCTTAGATGACCAACCACTTTTCCATATATTCCCCGACAGGCGATCATCGTAGTCAGCCGCTTCTAGCGCTGCACGCAAGGGAGGAGCCTGGGGTGAATCGACCAGTCTTTCTTATGAGACTCATCAGCCCGAAGTTTGGGAGAGGCATTGTAGATTCTGGTGCCATAGCGTTGAGCAAACACAGGATTTTGGTAACGGAGTTCGCAAATCGAATTACGACCGCCATGTTGGAGCTGGAATTTTGTCGTAAACAAATATGGGGCGTACAGATCGATGAGAGGTTTCTTATTTATTATCTGGAAGGTTGCCCGTTCCCGCTGAGCAGGAAATTGCTCTTGGAGCTATAGATCCGGGCTGTCGCATGCACCACCGTATCTGTAAAACAGTCTCGGCGTAAGTATCTGATGTAGGCATAGGAACATGCCCGAAAAACGACAATGCAGGGGCGAACGCAGGGTCGACAGCTGAACAGACGCAGGAGCAGGAGCAACACCGGTAGCAGGACCAGCACAGTTACTCGTAGTAACATCGACCAGTAGCACCGACAGTGATCAATGCAGCGAGGACAGCAGCGGGACTAGGCGCAGTGGCAGGCTTGCGGGCATGGATAGACATCCTGCTCATTGCGTCTGCGATTAATGTCACGGAGAACACCTTGGGACGGCACTGTGAATCGTATTCTGCATGGCGTGCTGGATTGCGCTGACATCGCCGAACGCAGGAGCACCAAAGACGAGGGCGAACTCTGTATAGGCCCGATGGCAGAGAACACAATCAAATTCGCATAGTTGCTCTCCCGCATTTGCATCCTGTCAATGCTTGTCCCCGGTGTGATGATGGTCTTCAACGCACTGTGCTCGGTATGCAAGCAGTTTTGATATGAGTTTCGGGGAGTGATCAACTAGCGAACTTTGGCTAAGCACCTCACTGCAGCAGGCATTCTCTTTCGCTAGAAGAGATGTAAACAAGAATGATATAGTTGTTGTGCTTCATCTCAAGCGCCACGGTATCTGCGTCATCTAGTCAAATGACACCAACATTCTAAGGACCGAGCTGGGAAAATAAAAGCAACGTAGGAAGCGTAATAGCAGACTCCCAAAGTTGGTTCGCCCATATTCGTTACTTGTCTGTGGTATGTTGCTAACATCGGCCCTAGAGCTGGCCTAGGCATGGGGGTATTTCCCTCCGTTCCTTAACAGGTGGTCGGTGACGGTAAGCTCGAAAAGCTCTTCATCTGTACGCTCCACATTCCATATATTGTGCGGGTCGAATGAGGTATTCTCCCACTAGTGAGCCACATAGACGGCTTTTTAACTGATGATGTACAGGGCTGTGCACCCCTTGATGCCTCGAGCTTCCACATTCGATGGTGTCGAAGATCTATAATACGCCTATTAACGAGATACACAACCCGACTGAAGAGTGACTACACATGTAACCGAGTACCTGGGTCTCGATGTGCAGTTCCTCGTCTGAGGAAACAGATCAGAGTTTACTCAATTGCTATTGTTATATCAAGGTCAAGGGGCTGCCAAACACTGTTCGGAGCGAAGATGCAACGCAGTGTTTTTCAGGTGGAAGATATTGTCCTCCAGTGGTGAAGATCTCGTCAACAGCCTGATTGCTATTGAGCCTGCACGCCCATAAGATGACAACCTTCTCGTCGTGGTCCTTTTACCAAATGGTGTAGTCTGCCGCGACCTGGATTCGAAGTCTTCCATACTCCGACAAAGTTTTCGATATGGATAATTAGATGAGGCACGGATATTGCAAAAACCGCCGGGCTTTTGATAATGGTTGCGTCGAATGTCGGTTTCGAATGTGACTGGCTGATGATCATGAATATGTAAAGGCAGATTGACAATTTACCAATGGAAGAAAACATCATGCATGATGGGGGACATATCCGTTTTCTCTCGTGAATGCTAGACATAAAAAGTGAGCCGCTCTCCATGTGAAGAGCAATAGGGTGGTGATTCATACTCTTGTCTCGATTAAGTAAGGCATCAACAAAGGCACATAGGCTGGGCACGCAAATGGCGCTTATCCATGTCAGCCACTATCTGTCAAGCTGTGGAGATTATGTCTGCAATTGTCAACTGCGGTATGGCTTCCATTCCAGTGTTATGTCATAGATGGTCGCATATCCCGAGCCATACAGATGTTTTATCCCGACTGGCACAAACGTCAAGACCTCAACAGTGCCTACTGAAGTCGAGGTAGGTGTCCTGGGCTTGACCGAACCGTATTTTCAGAGGCTTTGATGGAGGTCTCAACTTCAATGCGAACATGAATTTGTGCGGAGGGTAATTTGTCACGCTGTTCTCGGATGAGCTGGTAGTCGAGATGACAGTTCCCATCGACGCCTTTCGTCCACGCAGGTTACTCAAAGTCGATGCTGCGGCGGACTGTCTTCACTCGATGTTGTACGTTCAGCAGGTAAGTTTCTGGCATCGCCAGCTCTTTTCGGTTGTATCCGGGTTGTATCCTGGTAGCCCTGTATGTTTGCGATGAGTGAGGGTTATTGTGCATTCGTTCCCACGCGGAGAGTAGCTCTCTGAGCTAACGGCCTACGATATTGTGGGGTAGCCCTCAGTACTAGTCGCCATTGAGTACTGATATCTGGATGTCCTCGCGAAGTAGAGAAAGATAATGTTTTGTCATAGATTCTTTTGCAACTGTAGCTATCCAGCCTGTGGACTTGTTAGTTTGATACATCGAAAACACTGGATGTTGTCTACTTACTTTTATAATCACTTGCTTGACACTAGAGAGTAGAGCATGAGATATGCAACCCCGAATGCATCTTGTTTACGCGCCCGTATGTGTGTGTCGTCATTCGTACCATCAATAAGTAAGTTTGTAGCGACATCATCTGTACGGTACTATTTGATGGATAGTAGCTTGTTGCATGTCATGGCTACCAGAATGGAACGCGTAAGGCAGATCGACACCACAATGGAGCTTTCTGGCCGCTGCAAATGCTGAAGAAGATGCAGAGAAGAGAGATGATGGGTCTACGTGAAAGCCCTTCTACTACGGGTTTTGACGAGCCATGGGATCATTCACAGAGCTACTTACAGGAAGAAGAAACAGAGGATAAGTGAATTACCTAGAGTCTGATGGTCATTAACCTTTGAAGTTCTCGTCATGTATTCCCTGCCCTGTAGAAAGGAGCCATCGGTGAATTGGTTGAGATGCCTAATCAGCAAGACTGCAAGAAAGATGATACTGAAATTTGCCTTAACCACCGGATCAACGGCGCTAATCATCAAGGGGATCAGATCATGATTGTTGGCCACATTAAACCTAGAAATAGCCATAGAGGCAACATAAAAATGACGAGGTGCTTATGAGTTCGCATACGGAATATAATGTTACTGGATTTTGGACAGAGATAGATCAACTGAGTCTACAAGGTGCCATTGTGCTATTCGAAAAACAACTAATTTGACGCTCCAACAAGTCATCTGATAGTACAGGGAACGACCTGGATTAACAACTATCTCGAGTCATTTGGCTGGCAAACGCTTGTAGAAGTTAGGCACTTGTTTGTTTTGGCTGAAGAAAAGGATGCGCCGCCAGTTCTCCTGCTGTCTTTCTCACATCTTGACGCCAATGAAGCATTCCCTTGGCGAGATTCAGAAACTCTTTCTTCTCTTCTCCATCATGGAGGGAAACTGTGTCCTCTAACTTCCGGTCGGGGATTAGGTCTTCGTAGAGAAAGCGCCCTAAAATGGTTGATGAGTCTGGAACTGGTCGTTTGATACTGGGAGCTAATAATACCATCATTGTCAAAGAATGGCCCACAGAAGTACTCCTCCGCGGTTTCGCATATTCTGTCATCTTCGCGCTTGACAGGTTGCGGCCATCGGTACTCCCGCATGAACTGATACCTTTGTATGATCTCTGAAGGAGGTGGACCAAATAAGGCTATCATTTCGGCAATGTGTAGTTTAGCATTGTAGCGACCTTGTTGGTCATGTATATGTTGAAACAGTTCCTTGCCTTCGATCATATCCCACATCTTGTCTTGAATTAGTGGCAAGAATAACCTGGGAGAACGAGACGCACCAGAACACCGAGATTCCAAACATCTGCTGGCATTTGCCATCCATTACCGAGTATCACCTCTGGCGCTCGATAGTGGTTTGGCTGAATAGGCCAGACGCCCCAGTCGTCGTCTTCCTCAAGCCTGGTTGCTAAACCAAAGTCGACAAGTTGGGGTATACTTCTCAGGCTTCTGAGTGGCCCAAAGTCATTACGGGACTGATACACCGGTCGGCCCGCCGAATCAATCTTGGAAGCCATCGGCGTTACAAGCTGGTAGTCCATGTAATCAGAGAGCACGGCTGGATCCTCGCATGTGACCATGACATTTTCAAGCTTCAAGTCTAAGTAGCCGCGCAGGCTCAGTATCACAGGAGGAGAGTAGGGTCGAAGAGGAACATACCCGTATGAACTGTTCTGCATTTTTTGTGAAGATAATCAAGCCCGATGAGAAGAAAACGAACATATGTTTTAACAAAGGGCAGTGGCATTTTTCCATCCTTAAAGCGCCGCTGATACATCGACAATGGCTCTCGCATAAGCGGATATACAAGACACAAATGAGAGCCTTTTGGACCTTCAACTTCAAAAGATTCCAGGAATGTTCGCATAAGAGAGCGACCGCGATGTGATGGATCGACCGTGGAGATGTGCTCTTCAACCTCGCGCTCATGACCAGCTGAGTTCGCATGGTTATTGGCGATTTTTAGCGCCACAACCGTCTCTGGCTCTTCATCACGCCTGTATACTTGTTAATGGGGCTTCGAATTAGACGGATAACTATTTTCTGAGACTACCCCTGCAAATCGCGCGCGAGCCAGACTGTTGAAGACACACCCCAGCCAACCTTGACTAGTGTCTGGTAACGATCGGCGAATACCTCTCCTGGCCTCGCTGGGTAAAAGTACTTGGAATCATATACGGGTGAGATCTCTTCATCGACGAGTATGGCGGGCGGTAAAAGTGGTCCAGGAGAAGGCATGGGAAATGGTTTTTTTCGAAGGAATGTGGACAAGCGGGAGACTGACGGCCTCATAGTGCTTATTATAGAGTGGCCTCCTGTATGTCGACATGAGAATTTGGTAGACATGGATGAAGAAGGAGAATTGATCAAGGAGGAGCCCGAGCATGGGCGGGCGAACGCGTACCTATCGCGGTCACGTGGCAAGGCGCGCGCAGTTTGTTGCACGTTATATCGCCTTTCTAGGACTCCTAACATCTGCAAACTTAGCTAAAAATCACAAAAAGTGATTATAGTCCTACACTTAGCTTCATCATAAATATAGATTTTGGTTCGTTTCGTGGTTATCTGGGCTGATATAGACCCACCTCGGGGCTCGGATCTGCCAAGCCCTACCTGTAGGTAGTGGAGCTCAACACCGAGTCCCGAGCCCTAGTATGCGCGGTCTAGAGTAGAGAAACTCACTTTGGCCTTGTATTGAGAGTGCTTAGCAGACATTGCAAAGTGTTGCTATGCTGTTATTTCTAGTCCCCCCAAGGAAGGGTCTCAAAGAGTCTGGGGTAACAAACCCTAAATGCGTGCACGTGACACATTGAAGACAATGAAAAGCACCCAATGGGAAATCCTATTGTTCCTCCCGACTGGAAGTTAGAATTCGCACAGAAATTGCGTCGGAGACAAACTGCAATCATCATGCTACATTGTGTGTTGCAGAACCCTGGTGGTTTGAACGCATCCGATCAGTTCGAATAACTTACCCTTGAACACTCAACAACATGGAAGATCCGAAGCAGGTGAATGGACATGCGAATGAGATGGCAAATGAGCAGCTGGAGCCCATCCCCGGTCCTAGAGGTTGGTTGCGCAGCATTCAATTGCCTTCAGGTGCTAATGCGCTCCTGTAGTCTTACCCCTGGTCGGGAATCTTTTCGATTTGGACCTGTCGAATGGTCTTCAGGCAATCTTGGACATGGCGAAAAAATATGGTGGGACCAGATCTCGTTTATGGAGATGCAACGTCTTCCTAACTAACGCATGATAGGCCCGATATTTAGGATCACCGTTGCGGGCCAAACGCAGGTTTTCGCAGCCAGTCGAGAAATGGTTGACGAGTTCTGCGATGAATCCCGATTCCAGAAAGTAGTTATGGGTGGAGTTGAACGGCTGCGCGTCGTTGTAAAGGATGGATTGTTCACAGCACACAATCATGAAGAGGGCTGGGCCATTGCACACCGCATAATCCGGCCTGCTTTAGGCCCAATGAAAATACGGGAGATGTTTGGCAATATGCATGATATCACGACGCAATTCTGCTTGAAACTGTAGGACAGGATCCCCAATGTACTGATGTTGCAAATGAAGGCTTACCCGGAATTGCATACAAGTGCTCGCATGGGGCCCACAAGTCTGATTGACATAACCGAAGAGTTCACGAAGTTGACCATGGATACCCTTGCGTTGTGTACAGCGAGCTTTCGGTTCAACAGCTTCTACCGCGGCAATGAAGAGCATCCCTTCGTACAGGCGATAAATGAAGTTCTTCACGAGGCCGACCTTCAATCGTGCTTTCCTGATTTCATCAATGCTCTGCGCATCTTCGCAGCGAGGCGATTGAAAATGAACATGGATTTCATGAGACAAGTGAGCCAGGATATCATACAAGACCGACGGAACACATCTGCCCATTCTAACGACCTGCTTCATGCATTATTGAGTGGGCGTGATTCATTGACAGGCAAGGGATTAACCGAGGACCAGATAATCAACAACCTGATTACCTTCCTAGTGGCCGGCCATGAAACCACAGCCGGCATGATATCGTTCGCTGTTTACTACCTGCTCGCCAATCCGGATTGCCTGAGAAGGGCGCGGCAAGAGGTCGATGACGTTATAGGACCCGATGAAGTTAAGGTAGAGCATCTTTCTAAGCTTCCATATTTGGAAGCTGTGCTGAAAGAAACACTTCGGTTGATGCCCACAGCACCTGGGTTCAGTGTTGCTCCATCCTCCCCTCAGACCGTTGGCGGAAAGTATCTGATCCAACCTGGGGAGTCCGTAATCATTCTGTCCGCAGCATCTCATCGTGATACTTCAGTATTTGGTGATGACGCTGACGAATTCAAACCCGAGAGGATGCTGGAAGAAAAGTTCAATAAGCTCCCACGCAATTCGTGGAAGCCCTTTGGCAACGGTAAACGAGGGTGCATTGGCAGAGCATTTGCTTGGCAAGAAGCGCATCTCGTCATATCCATGCTGCTCCAGAATTTTGACATAGAATTCGATGATCCTTCTTATGAGCTCAAGATTCATGAGACATTGACTATAAAACCAGAAGGCCTTTTGATTCGCACCAAACTTCGGGAAGATAGAGAATACACTGGCCTGGCTATACAAGCTGCGACGAACAAGGGTGGGTTGACGCAAGCAGCAGCCCCCAATGAATCAATTGGCGAGCCGATTACAATACTTTATGGTTCCAACGGTGGGTCATGCAAATCGCTGGCTTATCGATTGGCCTCAAATGCCATCTCACATGGATATAACCAACAAAAGATTCTTACACTCGATGAGGCAGTGGGCAAGCTGCCGACAGATCAGCCCGTCATTATCGTGACAACGAGCTATAATGGCGAACCGACTGATGACGGAAGAGAATTTGTTTCATGGGTAAAGAGTGTCCCAAAGCAGGCTTTCGCTGGTGTCTCATACGCCGTATTTGGCTGCGGCCATCGGGACTGGATACAGGACTTTCATCGAGTCCCCACACTAATCGACGATAGCATTTACAAGGCTGGTGCTCATCGTCTCAATAGAAGAGGAGCTGCCGATGCAGCCATCAGCGATCTCTACTCAGACCTAGAGAAATGGGAAGAAGACCATCTGTGGCCCGCAATTCGTGCCAAGTTCCCTGCGGCGGAACTTTCGATAGATCTATCAAAGCTGCCTCAGGCTGAGGTGCACATAAAGCCGCCGCTTAGAGTATCACTGGACTCACGGCTTACTAGAGTGGTTGTCACCGAAGCTCATCGTCTGACAAGTCTTGAAGAGCCTGAGAAGCGACATCTCGAATTCACCATACCACCTGAATCCAACCTTTCGCTTCGCCCTGGCGATCATCTGAATATATTGCCACGAAACCCACCGCGTGATGTAGAGCGTGTGCTGTCACGGTTCCAGCTTTCACCAGACCACTTACTTACCGTGACCTCTTTTCATGGCGGTGGGATACCTGTTGATACTCCCTTGACTGCTGCGGAGCTTTTCAGCTCATACGTCGAGTTGGCGCAACCGGCTACACCCAAGGTAAGTTCGTTGCCCAGAATATGTTATTTGGGCTAATTATAGAAAGATTATCCAAATGCTTTGTGATTCAACTGATGAAGAAAACATTAAAAAACGATTGACCCACATGATGGATTTACCCGACGAATCGACCAGACCGAACCGATTATCTGTCCTCGATCTTCTCGAGCAGTTCCCAACCCATTCTCTTTCATTGGCTAGTTTTATCTCCATGCTGCCTGGTCTACGGCTGCGGATTTATTCCCTGTCATCCTCGCCTACGTACAATCCCGGCCATGCATCCCTAATGTACCTAGTCCTGAAGTCACCATCTCAAAAGCCAATCAATCCGGGACGCGAGCATCTCGGAGTTGGGTCTAATTACCTCGCCTCTCTGACTCCCGGGTCCGTACTCTATGTATCAGCACGCCCAGCCAAACCCGCATTTCACCTTCCTGACGAGCAAGCAACGACGCCGATCATCATGATATGTGCCGGGTCAGGGCTCGCACCATTCATGTCTTTCATCCAGGAAAGAGTCGCGTTACTGAGTACAGGAAAGGAGCTTGCGCCTGGCCTTCTGATATTCGGATGTCGGCACCCAGGCCGCGATGACTTATACTCCGACGAGCTCGCAGAATGGGAAGGTCTAGGTGCAATCCAGGTGAAACGGGCCTACAGCCGAGCAATTGTTAATCCTCGTGCGGCTGGCTGTCGTTACGTGCAAGACCGGCTACTGACAGAATCGAAATCCATTCTCTCCCTGTGGGACCAGGGGGCAAGGATCTATGTTTGTGGGGCTAGGCCCATGGCTGAGGGGGTTAGGGCGGCGTGCGAGGATATTCTTGGGACTCGTCTGAAGGACTCCGAGGACGCGGGACAGGAGAGATATGTTGCGGAGATATTCTAGAATGGGTCAGGAAGAATCTGGGACCTGGACCCGGATGTATCAGTTGTATTACCGACCTTACAATCTAGCTGTTAGTTGAGTGGATATTTGAGGTATTCTTTGGAAACTTACAACAAGAGATAAAGACAAAGTAAATGGTTGCACATACGCTCCTACTACAGTTACACAGATCGAGAGTGACTAAATCAAGATCCTTGCTCTCTCATCCCTCAAATGAACAGACTGTGGAGAGCGAGGATGATGCATATAGGCTAGTTGTACTAGATGTAGATCGCATTCCCGAAATGGTGCCCGCAATGTAACGGATCTCCGCCCCAAGATACCTTCAGGCTACCAATACGAGCCTGCCGGAGTCACAATGCTACACAAGCCCGTTGACTCATCTCCGGCCCAGGACTGTGAGTCAGAAGTAAGTGAGACTGAGGGGAGGCGGGATCTGTCCCATTCTGTGGTCGTAGTTTGAATATTGGTAAAAGAACACGAACTATATAAAACTGCTGTAAACATGAATGGAAATTCTTGCTTTGGAAAATAGAATCGAACTACTCAACTTGTAAGGAAACAGACTGACAAATATAGGCTTCAAAACCCAGGGAATCAAGCAGTAAGTACATTTTCCTCTCTCATACTTTCTGATGCAAAGTCTCTGCTTTATGATGATGCATTTTCACTCGCCGAAATGAAGCTATTGGAATTGCTTAAGGCCGATAGCGAGAGGATTATCGACTACACGCAACTGAACAGAGATCTTCACATGTCAAATCTCATAAACTCTTGAATCAAATGCCCCGAACCCAGGAATGCTGACCAGAACTCTAGGTATACACATCCGCTCCCGAATGGAGGCAGAGATCGCACATGTAAAACCTTGAAGGAAGGTCCAGAAAAGATGAGTATTGATGAGGACATAAGTATACATAAATATATTATAAGACCAATTATAGGGAAGCATCTCAACATCATAGAATTAACAAATAAGCAACAAGAACCACGGGTATAGAACGTCAGGCATCAATTCCCTAGCCTCAGGCAGTAAATGTCCCGAATAGGCTAGTGGATGTTGTTGCAACCCCAGGCATCAAAAAGGCGGTGAGCTTCTATGGCGGCTTTCTGGTGAGGTTCGCCGTGCGCGTCGTTCCTATGCATCTCCGGAAACCGGATGGAACGCGATGAGAAACGATGCCCGACCCTGTTCTCCACGAGAGATTGGCAAAAACGTGTGACCGCTGTCGCTCACGCAAAGTTCGCTGCATTCGTATGTCAGGTCCTGTAGATGAATCGATGAAAAGTGTGGCTGATGAATGATAGGATCAAGAGAAGCTCAGTCGGATTGTGTCAACTGCCTGGTAGGTTTTTGTCCGCTCTACGTACATAGTTTTTTCGGTCGGGATTTTGACATATCGCAGAAACGAGGCGAAAGGTGCAATTTTAGCTTTTCTAAGAGGAAGTTTCTCGTCGCAGATCAATCCTCGCCGGAGCGATCGCAGAGCTATGAGAGCCGTGAAAATGACGTAACTGCTGGCCGGGCCGGCGCAGCGACGGCAATGCACAGTATGTGATCATTTCAAGGGTTTCGGAATTATCAATTCTCTTTTTGACTTCTATAGACTCATTCCCTACTCCCCCGACATTCCATGGTGATAGCACACAAGAAACGGCCGACCGACAGCCACTCTACATAGACTACCTGATCGAGAACCAAGAAGCCACAGGGAAAGCTCACGACTTAGACATACCTTTTAAAGTAAGTTAAAAAAGAATGGTCGTATGGAATGTAATATATGGCTCACACCAATATTAGGGGGACGAAAACCATAGTAAGTCTGGTTCCTGTGGAATTGTTTTATTATCACTGACACCTGGAACCAGTCGCCAGTGCAAGTGTGGCATACTTTTCGGAAAGCCGCATCCAGGCAATTTCAAGGAAGTTAGGTAACAATGGGCTTGGAATAGTGCTAGAACGAATTTCAAGGTTCATTAATAACCGTTATGAGCGCTTCCAAAGCGCGCCTATCGTTGCTACCATGTGGGCCAAGCCCGATGAGCTTCCCGTAGTCTCGACGGAGACAGCAAGAGTATATATCAGCGGTATGTAATATACCAAATTAATCCATCCAAGAGGTACTGATGGCGGGTACCTTGATCAGCATACTTCAATCAGGTCCATCCTGTTTATCCCTTCCTTGACAGATTCACATTTGAACAAAGGATCGCACGACCGGAGATGGCAGCCGATCTGGCGGCAGATAAGCACTGGACCGCATTATACTATACGATTCTGGCTCTAGGGTGCCAGTATCATGGAGGTGGCGGCTTTGAGCCTCGAACAGGAGAGGCCTGGAAATTCTATCAATTGGCCCTCAGCCTCTTTCCAGATATCATTATTACCAAAAAGAGTCTTGCGAGCGTACAGGTGAGTCAGACGAAATCTTTCATCTTCATCACTTTTTCTAATGACCTCTAGGCACTTACTGCGATGGTCCGTATCCGTTAGGATCTATTATTGCGTTAGCTAACCATGATAGGCTATCTTCGCACTTAACCTCTCATACATGCACATAGATACTCTACTCATCACGGAGGCAGCTAGGATAGCCCAGGGCATGGAAATGAATGAAGCTTCGAAAAGCCCCGATCGAGATGCTAGATATCGGACGTTCTGGGTAATCTATATACTGGAGAAAACATTAGCATTTACCCACTCACGAACCTCGGTAGGTCAGGACCTGCGATTGCGTCAAATACGAACTCACGCGTGGAAGGTTATTATGGATTGCAACATAGGATGCCCTATCCCTACCGTCCCGGAAGCAATATTCGGTGACTACAACTGGCTTCTTACCTCTGCAAGCTTTGCTCGCATCGCCTCAAGGGCGTCCGAGAGTCTCTTCTCTCTCACTGCGACGCGAATCAGCGAGGAGGTATGCTATCAGAGATTGGATGTCATGAGTAACCTTCTAGAACGGTGGCGGCAATCGATTCCGCTACCCTTTCGGCCTGGAGAGAAATTTCGAGCCCAATCATTTAATAGTCCCTCTGAGACACACATTGCGCTGCGAACGCATTATTACTACTACGACGTGTTGATAGCTCTATGTCGGTTGACTCTAAATCTGGGGAAGAACCGAAACGACCCACGCGAAATGAAAAGCAAGATGGTTCTAATGCAAGCGACTCGATCAATTATCGAATTATCTCCACATATTGATATGGAATCGTATACACCTGTCTAGTAAGGGACAACAACCATGGCGGTGATTTGTGGCTAACCTTGAAAAGCATACTTGCCGTCTTACCCCTAACAGCAATGTTCATCTTATTCGACTTTGTCGTTCACAACCCAACGCATTCGGAGACATCTAGCAACCTAGCATTATTAGAAGTTGCCGGTGGTCATTTCAGCCGACTCGAATACGTCACAGGGGGTTCGCTACCTAGCTCGATCTTGGCTGAATTTGCATATCTCGCTCGAACATTCGTTCGTAGCCACGAACAGCAGAACGGGGACGATCAGCCTCTTCCTACTACGGTCACAGATCACCCAGTGGCTAGGCAGGAGCCTAACTCCGAGCGGAGACCGTATGGATTGGAAACTCCGGTATGTTCGTCCTGCTCCATTTAGTTATTGTCCTAACAGCAATATAGACGGCCAATGGGGCTCCAATTTCGGTGGACCCGCAGGAGTCAACGCCGCTTCATCTTTCGTCGTTTGACCATATGACACCGGAAATTGAATTTCCTCCAGGATTCAATGTCATGGATCTCTTCGGAACATCGGTCCCATTCGATCAGTATTTTCTCTTCGACAATGTCTAATCATCCACTTCTATCGAGCGGGTAACTTCCTTTCCAATAGATGATGCACCCACTGAATCAGAGGGGCGACTATTAGTTGCACAATGACTACTCATCGGAGGTACAGTCGCTTGGAACATCACAATTAGAATCATCTTGCGTCCTGTATTGATATCCATAGGATAAAGCTCAAGCCGAAGCCAAGCAAATTTGACAACCTGGTAGCTTGCGCTTGGGGCGAGCCCTCTGCAAAATCGATAGAAATGCTCTTGCCATCCAAACAAGCGAGTTCAACATTCTGTACATGATTGCCTGATAACTGAAGCACGCGATTATCACCACTTGTGTCACCATCCAAAGGATATGATTCCATCTTCAACATTTGTCCATCGCTGTGCTCCCAGACGCATTCATAATGGCCTTCACTCACTTTTGATGCTCTGCCTGTCCATCCTCCTACAAAGTAAATTATTGAGACCTTTCCATCCATGCGATGGGCAGAAGTCTGTCGGATCAAGGCAATCAGGCTTTCCTCCTCGCTCGTCCCAATCCCGTCCCATATTTGACTCTCACGCCGGATTATGTGAAGATCGTTGGCCCTTGACCTTCTGTCGGCGCAAACTGGTTCAGCGACCCGTGGTCCGAAGATACCCGGGTTCCAGATTTCAAGGACAGGACAGGCATGCCTTTTCAGGGGCGCTGTTTGTATTTGAAGAAGCAATCGTGGTTGTAAACGAAGACGCTGGCGGAGTCTCGGCGGGGGAGGACGCGCGATGAACAACAGTTGCTTTGTCCGGGTGTCGCTGTTTGAAAGCCTGACAATTTCCGATGATGTTAGCACATGTGTGAAGCTCGCAAACTCCCGAGGCGACAAACATCGATTCACCACTGCTATTACTCAGACTCACAACCGATCCTGCGTCGCTAGCCAGCACACATCTAAGGTGACCATTGTCCGCATCCTGTTTGGGGCGGGCAATGTGTCTATAAATCAGGAATAGGAATGGTTCCCTTTCGTGTGTTAGAAATGACGCCCTCCATGAGGAACGGCAGAGTTTATCTCCACTCCAGGCACCTTCTTTCACCTCTTGGCTTGGTCTTTCAATTCTTATCCTTGTCGATGCTCGGTCTCGGTGCTCGGGGTTGGCTGACTCAGGATGCTCTGACTCCGCCCCCCGAAACCAAAAGCAACCGAAAGCCGAGATGAGTAGCAGGACAACAACAGAGATGCACGCTCGATAGGTTTGGATTATACGAGCCAGTCAATCCTGATCAGATCCTTTGCATGTAACGGTGCTTGGTCTGCCAAAGCACTGCCACGTTCAAAACCTATTTAAATACAAACGTTGTACTCATCACTCAGGACATAACTCGGACAAGAAAAAAGGTTCCCGCATAAATGTTTTCATTATTCCCGCTGAATATACTAGAGACCATAGATTTCGAGCCGCCCTTTGATATTTCCAAACCATGGACCAGGAAGAGCTCGAGAAGGGCTGTCACGCTTTGATTGACGGCGTTGAAACACCATATGACTACCAACCATCACTACCCTCGGGAATTACATTTCTGGTGCTTTTCGGGTTGTCCATGATAGCACACACCATTCAGCTCGTCTGGAAACGCCAATGGTGGTGTGCTGTGTTCTCAATTGGTTGCCTGAGTATGGTCGCCCAACCAAATGTGATGCAGCTTGACTGACTAAATATGAAGCTGAGATTTTGGGATGGGGCGCACGAACTTGGTCGGCAGTTTGCCCGTATTCGATGGATGCCTTTCTCATGCAAATGTCAACTCTTGTCATTGGTAATGATACATCGTCCTGGGCGGCACAATCCGTTACGTGCTAACTTATCCTAGCACCAACATTTTTCACCGCCGGGATCTACGTCCTCCTCGGCAGTCTCATCCGAGCCGTCGGGCCCGAAAGCTCCTTCTTGCGACCACGATGGTACCTCTGGATTTTCTGTACCTGTGATGTCATCTCTCTAGTAATTCAAGCCATTGGTGGAGGAATGGCCGCATCTGAGGCCAGCAAAGTGGACGGAGATACCAAACCAGGAACCCATATCATGATAGCGGGCATCATCTTCCAGATGGCAGCCATAACTGCGTTTGTGGTTTGCGGCATTGACTTCCTTCGGCGGTCACGAAAGTCTCACCTGCGGGAAAAGTTCACCGTTCGTATGCGTTACTTAGTGCTGGCGACAATCGTTTCGGTGGTTGCGATATATGTCAGAAGCATTTACCGGACGGTCGAGCTGCTGGAAGGCTGGGAGGGCTACTTGATAACGACCGAGTGGTTCTTTATCGGCCTGGATGGCATCACTATGGTGTTGGCAGTGGTAGTTTTCAACTTTATTCACCCTGGTTGGTTTCTGCCGGAGACGACGGTCAAAGAGATCTTGTCTGTGCATAGCGATGAAATTGCTCTACAAACTATAAGCGAGGCATGAGCGTTGCTTACCTGAACCCGTCTTGAGCATATACAAAATCCATCAATGAACTCCGATGTTATTAGAATGTCTAAACATATTCCAGCTATTCTACATGAACCTGTCTCCATCACTGTATGATAAATGATAATCCCACCTACGGATTCAAAATCACCGTCTTCGTCTGCAAGAACTCTTCAATCCCCCATTTCGCCCCGAACCTTCCCCAACCACTCTCTCCCTGACCTCCATGCGGCAACGTCGCCTCATCATGCACCGTCATCCCATTCACATGAATCGCGCCCGCACGAATCGACTCAGCCAGCTTCAACGCCTTGAAATGCGACCTTGTGAAAATCGCCGCCGACAAACCATAGGTGGATCGCTGGATCAGGTCCATCGCCTCCGATTCCGTCTTAACACGTACAACCCCAACGACCGGGCCAAAGGACTCCTCGGAAAAGAAGTCCATGTCAGGAGTTAGACCCTCAATCACGGTCGCTGGGAACTGGGCGTCCTGTAGAGCAGAGAGATCTGCTTGATGGATGGACGCGCCTTTAGAGCGAGCATCGTCAACGAGGCGCTGGAGACGCTGTTTGCTGGCTGGTGAAATGACGGTGTGCGGATCCTTGATGGTTTGAAGGTGAGAGAGAATGCTGGGGATCAGGGACTCTGTGATATCGTTGACGGCGAAGACGAGGTCCGTAGACATGCAGATTTGGCCGTTCTGGAGAAGTTTGTCAGTACTGTGCATCGCGATCAACCGGTCATGGGGGACTAACGTTCAGAAAGGCACCCTTTACAATCTCCCCTGCTGCGAACTCATTGTCTGCGTCGTTCAGCACCAGCGCGAAATTCTTCCCGCCGAGTTCTAACAAAACAGGCTTGAGGGCCCACGCGGCCTTTGATGCGATGATCCGACCGACATTAGTTGACCCAGTGAAGTTGCATTTACGAATAGCTGGGTGATTGATCATAGTTTCGAAGGTCTCTGCTGCGTCTTCGGGGCGATGAAGGATGAGATTGACGACGCCCGGAGGGAATCCAGCATCCCTAAACAAACAGGCTAATAGGTAATGCGTTCGGGGGCTGAGTTCAGAGCCCTACAGTGTCACAGTCAGCTAGCTGTCGCCATTTCACCGCAGCGCATGAGGTAGGATGAGATGGAGATACCTTCAGAACAACCGTATTCCCCGCCGCCAACGGCGCAACAACACCTCTGAGCCCCAAGATGACAGGCGCATTCCACGGAACCATAGCCAAGACGACGCCCAACGGCTCCTTGAGCACCATAGCATACGAATCGCCCTGCGAGACGGGGATCTGGCCCATCATGGAATCGGAGATCAAGCCGGCCGTTTCCCTCAGCAGATCAATTCCCGCTTGGATGTTGGCCTTTGCCCAGATGGTCGGCGCATGCATTTCGCCCTGCAAGCATCTGATAATCTCGTCCGATCGCTCCTTAAGAAGCTCGGCAACTCTGTTGAGGAGGTTGCGGCGATGAGAGGGCGTAGTTTTCGACCAAGCTTGAAAAGCCTCCTCGGAGGACTTGATCGCTTGGAGGGCGAGATCCGGCGTCACGCCTTGGAAGGGCGTCGTTGAGGCGGAACATGAGCCGACTCTGTCCGGGGGCGAAAGAATGGTGTCTTGTCCGTGGATGAGAAGTGGCGTTATTTGCATTTTGACCGCGTTACACTGAATATGTGTATCGAAAGCAAGGGAGGGAAAGCAGAGATCTAGACAGCTCTGAGTATTCAGAACAGGAGAAATAGAAAGTGCAAAAAAACGCGAAGGATCAAGAAGGACGTTATTAAAGAATCCCTCAATCGGCACGGCACTCCACATGGCGATTCCCCAGTCCCGAAAAGCCTCCCGACTGGGCGTTGAAAGGTCACAGTGGATCTGACATTTCGTTCTTCGAGTTAAATCCGGGCTTAGTCCCCTGGTTCACCCAGTGGCGTGCCTTCAGTGTATTTCCCTAATTCCGCGTGCCCCACTCCGGAGTTAACAGGATTCGTATATCGAGCGAGAGAAAAGTGGACTTGCCGGTGGCGGCTGCCGAGAGTGCGGAATTATGCAGAATTTCTTTGGTAATCAGTATGGAAACAGGCAAAAAGATTAAGGTAGGTTTTTGTTCAAAGGGGTTAATAGCCAAACAGAGAGTCAAGGCTATACAAATACAACGAACCTATCCTGATCTGGCCTTTCTATCATGGTACAACCTTGACATTCAGAAAACACATCCTGTTCATGAGGTCCCTAGTCTCGTCGCGCTCGCCTTGCTTTTTGCCTTGAGTCTTGCCCTTTGTTTTCCGGACATGTCAAAATGATGGGAAATGAACCATGACATCCTCGTCGCAGCGGCTGATTGCCTCCGGTGGTTATGACTCTACCTTTGAATTAGCGGCAACAATGAGGGCTAACTAGATCACGGGACCCTCGAAGAAGTCACCATGACTTTCAGAAAATTGCCGTTTGTAATATGAGTATTATGTCTCGAGATTATTTTAAGAGTACCCATTATGCTATCTCTATCCAATCATTGTTTGTTTAATGAACATATAATGTACCACAATCTCTTGTGTTGAGTCAATATTAACAACTGAACCGTTCCCGTTGACGAAAAAGTTGAAATCCGCCCTGTAAGTTGCATTGGAACTCAACAATACCCTCAATCACTTTAATGCTACAGACTGAAAGGATATATGATTGGCCTATGACCACCGCTTGTCTCACAGATTAGAATTGTTGGGATGCCTCCGCCTGATCAAGAAACATGCTCACAAACCTGAGTAGCTTTGATCTTAGAGTTACAGAGGAGTTAACTATCTATATTTACTTATTTTCTCTTGCTTTATGTATATCAGAGCACCATGGAAACTTCAGATTCTCTCCAGTTATCCCTCATAAAAAATGGAGTCAATCAATCCCTGAAGCCAACAGGGCATGTCATGGCCAACAAGTAGCAGTTTTAGGAACGATCTGACTTTGTTCATGAGAAATCATATATATTGACTTCTAGAAGCACTGTGTCCTAGAACCACCACCTGCTGGGTTCTATTGGGCAGGATGACTTCTAATTTGTCAACTTATAACAGGTTTGAAACATTCTACGTGTACCAAGACCACGTAGGTAAGGAAAAGGAAAAGAGGGGGGAAAGAACATCAATCAAAAGGATTAGAACGAGACATTAAATATGAAAAGCTAACGTGCTATCATCGAACACATGCGAAATGTTCTTCGACGTTTGGATTGGGACAGTTGTCTGATACTAGGCGTTTCCCTCTTAGTTCCTATCGCTTTTTGCCACCTCTTTCTAATAGGCACTACACTCTACCAAGAACTATGACCATGTGGCATGCATCTCAATTGTTCGAAGACGGGCTCAGGGCTGATGCATAATGACGAAGGAATTCTTGTTCTGACCAGTTCTTCAGCGCAATTTGAAATCCAGACGCATGTTTGCTACTCGGATCCAACTCGGTACGGCTATCATAGGCTAAATGAGACTGTGCTGAGAAGCATTGGAGTATGCCCAGCGTCATATGCTCCCCCCCAATACAGGTAATGCGCTTTACACCTGCATACATGTCATGTAACCATTAGCCAGCTTGCCAGGGCTGATGTCCAGGTACGTATATAGTAACCAGGCTTGACCAATAATGATGGAATGAAGCGGTTCCGATTCCCGGTCTGTGACGAACATACGCATACATGGCTTGACCAAAGCAAACATTTGCTCCAGCCAAGATCCCAATGAGTTGTTTACTATCGTGGGGAGATCTGCATCCGGAACCCTCTGGATCGTCGGGTAGTGGGGACAGCATGCCCCATCTGCGCCCCCTCAACAGATAAATAAAGCGTTCGTTCCACCTTGAATTTGGATGAGACAGTTCTTACATCCATATTTTGGCAGACTTTGCAACCTGAGCCCCACCCTGCTGGCATGTTAGACTGACCCCCATGTTGTCTTCATACCTCAATCTCACGCGATAAATAGATACAATACCTTCCACCAAATTTCAAACAAGATGTCCGAACGAAAGGTACGATGCCTGACATTGGAAGCAGGCCCAGCCGGATGCTTACATTAGCCCTAAACAGAGAATTTACTATACCTACAAAACGATCGAGGCGTGGGAGCAGCATGATGCAGCGGTCAGAAAGTGGGGCCAGTCCTCTATACAACCTTTATTCTGCTGACCTGCCTTGTAGGATCATTCAAGACGACACTGGAACTGACGTCTGGGTCTGCAACCGAGCTCTTCCTCCAACCTGCTATCCCCCGTAAGTACGCGAAATAAAATGATTTGGCATTGAATACTATAGCTAAGCATTTCACTGCTGCCAGCCCGGTCACCACCGATGCGATCGACAAGATTAAGAAACTCGATGAAGATATCGTTGTTGGGGAAATTGACGCGGACTGATCTATAAGACTCAATGGCTGGGAAAGCTTTTGCTGCTGCAGTTACTAGTTTCTTCAGTATAAATGAAGTCTTTGTGCCTATCTTATCTCCCTACACCTTGCGTTTCCTCGACGAATCATCAATCCTTTTCTTCGGAAGGATGATATTGATTTCGTATACGTTATACTGTATTCGAACTCTTCTAGTTGAAGTATGCACAGAAATTTGGTCCATGAGTTCATGGAGTATTTAGCAAGCTAATACAATATAAAGACATAGACCCTCCCGCCTAAGGCTTCACATCCTCCTTCAGCTGACCAAATCCAATTCTGGGATGGAAATCATCAGCATGGTCTCCTCCAAAGTCAAAGACAGTATAGAACCGCTGCATCAGCGGGGTTCCAATAAGCGCCATGCCCTCATTATCACTGCCTTCGAAAGGAGGGTAACAAGCATCATCTCTGTAAGCGAATCCAGGGCGAGCAAACTGGTCACCGGTCATCGTCAAGTTGGGGTCAAGTGCACCTTCGCCGAAGTTGAATGTGAAAGACCAACTCGAGTTGAACTCCGAGCACAGTGGCATATGCTTGCCGTGGAGAATTGCCTCATAGTCCCAGCCGATGGACGCGTAGATCTCATCGACAATGCTGTTGGGCACAGAGATTGATCCGGCACCGGTGTCAAAGACTGCGTTGCCGTACATGCCGAGGCTGTTGCTGGCAGATTGCTTCTTTCCTCCCTTCTCGGTAGTACCAGTAATGGAGCTCAGCACTGTGCGCCAGACCTGGTAGGGAGTTTCATAGCGGAGAGGCACATAGGTGATCTCTCCGTCAACATACTTCTCCTCGCGCGAGCCGCCAATGGTGAGGACACCATCGAGGTTAGAGCCGGTGGTGTTAAACTCCTTGCCGTAGTAGATGCCAAAACGGCTCTCGTCCAGGTTGCCCTGCTGCATCAGGGTCTCCACGACGGTAGTGGTGTTGCCGTCCGAGATTGAGTTGAAGGCCAAGCCCATGAATCCATCCGAGCCCAAGTTGTTCCAGGAGCTCTGGTCGGCGGACAGAAAAGACTGGGTCCATTCAAAATTGCCGTCAGGAACGGCGAATTTATCATCGTAGGTTGGGCCTGCTGTCACTCCCCCGAAGTAGTCCATGCTGGCGCGGGCGCCCCGAGAATGGCCAGTGGATGAGGCCGAGATATCATAGTATGCGCGTTCGCGTCTAAGTCCGTCAGTTCTGCTCTACCTTACGTCGAGAAACTCTTGATCAACATACCCAGAGGTGTTTGAACAAGCATCGCCGCAGTTCTTGTCGTTCACCCATGTGGTCGACGATCCCGTATCGAAATGGAGCATGTACGATTGGGCGGGCGTGCCGATCTCTACCTCCACATTTGCCTAGTTTGATGTTATTAGTAGGATCGTCATGCAATGGTCTGGCTGACCTACATAGGTATTGAAAAAATGGATGGGCAGATCCAGAGTTGCCGCCAAGGCAGTAGGCAGGGTGGCAGCCGCAGCTGCTATGGACAAGAGGTGAGGCATTCTGATGGTGTTTCTAGACATGCAAGTTCAAACAGATGCTGTTCACATCTTGCCGACGGGCTCTCAAATCGTTATATAATAATTGCTCCGCACAGAATCGTTCTGTGCCTGACACCGGCCTCGCCGGAAGATAGGGGAATTTAAGACATGGAAGTGGGGCAACCTCATGGCGAGTGAGACACTTAGATTAGGTTTCACGTTTAAGTAGATATTGAACCATGGCATAGGCAGGAATTGCTCCTTCATTGGACATTACTATACTATCATAATGCGTAGTATAATTATCTATAGCGTCCGGGCCAACTGTTCAACCTGTTAGAGGGGTGTTCGGCCCTAAGGAAAGTGAAATCGAGAAAACCCTTTCGGGCTTCAGGCAGGTCTTTCGGGATTTGCCGATCATGTCTCGGAGAGCTGAGGGATTGTTTCGGAGAACAGTGTGGGTGGAGATGAGCACGATATAAATAACTAATCCAATCTCCGTGGACCGAGGAAATCAAAGCAGTCAACTAGGGCAATTACTAAATTAACCACACTGATTAATTATGCCGGTCGCAGGAAAACGTCAGTATCACGTCCTGGGACGAAGTAGACGCTTTCTCTAGCAAATTTACTAGAACTTTCGATGGTTTAGAGGTTCATGGTTTTCGTTTTATTCTCATCTCTATTTGTTCTCCTATCTATTGTAGGTACGTCTCGACGATATTCGGTCGATTATATTTCTAGAAGTATCAATAACAAGACTACGTGATCGGTATCATTTTCGCAAAATCAAGAATATTCACGATCGTAGTCTACGGTAAGACTTTCAGGTAATAATAGAGCTGTAACATATCATAAGTCAGCTAAAGTTAGAAACTTCGTTTCTACAAGTGAAAATAAAGTAGAGTGATATATCCAAAAACTACATAGCTAATTTACAATATTGAAAGTTAATACATCATTCATGACTTGATCGGCAATGAAACTTGGCGACCATGGCTCAATTATGTGAAGAAGAAAAAGGCCAATATTTACGCCGTGTTATCTCTAGAATCTGAAGGCGTTTTGCGAAGGTTCATAACGGCCATGTACTAAAGCTCAAGAGCGCGTCTCAGGAATCACCAAGGGACAATCACTTACCTAGTTAGCCCTCTCCATCTGACAGAACGCGTCGTCGTGATACCAAAGTAGGCCACGTATATCCGGAGGACGTGGGGAGTTCCAGGAAGGTCACTCTAGCTGGCAGCTGGTCTTTAAATTGAACTAGTATGTCTATTCCGAATATTAGACCTGCTATTAAAGCTAAAGAGATAGTTCAACGACATGTCAAAAGAGGCGTCAAACGACTACCCCTTCCATCGGAGCAAATAGTAAAGACAAACTTTGTGATCTCACAAGAGGCTGTGTTTTCTAGGAGAATATTGTCGCATGAATAACTGCGATGAATTAATCCTTTTTTATAATCTTCATCCTCAGACTATTTACCCCTTTCTCACTTGAATTGTTCTTCTGCGATAATGGGTTTCTCCATCCCTTGAAGCATTTTGAAAACGAATTGGTCAAATTGATTCCTTTCAAGATCAGTTACCATTCCTCGAACAAGAGTTAATTTCAAACAAGGCCCCCCATGCTGCTGTCTACTTCGAAGCCACGCACCCCGACCCAGAGCTATACAAGTACATGAATATCAGGCCTTTCGAAACACTCCCTGAATTCGAGCTTATATCCCGAATCCAAGCCGACCCGACCGAGGTGTGCTTCGCCATAATCGACAAGCGATCACCCCCTAGCGCCGTCAGCCCAGTCGGCGAGCTTTCCGGTCTAGTGACCTGCAACGAAGGATCCCCGGAACATAGAACAGTGAAAATAAGTCACACAATTATGATCCCGAAGTTTATTCGGAAGAGTACCTCAACCAACGCAGTGGGATTGCTGTTGCGGCATTTGCTTGCCAGTCCTTCTGAAAGAGGACTCGGCCTCTTGAGGGTCGAGGCATTGGTTTCGAGAGGGAACAAAGAGTGTGTTGAAGTTTTGACGCGTGCTGGATCTCGGCAGAAAGGAATATGCGGTGGCACCGCGTAATGCACAATGCTAGTCAGAGGAGAAAGATCGGTAATGGGAGATCAATGCCCGAATACTACGCTGATCAGGGTGACGTCGGTCGGGATACGGTGTGCATGAGATTTTCTTGGGAGGGTTGGCGTGATGGTGGAAGAGAGACGCTTGGAAGGCTCATCGGACCGGAGATGAATAGCTCAAGATCCAAAGCAAGCTGTAAATGGAGTTGCTAATCGCTTGGAGGGCTATCGATCAGAGTGTGTTCAATGAATTAGTATGGTGCTGGTTAGGGATTAGAAAATTGAGGCAGCGAGGACTTAGTATGACCGGACTCTTTGCACGCTCCCTGTCATGGCCTATAGAACCCACCTTTCAAGTCAGTTTAAGATTGAGCTTGCGTGTACGGATACTTTGATTGTTCACACAATGAGTCTTCTGTGGCCCACACCGCTAGTTAAGATCGATCGTCGGACATATCTTGCATATATGACCTGTAAGTCTTCACGGAATCTGCGTGTGATCTACGGAGTAAAGGAAGTTAACTCCCTTTGACCGCTAGTCCCATGGGCAAGTTTGAGAACGTCATTGACCGATTTATAACGTTTTGTTCTGCCAGATTCATATAAAATGGCTTTTATTCGCCCCTTCCCACGATCTTTCAATCCTTCCACGCCACGACATTTGTTTAATGAATGAAAATGACGCGATCATTCGGCCCATCCAAGCGCGCCTTGAAATACAGTGGCTATAGTTCCTTAGCCGACGTGAACGACATCGTAGATGATGATATCTATGACCCGGAGACCAATCCAGATGGCATTGTCAATCTCGGAACGACGATGAACCCCCTCATGCTAGACATGCTTACCGAGTTCACTGAGAAGAAGTATAAGTTGCATCCCAAACTAGGTAGACCAGGGCCCCTCGCCCTGAGCAAGAAATAAACTTACTCAGACATCCTCAGCAAATAATTACAACTTCTCAACCGGGTCGCCCAAGCTACGAAGTACTGTCGCCGATCTTTTGAACAGACACTTTTCCCCCTCCCATCCAATCGACCAACGGAATGTGGTTTGCTCGAATGGCCTCAATGGCCTGATCAATTCACTGATCTACACTCTAACTGACGAAAACGAGTCCGTACTAATGCCGACCCCAGCATATGCTATGCTAGCCGATGTTTCACAGAAACGGAACGGTGTGAAGTGTGTATTTGCCGATGTCGAGCATATCGACCAATTCAGCGCTTCCGCCATCGATGATTTACTGGCCACAGTTTCCTCCACTATAGAGGAAGCGCAGGCGCAGGGGAATCCGGTCAAAGTGATTATGATGTGCAATCCGCATAACCCGGTCGGAAGGTGCTACGATGCCGAAGTCATGGGGGCGATACGGCAATTTTGCCATCAACGTGGACTACATTTGGTCGTGGATGAGATATATGCGCTATCGGCCTTTGGGGAAACATTCTATAGCGCATTGAGCTTGGAGGAGATGCCAACGGACAACGTGCATGTCTTATACGGGATAAGCAAGGTGTGTTACATCAGCCAACCTTATCTCTCCTTACATTTAACTGGTATTCTAGGACTGGGGTTGCAACGGGCTGCGGATGGGTTTCATGATTTCATACAACGAGCATGTTATAACAACACTGAAACGAGCTGTCGGGTAAGATTTTTGGGCATTTTGTTAAAAATCAAAATGGAAGCTAAAGATCCCGACAGGCGTCTCACCCGATTCTCTTACTTATCCGAAGATTTCTTTGTCTCATTCATGTCGGACCATGCCTTCATTGACGATGTATACATCCCCACACTTCGTCAACGCTTGATCGCAACACGGACAAAGGCCATCAAGTTTCTTACAGAGTACAAAATCCCGTACATCCCGTCAACTGCCGGATATTACTTATGGATTGATCTGAGTCGCTGGGCGAACATGTTCGAAGAGCGCAATTCAGAGACGCCGGATATTCAATTGGTGCGGCAAATGGTTAAGCATGGAGTGTTCGTGCAGCCAAACAAAGTAAGTTGAATGACTACAGGTCCTACCTAAGTCTTTCTAACAGACCTAGGCGTTCATATCAAAGGAGAAAGGTCGGTTTCGCATTGGATTTAGCCGTGATGCAGTGACTTTGAGTGAGGGTTTAGAGCGGTTGCGACGGGCATTGGGAGAGGTGGAAAGCAAGTAATCCAAGATGTAAAAAGAAGCATTTTGACTGGTATAGAAATATGTGTACAATAGATGATACTAGCCTAGAAAGAAGTAACGGTTCCTCAATAATCCGACAACCCTTACTAGCAGACCTGGGAATGTGACGAGTTCAATATTCAAGCAAGCAAGGAGGGCCCGTAAACTTCAATAACTATAGCAGACAGATCACAATCTGTCTTGAAACAAATGAGGGGGCAAAATATTATCAACCTTTTTGAAAAAGACCTAGAGGAACAGATGTACCAAATCAACAACGCGCCCTTTGCCCAAATCGGCCACCACAATGAATCCCCAAGAATCTATAGTCCTCGACTACACCCTCCACAATCTCTACAATATTTAAAACACGTCCAAGGAAATAATTGTTCTCGTATATGCCTACGCACCACCAGCCAATATCCAGCCAACGTCTTCGACGCCTGTTCTGAAGAGATTTCCCATTCAGTCGCCGCTCTGTCCGATATACGACAAAGAAGAGCTCGCCAAACAGCTGTTCTACGGCACTTCGCGGCGATTTGGTTTCCGCTCTGGTCCTATGCGCATTCCTTTTTTCTTTTTTTCCCGAACACAACAATCAATATTCTCCTCTGTTGTCTCACCATAGATACATACAATGTGTTCAACCAGCTATCGGAACATCAAAGGCTACTCCAAGAATTTATCAAAAACTCAGCATTTCTTAAACTGGACAGCAACTCCTATCTTGCGATAACCGTGCCCCTGGACTGGATCTCTCACTTCCCGCACGTCACAAACCCCAACGTTCACTACAATCTACTGTCAATAGGCGGGCTTGCGCATTCGAAGCTGCCAACATCCAAAACAACTGTCACTGACACGCAGCCCACACCGGACCGCCCGTTCACTGAACCCGAGAAACGCGAAGAAGTAACGCGCATGACACAGCCAATCCGCGAACATACACTACCTTTCGTCCTCAACGTACCGCGTTTGGTCAGCATAGGCCAAGGAACATTCATCATGCGCACAGAAAGCGGACGAACAACCGCAAACGCTGTATTCGAAGACACGATCAGAAAGATGCTACGAGACCTAAAGACGTCAAACGCACATCTGAACCCCTGTAACGTGGTGATTCAGGAGATGGTCGACGGAGAAACAGTGGGCATCACATTAATCGTCACGCAATCTGGCCGTTCCATTTTCAGCTGCTGCACGAGGCAGGAAGTCTATGAAGCGTATTGCTGGTCACGCGGATTCGTCTCTTACAACGAGCAGTCTGGCCTAGAGGGGCGATACCGTGAGATAATTAATGAGCACGGCTATTTTGGATCCGCTGGAATAGACGTCATGACAGACAGTCAGGGGAATCAGCTTCTTGTTGATCTCAATGTTCGGATAACTGCAACATATCACCTGGGGCCTCTTCAGTGGCACTTCGTCCGGAGGGGCTTTGTCGAGGCTGCTGGACTGGCTAATCAGTGGATCAAATGTACGAGAGAGGTCTTTGGGCAAGTGCTTGAGGGGGAACTCAACGAAGGGAGCATTGTGGTTACAGCGTGGGTTAACGCCAGCGAATGGAGCTTTGTTACCATGACGGTTGCAGCAAATTATATGCAGCATCTGAGAGGGTTAATTCGGATAGTTGTTCAGTACAAGGAGCTGTGCTTGTCAGGAGGGAACAAGGTTAGCTCAATGGAACATTCTGTTCTATAATACTCATATTCATTGAGTCAACTGAGCTGGTCTTCTAATTCTATCTGTCATAATAGCTATATGGCATATAGGGTTCCCTGGGATGGAGACATGAAGATCATTGCGGCGTAGGGAATCTCAAGGCACGTGTCTGTGTGGGAGTAGGGGCAAGTTAAAGTAAGAACCTACTGCAGAGGCTGCTGCTATCGACTGTGAGGCTGAGCGATATGGACAGATCACGATCGGTATTGATGTAGGTATTATATTAATATTAATATGAAAGCTAGGGTCGAAACATATCCAAGAAAGATCATATATACAACATGAATATCAACAAGGCCTATCCAAGCCTAAAGCCACCACTAGTTCTCTTCTGGAAGAACATCTCCGGATCATACCTTTCCCTCACCTCTCTGGCATGATCCGTGAATTTCGACCTCCCCCAGTAATCCTGCGCGTAGTTTGCATCGTTCAAAAAGATAGGCCTACGTGCGTCAGGGAGAACGCCCGCATCGACGTAATCGGAAATGAGATCGTCGAATCCATTGAACAACCTCTTGTTCGCTTCATCAATCTTGTCATCGCTAGCCGCGAATGAGTAAGAGAAGTCGAGCTCGATAACAATGTAATTGGTGTCGTCCGGGAAGTCGTAAAGGTCCTATGTGATGTTATCAGTTGGATCGTTCTCATTAGGCTTAGTTATGGTGCGCTTCGGGGTGACTTACGCCGCCTCTTTCCTTGGCCTTGCTGGTAATTGCGCCAGGCATAGGCTGGAGGGCCAGCGAGCCGATTACGCCAGGGACACCGATAACTGACTTGGTCACGTTGAACCAGTGGTCGTAGTATGTCTGCATGACTTCTGCGCCGGCTGTCTTATTGGGGACGGGAGTAGTTTCGGTGGCGATTGTGTAGCGTTGGCCTCTGTTTTGAGTTAGTTCACGTTTCCTGCAACTCGAAAAGAGGACATGGAACTTACTTCAGAATGAAGAAGTCGTTGTGTTTCAGCTATGGGGTGTCGTTAGTTTTGACAGATATCCGAACTGGGTGCAGGAGACAAACCAGATCATAGTAGCTATCCCAAGTCTTGGTAGTATCCGCGGGCTTCAAAGCCTTGAACTTGTCGAAGACGCCCTCTGGAGGCTCAGGTCCGTCATAGAACAAGAACATGATCCACGTATTCAAGAGAGCGGCATGCTCAGCCGTCACGATGATGGCCGCCTTGTCGTCGGGGTAGTTGTCGGTGAAATCGCGCACGGCCTCGAGCACCTCGGCCGTCTGGGAAGCTTTGAAGATGTAGTTTCCACCCCAGACCTTGCCGATCGGGTGCGTTTCCAGGGTATACGAGGTGACTATGCCGAAGTTGTTGCCGCCTCCTTTGAGGACGCCGAACAGGTCTGACTGTTCATTAGTTATCCGTTGCCGTTTAATAGAGACCAGTTGAAATGCATACCGGCATTATTCTCAGCGTTGGCATTCACGACAGTTCCATTGGCGAGCACGACTTCGAAATTAACGACGTTGTTGGCAGCCCAGCCGTATTGGGAGCTGAGGAAACTCAAACCACCTGGTCTGTTGTTAGATGTGTTACGTAGTGGCACGGGGACAGGAAGCCCTAACCTCCGAGCATGTAACCTCCCACACCCACGCCGCCGAGACGACCTCCAACCACTGCTCGGCCGGCATCCACGTCGTCGAGCCCTTTCTGCGCTTCCTCCCATGACAAACCAGGTCCGATAATGGCAGTCTTGTCGTCGGGGTTGTATATCACCTGGTCGAGGTTCTTTGTGGAAATGAGCAGTCCGTCCTGAATGCTGGCGAAGCCGTTGTTGGGCATGTGACCTCCAGATTTCACCGCGAAGGAGGTGTTGAAGTTATGTAGCTCCTTGACGACCTGGGACATCTCGAGGGTGCTCGACGGAGCGGCAATACATGTTGGTTTTAGGTCTCCACACGCGGTGGACCAGTAGTCCTTGAGATCCTGGTGGTAGTCGATTGTGAGTCGCTTATCGATCGTTACCCCCTCGGCCTCGAGCTTATCGCAAATATCTGCCGTTGCAAGTGCTGCGAGGGATGCTGTGATGGCGGCCCGCCATATTGAGGTGCGGGTCATAGTTGAGCGGGTGTCAATAATAGATCAATGCGAAGAGTGCTGCTACGATGACACCTTGCGCAATCAACTTCTCAGCGAGTCCAGGGTGCATACAGTTATTTATTTCTAATCCAGGAGAACGGCCGAGCTTTGGTTCCTCGCGCTTCTTTCCGGATCGATTCGGACAAAATAAATGACAATCATTACCCAGGGAAGCCATTCCTGCGAAATATCCACCCTACAATCGTACACGAAGACCTAAAAATAAGACCAAACAGCCATAAAAAGTACCAATTGCGGGGATGTCAAGTTCTCCTGAACCCGCGAGAAAACAAGAACACAAAAAGGAGAAAGCAGCTTGGACTTCGGTTATGCTGGCCTCGGGCAATTCTTGCCAGTTCCAGAATTTTAGGGCCTTGAGCCCGGAGGAATAGACAACATTTTCCGCGCTTTCCATGCCATCTCTGGTACCTGATCGGCGGCGATATTACGGACCGCTAATGGCTGGGCACTACCGTTATCAGAGCGGATCATCCGTGCCAAGGTTAGCAAACACTCGCTTACAAGATAGCAACCCCCAAAACCAGAGCACTGTGCAAGAGCCATCCAATCTAACGTTCTTCTCCACACGGCAATCGCTGTCAGGGGGATTGGCAATTGCACTCGCCGCTTTCAACGCCGATCACTGTCAACCGATGAGGAATGCCATCTTCGATCGTCTCAAATGCCGCGGTCACCACTCCGCATCGAATACGTCAACCGAATGGGCTCGTTGTCAGGCCATCCTCGCTCGGATGTCTTACATGTGTCGTGAATAATGCACTGAGGGCAACTAGGTCGCAGATCTCCTTGGTCAGGAGCAAGACCGCAGCAAGGAAATCACCATGTCAAGCCTCGGGTATTCGCGTATATCAGGGCATCGGCTGGTCAACTAATGGCTAGCTTATGCATGTTTGGAGCAAGTTGGTTAGCGCGTTGATATTACCACTTATGTTGGTGGCTTGAATAAATCAATGGTGTGACTATGCACGCGATCCTTCGTGAGGTCCACATCCCTATTTGGTAGGTGCATACAGGCTGTATGTCTCTAGAGGGTGAGTATGACATACAGATGTTTTGGCCACGATTATTTGATTTCACTGCACTTAGAAGAGAAGCAGGTATAAGATTATCTATTTTTCCACATGATTTCTACAAGTCATCCCCAAGGTCCAACTGTTTACAACGCGACTGTCACTCCAGATCCTTCCTCCTTCCAGACCGATCCGCCAGGTGGAGAACTGAATCAGCAGCGCGCAATTTCCAGGAAACATCCTTGTCGTCCTAACTCGACCGATTCTTGGCGGCTTACATAGGAACAACATCGGATGCCTATGGGCCGCGTTAGTCTCAGCTGCATTTATCCTAAAGGTCGCAAGGAGGGCTTACAGTCAACCGAGACCAGACATCAGCAAACCCGAGAAAGTCACAAGGATATGGCATTTTAGATGTTATGTACTGGCTTTCCGAGGTAGTCGGGTCGGTCTTCATGGCTGTAGCCGACCAATCAATGGATCAACCCAATTTCCATTAACCTGCTCCAGCCCAACTGTTTCGATATTCCACCACGTAGGAGCTTCATCGCATGGAAGCAAGAATGTGAGCACCTGTGGGACTCCTAAGATCCAGCAATCGCAAGGAGCATATAGCCAGCGCACTGCGAAGCCTCATGGAAGCTCTCGAAGGCAAAGTGTCCGGAATGCTTGGAGTTCACCCCGCTCTCTGCGTTGAGCCGACTACCTATGGCTTCGGCCCCAGAGCCAACGGCCTGCGGGAGAACATTGATCATCGCTTCGATCCTGCGAGTCGTGGCGACCGTGCCACGATAATCCTTCGTCTTCATCCGACTTCATTACAGTGGCTCGAATCATAGAATCCCAGTCAATGATAATCAGATTTGCTCGTTGCCCTGTATCTAATCTGTCGTCAGGACCTTGGGGATGTCAGTGGATTTCACAGCGCTAGCCTGCACCATATTTGCTTCTTGGAGGGTCTTGACTGCCCCCATGTGCAAATAATCAATAGACACTTGTTTCTAACCAGCCACCGAGTTGGAGTTTTACTAAATGTCCCAAGTTTGTTGACCCATCTGTTTTCACACTCATTTCCTCTAAATCACGAAGGATGCTCTCTATATAACCTCCGGCACCACTAAGCTTGATGATCAACGCAATTGCACGGTGGACGGCAAGAAGTCGTTGAGATGGTGGGTCGATGGTGCAGTTGGGGCTCAAGGTCAGGGTGCGAACGGCCGGGAGTAACGGGTCACTCAAGAATGATCTTGGTTCTGTTGACTTAATCTCATATTGATATGCGTTGCCTGTGTGTTCAAAGTATATTTTAAATGCGCCGAATAGTTGATGGTACTCGTGGGTTAGTGTCAGAGCGTTTAGTGGGCTATCGATCTTCGGATATTCTATAAGATGGGTAATTCCGTGGTCGAACATATTTAGAAACGGGAGAGCATTTTTCTTCGAGTCATTCTATTGGGTATCTCAGTATAATGATTGTGGCTAACGATGGACCTACCTACCAGGTCTGTGTTGTTTGAAGCAGCCGACGTTAGGGAATGCGGTAAATTATGGGCAACTTCCAGAAACTGGAATCTGTCGTTCAATTCGTTTCGTAGTAGGTGTCCATCATCATCTTTACAATCTTCCCCGTCCTGCTCGAGACGTGTCTCGGCTTCGCGCCGATCGAATTTCTGAGAGATCACGCACCGATGGTGATCGCGCACAAGGCAGTTTTGCCTTAGGGTGGATATTCGTTGTCTTGATGAATTTGGTCGTAGGCGATTGTAATGAAGAAAAGGATGCGGGCGTGGGTTGTGGTGTTTTGACCGACGAAGCTCTAACTACAACTCGCATCCTTCAGTACATACTTTCAAGCAGCATGTTCAAGTTTAGATGAAAAGGGATCATACGTGGAAGTAGTAAATTCTCAACGATATACTCAGCAAAGTCCTCGATTGCGCCTTGACTGCTTCTTGATCCTTCCAAATCCCAAGACTGAAAGTCTTCAAAATAGCGTAGATAAAGAGTGATTTCCTGTCCATGTGTGTCATTTGTACTCGTGCACATGGACTCTAATAAGAAGGAGAAGTAAAAAGTCAGAAATGCATCTTTGGACGAAGCATGGTCGAATGTGGCCTTGATAAGATCAGCAGGTTTGTACCCGCGCCGCGACACCTGTCCGAGACCATAGTGTTCAATCAGTCGATCGAAAACCAGTCGTGCAGATTGGCTTTGATCCGGCGCTAAGGTTAGTGGGTGTGAAAAGTCCAAGACGTCCTCGAGGGACTGCTGATGTGGGTTATGTCCCAGAGGCATGTTTGCTGGCATTGAGTTGGAACCAAGGAAGTTCACCTCAACTTGCCTATCTGCTTATCGGAAATCATCCCATGTGGGGCCTCACGTGAGTCGCAGTCGCGCTAACCACCGGATCATCTGTTGGACCGAATACCCGATAACGGTTAAGACCGTTAAGTCCATTCACCCCCCTGTGTTTAAGGTAAATCCAGCGATGTTTTATGGTAGCCACGACAGAAGATAAACCTAACAGATTGAATCCTTTTGTCCTGTTTCCTTTCCCAAAATTGAAGACAGCATAGGCTATAGGCGATAGTATTGGAATCATTTCTTTTGTGCTCCACGACTTGGTCTACTGAGAACGAGGATGTCTCGAGTAAACCTTTTCTTGACTTGAAGGTCCTACTCTTCGATTAGGCTTAATTTTCTTATCATTCCTAGTCGTAGGATTACATAGCGTCTCCAAAAACAGTAGATACTAGATGGATCTAAAGTACTTTCCTAGCTGTCGGTTGACACTATTATCAGCTTTATTGTGCCCCTGTTATATAAACTCGTGTGCAAATCCCTTAAATAGAATTTATTTATCATTATAAGTTGAAAATATAACACTGCCAAAATAAAACTCGATACTCGCTAATGATATCCTTGCATCCAATTCAAATGTACCGCTTGACGCTCCGAATAAATACGGTCTTTCTATTAAACAACTTAGCATATCATCAGACTACTTTTACAAAGACACGGAGTACTACTCGCCCGGGTTCATATATTTAACAAGACTACCTCAATCGTAAGATACTAAGGTATTTCGGGAAAAAATAGTCTCAACCCAAGATCCCACTCAAGATATATTCCATCCGAACAACGAAGCATTAGCACATGTTGCATCATTACCATCATCCATTAACCAAAGCACGCTCGAATCAAATTCCAATCTGAATAGGAGACAAGCAACTTAGCAAATGCAAGAAACTCGTAACTGGCATCTATCACGATCCAATTCAATAATAAAGAGAGAGAAAGAATCGCCCGGATCGAATTTAATTCTCAGCCCAATCAACCAAGAAAACCCGACGATCCTGCAATCTACTATTCCCGCAACGCAATGCTTTCTATCTTTTTTCTCTTTCATGTACAAGGGTATCGATGAGAAACCGAAGGGTTAAGAAGTACCCGAATCTAAATGTACCAAAGGGGGTGGATGAATGGATGGGTGGGCGTGTGTATGTAAAAAGAAGGGAAGGAAATCAACGTCACGAGCATAAATGAAACAAAGAAACTTCGTTGCAAACAGAGGAAGAAAACAAAGACATTCATCTTCGGCCAGATTCATATCATAAGCACAAGGCATGATGAAACAAAGATATGGAGAGGATATCGACGTGCCAAGAAATGGAGGGAAAGGGAAAAGAAAAGGCGTGGTTTAAATATCTTCGATGAAGGGATAAAAGAGACAACAGAAGAGAAATCGTGGATCATCGTCGATCAAAGAACCAGCTGGTGCGTTTCCCCGTCTCCTGAGACTGGACTCCGGCAATGGGAGCGTTGCTCTCTCCTCCGCCGCCACGGAGCGGCTTCGCAATTCTCGAGCCGCCAAAATTGAAACCGCCACTGCCATCCATAGCTGGAAGACCCCTGGTCGATCCCTGCTTCGCGGCTTCAAGTCTCTCTTTGACAGCGGTGAGTTGAGCTTCGAATCTGAGTGAGAGAACAAATGTGTTAGCGACTGCCCCAGGGCAGATAAGACCACGAGGGGCCGGCATACCTGTGGTTGGCTTGGGTGAGTTTCTCCTGGCTCTCCTGGAGCAGGCTCTCCAAGCTTGCAATCCGCTCATTTCTGGCGATCAGTTTTCGCTCCGCAATGGCCACTTCCTTCTTCAGGCTGCTGTTCTGTTCTACCAGCTGGCGCTGCACGTGGGTCAGTTGTTCCAGGTTGCGTTCCAGGAAGGCCATCTTCTTCTGCTGGGCCCGGTTGTTTGAAGAGCGGAGCACGTTGTTGTACTGCTCGCGTGCATCGTCCAGGGAGATCTCCAGCTCCACCACACGCTCACAGCGGTTCTGTAGGTCGCGCATCAGGGACTTTTTCATGGCGTCAAACTCGGCAATCTGCTGCTGCAGGTTCTTGCCGGCGGCGCCATTGGTGGACACCCGAGACTGGGAGTCCGCAAGGGACTGACGCAGCTTGCCTAGCTCTTCGTCCTTGCGTGTAATCTCACCCCGAAGCTCAGTAGCGGCCTGCAGCTCGGTCTCCTTGCGGGTAACGTAGACCTTCTCCAGCCGTTCCCTAATCTCCTCAACGTCCCCTTCGCCCAGGTTTCGCTCCAGCAACTTCTCATAGTCCCGCTCGAGATTCGTCAACTTCTCCTCAACCTCCACTCTACGGCTGTCCTGCAGCTCGCCCAGTTCACCCCGATCGTTCATGGTGAGTTCGGCCTGACGGATGAATCCCTGGGTCTCCATGAGGCTTGCTCGGAGCTCCAAGAGATCATCGGGGGCAATCGTCTCGCCCGTTTCGCTGACCTTGTGCAGGGAGTCGACCCGCTGGATGAGATCCTGCAGCTTCCGCTCGTTGTCCGAGAACACGTCGCCGCCAAGGTCAAATCCAGCCATCATCTTCGCCATCTTCTCGGCCTTCTTCTTCTCCTTTTCGTCCAGAGCAGCGCTAGTCTCCTTCGCCTTCATCCGGACATCCAGAAGCTGTTGCTTAACATCGTCCAGCTCCGTGGTTAATTCCGAGTTAGCCTCCCGAAGACTGTCCATCGTGATGGACGCTTCCTTGCCCTCGTACGAGACCTTCTCGAGTTGCATGCGGAGTTCATTGACCTCAGTGTTCAGTTTGTCGTTGTCTTTGCCCGAGCGTGCCGAGTTCTCCTTCATGCTCCGGAGCTCCTCCCGAGCCTCACGAAGGCCCCTCTCGACGTTGGCGATGTGCGACTCTTTCTCCGCGATCTGATCGTGAAGATCATTTTCCCGTCGGAGGAATTCCTCTCGCTCATCTTTCTCGAGAATAATGCTGGGGGTGCTGGAGCGATCACCGATGCGCGAATCCGGTCGCGGCGTCTCGGAGCGAGGGGTGTCTTGAAGTCGAGAGGGAGTGGCGGGACGCGGTGCGCGCGCCTCCGCCTTTGCAGCACTGACTATTTCATTTCCTCGGGCGGGAGTCCATCGGTCCTTGGGCACCTGGTCACCACTTCGCCACGACTGAACCTCCATCTCCAAAGCCGAGATGTAGGTCTCGAAGTTGGTGACCTGACCCTGGGCTTTACGCAGCAGCGCCTTCAGTTCGGCGGGACTCAGCTCAGCATTGACCTTCGCCTTGTTCTTAATCGCCTTGGCGCGCACACCGAATCGCAGGGTGGAGATGGTTTCGGCATCGTTATAGCTACTGGGAGAGCAGTTGATGATCAGCGTGGTCCGCGAATTACCACCCAAACTCTCCTGCAGAATTCGAGTCAACTTCGAGTCACGGTACGGGATGTGACTCGATTTGCCGTCCGTGAGGGCGTTGATGACCATGCCCAGGGCACTCAAACTCTTGTTGATCTTCTTGGCTTCCTCGAGGGTCTGGCCACTGGCACCGGTCTTGCCAACCTTCTCACTACCGGCCAAATCGACCAAGAACAGCTGACCGCTCTTGGCGGAACCGGTCTCCAAATTCTTCTGCGTAACGGTGATGACGAAAATCGAATGGGACCGCGAAGACTCCTGGTTCATGTTGGTCGCGGAGACGGCCCTAGCCGCACCACCACGGCGCATCACCTCGTACACCTCCTGCACGCTAGACACGTAGACCTCCAACAGGCCCTTCACGTAGACTCCTCGCGACTTCTCCTCGTGCACGGGCAGGTTGTCATTGTGGGGCACCAACAGATCGCGGATGCGTTCCATGTAGATCTCCATATAACTGACTCGAACGGTGTACTCCATGTTGCTCGGGCTGGTGAGGATGCTGGCGAAAATCTGCTCGACGATACGCGGAATGACACCCTTGCCCATATCGTCCTCGATATCCGATCCCATCATGGTGTAAGACTTTCCTGCACCAGTCTGACCATAGGCGAAAACGGTTCCGTTGTATCCATTCAGAATGTCGTCCACGGTCGGTCGGATGGAGTAATCGAAGATGTCGCTTTGGTGCGAGTCCATGGGAAACACCCGATCGAAGGTAAAGGACCCGTTGCCTTCGCGCGACTAACCACGGAGTCAGTACCACCACCCATCTACCTATCTTCCCAAGGGTTGACTCACGCTGATCTGACATGATTGCTCATTTTCAAAGTCAACGATGGGCTCTCCGCCGGACGCTAATTCAACTTTGTTTTGCGGTCGGAATCTCGCAACGACTAAGGACAAGGCAAAAACGTGTTAGTCGGATCGACCGCACGAGCGAGCTAGAAGCAAGACGGTCCACGGTCCACGTACCCTTGATGGTGTTGGGGCCAGATGACCTGTCATTCAAGATATATGGTCAGTGTGTGCTTTTCGGGCGGGAGGTATGGTGAAACGAGGGCTCGAGCGGGAGACACTTACGCCATGATCGCTCTGACCCAAGCTCAAGTTCCAAACCAATAATAAAAGGAATAGAGTAATGCGAAGAAGAAACAAACCCCACGGGGGGAGGGGAAGCAAGAGGGGGAAGGATTGCGGTATTTCACAAGCCGGTCAGGTCGAGGTCGAGTCGGTGGGAATTCCAAGACGGAGTGGGCGTTGTTTGGGTCAGGGGTCCACGTGCCGGGCACACGCAGATAACGTGGGCAGCTGAAGGGATCACCGACCCGAGATACAGGACAGAGTCACGACGAGAGTCCCGGAGAGATCACACAGCAAGCGTCGTGCCGTGCGAACAAACTTCACGGATTGGAGAAGGGCGCAGAGAAGCAAACAGACGACGATTCTTGAGGAGTCGGTGGGAAGAGCGATTCGACACGACCCGTTAGTCTCGGTCTTGGCAATCCGCCCAACTCGGACGATGTTTACTTCAACGGTTCAAGAATCAGATTCAATTCAAGGAATAGCATTAGAGAGTCAGAACAGAAAGGACCGGAAAAAAACAGATAGAAAGAATAATAGAATGTCCATTGAATTAACACAAAATAAAATGACAACTAATCACAATGACGGCCGTAACAGCTAAGCCTTATGCACTAGGATGCAGCAACGTGAAACAAGACAAGAAATGCAGTTATCCACAAGACCGAGCAGAAAGATATTTACCAGGCGCCAAAACCCCGCGCTGTGCATGTCATCAAACGGCGTGAAAAATTCCCCGATCACAGCACCCGACAAGCCTGGCCGAGGCCGCTTGTCGTCTGTTTTGACATGAGCGGACAAAGTCGTTCCATCAATCAGACCATCAACAAACAAAAGAAAGAAAGAGTCGAGAGGTATATGAAAAGGCCAGTATAGTAGAAAAGGGAACAGAATAAAATAGAAGGGGAAAAACCAATCAATCCTCCCAGCTCTTCTCGACCGTTTCACGCACGCGCTTGATGTATTCCTTCCGGTTGTCCTTGTAAAGGTTCGAGGCTTCTACGTTCGCTGGCGACGAGGTGTTCGGGTCATTGAGTAGACTGTGAGTGGCGGCGAAATAATATTAGTCTGACATTCTTGCATCTGCACGGCAGCCAATGAGACTTACCTCTGAATACTAGTGAGGATCGCCGCCACGTCATAAGTTGGGCTCCAACGGTTCTGCAAAATATCGAGGCACAGCTCGCCAGTGCCATACACATTGGGATGAAACATCTGACTGATGAACTTGACGCCTGGCGGCTTGTTTGGGTACTGTTCCTCGAAATGCATGACCAGACGGAATGTTCCGTCCTCGAAGGGAGTATCGGCGGGTCCAATGATCACGGCATTCCTGGAGGCGAGAGTGGTCAACGCCAGCTTCTTTCAACAGTGTCACGAAGCCTTACCAAGTCATAACATTGTCCGCTACTGGAGATGCGGAAACGCCGGCTGGGGGGTCGGTTTGCATACGCTGTTCATCAAGGGTTCGTTAGCGCACGAGATCTTGCCAAAGAAGAGTTTCCATTAAATTTAAAAGTTGACTAAGTCGATTGAGATATGCCACGGGGATGAATGATGCTTATCTTGGGACATAGAAACATCGACGGATCTATAGGCAAGGAGCACAGGCAAGGAGCACAGACCTTAAAGTCACGCATGAGACGGCGGCGAGCAGAGGTCGACATCGCGGCGGGGTACGGGAGACTCTCGGGAGGAAGCTATCGGGCGATAAAGGATAGGGAATCGAAGATGCCGGGATGCCGATGAGAGCTGCGAAGCCTTAAGACAAGGAGACCCGAAGGCAGAGGAAGGGGAGGTGTAGGAAGTGGCGAGTCAGTCGAGCCGGATGGGATGAAATGGAAACGAGAGAGAGGGAACAATAAGGGAAGGTGGAAGGAGGTGCAGATCCCGCCGCTCGTGGAACACCGTCGGGTGAACTCTCTTGATGGAGAAACTAGCTCTTTCGGGCGCGCCTCCGATAACGCTCGATTATGTCATTGTCTGCACTCCAGTCACATGATCTGAAGTCACGCCGCGGTGGCCAACAGCCTCGGTCCAACGCGGGCGGGCGGACAAGCGGCTACAGGCGGAATACGTTATTGCGGAGAAGGCATGTAAGTAGTGTTGCCAGCCACGACTCCTTCACTCATCCCTTTTCTTCCTCACACTTCTGTTCATCGGTTCTTCTCGTCACATTAATTTGTATCAGGATGGCCATCTACGCATCGACAGGGCAGGCAGCCCGCCTGTTCTCCAAGAGAGTCCCGGCTTGCCAGTGGCAGAGACACTTCAGTGCTGCTCGTCCGGTGTTCAAGGAGATCCAGGATGCTTACATTCTCAGCGGCGCCCGCACGCCAACCGCAAAGGTGGGAATTCCTGATTTCCGGCCTGTCGTCCCAATTGCAAATTCACTGACGAACTTAGTTTAACGGCTCTTTCGCCTCGGTTTCCGCCCCCGAGCTGGGCGCAACGGCCATCAAGTCGGCCGTGAGCAAGTCGAATGTCCCCACTGAGAAAATTACAGACGTGTACATGGGCAACGTGCTGCAAGGGTCGGTGGGACAATCGCCAGCTCGGCAGGCGTCGATCTTCGCCGGTTTGTCTCCCACCGTCGAAGCTTTGACGGTCAACAAGGTGTGTGCGTCTGGTTTGAAGGCCGTCGCACTGGCCGCGCAGAACATTCAGCTCGGTCTGGCCGAGGCCCAGATTGCCGGTGGCATGGAGAATATGTCTCGGGTTCCGTACTATCTTCCTCGTGCCGGCCAGCTGCCTCCGTTCGGTGATTTGAAACTGGAAGATGGTTTGATCAAGGACGGTCTTTGGGATGTTTACAACAAGTTCCATATGGGCATCTGTGCCGAGACCACGGCCAAGAAATACGACATCTCCCGGGAAGCTCAGGATCAGTATGCGATCCGGTCCTACGAGAGAGCGCAGAAGGCCTGGGCCGAGAACAAGTTTGCGGATGAAGTCGTGTCCGTCACCGTCAAGGGTAAGAAGGGAGACACCGTGATTGAGCGTGACGAGGGCTTTGAGAACTTGCGCGCCGACAAGATGGCGACTCTGAAGCCGGCCTTTCTCAGAGACGGCACCGGTACCGTGACGGCCGGCAATGCTTCGACCATGAACGATGGAGCTTCTGCCCTGGTCATCACTAGCAAGGATATTGCCCGTGAATTCGGCCAGGGCAACCGTGCCTTGGCGCGTATCGTCTCTTCTGCCGATGCTGCCATCGATCCCGTGGACTTCCCCGTTGCCCCCGCTAAGGCTGTCCCAATTGCTCTTGAGCGAGCTGGTATCACGAAGGAGCAAGTTGCCGTGTGGGAGTTTAACGAAGCGTTTGCCGCCGTCATCAAGGCCAATGAGAAGGTAAGTTTCCTCAAACTCTGCCATATCATATTCGTATTCTAACGGCACCTAGATCTTGGGACTTGAGAACGCTCGCGTCAACCCTCTTGGAGGTGCCATTTCCCTAGGACATGCACTTGGTAGCTCTGGATCGCGTATCCTAGTGACCCTTCTGCATCAATTGCAGCCTGGCGAATATGGTGTTGCTGCTATTTGCAATGGCGGTGGTGCTGCTAGTGCCATGGTTGTCCAGAAATTGGATAAGGTCGAGTAAACACGAGATCCCCGCAAGGCCTTGTCTGCTAGTTCCTTGACATGCAACATCCGCTTTCACTCAGTTCACTGTCCTTTCTGCACCTGATTCCCAGTGCTTATCCCACGTCTTCGCTGGGCTCTTGGTCAAAAGCAACCACATGAATTCTATACCCGTCATCTGCCTCTCAGGATATCATACATGTATATAATTTCCAAATTATGAATTCCCTCTGCCGTATAGGTCCATAATTCTCTTGATCTATCTCATAGTTCATTCGACTTGGCACGTGACGCATCATCATAAGCCATTCCTCATTGGGACGTCACATTTCGCGCTAACCCAAAGCATCCGCAATGCATCTGGATCTGAATCGCATTTCACTTGCAACAAACACAGAACCGCGAAAGTTTCGCGACGAAGTTCTAGTTTTCATTTTTTCGGATCTTCTTGATCATGAGCCACAATCTACCCTCCGCACTCTAGTCTCCAAAAATGCCGGACCCAGTCGAGCTCCAGCTGTTCCCCTCATGTCTAAACTGCCTGTCATGGTCGGAAGACGGCGAATTGGCCGTGGCAGCCGGAGACCATGTTCAAATCCTAGTTAGCTACCACTCAAACCCTATCTATCAAACAGAAGAAATATGTACTAACATCCAATCAGACCCCCAAAAAAGCCACCGAAGGCGCAGAACCTGCATCTAGCGCTCGTCAGCCAAGCGCGTGGCAGATCGCACGAGTTCGTACAAATGTATTCACGGACGAAGAATTGCCGACTATTCTGGGTCAGCACCGAGACTATTTTTCCATCGGACGCGAGCAGTCGCTCAGTAATGTTGCCGGTCTGGCCTGGTCGCCGCCGGGAGTGGGAAAGTCCCGACGCTGTGTGCTGGCAGTCTTGACGTCGAACATGGTGCTGTCGCTTTTTGAAACGGTCGGTTCACAGGGAAAGTGGATTCGTGTGGCTCTTGTTAATCAGGTGTTGAGCCAGCGGGCTCAATCGTTGACGCAGAGGGAGGGGGAACGGGTGCGGAAATCGTCAATTACTTCGTTTGCGTGGTGTCCCCCGCTCAAGGTGCCTGCTTCTGAGGATAAGGAAACGAGGGGGGCGGAGAGTAAGTGGGGGATTCAGTTACTCTCGGTCGTGACGGATGAGAATGAGGTCATCCTGCTGCGTCCGACAAGGACATCTACTGGATACTCGATAGAAGTGCTGTCGAGTGTATTCATCGAGGATTCCCATCTGGAGTATCCTCAAGTCCAGCCCGGCTCGGTCTTATCGACCATACTTAAGAAGCAAACAAAATCTTTGTCTCTGGATTGTGGGCCCTGGTTCTACCGTGTCGGTGGGAAGGGCACGCAAGCCGCCTCGTCTGCAACTGCAAATGTGGCGGTTCTGTATGGCACGACTGTCAAACTGTTCACATTGGATATTTCGTTAGCGAGGGATGAAGAGCAACAGCAGTCTCAACCACGTTACAAGGTCACGGCCAACTGTCAAGAGAATACCCTTGTTCAGTGGCCAAACATGAATTATTATCATTGCACGGGCCCACTTCAATGGTTATACAAGGTAGCAACCGTTGTCAAAGCTCAATTTTATAACCCTGCTTACCATCATCAGGACAAATCTCCAGAATTACGACTCGCCGCTGGCACCCTGGGTGGCATGCTTCAAGTAATTATCCCATCCAGTTCGTACGACGGAACAGGTGCTGCCAGTCAACCGCAATTACAAGAATCAATATTCGAGACAAACACAGACAGCGCGGGTAGTGAAGAACGGGGACATTGGGAAGCAATAGGAGGTAAGTAAATCTACCCAGACTACGCAAACACCCGCTCACAAAAGACAGGAATGGCGGCCATATACGACAAACAGACGGACAGTCAAACCCTGCACCTTGGCACCATCGGAGGATACACATTATCCATGATCCCTTCACCAGACCACACGAGCTACCAATTCTCCGAGCCTCCATGGAAGCAGCAATTCGACGGTATCCGCGAGCAATTCGATATTGATGGTGACCTGGGCGGACTAGCCATCGGTCGCATCTGGGGTCTCGCGAATTACCGGGGGCTTGTTGCGACGGCATTTACTTTAAACCCAGGAGACCTGATCGAATACCGCACTGCAGCGGAGGAACGATCGACGATTATCTTTTCCCGGGCATATGAACCAGCTCGTGAGTCGGACGATTCCATCATCCGTCCTGCTGAACCGGACCGTTCTCCTAGTTTTCTGCGCGCAATGCGTGAAGAGATCCTGAGCTACATCCTCTTCTCGAACAACGGCAAGTTCGACCAGCAACCGTGGGGCCCCAAGTTAATTTATGCTGCTGCGTGCTGCACGATTGTCGAATCCCAGGATGCGAAGTTACTGTCGCAAGCCCAAAAGGCACTTCAATGGTTAGCCAAAACAACGGGAGTTGATCTATCCGAGGAAATGGACAAAATAAAAGACAGGATAAACAACCGCTCGGCCCCAGGGACTGCTGTGGGTGCTAAATCTGCAGAACAGCTCACAGGGCCAGGTGAGCGAGTGTTTGAGAAATGTGAGGTTTGCGATGCAGGGATAGGGTGGCATTCAGGTCAAGAAGCACAATGCGCGTCGGGTCATTTATTTGGTATGTCCCCTAGACTTACACATTTGTGTTTGATTTTCTCTAACATTGCTTGCAGTTCGATGTGGATTGACATTACTGTCTATCCAAGATCCTGGGATCTCGAAATTCTGTTCTTATTGTGGGACAGAATTTCTCAACGAGGAACTTACGGCTTCTTCGCAAGAACCTGAACTTCAGAAAGCGAGCACTCTTTTATCCGATGTTTTCGACACGTGTATTTACTGCAATGGCAAATTTCGGTATTAGCATTATGTTCTTTTTGACTTTGTATATTATTATTCCCTTTGATTTACGTTTTCTTTGGTAATCGTGGTGGGTTTGTGTTTTGCTCATTTGAATGTGGATGGGCCAGCCAACTAAATAAATATACTGCCTCACGATGTCAACCCGAACAGCTTCCCAGCAACAGGATCCCACTCATCTTCCCAGCGACGAGTGCTTTCCTTGCGCGCACCAATTCGCAAAATTTCAAGTTTACCAGGGTTTTCGAAAAGATCTACAAGCTGTTCAACAAGCTCCTCGGAGCTTCCGAAGCCCCTCCCATTTATGCCCTCAGTCACGAGTTCCGGCCACGCTTCGAACCGATTCCAGCCCACGACCGGCAGACCCGCCCCAAACATATCAACAACCTTCATTGGCAGATCCACGCCACTGCTACTCGTATGCAAACTGACGCCTAATGACGCGGACGCCAAGAGGCGTGCATAACCGGTTGTACTGAGCCAGGCGGTACGAATGGTGACCTTCTGTAATTTCCCGGACTGTTCAAGCTCGGAGATCCGTTTCAGGTACATTTCCTTCTGCGGCCCTTTACCCGTTATGATGGCCAGCACGGTGGGTAACTGGGGGTTCACAGAAGTCGCAATTTCTGAATACCGACACAGGGCATCGATAAGCAGCGAGAAATCCTCGTCCGGTGTCCAGGACGTTGAGCTGACCAGAACACGCGATTCTTCCGACTTGATCAATGGCTGTACGGAAGATGCTTCAGGTAGCGAGAGGAGAAATTCCCGTCGCGCGTCTTCATTCTCAATGGGCTGTAGGTGTCTAGCCGGGCGGTCGTGAAGCGGGAGGATGGGGGCCTTCAGTCCGAACTCGTTCTTCAAAACCGAAGCCATTGCTTTCGTCACACACAGGTGCGCCGTGGCATACCTGCAGAATGTCTTCTCGTACCATTTGGAGAATCGCACGAGCGGGTGGCTGTCTCCAAGTTTCAGGGCCAGAATGCTATATCCGAAATTATGCCAGTCGATGACGAGATCGGTGTTGCGCAGGAAGCAGCTGACGGAGGCGATCGCGAGGGAAGGGATAGACGGGGGATTCTACGAGAGAGCCAGTTAGCCTAGGTCCTATCGATCTTGAGGGGAGCTGCAACCAACCTGAACAAGAAGCCATTTCACCGGCTTGGTCCGATAACACAATGTCAACCACAAACAGATGACTTGAAAGAGGACCTTTAGCGGACCGAAGGCTAGGAACAGAAGCTTATTGCTTGTTTGTAGAAAGGACGGATGGGGAGGGAGGGCGACGATGGAGATTCTCGAATCGGATGTGATGTCAGGATGAACTTCGGATTCTATACAAATGGGCTTCAGCTTCCTTGAGTCTTGCACCGAATGATAATGAACTTCTACCTTGGTACCCGATTATTTCGACTCTGCCTCCACCTCGGGCAATGCTCAGTGCATGGTATTGCATGCGCGGACTGCGCCCGATGTCTCCCAGGACTAAGATTTGCACTGAGGTTTTCGGGTCAGTCGGAGCCCTTTCCTTGCGCTGTTTGTGGTCATATTGCGACGGTAGCAGTAGGAGCGACAGCGTGAGGGCCGTCGAGACGTAGTAGGCGACGTTGATGATAGACTCGATCATGGTGAGCTATGGGGTGAGAATCACACAGACCGGGGGTAGATCATTGTTGAGTATGTACACTGGTAGAATGGAATGCGCTAGTTAAAGCGCATTGACCGCATGGCTAATCTGAAGCTATACTGGCCAGCTGTATGATCGGTGGTGAAGGGACAGCACGGAGTAAACATGACCCGAGCGCCCCCACACAAGGATCAACAAGCGCGCGGCTATGCTGGGAATAATGAATGATAAACATCCAGATGAGGGGCGCAGAAGGTACAGGATATTATTTGTCGAACTATAAATGTCCGATCTCTGTTCGTCATGTTTCATCCTCGAGTCCGTCGGCGTCAAGAGCATCGGCTCCTGAAATGTCAGGCACCTGCAGAGATAACAAACCGGCGATCACGTGCGGCGATCCTTATCGATCAGCCATCCGCCATCCGCCCCCGGGTTGCATCTGGGGTCCAAACTCCCTTCTGGCCACGCCTGCTCTTCTCTCCCCCTCCCTCGTCGCTCCTTGCTTTTGTATTGCATCCGCTGAGTGCGCTATGCCGCGCCCCTTGTCTGCTTCCCCCGGTCGCTCCTTCAATTGAGCTGTTAAAGGCTCTCGTTACCCCCTCAGTTTCCTCAGAAGTGCCCTCCGTTCGTCGATCGCCCTAAACCGCCCGCCTCCTGTTCGTTTCCCCTTAGTCGCCGCCGATTGTCGATTCTCTTACCCACGACGGATCGCATAAGCGACGGTTGAGACGATGTCAACGGGGTCGCCGGTGTCCGGCGTGGATACAATTTCATCAGTATCGCATGGACACGGCCATGGACATGGACGTCGCGGCCACGGCCATTCTCGCTCGAATCGGTGGTCGCACGGCCCCATTTCTCACTCAGTGTCCTCTTTCGACGCCTCGACGATTGCAAATCCGCTGTCGCAGTCTGTGACAGCTTCTGATATTTCCAATGGCTCGCCGCCCAGCTCACACTGGCATGGCCACCAGCATACGCACTCCCATGCCTCGTCGATTCATGAGAACGGATGGGTCGGTGTGAACCACGTCGATGCGTTTCACACACATACCCCTAAACATAGCCATACCGGCAGTATTACGGGATTGACACCGGATACACCTTTGGTTTCTGCAGACCCTGAGCCGACGACCGTGTAAGTTGTTGAATCATTCAACTATGATCGAATTGGTCGCTGACGCTCTCAGTTATGAGAGCATTACTGGGATTCTAGCAGCATTTCCGTGGATCGTCGTATCGTGGTATTACCAGCAGTACGTACATTGGGAATCGCCGGTGCCAGTGCCTGGTGAGGATACTAGCGACGATACCTGGACGATTGCGAGCAGTGGAACGTTAGACCATACGGCGCAGAGGGCTGGTTTCCTGGCTGCCGCAACGATGGTTCTACTCGGATGTTCGCAGGCGGCTCAGCTCGCTCAGCGGGGTGATTCGATGCCAGGTATGCCTAAAATCGGTCCCACCGAAATTCGCAGTTCTTTTGGGAAGCTGTGCTCCATCGCGTTGCCAATCTATGCCTCGTTGAAGATAGGTGGGTTCCTGGTCGCGTTTGCTCTGTTACTTGCGACTGCAACTGGCCTCCCGACAATCATCTCGGGCAGCAATTCTCAGCCTGGCAACAAGGCCGGGATACTACAGAAGAAGTTGACGGTGGGTGTCATTTTGGCTGTCGTTGTTTTCAGTTTCCTGGGCATGAATACTACTTGGGACACGGAGCCTGTTCTGGGTTATTCCTCCTTGTTGTTGTCGGTCTTCGTCATCCGCCCTCCTTTTTCCGCCTCCGTTTCCGCAGTTTCGACTTCAGCTTCGGGCCTCGGTATCTCAGTGTCTGGAAGTAGCGTCGACTCGAAAACAGCGTCTGCAAGTGCCTCTCCTGTTTCGCCAGCGGAAGCAGTTCTCACTGCTGCCACAGGCTTGCTCTTAGCATTGGCAACTGCGATTACGTCCAGGGCCATCTCATTCCAAGCGATTGACTTTGTGTATATACTTTTGACCGCAGGCGCGTTTGCGGTCTCCTTGACTTTTCTGATCCCGAACAATTTGCGCTCCCCACACAAGATCGGTCTTGCCATCGGGACGGGCACTGCAGCCCTGTTGTGCGCACCGCCTATGCGCGACGGTGTTTATCTAACCTACATCTCCCGGGGTATCCTGGCTGCGCTTTCGTTCCCAGCCGCCCGGTTTGACGACAAGCATTTGCGCCTCGTGACTCATTCTCACAGCCACCACCACCATTCCCACCATGGCAAAGATGCATCACGAATAACGAATCTAATCATCCGGTACAGCGAGCCATACCCTTTGTTGTACAGCATCCTCAAAGAGAGTGACTCGCGACGCATCTTCTACTTCATGACGTATGTCTTCCAACCTTCACTGAGTAACCGACTGGCTAATTGTTCGCAGCCTTAATTTTGCCTTCATGCTTGTCCAACTCTCTTATGGCTTCATTACCGGGTCATTAGGTCTGCTTAGCGACAGTATTCATATGTTTTTCGACTGTCTCGCACTAGTAGTTGGTCTTTGTGCAGCTGTCATGAGTAAATGGCCGCCCAGTGCGAGATTCCCCTATGGATACGGCAAGGTGGACACCTTGTCAGGGTTTGCCAATGGCATCTTCCTCATGTGCGATCTTCCCACTACAGCTTTCTATGGTCCATCACTGACTCCTCGCAGGATCATTAGCATTGAAATCATCTACGAGGCGGTGGAGAGACTATCGTCCGGCAGTCAGATGCATCGCCTAGGCGAGCTTCTCGTCGTGAGTGTTGCAGGTCTTCTCGTGAACCTGGTCGGTATCATGGCATTCGATCATGCCCACCACCACGGCCATGGACATGACCACGACCACTCCCACGGAAATGAGAACATGCACGGCATCTTCCTCCACATCCTTGCCGATACCCTCGGATCTGTGGCCGTTGTTATCTCGACCGTTCTGGTCCACTACTCGGGCTGGGCCGGATACGACCCCATTGCTTCTTGCATGATTGCCATTTTGATCTTCGCGTCGGCTATCCCTCTTGTCAGCAGCACTGCTAAATCGTTGCTTCTTACTCTACCGGCGGACGTGGAATACAACGTTCGCGATACCCTAGGTGGCGTGAGCAACTTGAGAGGCGTTGTGGGATACACTGTCCCTAAGTTCTGGTTGGACGACACGGCAGCCTCGGGCGATGATCATCATCACCATGGTCACGGCCACGGCCACGGCCACAGTCACGATCACTGTCATGACCACGGCCATTCTCATAGCCATCACGATCATTCGCACTCCCACTCTCACGAACATAGCCACTCTCATGATCACTCTCACTCTCATGACCACGAAAAGACCAACCCCAACGTCCTCGGCGTTATTCACGTCATTGCATCTCGCACTGCAGATCTCGAAGATGTTCGACAACGAACCGTTGATTTCCTCCGGGAGAAGAACATGGATATTCTGGTACAGGTGGAACGCGAAGGCGACGGACGATGCTGGTGTGGTGGTGGCAATAAATCGTCTTGATTCTCACGTCGGTATGTCCCCAAATGGGGCAAATTAAGCAAAAAGCCCCGAAGGAATTCCTTAACCTTCTGATATTGTATTCTATGTTTTTGAATGATGGTACATATGGAAAGGGCGGTGTGCTGTATATGAATGCCATACAAGTGTTGATAGCTGTCTAAACTGTGCAATAATCCATAGAGATTGAGGCCATTTATCCTCCATCCCGGATGCTCGAGCATCCAGCCCGGACGAAGATCCCACGACCGCAGTCTAAGGATGGAGAACCTTTTTAGTGTTTTGATGGCAGTGACGCTGGAAGTGTCCTGATCTCCCCAAGCTCCTTCCGTCTGCAACAACATCAACACCAACTAATATACAAAGAAGGTAACGACGAGGGCCATCACTACCATCAAGTTTTTGGATCGATGGATTGTTTCCAGTACGCACTGATCGTGTTTCCTCCAGGCCATCATTAACTTATATCACCCCAAACCCAGCCCAAATCATACTACTATCGAATCAGCTGGCATCGTGTCATCTTTATCAAATTTCGACTACCCTTTACTTGTTTGCAATTCCCAATCATCTCTTCTATTCCATCGGCTCTTGATCCTATTCTACAATGCCTCTTTCTGCTTTACCCCTCGAATTACTTTGGTCGATCGCCGACGAACTATGCACTCGGGACATCTATCATTTGGGCCAGGCTAACCGTCGCCTGTACACTTCAATCGATCCATATCTATATCGACGAAATATCCGGTGTTCGAACTGCTCTGCTCTACGATGGGCAGCATTTTACGGCCGCACATCAACCGCTCAAAAACTACTCGACGAGTGCCCTTACCCTAACGCAATTGCGGGTTATCCTAGGCAAATACTAGCGCTGGCGACTTCGCGGGGCAACGAAGGTGTAATCCGGGTTATTCTAGATAAGGGCATCGACGTTGTTTCGCAAAGAGGATATCAGCTTTCGTTAGCAGTGAGGAATGGGCACGAGGGTGTTGCGAGGCTGTGGATCACGCTTGGTGCAGACCCTTGTGATATGGACTCAGGCAAAACCTGTTTGCACCTTGCGCCCTTAAGCAAAAATGTTGCTCTTGTCAAATTCTTGGTGGAAGAAATAGGCTGCGATCCGTACGCGTTGGACGAACGGGGTCTCACGCCGCTCTTTTATGCCCTCCAGGAGAGCGCTTGGGATATTGTTGTATATTTGCAAGAGGCGATGGGTATTCCATGGAATATGGTCTCACACTATGCCGCTTGATACGGAGCTTGAACCAGTTGAGATCGATCAATACCTTGGCCTTTGGTTAATCCTTACCCGCGCGATCCTCCCTCACAAGTTCAGTGGATAGAACAAGGAAACAAGAAACGATTCGATTCTGACAAACTCAACACATAAAGAAAGACGTAGACACTCTTATAGCAAGAATTAGCTGTATACTCTAGATCTCACCCAATGGGCCTGTACTGAATCCTAAAAGGTAATGAAACACGTCGGCGGGCTGGAAATCGAGACTTTCTATCAATTCAAGCACTCTGCATCCACCACCCTAGTCAATTGATAACGTGAGCTCCAATGAGGAGCTTGCAAGAACAGTGTGTTGAGAAAGGTGATGTAAAGGTCCTCACTCTGGGGATGAAGGAGCCTAGGGTTGAACAACAAGCCTTTCCTGGGAAGTCAACAGGTATGGCGAATCGAATAGTCGTTTTTTGCATTGGGTTCCATGGGGCATTAGGCTTGGGGGCATCTCGTAAATGCTTCCATAGTTTTGTTTTCATACAGGTTCACTATATATCAGCCGCTGATGCTGAAATAACTTATCCCTTGCCAGTGCGTTCCTTTTATACGATCGTCTATGGCCTTTACAGCATGGGATTGTTAAAGATACTTTGGCTTATGATAGGTCCGATACAGCCAAGCAACAGGCACGGCAATAGAAGACTACGGTGCCAATTGATCTTTGATCTCCTGGAACAACTCCCGCCACTGATCATCTTCTCCATCACCAGACACCCTATCGAAAGGATCCTTATTAACACCCTCCGAATCTACGTAAATGTCATCCCTCAGCTCTATCGTCCCCGCCGCAAGTTCGGGCCCCATAGCCTTCAATGTATCAGGTAGAAGGCACGGCCCTGATTCCTCAGCCTTCTTCAGGTCACGCCACACCTTGACCTGGAACTTCTGGCCGGATCGAAAGAAGAAGCCGCGCGGCAGCCTACCTTTTCGGACGGAAAATGGCTGCATAGGTGCTTCATGAACGTGAGTGAAGCAGAGGATAGCACCCCTCGAAAGCTCGCTGTCGTCGATTTCGGCGTCCAACTCGAGTTTCACGTTTCCTGCAGAGAGCTCGATGTTGGGAGACTTTAGCAGCATATGCGAAATGTGGCGCTGCGTCCCCGTGCCATATAGGTAAAACGGCATGAATGTATTTGGGTACTTTGTATCGCGGTTTCGGGAGCTTAGGGAGCGGTTTTTAATTATTCGTGTGATGCTCACCTTGATTTGCCCGGCTCGCTTGCTGATAGCTGTAAGCACCGTGTCATCTTCATGATGATGAACTTACCCTGCTGAGTTGAACAAGGCTCCCTTGAAGATTGCTGGCATATTTCCCTTAACCTCGTTCAGTAATGACTCAAGAGATGTTTGATCTGAGGACCTGAGAATGACTGCATCGCTAGAGCCTTTGACTTTAAGGTATTTATTCAAGTCCTCCGTTCCGAGGCGGGCACGAAGGATGAGTTGACGGCGGTGTTTAGTCTCTTGAAAGCACGGTTGATATACCAGGAACATCTCATCTGCACCCTGCATGATGAAACTATGTTCAGTGGGACCAACAGCGTTTCGTTGCCGGCAGACCTAATCATATGCATGTCAGTTCTGGGTTCCGTCTATCGAGGTTGACTAGGTAATACCTCGACTTCCTCCTCCACGATAATCCGAAATCGCTTGATCAATTTTCTCATAAAGTCATTCTCTGTTGGAAAGGCACTCATGACCACATTGCGCAGCACCATCAGATTTTGCTTGCACACGTCAATGCCGAGACGATCCATGAAGTTCTCGGCGCAGGTGCCATACTCCTCGTGTTTGAACTCGGTCGACGTGAGATAGAAGTCGATATCAGTGGGTTTATCATTGGGCGTGCTGATCGACAACCGCTTGAGGACACGCTGCATCAAATAGTTCGCCTCTTCGATATCATCGTTGATAGTCCCGTCTGGATAGCGCCAATTAATCGCAAAGGCGTTGATATTTAGATCTGAACCTAGGGCTCGGAGCAGCGTCATGGTGTGCTTCTCCGCATCGCTGGCAATAATTTCTGCATTGGACTTGCACAGGATCTCGTCGCGGATAAACTTCTTCTGCGCCTCCACGTCTCCACCGCTTATCTCGGCAGGGAGCCGATTGAGGGGAACGCAGATGAAGGAATCTGTGCTAGTGGTCATTGCTGCCCAGTGAGCGGCGAGCTGGGTGCATGGTTAGTAAGACACACGCAAGTCTGCTGATGGACTAACCCGATTACTTGTGAAGGAAACCTCCTTTAGAAGGGCTCCGTACCCGTCCTCGCCGAGCCCAATGCACTGGTTGGAGAGCCAAGTTGACATGGCCGCTGCTCCAGGTTTGCTATTTGCTGTCAGCATGTGTGATAAGTTCTTAGTGCAACATGAGCGACTTGCCTCCCTTCAATACCATATATACCAATATCGGTCAAAGAGCCCCTTCCAATATAAGGACACGTCCATGTAACCAGATATCTCATCCTCTCATCGCGATATACTAGACTTCCAGCCGGGTACGGAATATACCCAGCTTTATGTGGATCAATAGTAACTGAATCAGCGCACTTCAACGCCAACAAGTCTTCCTGCGTGTCCACCTTCAAGCTTAGGTCCGGTCCAAACCCTTCACTACTTGTCTCGACCCCTTCGAACGGGTCTTCTTCTGCAGTCTGGGCCATGATCTTGCGAGGCAACATACTAGCAAAATATCCGCCCCATGCAGCATCGGCATGGACTAGGAAAGATAAGCCTTTTCGCTGGAACTGTTGACGGATCCTGAGGATTTCGCTTAGTCGATCAACAGCCCCTTCTTCGGTAGAGCCTATGATGGCGACTACTGCGTAAACAGCTTGCTGGTTCTCCAGGCTCTGCTCTAACTTTGCAACGAGATCGCTTAGGTCGACACGCGCTTCGTTGTCAACTTTGATGCCGAGGATGTTTTCCGAGCCGATGCCGGTGATTGCTACGCTAAAGGTTAAGTTTCGAGTTTATCCAGTTATATTTGTAGACAAGACATACCACCTCCTTTAGGCCACGAGTAATGCCGGGTAGTACTGAGCATGTAGCGGATAGGCTTTTGAATATGGAATCGCTGTTCCAACAACGCCTTTCCAATTGACTGGACGTTGTATTTTTTCATGGCGTCTTCAATAAATGTAGGTGAGATGCCCCACTTATCATTCAGCATTTGGGGTATATCCAGGATAGTGTCTGGTTTGAGATTTAGCAGTTCCCAGGTAGACAACTTCGTGAATTGTTTCATTGTCCCGCTGCAAGTCTCAATTTCGAAACTCTCTGCCACAAAATGCAGGTCTCCTTCCTGGATAGCCAAAGATAGCGACAGTGGGTAGAACTTCAGGTTCCTAGCTGCAGAAGAATTAGCCACCAACCAAGATACCTATCACCCCTGCCTCAGTAGCCCTAACAGAAAGTACTCACCAACCCAAATAGACTCCAAATTGGCGACCGTTCCATCACAAGTGATATGACCCTTCCAGTCGGCAAATCCTGAATTCCATGATTATTATTATACCCCAACAACTCACAAAGCTGCTCGCCGACCAGGATCTCCGCAGCCGTAGAGAACGGACTAGCCTCGATGGCCACATTATTCGGATTATAAAGCATGGTCATAAAGTACCCCAGCAAAGAGACCATTGTACAATCGGTCGCCATATGCGCTTCATATCGTGGGGACCAGAACGGGACGGAGTGCTTGCCCATCAGATGTGCTGCCTTTTGGACTGCATTTCGGAAGTTTGTCGTCAGGCGAACGAACTCTTCGGTGCTGCGGATGTCTTCGGGGATGAATCTCTGTTATGGTACAAAAGGGGTGTTAATTATCGTGAGGGGGCTTTGGGAATGGGTGAGTCGTACCGGTGACTCAGGAAAGTAAGCATCTCTGGCGTTCTTTACTTCCGTTAGGATATTGTCGATGTTTGTTTTGAAGTGGTCGAGATTCTCCGCTCCAGGGCCGATGAAGTATGAGCTGATGGCTTGGTGGGCGATATCGTCGGGGTCTGTCATGGTGTCCTTTCTCTGAAAGAAAGGTGTTGAAAGAGTCGACTGGTAAAAAGGAAACAAAGAGCGCTCAGTTGGTATTACACTTTGAGTACTGATAGCCGCTTAGGGATACTTATATTACAAAAGCCCCTCTTATATGACGACCCAGCGTCTACTCTTCTTCCCGATAACGAGCGTCTATCAACCCCACTATTCTCAGCAATACAAATCATCTATCCCTCGGAGAGATTCAACCACACAAATTCTGTTTACTTGCCATGGCTTTCAAAGCCATGATGTAATGTCTGTCAGCGCTAGTCACCTGTGTTAGATATTGTAGAGAGAATATGAGCTTTTGTTATTATCTGTAAAGTACTTCAATTGTAAATACAGTTTGGATTTGGTAAAGGAAAGCAGAGGATCTTGAGCGTTGATCCATCGCTACAAAGGGTTCTCAAAGCAGATTCACACACGAGACCAGATGCCAACATACATACAACTTCAATTTTTAATCCTGCGGTTGCTTGAATCCTCGAACTACAATCTAATCACTGAGAGAATACACGCTAACCCCAATGCTGACACCTTACGCCATGCTCGTATGCAAGGCTAGTCAAGACCACGCCGAATCGAACCACGAGACCACGTGCGTCGCACCCGCCCAAGGTACACAGGTAATCTGTGTAACCAAGAATTCAGCTAGAACGAGCGCTGGTTCGTCCATGTATGACTGATGTAGGAAAAAGCGGAAGGATGGACATTGAAATGGGGTTTGTACAGCCAAGAAGAAAGTCTCACTGCAACAACTGCATCATCAAGGCATTGTGACCTAGCTAAGTACATCTACAGGGAAACAAACAGTCAGAAACCGGGTTGGTGCGTCGATTTTTCATCACCTCATCAACCCATTGAATGCAAAAAGTTGCATTGACCAATTTCTTCAAATACTTTACATGATCCATTTGAGTATCTGTCAAGCTTAAGAACTAGGATAAGTATGGGCTGGTGTCCTCATTTCGGGTGATCAGGTTTTCGATCATTGAATTCGTTGAATATCGTACTATTCCCTGCATGTTATCTTGTCATCTCGTCTATGACCTCCTTTTATGCCACAAAATTGAGCTAAGCCGTTCATTTCACTCATTTTCTACCCCTCTTTCCAGATTCAGTTCCACTCATCACTACTTTGAACGAGGACACAATAAGGTTACCCGCATATCATTGCTGTCGGTTCTTTGCTCGGCATATGCCGAGCCAAGCCGAGCCTATCGGCAGATGTGCCAAGACCCACATCCCAAAACCATAAAAGATGTTCTAGTGGATTTCTAGGACCAAGATAGTGGATATCTGGTTTAATGAGCGTTGATGCCTCATTGTGATTCAGAGAGGAATAATACTCGTGCAGGTTTGTAGCAGTCCCAACGTGCGCCGATCAATTCAGCAGATCATCATGACAGTAAATGACTCATCATGAACCAGCATGTGTCGGTACGTATAGAAGAAAGTTAAACACTATATAAGCCACACCCTATATAAGCCCTACCTGCGTTCGCATTGAGATAGTCGACTAGTCCACTGCCAATTTGATCTCGAAATTGTATGCGTGACACTACCCACACCACAGACGAACCTCAATCATCTACCACAATGGATCAATATAACACAAAAGAGGATATCCTCAAGCTAGGCATCATCGACCCGGAGCTCGAAGAGGTAGGCCAGCATAGAGTACTTTCTGAATACCTACTTACCAACCAGGTCCTGAAACATAACCCACCTCCAATCATGGACTTCTCGCAGCCTATCGAGCAACCGCGCCAAATAGTTTCGGCAATGGAAAAGGCAGCATACGAATCCTGTCCAACATTCGATACGCAGGAAACTACCATTGACATTCACATGCGCGATGGATATAAAAGCAACCTTCACATCGTCAAGCCCACGAGTTCATCTTCAGGCAATCCCGTGGTGGTTCTTGTATTCGGAGGAGGTTTCGTCATGGGCACAAACATCCAATCCATTGTCTGGGCCCGCACGATCGCACACCTGTACGGTGCTACTGTGGTCCAGCCCTCTTATCGCCTGGCACCGGAGCACAAGTTCCCGATAGCGCCAAATGACATATGGGATAGTGTGCAATGGATAGCCGCCAACGCGTCTGCACTTGACGCGGACCTAACAAATGGATTCGTCATTGGCGGCGGATCAGCCGGTGGAAACCTTTCCATTGTAACAGCGCATCGTTCCGTGAAAGAGAAGCTCTCTCCGCCCATCACCGGAGTTTTCGCCAGTATCCCAGTCTGCATGAGCGAGGAGACCGTGCCAGAGAAATATAAGGACCTGTGGGTATCTCGGGAACAAAACGCGAATGCGCCTGGAAATCCAGGTCTCGATTCAAAGTCTATCGGCGGATACGAGGCTCTATATCAGCAGGATTTCTTGTCGGAGGACTTTTCGCCCTTCAATTCGACAGCGCCATTTTCTGCGCTTCCACGGACATATATTCAAATTGCCGGGCTGGGTATTCTCCGGGACGACGGTTTGATATATGGAAAGGTCCTGAAAGACAATGGTGTTGAGGTGAAATTTGATGCTTACCCTGGTGTGCCGCATGGCCATTTTAATCTATGGCCACGCCTGGAACAGTCAATCAAGTGCCAGGAGGATACTATCTGGCATTTCGGATGGCTTTTAGATCGCCAGGTACCTAGGGAACGGGTGGAAGAGATTGTTGCTTTGATTGTGAAATGACGTCATCTTGTGAGTAGTTGAATTATGAAGTCAGTGACATTCATTTATCTGTCCTTGTTTCGTGGCAGGCTTGGTTTCAGTGTAAGCGGTTATTCCTAGAGCAGTCAGAAGCGTACTGAGGTTCTTGTTTCTTGTTCCTTTCCCGGTCAATGTTTCAACTCTGGAAATCACTCTATAACTAGATCTGCTCCAACATATCTATAAGCAATCGCTCATCACCCAAATAACCAGCACCTTCCTGTTCTTCCCCAACAAGAACGGTTGGTTGGATCATATACTCGGGCGTCAAACGGTCAAAATACCCCACTGGATCACAAAACGAGTCCGGATCAGGCCACTCCAGCAAGATAAGCGCCTGAATCAAACACGGCGGACGAAGAAAGATTTTGCGCTTACGGAATTCTTCCAGTCTAGGAACAAGCGGGATTATCTCGAAGAGCTTCCGAGCGAGAAACTCCCACACGAAGAGCGTCACACGCAGGATATCGAGTTTCTCGCGCAGCGGTAGAGGTCGCCGACCTGACCACTGGTCGTAGATAATGGTATGCCAGTGGTCCCGGGACCCGGGAGTGGGATACACGGTTGCTTTTGCGAGCGCTAGGGATTCTATGGAGAGCCAGTGAGCGGTCAGGGCTTGGTAGAATCGATGGTAGAGGAGTCGTTCTTGGTTACTGACTTGGTGAAGTGTTTGGTCGCAGAGTTGAAGAAGAGACGGGTTCCCCAGTAGACGGGGCTGTGTGCGCCACCATAGCGACCAGTCGCTCAGGTATATGCTGTAGATAGTACTGTTACTCTACAGGGAAAATAGAGAGCGCATACCATACCAACGGCAGAAGATCGCCCATACTTGTGTGTCGGATAGTTCATGTGGATGGTCTGGGAATAGTGCTTGGTTAAGCACATTTGGACCAGATCTGGGGATATTCTGCGCATTTGCGTCGAAGGGGTCTAGCGAGGAGAGGTAAGCTTAGTTATGGGAATGGAGAGTGGTCAGCTTCACATCATGCATGTGCTGACTTTGGTTCTGCTATGCAGAGATTAGTTGGCTGAGTCGTTCGTGAGGGCAATACGTACAATGATGACACGGAAGATATTCACACGCGGTAAGGAATTATTGAAGACGTTGTTTAGCCTTTTACAAGCTCTTCCGAGATGCAATGCATCGTCAATATCGTTAAGACTTTGATAAACGAGAGGCAGAACCTCTACAGGAAGGTCGACGATTCGCATGGCAATGGTACCGCAATATGTATGTGTATTTGCTTGGCACACGGTTCTCGGAACCCGAAAGGAGAGCATGCAGTGATTCACTTCGAGAATTGGCACCTTGCGTGAACCCTAAAGTAATAATAAAGAAGAGCATTCTAGATACAAGTGGTTTAAGAGCGGTACCACAACCAGCCAACCGTCGCTGCGCCTGACGGGAGAACAAGCCAAGTCAGCCACGGCTTGAGCAGCCCTGCCAGCCTTACCCAAAAAATTATATAATGAAATTTCGCAATGAAATCACCCTCGTTGACATGCGGGAATGGATGATCTGGCGTCTCTTTTACCTTCCCGATAAATTTACACAGGGGGTCCCAACCATCCTAGACCCTGAATTCCAACACCTCGCGGCCTCGCCTCCGCGCAGCGGCACATACCAGCTCATAATGGGCAGCATAGCCATCGGGCAAACGACTAGTGTTCTTCCAGTTGCCGTTAGTCCACACAGATAGTGGAGATCGGAGAAGTGGGATGTAGAGGCCAATGTAACTCTTGTAGAGCACTGTTAGCAAATAAGAGAACCCCAAAACGAACCATGAGTTGGGGGTACGTACCCGATCAACAAACTCCAAATACTTCCAGCGCTTCCAGCTGAGAATGGTGTAGAATGTGCGCTCCATGGAAGCCAACCAGGACTCGACGGGGCGAGCGGTCAGAATAATCCTTGCATCGGTATAGGCATCCATGAGCTCCTCAACAAAGAGAATACAGGGGATATCGGTAACCTCCTTGGACTAGTGTCAGCCACAGCCCACTCTCACATGAAAAGGGGGGTAGAAGTACAAATTCACATCGTAACGCCAAAGCATCTGGTCGAAGTCAGCACCGGAAAACTTGCGACCGTTTCCGTTGAATTTGGCATCGATTGCGCGATTCCATAGAACTAAGGAGTCGCTGTGCTGGTTGAGAATACATTCTGCCATGTGGTAGCAGTTGTATCCCAGTTCTTTCAAGGCAACGTAAAGAGCTTTTAGTTCAGTCAGTCGTAAATGGTACCGTGATTGCAGTGATTTATTGACATACACATAGTCCCAGTGCGGGACATGCCCAACGCGAGCACTTTGATCCTCTTCTCACGCTGAGCTGGGGGCTCCATCCGATTATATGGCACCGTAGGGAAAGGAATGTTGTCCATGGGGGGCAAGATGGGACAATCAAGGCTCGATAATGAACGCGAAGATGTGAGAGACTGGTAGTGAGACTGTTTTCCAAACGATGGGAACCCAGGATACTGATAGAGAACGTATGTACGTACCATAAGGCGCAGTTCTATTTAAGTTGCAGCAATTGACCCAGGTCTTTGTTGGTCCATTTTCTGAAATTTGTCCGCCCTATAGCGTACTGTACAACGTCACTAAGCCTGACACGTAAGTGACTTTAGTTTCCCCTCGTCCCTGCTAGGCTCTGACCAACTCTCAGGACGCAGGTTTCTCATTTCATCCTCACTAGCACAACTCGTGCTATTATCATGGCCCTTGTTCCGTTTCTGGTAGGCGTCTGAAGTCGTAACATTGGCAGTCAACCAGGCCCACAGGCGGGAAGGAAGAGTAAGTGCAAAAGGGGGCGGTATGTCAATAAATTGGCGCATAAGATAGCCATCCACAACTGTGCTGTCAGCGACTCATTACTAGTATGGACATTCACTGTGGCATGGTTAATCTGTGTTTGTAGCCCAAGGGTTTACACCGACGGCACCTACCAGACGACGAGGGATGATTGGCGATGATATCAATCCGAATCAAACCAATCACAGGAACCCTGCAGGTTTTTAATTAAGACACGGTATTGGTATAGATTGGAAGAAAGTTCTTACGTCCCACCCAATATAAAAATCAAACATAGTGAAACCCTTTGTTTCCGACCCAAATGCAGCCGTTTGACGACGCCGATCGGCATCAGCGCAATAACCAAGTCCTGGACGCAATTGATTGGCTGGACAATGTGGAAGAAAAGCATAAAGTCGATGCACCGCCCCAAAATTGTGTGATCCCAGAGCGCCTGCGGCGGGATACAGTGCAGGATCGTAGCAAATAAGCAGGCGATCATCCACGCCACGATGGACCCCCCAACTATGAGGTTCCAGATGCGAAATTTAGGGGTAGCAAACACCCGGTGGTAAAGGCAGACGATACTAAGCTTGGCAAAAGCGATGGTCGGTACCGAGAAAATGGGCATGATATATGACGTCTATGATCGCAGCCGTACCTGCTCAGCCTTGCCTCGTCAGGTTCCACGGCACCTTGCCTGTGGCGATGACTTGAGGTGGCGGTAACAGTGAGGATACAATTCCCAGACCTCCCTGAGTAGCACCTGCGAAAAGATTATAGTCAGTTACCCACCTAGTTGCAAAGAAAAGTATTCTTACCCCAAATTGCGGTGACAGAGAATCCCCATTAACATAATATTGAAGGCAAGATCATCCAATCATCCACTCCAAAACGGTACTCATTCTTCATACGAGCAAGAAAACGAAGGAAAACAGACAATGTCGCAACCGCTATTCCTGAGATGGAAATAGCAAGCCCGCGGGTCTCGTTTGCCCATAGGTCCACAGTTTCGGGACCAGCACCTCAATAGTGAAATGCGTACGATAGAGATTGTGAAGAAATAGCCAGAAGATGGCTGAAGCACGCGTTCCAATATCCCATATATATTGACGGGGGGGCGCTTCTGACGCACAGCTTGACCCATTTTGGCCCCCATTGCTTACATGCAGAATATCGTAGAGTTTCTCGACTAAATCTTACACTAGCGATACGTACCTGAGTGTAGTGCTGCAGATGCGCGGGCCAAATGAAATTGGTCCAACCACAAGAGCTTTCTGGCGGTAAGAGAATGTGATAAGATAGATAGCCTGGGTCGGCCGCCTGTTTATTAATTAAACCACCCCGGCGTCACGCCATATTGATAGAGAGAAACATCCCTGGTCACCGTGGTGAATACGTAATAGTTCGTATCAAGTAAGGGAGCGCATGGGTACTAGCTTGATGAAGAGGTAAAGATAAAATGCTGAAGAGCAGGAAAGCATACAGAAAGGTCCTTTAGTTTTATACCTATCATAGATCTCATTGATTAATTACTTAACGGGATATAGAATAGTATAGAAAAATCACAGAAGACTACCCAAGTGGTAGGCCTCGCAACCTGGCACTGACCAGAAGAAATGTTGCCAGCCTATGTCATCAAGGAACAGCGAACCTCGAATTGGAATGCCTCAAGCGTTTTCATCAAAGTCATCAAATGGGAAATGGTCCTTAACTGCAGCTGCTTCAGATGGGGTAACTGCGGCTTTGAGCATCTGGGCTTTCATCTCCCACGCCCATGCCACCGCGGCATCATATTCATCATTTGGTACCCATCGCATAGCATCGACACCCAGTGCCTCTTGCATTTGCTCCATCGCAGTATCTGCTTCTTTTTGGCGCATATCAAGGGCAAGCGTGTCTTGAACAACCTTTTCTGAGTACTCGACAGGGGGAGTAGAGCACGCCCCGCTACCATTTACCCCGGAATCCGCCGAGAACTGGGTCCAATTCTGAATGATGCGTATCATCTCAGCCCTCAGTGTAACTGAATCACCTTCCCAGGGCGTTCCTGCACCCTTAAAAAGCCGCTGACGTAGTATAGTAGGGTTGTCGAATATCGCATCGTAGTGTTCCTCATTCATCCGCTTAGTAAACGCAGCGTAGAGGAAATGGACCACTCGTTTCCGAACAATTTCTCGAGCAAAGGCCTGCTCGGTATGCGAAAGACTGTCATAATTCGATGGAAGGGCAAGCCGAGGCTCTCTGAGATTGTCTGATTCTGGGTCACCGTAATTTTGGAAATGTTTCGGTATCCAAGCTGCAAGACCCAATGGCAGGATAGTGGAATGTTGCCAGTCAATGAATCCCAGGATTTCCTTTTTCTCGGATACGAGAATGTTATTCGGCTGGAAGTCAGGGTGGCGCAACACTGGCCGGTGTAGCGCCGTTCCAGCTTTGAAACCAAGATAAGGCACCATCGAGAGATAATCGCAGAGGTTTTTAAGGTGGTCATCCGGAGCAAGGTTTCTAAAATGGTACATCCCCCTATATAGACGCTCATATGGTTGCCGGGGTTTCGCGTAGTGTTTAGTCCAAGCCAGCTCTCGTTCACCAACGGCCCGGAATATGTCGACCGAAGACAACCCTAGTTGGGGTCAACAAGAAACGGCCATAATAATCGTTCGTCATAGGAGGCTTTACTTACACGGGCCCCTATCAAGGTCCAACGCGCGCCTATGCCCATGCCACCAACTATAATGTGCTATTGGACCTATACAGAAGGCAGCATCGCGCTCGTCAGGCAGCGGAAACCTCTTCTCTGACTGGAGATCATTGTGGTAGTACAGACTTCCAAATGCGGGAAATTCCAACGACATTAGGCGTGCCTCCCATTCGACAATCTGTTTCATAATCCCATGCTGCTCCTTTGGTGTCATGGAATACCATATATCGCCAAGGGGAGTGCCATCCACTTTTTCCATGATTATATACTCAGAGCCGACGGGGTTCGTTCTTTTCGAGCACCACGCATACACCTTAGGGGTTTGGAACCCATGCAGACGAAGATAAGCCAGAGTGGCTACCTCGCTCGCGACGGTATAATGTTCGGGCGCTGTGGACGGATACGGTAATCTTGCGAGAACAGATCGTCCGTCACTGAAATTGGCTTGGAAGATCCTGTTGAACCCACCTTCTGCCAGTTTAAAAAGGAGACGATGTCGGAGGATGTTCGACCAGACGCAACGGCAATAGCGTCTTGAAGGGCAGACACATTGAATTCGAGATAGCGTTCTGACAGCCGTATATTTTCATTGAAACTGCAGACGTCAACTTGGATCCACGTCCGCTGAGGAAAGATGCATACATCCATCTCCCAGAAGTATACCTAAACAACTCATTGTTGGGATCTTCGGTGGAAGGCGTCATGGTTCCCATGGATCGAGTGCCAGGTCTTTGGAAACGCATGGGCCGAGCCCGTAGAGAGCTAAGAACATTTCTTATTCGCATAATGTGGCAAGGCGGTTCCTTCAACCCGACATGACCGTACTACCGATTCGTGCCTCCGGGAGAATGGGAATCGGTCAACCCTGCCTTCATCGCTGGAAAGGGGCTGGACAGGTATTATTTCGAGGGTGGATGAAGGTTCCTCCGGTCGGCGGCCGATGGCGCAGCAATAGAATCCCTTGGCTCCCTCTTTACATATCAGAGCATGAAATCCAAATCCATCTTCTGTCTGCTTCCTTTCCGGTTGTGCGTAGATTTGGAACGAAACGATTTGGTTGAGATGAGCTTTGAATTGATCAATCGCTAAATATTTGGCTTACCTATGTCTAGTTAGGGGAGGAAAGATAATTCACAATGAGCGCCAATGAACCACACATCTAGTAAATACATACAAGAGACCTATAAGAGCATATTCCAGCCAAATGAATTTCTGTTGCAGCAAAGGCCGCCTCCATCAGCTGGACATGCATACACCGAAGCCAGGTCGCTTTTTGAAGGATATGGAAAATTGAAAAAAGTGTTCGGCCAGATAGTCTTTGGTAATAAATCGGATCATAGATAGGTGCAAGTTCCTATCATATGTGATTCTATTCATCACGAACTCGGACGTGACCAATTGACAACAGCGATCGCATCAGTTCGGTATGTTGATAATACAGCATGTTTGGAGTATGGCCCTGCGAAGCAGCGCATTTCTGCTAAACTGCATCAACGTAAATACCGGCTCAAGCCCATAGCAAGAACACAAATCAACCTACATCGATATGTCACACCTTTCAAAGGTGCTCTGTCCCACAACCTCCCCTTCTAAATTCCCAACTTTTTCTTCGGCCAAGTCCACGCCCCTTCTAATCGAGGATCACCCAAACGCAAGTCCCTCAGCAACTCTGCCCCCAGAGAATTAGCCGAATTCCGAGCCCACCAAAACTTCCCATCGAGTTCATTCAGAAGAACAGCCCAGTGCATTAACACCAAGAGTGAAATAGGCTGACGGCCTCGCAGCGCATGCACAAACTCCTTATCCACCGTCGAGAGCCACGAAATGACCGACGCGGCGTCATGCGCATGAGCAAAGCGCCGATAACAGCGACGCAGCAGTTCAATGGCATCATTCATAATACGATGTTGGTCTGGGTCTGTATTATTCAACATGAGATCATTAGTGGCGGTTAATTGCGTAAACGAGGATTCTGTATCCGCGTCCAGAGAAGCGTAGGGCACGTCGAAGAAGCCGCGACGAGAGGTGAAGAAAGTAGTCTTCAGCCAGGGGCGGCTGATCTGGAGGATGTTGCTGACACCCTGCAGGAGTTCGAACACGACGAAGATGTTCTCGGTCATGGTGGTGCTTTTGATACGGTCGGCAGTCAGCTGGGGGAGGGCGATGCCGATGACGGTGGTGATAATAGCGTGCGCGAACACCGCGTCGCAGTTGATCGGGCTGATATTGTCGATGGCTTGGCGGTAGGGCGCTGAAGCCTGATTATGGTACTCGAGGGCCGAATCGATATAGGATAGGGCTTCTGGCGAGTCGATCGACGCGGCCGTGTGCAGCGAGGCGACGGCCAGCAGGCCGTTCATGAGAAAGTCGAATTCAAGAGCCTTGCGCGGCAGAAACATCTGCCAGACCTGGTAATCGGCGGGTTCATTGCTGAGACTCTGGTAGGTCTCGGTAGAGTACTTATGCATCAACTCGAGCTCTTTTTTACGCGAGAAATTAGGCGGACTGGTCGTGCCGGCGACCGTGAAGGCATGGCTGGCAGCTTCGAGGTGCCGATGCGCGGCGTGCGACAGGGGGGCGGGACTGGCGGAAGAGGAATTGGCGACGGTGCGAGCGGCCGCCTTCCTTGTATACGTGCAATGCAGTTCGCGAGAGATGCAATTCGAGCAGGGTGGGCCTCGCTCGTCACACTAGACATGTTAGGTCCGTGAGAGAGAGGAGGATATCTCCAGCCGAATTACCTTGACGCGTCGCTTCTTGCATTGATCGCATCCGTTGCGTGACTTGGTATGCGCCCTTCGCGGCGCCATCCCGAATGGCCGACGACTCCTAAGGGCAGGTAGCACAACCCATCAGGGACAAGGAGACATAATTGGCGATGAATGACGTTGAAAGACGGAGAAAATCACAGCCGCGTGGGGAGAGACACGTGGGGGTGCGTCACGTGGGTCTCTAAACCAACAACAGTCAGGCTGGGCCTCGATGTAGATTTTACATTGTGAATATCTACGGAATGGATCTAGGCAGCATTCATACCATGCAGAATTGAAAAGATCGGCCGACTGAGTGGGATATCTGGACAATGACAGGCAGCCACTTCTGTCAGTATGGAGTATACGACGCAGATCAGCCAGGAGAAAGAATATCTTCTAGAACGCTGTCATTCTGATTGGTCCCCCAAGGAAACCAGCATTCAGCCTCAGAATCAAACATCCAGCAACATTTCAAATTGACTGTCATCCCTGAAACCCCTGTCCTTTGAGGATAACATGCACCCAGGGCATGGATATTCTTAAAGCATAACTCCATCCCCTGCATTTACAATCCAATGCACAATGGCAATTATCATTGACGAGGCCTCGTTCTCGGTTTCGCTTACTGTCGTCTGCCTATTCCAGCAGCCTCTACACATCGCAACCGCTCCAGCCCCAGGGACCGGCGTGTAAGCACAAATTGACAAGCCGAGAACGAACCGACCACCCTTGAACCCTTGGCATTGCAGACGCAGCCGCCAAAATTAAGTTGAACGCATACAGGCGTACATCCGACACCCACGTTAGGACATTAGATCTGGATCGCATCGATAACAGAACCTCCTTCTCGTAAGATATTGCAACGGCTCAGACCGCAGGGCCCGTGGCGCCCCACATGGCTTCCTATCGAGTGGATCTTCCATCATTCCAGATCTTTCTAACAACGCTGACTGGTGGACAACTCGCTCTCGCTCTCGTTTTCGCTCTCGCCTTCGCGTTCGCACAGATTAGGCAAATGCCAAGCGCAGCACGGACTGGACCCTACATGGATATGAAATCAACTCTGTTGGCTTAGGCTTGGGAGTCGAACCTAGCTACCGTATTACGGCATACTACGGACTACGGGGGAGGCTTACATATCGGGCTGGATTCGTTTTCTCTTTTCTTTCGTCTTCGTCTTTCTTTTCTTCGGTCGTGTCATCCTTGGGTTGGCAGATTGATTGATTGTTTGATATAAAGGTTTGCAGGACCTTGTTCATTCGGAGATTTCTTTCTTTCTTGTCTTTCATTCGTCTACTAGATTGTCTGCTTTGCATAGCGACATTGTCTTTTTTCCTTTCCCTTTTCATCTCGAGTCATATACTACCCACGCAGTACATTCGCCATCCACCACACGGCTCCTACCTCGCCATACAACGAACCCTCAGACCGATCTCCCAAAATGAGCACCAAAACCTGCCTCGAAGTCTCCCCCTCCTGCCCCGTCACCGCAACAACATACGGCTACTACCCGAACCTGGGCGGCAACATCTTCTTCACCATCATCTTCGCCCTCTGCGGCGTCGCCCAACTCTACTTCAGCCTACGTTTCCGATCCTGGACATTCGCCATCGCCTTGATAATCGGCACATTCCTCGAAATGGCAGGGTATATCGGCCGGATCCTCATGCACTCGAACCCGTGGGACGCCGGGGCATTTAAACTGCAAATCGTGGCGCTGGTGCTCGCGCCGAGTTTCATCGCCGCGGGCATCTATCTCACCCTGAAACATATCATCTTGAATCTGGGCAGTGAGTATTCGAAACTCAAGCCGAGGCTGTTCACGTGGATATTCATCGGGTGTGATGTTGGTTCGTTGTTCTTGCAGGCGGCGGGGGGTGGAGTCGCGGCGTCTGCGGAGGATGATCTCGATATGACGACGACGGGGAATAATATCATCATAGCGGGGATTGTGTTCCAGGTTGTCACGATGGCGGTGTGTGGGGTCCTCGCGGTGGACTTTTTCGTGAGGGTGTATAGACGCGGAGGGGGGTTTTCGGCGGCGGCGGCGGCGTCGCGAGGTGAGAAGATGGTGAGGTTGGATGAGATGCGCGGGGTGGAGTCCCGGGTTGAAGGTGCCGATGGGAATGGGGTGCTTGTGCAGGGCGCGGCGACTACGGCTGGCGAGGGCGTCACGGCGAGACAGTTGAAGATTGTCGTGGTGGCGGAGATTGTGGCGTATGTGACGGTGTTGATTCGGTGCATTTATCGGTATGTCTCTCTCTCTCTCTCCACATGGACACATCTACCTTCTCCTCCATGAAATGCAAAAAACCTAGAAAAGACACTGATATCAAATGATATAGAATCCCCGAAATGGCCGGCGGATGGGGCAACCCGCTGATGCAGCGCGAGGACGAATTTCTAGTTCTTGATGGGATGTGAGTATCTTTCTATTTTCCCTTCCCTTCCTCCCCTCATTCCTTCATACCATCAATATATCGATATACTAACTAAATAAGGATGATTGCTATCGCCTGCATCACACTCACAGCCTTCCACCCGGGTCTATACCTTCCTTCGTTGCGAAAGGGTGCTTCGAACAAGACATAGGTATGAAAACTATATAAAACTATATAGGATAGATGGACGATAGAGAACATAGTAAATATAGAACGTGATTAAGGAAGCGAAGCAGTCGATAATCGATAATATTAGAATGCAAAGACAACATCGCAGTCCAAATCAATCATATATATTATCCATAGAAAAACCGCAAAAGACGATGCATGACGATTAACTCCAACCAAAATAACGAGCCATCATTCAAAGATAACGCGGAAAGAAAATCCAAAGATCTAACGACCTCAAATGCAAAACAAGAAGACTTGACATCGAATAAAAAGCGCCATCAACGCACTCAAAGCCGAACGTAGCCATAAAAAAACCATAAATAGAGATAACCCGGCCCAGCAAGAAGGGCTTGAAAGGATTACTCATCCCCCAGGCTCTCCCTCACGCACTTCCTCACCTGCTTCTTAAACTCCTTCGGATCCTCTCTCCATAGCCGCGCCGCCTCCACGTTAGCCGGGCTCTCGTCGTTGGGGCTCGACAGCATCGAAATGACAGACAGAAGGATCGTCTCGGGCGTTTGCACGGGACTCCAGCGCTCCGAGGCGGATTCGTACCCGTATTTATCTTCCTCGGGGGGGTGCAGGATGGAGATGCAGACTTCGCCGCTGGGGTAGACTGGTCGATCTATTAGCATCTGTTGTATTCATCTCTGTATCTATGGCCATCATGCGGGACATATATCGCATTCCCACATCCCAGCACATCGACACAGACACCCAAATAACCAACCAGACAAGGAAAGAAAGAACATACTATTCGGATGAAAAAGCGACGGTTCGAATTTCATCTTCGGCGGCATATGAGGATACTCCAGAGGAAAGGAGAGACGAGCCCGAAAGAAACCACCTAGACAACACACATACCCATGATCAGCCACTTATCTTATCTCGTATCCCGCAAATCCAGCCATTCCAGACCTAGAAACTCACCGCCATAAAGCTTCACGTCATCCGAAATCATAAGCATGACCTCCCATTCGAAGACATTACTATCGACCAGACCGCAGCTGATCCCGTGGGTGTTGTCGGCTTGCATCTGCTGCAGCTGTCGGGACAGCATACGACCTGCGGGGGTGGTGGCCATGGTGGTTGTGAGGGGTTGTCGAGAGTTAGGATAGACGGATTTGAGGCGTCGGGGACGGTCGGGTCGATGGAGATGTAGTGGAGATGAGGTGTCAGATCTGACAAAGTGTTATAGACCCATACAGAGCAAAGCAGTGGGATGAACAGAAGGAGGCGAAATCCAGGGACTGTTGAGAGAAGTGGGGGACAAAGATTGCGCTGATGAGAGAGGGCAAGACGGTCAGGGCGGTGAGTTCGCCAAGTGGGGTGGGCGGGGCGCTCCTCAGGCACCCGGACTAGCCTCTTACGGGGATTCGAGGACCTGGTGGGTGCATTTCTAATGGAAGACACGAGAAGTTGAAGGTAAAAGAATGGGCATTCGTGTAGACTAGGCTATTCACAGGGATTATTCAAAGTTTCTGGTAATACATCGGACATGCAGCAACATCGCTATGACATCAGGTGATTATCAATTCGGTGGCGTCATAGGGGAGGGAAACCCCCTCGCACAACACTCAGACCAAAGTCCACCTCACGCAGCCAGTCCACGAGAGACAACCTTCAGGCTATCCTTGAACATGTAAGCCTGACCAGCGAGCACCAGGGTAAAGAAGGTAGTAATGGCCATCTGGATGGCAAGGGCCTTGAAGATCGCCTTGAAGTAGCGGGCTCGAGCAGCGCCGTCAAAGGTCTTCCAGGCGCCCGAAATGCTCAGTCTGCCGCTACCGCCCAGGATGGCCGGTACCACCTTTCCGCCAAATGACCGGTCGAAAGGCACGATGGCCTCGTCCTCCTCGGGCAGCATGGACGCCGCCACGCGGATGAAGACCGCCCGAGCCGGCATCGACACCAGCAGGGCAAACAGAAAGGGGATGGTGACGGCACCAGCCACCCGCGCGGCAGTGCCAAGGTTGAGGTCGGCTTCAGTCGTGGGCCAAATACGGAGCGACGGGATGGACGAACCGACCATCAAAGGCAGGAAGAAGGCACCGGCAACGACCGCCTGCTCAAAGGCATACACGGGCGCAATGTTGACCCAGCTCTTGTATCCGGGGATGCGCTGGTAGAAGCGCTTGGGAGAGGGCTCGGAGATGACAATGTGGATCCAGGCGAGGTGCAGGTTGGCGAGCAGAATCCCAACGATCATGCGGACGATGAACTGGCCGAAATAGTTGGACATGGATACGGGAATCATCGAACCAAGAATACCCTGGGCGTTGAGAAGCACGACGAACATGGCAAACCCACGGAATCGAGACCAGAAGCCGGCGCGGGCGCGCAGGTGCTTGATGGTCGTGCGCAGCTTGCTGGTGATGGGACGAGGAGAAGTCACGACGATCTCGGCATCCGCGTCGGCAGGGTCGATGGGCTTGGTCGGGTCCTGATCGGTATCGATGCGAACAAAGATGTCGGGGTTCGAGTCCTCGATGGCAGCCAGCGTCGGGACCAGCATTCCGTAGGTGTAGTCCACCTGTATATATTAGCCGGGATTCATCAATATTAGGCTTTCAGGCTTACCGCTATGATAGAGAAGATGAACGCGATGACGGTAAAGCAAAGCAGGCCGGCCTGCCAGCCTTGGAATTCGATGGATCGGCCGTCGGGGTTACCGGCCTGCTCTTGGATGAGCTCCATGCCCCTTCGAACGAACGAGTGGGCGATCATGGCGATGTAGTCAATATAAGACGATATACGACGATAGTATAGCACGATGATACGGTCGGGGATGAATATAGTGATGAAAGAGAAGGGAGAGACGGTAGTTGGATGGACGAAGAGAGAGGATAAAGGAGGACGAGGCGAAACGACCGAATTTAGTAGGCGGGCGGGCGAGGCAGCAACGCGGCTTAGCGCAGGCAGCGACGGGGCGATTTGTTCTTATCGGAGGTCCGTGACCTCATCCATTTCTTTTCAGCCTTTGGTCGGGCTTTTTGTCGCGCTAATCTATTGTAATACTCCTGATGCCAGATTTTACACATTTATTGCGAAGTATTTGTCAAGTCCATCCATCTGCCTGAGTTTTCCTGTTTCCCTTCAGCCCCGAGAATTCGCCCCAAGCAAACTCCGATCAGGGTCGATCTAGCCGAATGCAGTAAGTCGCAGCCTTCCCTCTGAGGCAGGGAAATGAGCCTCGTATCGGATCGGGCCTCGCCTATTTCTCCAGTCACCTACAATCTACTAGATATGGGCTAGACTAGTTCAAGTTCAAATAATCTCAAAATACCACTCATCAGCCAAATGCTTCGAACTGTGGGTATTCCTGGCCACCAATCTAACCAGTCTATTTACAATAAGGGTAGCGAGAATCAACACAATATAAAGCCAGAGAAAAAGAAGGAAAAAGCTTAAACACAAAAATTAAAAGTAAAAGAGAAAGAGTTTCTGCACCTAGATACTGATATACTCAGGATTTTAGCTTAATACAGATTCATATGTTGGTCTATGATCGGGGCAAGGTAAATCCCTCCGTATATAAAAGGCAGCATCCCATTCCCATCCCTCCGCACTTCCTGTTCTTTCCCCACACCACCAGATGAACAGGCACGAACTCCAATCCCCAGGGGCCACCCACTTCCCCAGCCATTCCTCTATATCAGCATAAGAGCATCATACTTGCCATATTGTCAAACGGTCGCAATCACAGATGCCTAAATACTAGAAGAGTCACCACCCCTGCCAGTAACTCCTACTAGTCCAGAGATGGATAATCCATTTATATAAAAATCAACCCATCCACGCCAAGATATCACATGTGATCTGTCCATCCACGTGCCTTCCTTGCCCTCCATTCGAGCGCATTTAGGCACGAACTATAAACACTAATCCGGTCCGGAATAGACGCCAGAATAATTGTAGGAATTTTAGGTGCCAGGGGTAGGCTACCGAAGTGGAAGAAAAATGAATGAATTGCTTGACTTGTTGAAGCTTGCTTGAATGCTAACTAGGGGGTAGGAAGGCCCTTTTTATCTTCAATATCACGTGGTCTTCATGGCCGATTTCATGGAATCTTCCGCTTCATATAGAGGCTTTTCGGAACTTGCCTTTAGCGAGGGTTTGGCGGATTGCTCGAAGCACCTGATTCTTCCACAATAATCATTAACCGACTTATTTATATACCTACTTAAAGCTTATCATCACTTGGAGATGAACAACGCATAAGTAGTTAGAACAGCGCAAGCAGTGCCTCAACGAAATAGTTTTGTGTTGGTCGGTCAAGGCAAGCATATATATTTTCCTAGTCTTGGCTTGCAGCAACCAAAATAGAAAAAGTGGTTCCAATGAACTCAAGCTTCAAGCTTCCAGATCATGCAGATATGCGCATAATAGATAATAAAAATAGAACATGAAAAGGATAGATAGGACTTGCTTGTTCCGAATTTTCTGTTCCTCGTCCATCCATCTCGATAGGAACAAATCAAAAATGATTAGACTTATTCGTGCATAGTAGGCCTATTAATACGAGAGAAGATGATAAATGGCAATGAATGAACGAGCTCAACCAGACTAATTAGATTCAGCAAGAAAATGTCATCCGAATGTTACACATGAAAGGGTTGGCAGGTGGCAGCTCAAGTTTTTAGTATCACATGCTGTCTAGAGCAGTCCACCAGAAGTTCAAAGCTTGTGCAACACAATCATACTCGTGGTACTCATGTACATGCAACAGGTTTCTTGTAGTACCGACCGGAGAATTTACAGTAACAGATTCTACATTTGTCCAGACTAAACAAAATATAAATTAGATGCTCATTAGTCCGTGCTGGCTTAGCTCCGGCCAAGTCGCACTATTATCTACTTGTCATTATACCATGACCCGTAATTAGCATATACAGTACAGAAAAAAGGTGTCCCATCCGCGTAGTTCATCAACCGTGGATAACAAAACATGCACGTAGTGGCTTGACTCATAACGCCGTTTCCGTGTCCCAAGGAAATTTGGTCATAAGGCATTTAGAGAACAAGGAGAGCAGCCAGGCCCAAAGCTCCAAGGGCACCGCCGCTGATGACGTTGCGAGCAGCGCCAGAGTCGGCGGTCTCGGAGCTGGAGGGAGCAGTCTCGGTGGAAGTGCCAGAGCCGGAGCCACTGGTAGAGTCCGAGCCGGAGCCGGAGCCGCCAGAGCCGCCGGTGCTAGTGGCAGTGGTCAGAGTAGTACCGCTGGCGTTGGTGCCGGTGGTGTTGGACACCTGGTATTATTAGCATGAGTATAACATCACAAACCGAGGAAAGCTTACAGTCTGGGAGCTGCCGGTGGCAGTGGAGGAAGCGCTGGTGCTAGTACCGGTGACAGAGCCGGAGTTCGTGCCAGTGGCAGTGCCAGTCGCGGTGCCGGAGCCGGTAGCTCCAGTACCGGTAGCACCAGTGCCAGTAGCGTCGGTGCCGGTCGCGGTACCGGTAGCAGTGCCAGTAGCAGTACCCGAAGCATCAGTGCCAGTCGCGCCGGCGCCAGCACCGCCAGACTTGGTACCGGTAGCAGAGCTGTCGGAAGCAGTGCCAGTGGAGGTTCCGGTGGAGGAGCCAGCCGAGCCTAATCACAGTCAATTCCAACCCTCGACAACGATATAACAGGAGACATACTGGAGTCGGGGCAGGCGTTCAGAGCAATGTTGACGACAGCGTTGGAGTCATCGTCAGGGCAGGCCTGGGCGGTGCAGTCACGGATACCGAACTTGTAGTTGTCGGCGTTGCAGAGACAAGCCAAATCACCGCTCTTGCAGCCCAATTCGGAGGCCTTGTCGTTCATGTTGTTGATGCACATGCGCTAGAAGACAAAATTAGACATTGATCGACATGAGGTCTACACGTCGACATACCGCGCACTGGCCAACCGAGATTTCGGCGGTGACCATGCTGGCGGCGGCCAGCAGAGCCATGGAGAGCGAAAAGGTCTTCATGATGTTCGTGGTAAGATTGAACGCGTGTAATGAGAACTGAGTGATGTCGATATGAGTTAACCCGGGCTGGGACTGGACGGGAGGCGAGCAGAGAGCAGATGGATGGAGAAGAAAAAAAGTAGAAGGTTGGATGGATCGTCGGGGGGAGAGGCAGGATTTAAAAAGGCAGGAACCAAGGTGGAAATCACCATTTAAAGGCCCTGTCGGGGAGCAAACCAAGCTCTCGGTGATTCCATGGCCGAGTCTGTTTAGGTTTTTGTTTTTGATTTATTTTTTTGGTCTTCTCTGTTGTCTCCAATTTTCCTCGACGAAATGGCGATCGTCACTGGCTCGCGACCAGAAATTCCCAGGTCTGGTACCCAGCCAGGCCAGCCAACGTGGCTCACTGGCCGAGGGAGAGAAGGGAAACGCCACGGGCCAGGTTCCAATGCCGGGTGAAGTCATCGATCATTTCCACCATCATCTTAGCCTGCAAGGTCGAATCCCAGGGTTTCAGGACCCATCGACCCTATCGGCCCAGCCGCGCGGACTCCATGGCGATCCACCAGCGACCTTGCGTGGCTGCGGTGATAGGCGCAGAGGCTTGATCCCCACGGGCTTGACTCGATTTATTGGGGCTAGTGGATAATAGTTTTGGTGGGCTTGAGATCGCTGCTCTGGTAGTCGGGTTAATCCATGGATATGAAGGATTAGTGCAGTTGAGATTTCAGATCTGCGGAAAAGGAGGCCGACGCGGAATGATTGTTGAGGATGGATGCCATGGTATGCAGGATACAATAGGAGGGGAAGAATAACATGGGAGTGTACCACTGAGTGTGACAATGTGCAGCCTACTCCGACAGAGGACAGCAAGCAACGGACAGAGACAGTTGGAGGTCAATGACGCATCGAGCCCAAAGAAAAGGCCACCGCTTGAGTGGCTGAAGCCTGCCGGGCCAGCCACAGATATTCCACTAGTGTCCACTGTATTCCCGCCACCCACTTGGACTTTTCGGCGCGTTCAGATTTTTTCTTGTTATTATTATGAGGTAATTCGGACCTGTTGATATGGTGACCACCCCCATATGTTGGTCCTGTTCTTCATGAGAGGTGACACAGTGTCGGACATGCTATGAAGTACAAACTGCTCACCGCCTTCGAATGATTCCCAGCCTCTGCAATTTGCAATTGCAAACATGTCTGGTATGTAGGGGATGGGACTACCTAAGGGAGTATGGCAGACGATTCCTGGCGATGGCTAGCGGAATTACCAGCCGCCGCAAAAAGGACGAGCGGAGAAGCGATCAAGCTCTTCTCCGTACAGCGAGACTAACGCAGCACCGTTCGACTTGCCTGATCTGTGGCGGTGCGCTGATCGTTGCCTCCTCGGCCGGTCGGTCGCACTCCGTCTTGGTTCTTCTCCACGACGTCATCAGCCGGCGATCCCCGATTTTTTCTTTCTTGACCTACTATCAAATCTGAACTCTCGAGTTTATCAGGTTGTCTACTCATTAATTGGTTCCGATTCTGAGTTCTGGGTCTGACATAGCTGTCTGACCTGAGATCACATCCGAAATGATTCTGCCTAGTTCTGATACTCCAAAGTCTGGAAAATTCGCCCCTGTCACTCCTCGCAGGTTCTTGGCGCACATCAACAAGCTGTAGCTAGTGCAGCACAGGGCACTCGGCGGGGAAAATCCTGGAATGGGCTGTTGGTGTCCTGCTGGGATCCTGGATGGTGTGGTTGTCCTCCATCTTGACATGGCAGTTACATCACATCGCCTGCCTACGGAATAAACTTTGATGCAGCTGGCACTGGGCTAGACAGAGTACACAGTAGCCTGGTAGTCTGTGATGATCCCAACCTAGCCAGTAATAGAAGTTCCATTTCCAGCGAGTAACAGGTGTCGGTTTGGTCTGTCGATTAGCCTCGACTCTGCCCTACGAGGATGGTGGCTTGAGTCTCCGCCCTCCCCACTTACTTGGCTTGGTTCTTTACATGGGTATGACTGATGCTCTGTTATTTGATTCTGCAGGGAGCTTCACACAGCAAGAGTTCATGACGTACTGCGAGTGTCCAGACTGACCACAGGGCTTCAGCATATAATTTAGGCTGCGAGACATGCATACTTGCAACAGACGAAATAAACGTCACAAGTGGTCTTGGGTATAAGATAGAAGTATTATGGGCTTGACTGCGATATCAGATTAACAGTTAGTGGATTGCATGCCAGGAAACCAACGTACATGTTTGATCGTTTTAGCCAATGTGTTCGAGTGGATTAAATGACCTACCTAGAGCTATGATCGTGATCTCGCAGATAAAACAATTATTCCTGAGTTTGCCAATCAATATTCAACGGACTGGCTCTTGTTTACCCATCTTCATGAAATCCGGCAACTACACAGTATATCTCTAATATTGCCCCTTTCCTGCAAGACTTCTTCCGTCTACCACAACATCATTTCTACTCAAACAAAACCTCAGAACCCCGCTAATCTAGCTCACCCCTCCATCAAGCAACAGAACAAAAAGGGGATGCCCACCCCGCCCACCTCAAACCCAACGCAAGGGATAACCTAATAGGCAACATTACCAAACAGATCACAATCCTTCAAATCCAAGACGAGCCAATAAAACAGCACACATAACCCCTCCTGTTTGAGGCATCTCATACGAGACGTCTAATTAATGTCTCATGTAACATGAACGCATTCCACTAGCCCTGTAGATCCCATTTCCATCAAGATGAATGTTTCAAGTCAGATTGTGGAATAGAATGATGATTAACAATACAGGGCTGTCCATCTGTAAGGGGTCTGACTACCTATCTGTGCCTAAATCTGAAACATGCGTTCATGTAGGATCGTGCTTCGATGCATATTCTGCGCTGCTATGCTCTGCGCGGCGCTTCTCTGCAGTGGAAACTGGGAACTGGCACTTTATCTTGGAACTTAAGGTTTGATGAAGGGTTTGGTTATCTGTGGAAGGGTGTTCGCATGGTCGGAAATAGTCTAGATCGTGGTCTAAGTATAGATGGGTTTAGGTTTGTTGATGGCGTTCCTTGCGTTTTGGTTTTGAGGGGTTGTTTGGTTGGTCAGGTGGAGATTGGAATCGGCGATGAGTTCGGAGAAGGTGGTGCATGTATGGAATTAGTGATATAAGAGGGGAGAATTCTTCTGGCCGCAAACGATCTATATTCTCATTCTCCTAGAGTCTCAACTCGGACAGTAAAAGCTAGATTGGATTGAATAACATGGCATGAGGTGAGTATATTGTAGCGGATTATCACACTGCCATTCTACTCCATAAGATGGGACTATGCCTTGAATTAGACCAGAAACGCACCCCCAAGAAGCACAACCATCCCCATAGCATAATCGTTTGCCCAGGTTCCAGACATTAGTTGATTGGATCGGCTATGCTCAAGCGGTCAAGCCCCTAAGTTGTAGGCGATTGAATGCCTGAGGCAAGCTGCCAAGCATATCGCCGTTTGCTTACCCCTCAAAGGCACCTTTTACGAAGACAACATCATGGAAGACTTTGATCCTACATTACCAATTAACCAACTCAATTATTAGCCTTACTTGAGATATCCATCCGTTCAAGTCTGTCATCGCTTTGACCATTGCGGCCTCCCGGCGCCTAGAACGTCTATAGAGCGATGATACTTGATACAATCTTCAAGATGACTTCCACGACATGGGTGGAGGGGGAAGCAAACGGAAATGCCTTGCAGCTCAGGCATCCAACATCCACCATGCAGGTCACCTGCCTTGCTTGGTCATTAGCTCATTTCTAAGTTAACGGCAAACAGTCCTTAAGGCTCTCTGTACGTTGAACCCGTCCAGAAAGAACGTATATTTTTGTTTCCGGAGGGGTCGGTTACATACTTAGTGGGGACAAATTCTTGGTACGCTAAAGTGCCAAGAAATATGAGAAAGTTAAGTATTGGTTACAATCCAATCCTCCTAGTCGTAAACCACCACAACGAGATGAAGCTTACCCTACTCCCCAATGAAGCGCTACATATCGTTGCATCCTATCTCCCTGGTCAAAAAGATGTCTATTCCTTAATCAGAGCCAATCGTCACATATACTACGCGCTTATTTCTTTTCTCTATTACTTCAATAGCCGCTACCATCATGCGTCCGCCCTCTCTTTCGCTGCAGAACACAAAAATATCACTGGAATAAAATATTTGATGAACAGCCTACGAGCTTCCATTGGAAAGTACCGATCTCCTCCATTCCAGTCGGAGTCCCGGGGCATATTGTCACCGGAGGTGGAACTGGAAGACAAAGACGAAGACGAAAACGAAGAGGATTGGATAGACGATGAAAGGGACTTTTTCCTAGATTCCTACTGGGTTGACATTGCGACTCACCCACTATATAATCAGGGCTGCAGCATTGTAGATGTTGTGAATGTGCAAAGGGCCCTATTTATCGCTATTGATCATGGATATGAAGATATTGTGTCTGTTCTACTTGACAATGGTGCGCAGGTTAACTTCTACCGCGGAAGGCATCGGACTCAAGGGCCTGGACCAAGATTCCCTCAAATACGTTGGCTACAAATCAGACATGATCCACCTCCTCTATTCCTTGCTGTTAAACGGGGGCACACTGGACTGGTCAGGCTCTTGCTGGAGCGGGGTGCTAATGCAGAGCTATATAGCCCGTCGCCATTGTATCGAGCAGTTGACGATGGCCAACGAGAGATTATTTCTTTGTTGCTAGAGTACAGCGTGGGGCCCCAGGCAAGCGCTTTGAAACTGGCTGTTCTACGAGAGGATGAGTCTATGATTAGATTTCTTCTAAACAACGGCTTTAACGTGCAAGAATATGCCCACTCTGCGCTTTTCGCCGCCAAGATGAAGGGCGATCAGAATATAGTCGGCCTGCTGGAGTCAAGAGGAGCCACATTAGACTTGCATTCTAACGACGACGAGGAGCATTGGGATAAGGAGGATGGGGATGGTGTTCCTAAACCATTACTTCGGGTTTTCGTGTCTGAGGAGGGCGCAGAAGTGGATGAGAGCGATGCTGACGATGACACATCTAACGTACAGTACGAATCATACGATTTTGTCTTTTTATTGTCGCATAGTAACATGGTACAACATCGTGCATATGCCAACATTAGCCCTGATCAATCTCCGACGTAGTGGATCTGAACCGATTGTAAAAGGTGTTACAAGCCCATTATCAATGGGACTGCAGGGATTATCCGGAGACCCTCCGAATTTTTGGGCCGAGTGAAAGAACACTATTGACTTTTAGATCCAAGCCTCAGTTAGAAGGTTTACTCTGGAGTAGTCGGAAATTACTCCGGAGTACCCTTGCACAGCAAGTCTGCCGAAGTTCTGCTTCACCGACAGTAACCCGTGCTTTTCAACTTCCTTAAGCCCGGAAGATCTGCGGGCTTGTCCAAGGAATACAGCCATTACTTTTTTACAATATGATCAAACCAAGTCTTCTTCCAGTTCTGTTCCTGGGTCTGTCTGCTGCCGCCGCATTCCAGCACGAATGGAAAAACGGCGATTCGGCCACTGGATTTACAGATCCAAGTGTAGTCGATGGGTGCGAGTTTTGGGTCGACATCGGCTACGATGACACCTGCGAGGCCATTGAGGACTATTTTGGAATTACAAAGACCCAGTTCCGAACCTGGGTATGTCAATAGTAACTTCTCATATTTTGGTTCAGGGCAAATGGCTGAATCTGTCTAGAATCCCTCTGTACCACCCTCATGTACTCTGACCCGTGGCTCGAGCTACTGTGTTGCGGGCCCTGAGGATATTGGCTCCTCATCCAGCACCACTGCTCCTAATCCAACGCCAGCTGGTACTCTGACATACTCTGGTACGGCAGCCCCGACGCAGAGTGGCATCGATTCTGGCTGCAGCAAATATTACCTAGTCAGAAGTGATGATACTTGCTATATCATCCAGGACAAATTCATGACTTTTACATTAGAACAATTTTACTCTTGGAATCCGTGGGTCCCCTTTACTATGCACAAACATAGCTTTCTCTAACAGAATATAGTTCAATCTCTACCGGGTGCGGGGGACTTGAGCCCAGCTATTTTGTCTGTGTTGGGGCCATGTCCTCTTCGATCCCTATAACAAGCACTGGGCCATCAAGCGCGCCAGGCCACCAGCCACAGCAAACCGGCATTCCATCCACCTGTGCGTTTATTACTCCCGTCTGGTCATACAGGATGTCCTTGAACAATGTTCTGACTTTAGTCCTCGATCTAGGTAACAAGTGGTACTGGGTAACCGAGGGCGATGACTGCCAGACGATTGCCCATAAATTCCACATCACCAAAGACCAATTCTACTCCTGGAATCCGGCCACTGGAGCCACTTGCACAACTCTTTGGCAAAAGGCCTACTTCTGCGTTGGCCCTTCAGGTATAACAATCCCTAGCAGTTATCATCTACTCACATCAAGTATCAGCCCACGCCGTTGACAATGATTCCAGAGTCCTCGACCTCTCCCTCCGCAACAATCACATCAGTCACAGCTACATCCACAACTGCTACAGGCCCATCACCCACCCAAAGTGGCATCGCCGCTAACTGCGTATCATACTACAACATAAGCATATGATGCTCTACAACCAAAAGGAATGAGACCATATATTCAATTTCCGGATCGTATATGAATGAGTATTGGACAAAGAGTCGTCGCACGAGATGAGAACTATCGAAATTTGATATCAACGGAGAGGCGCGATACTGAAGGGGAAGGTTACTTTGAGCAATAAGACGACTGCTTCTCTTCCTCTCCTCTCTGCCTCATATGAAGGTAGAGTATCCTCAGAGTTTAGAGTGGATGCTGCTGGAAGGATCATATACATAATCCATTGCTCGTCCTTAGCAGCTGCTATCGTATTCAAGTTATTGTTTGTTTTCAGGAGTAATAAATAGGAAGGCAATGCGAACATAATACCGTCTAGTCATCAATTATTATTGCCTGGTACCTACACTACTACTATTCAATGTACTTCGTAGCCAAGACCAACCGGCAGTTTTTTTGTTCTGGCTACACAAGCGGCGGACCTACTATAGGTACATATACCACACACAACCTCAAATGTCCTCCTATCTTGATTGAACAAGAACAAATTGGCAAAAAGAAAAACATACAACAGCCTGTATATGTCGGTGCTTATCTACTGCAGCACCAGCGGGCTTACCGCTTTGACGCCTACGCTCCGGTAGCTTCGGGTGAAGCCTTCAGTCTTCTCAATATTTTGCACCTAGATTATCAGAAGTCACATTTTAATATTGATGTAAAAATCAGAAACAAGGAACAAATACAATGTTATAAATATGGCGCTTATACTCTTTTTACTCTTCATCCTGTTATGATCCAGGCTATTGAATTAATATGCATTAAATTTGAGCGGAGAGATTTATATGCGTGATTAATCTTAATAACTATAATAATAAAGAGATAAAATAAGCTGTTCTCTTAAAGATAGAGTTAGATTATAATTAAGCTCTTAAGATATTTAACCAGTAAATATATAAGTTAGTTTATAGAGAGTTTCTACTAATATTTCTAGTTTCTTAGAGCTGCATTTGACTGCCTAATCTCCATCTAATATCTCAATTTATAAAGCTTTTTTTAAGTTTCTAGTTAGAAAAACGGATAAATAAATTGAGAATAAATCTATATCTTAATAATATTTAATATTAGATAACTAGACTTAATTTAATAATTTAAAAAATCTGAAAAGTTATTTATCTATTATAGCAGTTAAACTACCTGTATAAAACAAACAGAAAATAAGTATAGTAGAACTTTTGATTCATCACTCAGTAAGTACTTAGTGAGTATTGACTAAGTATTTATCTTGTGCTTACTGAGCGATGAATTGTGATAATGATTATCTACTAAGTAAGTCTCTAAGTGTTCTGAGTAAAGTGGCAATTTTTATAACAGGAAAGTTACGAAAAACAGATATGTATAGTGACATAGATACATACAGAGCCAACATTTTCTGGTCTGGGTAGGTGTACATTCACTGGTGCCAATAATTTCCTGCTCAACCAACCAAGAACCTAAGCATTCACTGGCTTCATTCAGGCAACTTCTCACTACATCACCTGTTCATGTCCCATCTCGACCACCATTCCCTCTTCCTTCACCACCTACTAACCTTCATCTACTCCTTTCTCCTACACACTCCACATCCATTCAACATCCACCAACCTCGCAAAATGCAACTCACAAGCATCAACTCCCTCCTCTCCTGGGGAACCATCGACCCCGAGCTGGACCTTGTCTGTCTCCTACATCGCAGATTCTCCACCCAAACGGCCTACCCTACGCAAGAGAGACCAACTAACAATTAAATAGTACCTCCACGCCAACCCCCTCCCCGAATCCAACTACGTCAACACCCCAATCATGCAGCTCCGCGCACAGAACCAAAAGATCGAAACAGCGACATTCAACGCCTTGCCATCCGATGGGATCAACGAGACCGTGATCACGATCCCCATGAGCGATGGCACTGAGAGCTCGATTCGAATCTGCAGACCTCTCAAGGATTCCAGTTCCGCTGAGACCGAAGATGAAGAGAATGATTCAGACCCAGAAAGCCTGACCCCCCTAATCGCCCTCTTCCACGGCGGCGGCTTCGTCGTCGGCTCGAACCTCCAAATGACCACTTTCGCGCGCGCCTTCGCAACCCTCTACAACGTAACCGTCGCATCACTCTCCTACCGCCTCGCCCCCGGACACCCCTTCCCAACAGCCCAAAACGACGCATGGGACGGGATCCGCTGGCTCAGCGACCCTCGCAACGCGGCCCATCTCAACGCAAACCTCACAAAGGGATTCATCGTCGGCGGGGTCTCAGCAGGCGGAAACCTCGCGATCTCAGTCACGCATCGCTCGATCGTCGAGAACCTCCCTTCGCCAATAACCGGCCTTTGGACTGCGATCCCAATCACAGTGCCCTCGAACGGCGAGACTATCCCAGAGGAAGCGCTGAGCGGGTGGATCTCACGGACCCAGAACGCAGACGCCCCGTGTCTGTCGTACCAGGATCTCGTGTACCTGCAGAGTCTACTGCGCGTGGATCCGACGAGTTCGGCATTCTCGCCGTTCGTCGATCTCTGTGCCTTTCCGGCGTTGCCGCCGCTGTATGTCCAAGTTGCCGGGATGGATCCGTTGCGGGATGATGGGCTTGTGTATGAGGCTGTGGCGAGGGAGATGGGGGTGCAGACCAGGGTGGATGTGTATGGGGGGATGCCGCATGGGTTCTTTTTTTATTTTCCTGGGTTGAGGCAGTCGGGAAGGTTTTTGGGGGATGTGGTGAGGAATATGGGGTGGTTGTTGGGGAGGGAGGTGGATGAGGAGAGGGTGGGGGATGTAGTTGGGAGATTGGCGAGGGGGAGGGGTTCTTGACTAATCTTGAGTTTCTTCTACCTTGAAGGTATTTTGGACAGTGTGCTTCAAAGGATTTGATTGGAAGGGTACATTATGAAGTGGAATAATCGTGGGATGGACATGTGCAGTATGCAGACAGAATGATCATAACGACTGACTCGATCTTCAACCTCAACATCTCAAAAGAACAAACAAACTCAACGTATCTCAACTCTAAACTCCCCACCTCTCATCCTCAACATCATCCTCATCCTTGATAACAAACTCCCTCAACAACCTCTCCCTCTCTCCCGCATCACCACGACCATACCCATCAAGATCAACCCCCTGCCTCAGAACAACCGGAACCCGCACCATCCTGCCATTTCCCATATCCATACCCATTCCGATACTCATACCCATAACCTCACCTTTATCTTTCCCTCTAGCCATCCTCCCCCTTACGCACCGATAAACGCAAATAACAACCCTCCCAACAACAAACCCCACCACACAAGCCATCACACCCGCCGCGGCGCCCAACACAGCAGGCAACAGGACGGGCTTGACAATCCGTCCAAAACCCCGATGGAGACCGTGTCCGTGCCACGAGGGGTGGTGGCTTCGATAGTTGTGGTGGGGAAGAGTGCGGTGGGGGTCTTTGGACTTGGAGTCGGGACTTTTGTCATCGTTGGCGTTGGCGTTGTCTTGGGAATTAGAGGTAGAAGGTGAGGTGGAGTTAGACGGGTACTGATGATAGTGGCGATGGCTAGGGGGAGGAGGGGGGTAAGGATGAACAAGAAGGTGGATGTATTCTTTCGTGGTGGTTTTGATGGCATGAAGCCAGGATTGAGCGGTGTTGATGTTATCGTTGGGATGAGGACGGGAGTGGTGGTGATGATGAGGAGGAGGAAGAGGAGGGAGAGGGGAGGTGCTGAGTTCGGTGATTGTGAGGGAGTCAGACTCAGGTCTGGACTCAGACGGAGATCTAGAAGTAGTCAATCCGACCATAATGACATGATCGCTTGCCCGTCGACCGAACGCATCCAGGAGCTTCAACTTCAGCAGGTACACATCTCCCAGTTCAGCGTCCGGCGAGCGAGGAATCGGTCTAGTTTCCAGCGCGTACGACAGTCTGACTTGCTCGTCTTGACCGGATCCGGAGTGTCGGATGGCAGAGATCTCCAAGGGTAGGGCGGAGGGGAAGATGGCATCCTGGTTGGCGAGGAGGGTGTTGTTTTCAGTGGAAAAGTTGATTGTCTGAAGTGGTCAGTCATTGAGGGAAGAATAGGTCCGGATGAACAAACTAGGTAGCTGTCTCGATCGATGACCTCGGAGCACTTGGAGTCTTCAGAGAACGCGCACTTCGCACAGGGAAGAATGACTTCATGAGGAGAAGGCTGGACGATAGGTGCCTGGTCGAGAATGTCGAGACGAGGGAGAGATTTGGCAGCGGAGGTGGTCAGAGTCAGCGCGATGCTGGTCAGAGAAAGAAAGCGTGGTAGCATATTGATCGTAGAAAGAGCGTGATAAGTAGAAAGAAGTTAACGAGAGTATTTTGTGTCTGCCATCGATCGAGTCGATCGGTAGGAGGTGGTAGTGGATGAAAGGAGTGAAAGAAATCCGACCAAAGGAAGAAAGGCGGGCCAGACCAACCCTATATAACAACGGAGTCAGCTCTGTTACACAGACAGGACTAGACTCAAATGAATCAAAGCGATCCGGGGAAAACGTGCGAGAGGCTGACGGAGTATATCTGATTGAATCTGTAGGTTTGCTCACCACAAACATCTGTCCTATGAATATTCTGTTCCACTCGGAGTATTCCTCTACCTCGTATAAACTCACCATTCCCTTCCATCTGCGACAAATGAAATCCCTTCAAAAGGGCAATTGTGGTTGCCTACGGTGTCCTCGGATCCCGCCAGCGACAGGCGATCGGCGCTGGGTGGAGACTGGCACGAACCAAGCTTTGAAAAATTCTCCATGCAATGCAACTGACAGGACAGGAACAGATTGTTTCAACTACAGTTATTCTCTTTGTCCTCCGTATGTTGGATGTCACCCCTATGCTTTACAACTTGAGCAAGTCCCCAGGGGAAAAAAATGAACAGATAAAAATAAACCCAACTGAAACATCCAACACCACCCATCGTGGCTGCGCAGTCCCAGCCAGACTTCAAGTCAGACAAGTACGACAGAAACAGACCCTGCCTAACCCATCACAGCAAAGCTAAGCATCCCACCGAGACATCAGGGGCTCCAATAACGGGACACACGAAAGCTTGGCCATTGAGGTTATCGCGTAGTACAGTGGGTCTGCGTAGTCTGAGTCCAGTCATTTCGTTCATCCGCTAGGCTGCCACGATATAGATTGGTTAAAGGATTGAAAGACAAAGGGGTCAATATCCACTAAGTAAAAACCACCCCCCCATCCACCACCATCGTCTGCCCCGTCACATAATCCGAATCCTCGCTCGCCAAAAACCCACCCACCAGCCCAGCCACATCCTCCGGCCGACTCGTCCGCCCCAACGCAACATTCCGATCCGAATACAGCCTCAAACTCTCGCCCTTCCCCCGGCCCTGGATCGCACCTAGTCCGGCATCGATCTCCTCCCACATATTCGTATCCACGATGCCCGGCGCATACGCATTCACCGTGATCTGATGGCCCGCCATCTCCATCGCAAACGCCTGCGTCAAGCCACGCACGGCGAACTTACTCGCGGAGTAAATCCCCAGCGTCGCGAAGGGTTTATGCGCGACGATGGACGCCGCGCCGAGGATCTTATACACCCCTACACCGGCCGCGGCGTGGGGATCGCCCTGTGCGATCATCTGGCGGGCGGCGGCGACGTAGCAGTTAAACACGCCGGTGAAGTTGACGGAGAAGACGCGGTCGATGTCGGCGGGCGTGCAGGAGAGAAGGGGTTTCACTTGGGCGATCCCGGCGTTGGCGATCATGAGTGTGAGGGGGCCGAGTTGGTGGACGGTTTCTTGGATGAGGGTCGATACGGCGTCGGGGGAGGTTACGTCGGCGGGGATGCCGATGGCTCGGGGGCGGGGAGATGGAGGTGGCGTGGAGGTCTGCGTAGTGGTAGTGGTAGGAGGAGGATGAGGGAGGTTGTTGAGTTCGTCGACGACGGAGTGGATTTCGGTCGCTGAGGAGGGAATGTCGTTGACGCAGACGGAGTAGCCATCTTGGACGAGGCGCTGGGCGATGGCTTTGCCGCTGGGAGAGTTAGTATGGGCTGGATTTAAGGTGGAGAACGTACATTCCGCGAGCGGAGCCGGTGACGATAGCAGTGCGACGAAGCATATTGTCTGGTTCAGAGGTAGGGATTGAATAGAAGAGAACGTAGGTAGACTGCACCTATATATAGATATACTCATCTGTTGCAGTCGGGAGGGGAAAGCGGGGAAGAACCAGGATTCGCTTCATCGCGCTCGATGATTGATGGAAGGATGAAAAGTCAGTCTTGGAAGTAATCGCTGGCCGTGTAACCTGCAAGGACGATTGAATTTGAAATGGATCTGGAATTGACGACATAACAGTACGATAAAGTTCTATAGTATAACCTTCAGTACATTAGCCTCCGATCTGCTACCTTGAATTGTATGGTATACAAGAACAAACAAAATAGGGCCTCATGGTCAGTTCAACAGGCTACTAGTACCAAACAACCAGGAGGCAAGTGCATCTTGGCCGATATACCTCTTTCCCTGCTCCCAGGTTCCTCCCTCCGCACACCAACCAACCCAATCCCCTCACTCCGTCCGCGACACCGACCTCAAAGCCTCCATCGAATGTCTCCCCTTATGATCCACCGCACTCAACACCATAGACGGATGCAACGCATTCATCGCCACCATAGCAAAGAACATCAACATCGAATCAAACACATACATGAACGCCTCATGACTAATCAAATACCCATCATTCCCCTGCGCATACTCAACCAGACGAAAGACCGATCTGATCAGAATCAAAACACTCGCAATGTACAGTCCCCACAGAACGGATTCCCAACCACGACCGAGGATACCCGGTGGGGCAGAGGTTGTTTGCGATGTTGGTCTGGCGCGGATCCGCAGGTGGAAGACGACAGAGGTGATTAGGAAGAAAGTGAAGAAGACGAGTTGTACGCAGAGGCCGCCGATGGTGATGTGTTCGCCCGTGTGCATGGCACTGATTGTTCCGCTGGCCATGATGCCGCCGCCTGTGAGGAGAGACTAGGTGGTTATTATGTGTTCGAAGGGTTGAATAACATGTGTTGAATTCACACACACAGAGCGACAGGAGGAGAGAGATACCTGCAGCTTGCATAACAAAAGCAATCACATCGCCAGTCACAAATATCCCCGTCATCCATTTCAACGGTACCATACTATAGCCCTCAGCACGGAGATGGCGAATCAACCGCCCAAGAACCATGTAGATCGACGCCGCGTAGAGCGGGGGTGCCAGTAAGATGAGGATAGTTTGTATCGAATAGATAGGTACACTTTCGGTGTCGGAGTGGGCTTTCGCTCGTGCAATATACCCGATTATCTGAACTTTGGTTTTAGGAAGCTTTTGTTAGCACATTGTCGGGTCCATGGCTTGGGTTCAAGAATTGCGTACAGATTCCACCGAGGACGAATGCAATAAAATACCAAGAGCGGCTTTTGACGAGCTGATATACATGGTAGGCAGTTGTTCCAAGGAACAGAATGATGAATATAACAGCCGCTGGGACAGACGGTGTATATCTGTAGAGTTGGAAATCGATGTGTCCTTCGGAGTCACTCATGGCGGACTGATCGAGAATGAGGAGGTCGAAGTGGTGGAAAGATTCGAGAAATATAGCGACAGAAATGAATTGGGTCCGGTCATGGCTTCTCTTTAATATCGGGTTGTCCCTTAACATTGGAATTCGTACCGCTGAAATATTTTCTCTGGTATTCCACGAATTTGGCGCCATAGTATATCTCTACATTAGGTTTAGTGTACGACCATACGAGACCCAATTGGAAGCAAGGACTTCAGCGGAATCTGTGGGTCTTTCCATCTAGATTCCATGCCGATCCCAGGCAATCAGGGCATCTGTACTTCCAATTTGCGGAATAGAAGAGTGGATTCCTCGTCCACTGCAGTACACACTCCACACCCTTGAGATAGAGGAAGGCTGCGGAAATAACCAAGAGTTACTTGGAGCATCTTGGCGACGAGCGGATACGACAGTACGATTGCAGTCAGCAGCCTAGTACTTCGGGCCAAATTCCCTCGAAGGAGTTGGTTTCTCTGTTCAAACACACATGGTTGCGTTTGCGTTATCCATCCAACTTTCCAGTTAGTCGGAAAGATAACTACGGAGAGTCGACGCAGAATGGAGAAATTCCTCACATTGCAAAGGACCTCTGACAAACTTGAAGCCCCTCTCCAATCATATACAGAAATCCACAAACACAAACGGGGTAGATATTTAACATAGCTAGAGCCCTCTCTCAAATGCATCCGCCATGTCCCCCAGAGTGTTAAACCTCCAGTCATACACATACTCATTCATATTACCCATGACCGAACCCGGCCTAACAATCCAGCTCGAGCGAATCCCCATCTTCCTCGCAGCATGATGATCATGAAACTGACTCTGCGCGGTTTGAACAACCTGATGCTTCGGTATCCCAAACTTCTCCTGCGCCATCCGCAGCATATACTCAAAGTTCCTCAGATCCGGCTTATAACTCCCCACCTCCTCAGCAGTGATCACCAGATCAAAAGGAATATCCTCCAGAGGTCCCGCATTCGATCCCTTAAAAGACCCCACATCCACGTTGGAAAGACAAACCAGCTTAAAATGCTTCCGCAACCGCTTCAGGGCGTCAATATTGTCCGGAAAAACAGGCCAGTCTCGCACGGACTGCCCAAAGGCGACGCTTTGCTCTGGAGTTGGCGCGGGAAGGCCCAAACGGGCTGCCATCTGGGGATTAATGGCGGCAACGAGATCGGTGTATTTCATGCTGGGAGTGGCGGCTTGCTGGGCCCGTTCGCATTCGTAGTATGCGGAGAGGATCTGCTCGCGAGAGCGGTGGATCCCGCTGGCTTCGACCAGAGGTTGGAAGTTGTTTATGGCGCCGGTCTCCCAGTCGATGAGGGTGCCGTATACGTCAAGGGAGAGGAGGCGGTATTCGGAAAGGGTGGTCATGGCTTATTTATCTGCAAGTGGGGAAGGAGATGATTGTTTGCGATGACTACGAGTCTAAGGGGTTTAACCGGTAAAGTGTAAGGTTTAGGGTCTGAGAAGATTCTGGGATATGGATGAGAGTGTAGAGAATGAATATGAGAGAGGACCCGAGGGCAAAATTTTATCGCTATTTAAAGAACCCGTTGACGTGAGAATAAAGGGGAGGGGTCTCAATCCTCATCGCATTTGATTCCGGTTCGCTTATGATTTGATCGCCTCATCGGAAAGCAACCCGACATTCTTCAAGTAGAAGCTCACTCTCAAAACTGGCATGATCCCCGAGGCGCTTGCATTGGGTTACATTGAGTCGAGAGCATCGTCTTAGTCTATAGCGGTCACTCATCCGGTTGGTGGCCACTCTCCCGGTCTGTGGACACTGCACCAGTCGACAGTCTGACTATGCTCGGCTGCCATTTCTTTGAACCTGTGATTTATTACTGCCATTTTTCATATGGAAGCTTACAGCAGGGAAATCCAGGAGCATGAACCCGTCTTGTCCATGCACCGATGTGTTCCAACTGGCCACACCTGAGCCAGAGTCTGCTGCTTAGGAGTGGCATCAGAGCCCTGTATTTGCTGCACGAACATTGACACATAGAGCTAGAGAGCTTGCACAAACAAATTCATAGTCGCGATCCTAATTACTAGTATTTTCAACTATCCCCTTATCAACCATATAGCAAGCATCAGAACCATAATATAGCTCTAGATTTACTTGTCCATAACAGTCCCAAGAATTATATTACATACAGCACACAACCCACATTGCCTAATTCAACTCTCTCTCAGTAGACAGTCTGGGGTTTACGCAGCACATTCCAACCCACAAACCCTCCTCGGCCACCTGATCCACACCTGCATCTCCTCAGCCAAGCTATCCCCGATCTCAACAATGAGCGAACGGCACCAACCGCACAGAAACCAATACCCGTCGAGCCGATGCAAAACGACACAATAAAACGCCGTAAGGACCAACGCCAGCGGCGCCTGTCGCTGCATGAGAGGTATGAACTCCCGTTGCAACAGGATCGGCCATACGAACGCGGCACCGGGCTCAAGTGGTTCATTGGCAACTCGCATGAATCGCAAGGCTGTGTTTAATTTTGATAGAGCGTCTAAGTAGATGGTTTGCTCTTGGGCCGGGAGGTCTTGGGTTTTGATGAAGTCGGCTAGGGCTGAAAGTTCGGTTTGTTCTTCGTTTGAGGATGAGGGTTGATTGGGAAGATGGCCACTTTGTCAGGTGTTAGTGCTTCTTTCCTATTGCGAATTTGCGGCGGCTCTGAGATAAATGTACAGTACCTTGATATATTGATAACGAGTCTATAATCCTCATGAAGCAAAGGTCGCAAGGAACATTGATAGATCTCCCCCCGATAAGGAGCAAGGATAGTCTCAACGCCACGACACATATTAAAGATTTTCACCAGCATGGCAAGAGGCGAAAGTGTGCTCTCCCTACTATGGGACGGGTTCTCCATGGCAGATTGCGCGCAGACCAGAATGGCCATCAGAGAAGACAGGCCGAACAAAGGCACACAGTTCGCGGCTGAGATATTGGCGAGGTTCTCTCTAAAGCGCACTAGCGATCTTTGCAAATGATATGTAGAGAGACCTGCATAATCGTGTCGTTTTGGCTCGCTATTTACCGAATTGATATGCAATGCGGACAATGCGAGCAGCCCGTCCATAAGGTAGTCGCATGTGTACGCGTGTTGGGGAAGAGCTATAGCCCACGTGTCCTGGATGTCGCTGCGATGGGACAGCGTCCTGGCGACTGACGTGGTGAAGTGATGCATCAGTTCAAGATCTTGCAATGCAAGGTCCGCTGTGCTAGAAAAGTCATAGAGCGAGGAGGGCCCTGCGAGCAGTTCCATGGCACCAATGACGGAACCGGAGGCGGTTGCATCAGCCGTGGGTGTGGGATCCTTTCCACGAACTGGGCTTTGCCGTTGCTTCTGGCCTAGGTCCGTCTGATAGATGCATTGGCTCTGATATTTGAGACAATTGTGACAGGGCTGTTGCTCATTGCACTGCATGGGTGAAGAGGTGAGCTGATCCGCGAGAGAGGAGAGAAACAAATGACGGGCCGAATACCTTCACCCTCCGCCTCTTGCATTCGATGCATCCATTCCGTGATTTTCGATGAGGTCGTCTAAGTGGCATGATGCATCTATAGTGTCCAGTGGTCAATAATTAGGGATGGGAATATCGCGAAGTGCTGCGGTACGCCAAGATGTGCGGAAAAGGAGCGCCAAGCCTTGCTCTTGGCGGGCCTGATCTATGGTGCCTGTGTTCTGTTTATCAGACCCTGTAAACTAGTCACAGAAAGGGATTCCGTAGGAGCTTAGACATTGATGTCGATTCACTGTAGTAACCGTGATTCGAGAGTATTTACGGTACTACTGCACGAGGAACACATACTTGCTGACCCTGTAGCAATTTGCCCTCGCCTGTGTAGCCAAAATATACTATCTCAACATAAATCCCAAAAGACAATCCCATCCTCAAACCTCACGCACCCACCTCGCGTATATCAAACGCAAACATCCCATTGGACTCCACCGAATGCTCATTCTGCAATTTAGTCGCACACTCAGCCCCCGCTGCCGGAACACGATACTCGAACCTCTTGCCCGGCCCCGGCAGTTTCCCGTCCGCCAGCGCATACGGATAGGGCAGATACTCTGGCATCAAGCCCAGCTGCACCAGCACCGTCGCTTGGTCCCAGGCGATGTGCTCGTGGTAGAGCCTGTCGCCGCGGATGTTGACGATCGCTGTGAAGGGGACGTGGAGAAGTTTGCCGGTGGGTGGGATTCCGGGGATCCTTTTCAGAGTTAGTTGGATCCTTGTGTGGGTGTCAAGAGACATACATCCAATCAATCTGCATATTATGAGTCATATGGCAGATAAATTCATCTACGACGCGATCCACGCCGACCGTGCGACTGATCAACTCGAGCTGGGTATCAGCCGGATTCTGGAAGATGAAATGGTGGAGGTAGAAATTGCTGAGTTTGGCTCGCCCAATGCCCCCTGTCAGCTATAAACCAGTGAGTATGTCTCTTCTCTCTCGCATGTCAAGAACCACGATATCTGACTCACCGTCGTCGTGTGATTCACATACGGCTCCTGCACCATCGTCGCCATGGTCTTTTCGACCGACCGCTCGTCAAACTCGTAGAACGTGTGCTCTTCCCAGATCTTCTCGAGATCGAAATACGGTCCGTCCAGATGTTTCTTCACGAACGTGAGAGATCGCGTATGTGCGACTCCGGCCGCCGAGGCGATGAAATCGGCATGTCCGGGGACGATGAACTGAGAGGACGAGGCCTCGGGGTACGAGTAGACTTTCGTCTCTTGCGAGTGCGTCTGGTCACCAACTGGGCCCGCAAGATGCAGAAGCACGGGGACGTTGGGGATGCTGTAATCGGAGAAGGACAGCACGGCTGCGAAAGACCGCGCGACTTCGCGAAGGAAGGTGGTGAAGGAGGGAGGGTAGTCGTCCCTCGAGCCGTAAACTGTTCTCACCAGTCAATCCGCAGAACCTGACTGGAAGGATGATACAGACCCAATAGCCCCAACTGATGCTTTTCATCACACTCAGGCAAAGAACGTAGCTCGTCAACCGCTCGAGTTACCCGTTCCTGTGGCGACTCGTCACCCGGGTTGATGGTGACCTGCACCACGGCATAGCTCTCCTCGGCCCACTTCTGCAATGGAGCCGGATCCAGCCCAGTATTTTGGTCGTTACAAGATGCATGACTTTGCGGGCGTAGCAGCACTAGCCCCGGACCCTTTCCGCAGCGCGAGAGTGGGGTTTGGAGAGTCATGTCGGGGCCGAGGGACTTGGCGGGGGTAAAGGAAGTGGGAGGGGAGGAGGTCATCGTGAGTATATCTTTACAATATTCTGATGGTGGATGTGGTAGAGGGGAGGGTTGAATAGGTGCTGTTGGTGCTGTTGTTTGGGGGAGGGTTCGGTTCTTTATCAAGGACGATCCAGCAGTCTTTAAATGTCTCCACTTGGCGATGCTCGGGATCTGCTTGGAGATTGCATGATCGGGGTAGAAGTAGTGATATCGAGATCCAGGCGAGTACAAAGGGAGAAAGAGAACGAAGGTAATGTTGGACTTTGCTAGCCCAGGGTAGAAAGAGGAGAACTGTCAGCTTATGTGTTGGGTAAACAGAAGTAGACATGACCCCGCATCGGCAATTTTAGAGGAGTTGAGAATTTATCCTTGAAGATGATTGATGGACCAGCGTCTAACCGGAAGACGAGAGTGCCATGCCAATAATGGGCTCGAGCATATCCAACCCCTACCATCAATACCCCAAAGCACCAAAAGCACCAGGATTGCAATCCTTCCAAGTGACTAGCCATTCTGCCCTCTGATTGGTCCATTCGGTAAGACACACGTGACCATACCCATCCACATCACGTGCCTCTCTTTGTCCAACAGCTCCAGCTCCAGTTCGATCTCCATGACATCTCTGGACTTCACCTCCCCTCCCAGGCCCCCTCCCCTCAAAATGAACGCTCAATTCCAAGCAACGCTCTCCGACTTTGAATCTAAACTCAATGCCCTAATCACCAGCCTCACCACCTCCCCAACCGCCGCCGGCGCCCCCTCCGCGGCCGTGAGCCTCCTCAACGCCGACGACTCGCTCACCTCCGCCGTGGAAACCCTCCGCCAGCACCAAGCGAACTACGCCCGGATTCTCAAACTGCGCGCCGAAGCCGAGAGTCTCGAAGATCGCGTGAAGTCGATCGTTCGCGACGTGGTTCACTACGAGAACGAGATCCGGACGACCTGCGACGAGGATGACGAGGATAGTGATTCGGATTTAGACGATGATGAGGACGAGAGCGATCTCTCTGACGAAGAAAGCCGACCCCGTCGTACAGGCCTCCGCAGGACAAAGGAAGTCGAATATAAACTCCTTCTCGACTTCGCGCGACGCATCAGCAAATACAATCTGCAAGCGGCGGCCGACGCAGCGGAGGGGATCCACGGGAACGAAGCAAAGACGCGGAAACGGATCGAGCAGGAAGATCAGAATCAGGATTCCGAGATGACAGGGACGAACAGCAACGCGAACGTCAACGCCAACGGCACAGAGACAGAAGGAGGACCCGGCGTGGAGACGGTTTCGTCCGTCACGAAAGACGCGACCGCCTGGCTGGACGAGTCGGCCAATTTGACGCGCCAGGTGTACATGCTGCCGTATCCAATGGAGGATCGCATTCGCGGCGGCCTGATGGGCCAGATCCAGCTGGCCGCGGCGGAGGGACGACCTGGGTTCGACGCTGACGGGGAGGTGGAGCGGTTGATTCGCGAGGCGGAGGGGTCTGGTGTGGCGGATGCGATGACGCCCGTGCAGCCTGGGGAAGGCGCCCGGCATGCTGACGAGGCGGCCATGGCGGCGGCTCATGCGGGTTCGGCGGCCACCAGTGCCGGGAGGACGGCTGCGCCGCCGCCAAAGCCCAAGGCGATGCTGGATTTGGATCTGTATGATCCGGATGAGGACGATGTTTGAGGGGGAAGGTATGCTACGGTACGGCATTTTCTACAGAACCTGGATTGCTGGGACGGCCCTGTCTGGTGAATCTGCGGACATGAGTCTGGTTCTCGATGTTCTCCGGCAAAACCCGGGAGATGATACTCTATCATGCCTGACATAGATCCGGTATCATGTACACGGTATGGCCTATCGACTGCCGTCAATCACACCCGGAGCAGTTCTGGCACATCCGATGTGTCACTGACAAACCCGTCGGGATTCCAATGTATTTAACGATCATTACGATATCAACGGACATAACAAACAGAAGTGTACATTCACCCTCCAACAAACGTAGAATCTTTTCTCAACCTACGTCTGACACCACGCATGCTGCAACTTTCGCACCTGCTCAGCCGTCACTAGACCGAGATCTGCCTCTATGCCCCTCATCAAATCCCGCACGATAGCCCGCTCCTCAGGACTCTCAAAACACTGCCCCACAGCATAAAGAAGCGGCACCATATAAACTCGTGCCGCGCTCTGCGGCCTCCCCAACGCGATGCCACAGATCTCTTTGCACCGATAATCGGCCTCCTTCGTGAGCTCGCGATACCCCTGGAGCCGATCGAATGCGGTACTGGGGCCGCTGACGGCGTCGGAGGGACGGTTGAGGGCCAGCGCGAGTCGTCCGAAATGGTACTGCTGCATGGCCGCGGCGCAGGAGGTCAGACTGTAGAAGATCTCGGGGAACGGCATGTGGTGGATGTCGGGGAGTTTGGAGAGGTCCTTGGGATGTTGGAGCCGGAGGCAGGGGCGGAAGGTCTCGGGCATGCGTTCGAGCCAGGCTTGGAATTCGAATTGGAGTTTGAGCCAGGTGGATGTCGTGGGGTGGGTAGCTGTTGGGGTTATGGAAGTGGTGGCGGTCGGGGGAGAAGGGCTTGGCGTCTGGCCGGTCCATTGTTCCACTTGAGATTTCTTGGACACGGCGAGGAAGTTAATGACTTTATTCAAGAGCCAGACGAGGTTGTTTGCCGAGAGGTCTTCGGGTGAGAAGCGTAAACTGGAGGAGTTGGAAGATGAAACATTCCCCTGGTCGTCGATGGGTATGCCGGCGGCTCTCCATAGTGGGATGTTCTGGTGGTCGAAATGTGGTGGTAATCGCGTATAGTACGAGCTCAGATAATCTTGCCGAGCCAGGTTCCAAAATGATGCCACAGTGCCTTGGGTAAATGTGGGATGAGCAGAAGTAGAATGGTGTAGTTCAAGCAACGAGTTGAATAATGGTCCGATGCCACGAAGCTGCCTGGAATCCCGGGTGTTAGCATGGTATTGATACGCATCGAATGGAAACTTACAATTGCCAGTTATCTCCAGATTCATCCAGCAGTTTGTAAAGAATCAGAACCGTAGCAGCTGCTAGCAGGTTTTCTGTCTTCTTCCAGAACTCGCCAGCTGCGTGCTCTTCTGCGAGGGCTTGGGACCGTGGGTGCTTCGTGTGCAGGCTCAGCCACCGACGAACGATCTCGACCGGCGATTCCAAAACAGCAGAGCTAGACACAGAGGTGTAAGCATCTGAGACGCTGGCGTTCATTTGAGAAGCCGCCAGATAATAGTAATTGGCAGCTTTGAGAAACCAGTCCACCTGCGCCGAATTGGGGTACGTTTCCATAGTAGCGGGGCTAGTAAACATCCCACTACCAACGTGCAATGCCGCGCCTTTCATGCGCCCAAGATGCTTGGCGGAAAGAGCGGCAATGGAAAATCTGAGAAACGAATCATTGATGGCACGGATGGGTACAAAAGCTCCGAAGAACTTGTTTGAGTCAGAGAGATCCAGCCTATGGGAAGTGAGCAGAGTTCAAGCTGCATCGCCCAGGACGATATACGTACCAAGGTCCCAGGGTTTCTGAATAATGTCGTATGAGAAACGCTATTTCATGCTCGGTTCCCGTCATCAGTTCAGAGAAGATGTCTTGAAACTCCTCCTTTTCGCTTCGTTGGGACGGGCTCGCAGACTGCGTCATCTCGGCGTTTGGTGAAAATGGTTTTTGCCTGGAGTCGCTATATACATTGCCTAGATGATTAAAGCCTTCGTTGAGGGCATTGATCGGAGTAACTGGACTAGGGCCGACACTTCTACTAGAAGCGCTGTACGACTGGGTGGAACCTGTCGTATCAGCCGGTCCTGTTTCTACACGCGAGGTTGTTGTGTGGCTCGCTAGAGACGCAGAGAGAGCCGGGGGCGCAATCGCGGAGCTGATTCTCAAATCTTGCATTGGCGAGTGCACTTCGGGCTGATGTACCCCGGTAGGCGGCCAATGGGTAGGAGGTGCCAATTCCGACCGAGGAGAGGCGTTGTTAATCGGATGATGATCCAGATTGCGACTCACGGCCACCACGGGGTCGTTAGCTACCTTTTGAGATGTCAACATTCATGAAATGGTCATTGCCAAGAAAGACCAAGCCTCTTACATCCTCGGGGGTTTTGGGTGCATGCGGCCGGAAGCTGCCGTCTTGGTAAGGCGCATATCGACGCCGTACCGAGGCACCCTGATCTATGAACTTTCGAGTCTGAACATAGCCGGGGCATTGAACGCCAGCAGTGCTGCAACGTTGACAGTGCGGACGAGTCTCGTCACACTATGGCGGTTAGTAAGACCAGAGAGAGAGAGAGAGAGTGAATCACGCAAAGAACGAACTTTCAGATGCCGCTTTTTACAACGCTCACAGGCCTTGTTTGACGGTACCCCGGGCATTCTTGCCACGATTAGGACAATGTCCTCTAGACAGTTGGGCAGTGAGGTTTTCTGGTACGAGCACCAGCTGTAACCATCATCTCACGGTGTATCCCTGTAACACCGTCAAAGCATGCAGCATCCAAGAAAGCGAGGACATTCTTGGAGAAAGTGTGAATGAGCAAGGAGGGCGTTCGGTGGAAACTCGGCGAGTTTAATCAGCCACGGCACGGGACCTGGATTATCGTTCTTCCAGTTTTTTATCGGGTCCCGATCGAGTATATCATCGACGCCTCAAATTGTTTCATCTTCTGTCTATCTTTTACGGATACCTTCTGGCAGATCCACTTCGTTGTCGCTGGCAATGCTTCGAGCCCCACCTGACATTCTGGGTACTTCGCAGCCACGGACGCTGCAGGGCAGCCTGCCGCATCCTCATTTTCACCGTCTAGATCGCGAGCGATCGATGCGGCATTTGCCATCGGCGAACAGTTTGTCGAGTAGCGTATCTGGGGCCGAAAAACGTCGGATATACGATGAATGGACCAGTCAGTATTTGATTCCGAACATTCCAAATCCAGTTCGTGCTAAAACCATTCAGGCGTCGGAAAACCACACAACTTGATCTGCTCCCATTGTCGCAATCCAGATGATTTGATCCCTTGTGAGACCTGCTGTAGGTCCTACCACGCGGCTTGCCTTCAAACGCTTGAAGGGTTCTTTCCTCGTGGGCCTTTTTACTGCCCGTCGTGTAGACGGAATCAATGGGATCAATCGGTTCAATTTGACACGCCCCTTCCGTCGTCCAATGTGTCGCGGAGCAGCACTCCGAGCGTGCACGGCTCCAGCCGGGTTAGTAGCCCTTCGGGGTACAATGCATTCCATCAGAATCGGTCAATAGAAACCGTGGGATTGCCAGCTAGGGATCTTCCCAATGCGTCTATCACATTTCCGCGGCAATTCCGACAGCTTGAGCATACTCTAGCTATTCAACCCGAATTACTTTCCCAGGCCAAAGAGTTTTTGATGGTCAATGGAAATTTCCCGGCCAATCAGGAGTTTCCGATCGAACTTCTGTCCAAATTAGGATCGATGATGGCGGTTGTAGAGTCTCAGAGCCCACTTCAATCTGAGATCCGGAACTTGAGAGAGGAGAATGCAAGTTTGCGAAATGACAACGCAAACATGAGAGATTATTTCAATGCTAAACTACCAACCCGTGAGCCCATGATAACCACTCAGTCATGGGATTTGTCAACAGATACCCCGAGGACGACAGCCGACACAGGCGACAAAGCATGGGACAGGATCGTGTCTGATATGATTTGAGGGCTCTTAGTTGATTTATGGTACTATGCCATGGCCATCAATTACTGAACTAGCAGAAGTTTTGTCGGAGCCAGCCACCAACTTGCGGACAGGCCACGGGGCCGCGTTGTCAGCGGAGTTCTTCGAAGGGTCCTGAGATAGTGCGCTTTTTCAACGCGTCAGAGCAGCCTGTCCCATAATATTTCTGTTGGAATTCTCCTAGCCTAAGGATCAAGGAAAAGTGTCCATCTTTCTGGGCTCATGCGTCCGGCAGAAACCTCATGTCTCTAGAAAAGACCAATGCCACCGCAAGTCGTGGGGTATTAACAAGGGTCGGGCGCTTAAACCCCTGTTACCCTCATGCGCCACTCTCTTCATTCGGGCGCCGACACGATGTTGATGATGGTATGATGATCGCGGAAAGCGCCTTGCCAAACTATATTTAGAGACGTTTTAGGCGCCCGCAGTGCACAGCATTGTGCCTTTTGCCAACCCTGCATTGGCCATTTCATCTGTTTACAATGCTTTGGGAAACCCGTGTCTTTTGGCAATCACGATACAACGACGATACACCTTGAAGTAATGTTGACTTAAAAGATCAACTAATTTCTATGACCTTGGTGGCCGCCCCGCATTGAACCTCTACAGAAAACACTCCACCCTGGTCTTCTGCGGAGTATGAAATGCGGGCAGAAAATTGAGTCGGCAGCCGATTTTCGAATTGTTCTTTGATTGGACTGAACTCCGCCCCCTTGCAGAGTTACATGCGTCAATATAGTCACTGCACGATGTGACCGCGGCCTGTTGGACTACTATTCTAGGGAATTTCTCTGCCAATCGCCGCTGCCTTAGCTGCTGTGTGCTCAACGGGCGATGGGGAGGGGTTCCACGCGTGTTTCATAAATGGGAAATAACATGGCGAGAATATCCATGGCGAGGGCGCCTTCTATTTATTTCCCACAGGATTTGGAAACAGTGGGTTGAGTTTGTTTTGCATACCATTCCCCGCATCAACAACTGTGGAATGTGGTTCTGCGTGACGCCTCAGTTTATTTGTTGTTAATCCAGCCGACCTTTACAGATCTTGGGTAATGAATGCTTGAGGACCTAGGTGCTCTATTCCTGCAGAAATACCTGTTTCTATCTTCATCTAGCCGGACGATCCATATCTCCTGAAGTAACATCGCGTCTGCATTTCGATCCACAACATGGCATCAAACTATCGTTTTACGAAGTTTCAGAGCATTTCCCTACTCTTCTTATCGCTTTCATGCATTGCATACGCTCAGAATGGCGAAGAAACCAAAGCTGACGTCCTGGATCTTGTCGATCCGCTCATCGGAACCGCCAATGGAGGTACTACAATCGAACCTTTCTGCATAGCCGTGAGCCTAACCAGACAAACCGCCAGGACATTCTTTCGCCGGAGCTACTCTTCCATTCGGTGGGTCCTTAGATCGTAATAACTTTCGCACGCTGCTGCTGATGAAAACTAGGCATGGCCAAAGCTGTAGCCGATACCCAAGGAGAAAACCAAGGCGGGTTTGCATACGACACAACGAAGGTCACCGGGTTCTCTCATATGCATGATTCGGGAACTGGGGGTGTAAGTCGCTGAGACGGTCTATCAAACATGGACTCCTGATTACTCACACTGCATAGGCAGCTTCTTTGGGCAATTTTCCCATTTTCGTCCATCCCAGTTGCCCGGAAAATGATTCGAGCAAATGCAAATGGCAGCAGAACGACAGAGCAACAGTATGGAAGAAAGACTCCCCCAAATCCAGGCCTGGGTATTTTGGCATCAAGCTGGAAAATGGTGTCCATGCTGAAATGACCGTTACCAATCGGTCGGCTCTGTACCGCTTCAGCTTTCAGGATGTTTCCGAGCCACTCAGTCCGATTGTTCTTGTTGACTTAATGGATCTTCCGCAATCGCGATCGAAAGGCGCCGCCTCGGTGGATGGGTCTACTGGGAGGCTTACTGGAAACGGCACGTTCAATCCCAGTTTTGGACAGGGGACCTATGATCTACACTTTTGTGTCGACTTTAAAGGGGCCGCGGTTCGCGAGACAGGATCGTGGAATAGGAATTCGGTGGTACCTGACCAAAACACCATCTTGATTGCAGAAGGAAGCGCTGTACGCACGGATTCGGCTGGTACGTATACACGATTCGATGCTACAGAAACGGACAGTTCTATTCTTGCCCGGGTGGGTGTAAGCTTCATTAGCGTGGAACAAGCCTGTGGGAATGCGGAGAAAGAGCAGCCTGACTTCGACTTTGACGGAACTGTTTCTGCTGCAGAGGACGCATGGAGAGACAAATTGAACGTCATCAGTGTCGATGCGGGTGGAGTTTCAACTGATTTTCAGAAGGTTTTCTGGAGTGGGATCTATCGCACCATGATCAGTCCTCAGGACTACACCGGAGAAAATCCCTTGTGGCAAAGCGATGAGCCGTACTATGATAGCTACTACTGGTGAGGAATGTCTTTCCGTAACATTGTCATCTTAATCACTAACACGGGGATAGTATCTGGGACTCATACCGCGGTGTTCACCAGCTCTTGACGCTGATGGACCCGTCCTCTCAGTCCTTGATGATCAGAAGTCTAATTGATATTTACCGTCACGAGGGATACCTCCCCGATTGCCGCATGTCGCTTTGCAAGGGTTGGACGCAAGGCGGCTCCAATGCAGATGTTTTGATCGCCGAAGCTTACCTGAAAAAGGTGGAGAACATCGACTGGGACACCGCATATGAAGCCGTCGTTAAAGACGCGGAAGTCGAACCCCCGAACTGGGATGTGGAAGGGCGAGGAGGCCTTCGCAGCTGGAAAAGTATTGGCTATATCCCCAAAAATGATATGGACACAGAAGGCAGGGGATTGCGCACGCGGAGCGTATCTAGGACTCTTGAGTACGCATACAACGACTTCTGTATCGCAGAGATGGCCCAATCGATGGGCCATGAGGATGACTACGAGAAGTACACACTACGTGCGTCCAACTGGAAGAATGTTTTCAAGAAGGACCAGAAGTCATACATCAAAGGCGTGGATACCAATTTCACCGGCTTTGTTCAGCCCCGACTTCCCAATGGGACATGGGACTATCAAGATCCCATACTCTGCAGTCCTCTTATGAACTTTGATTCGTGCTACTTGAATGCCAATGGTCACGAAACCTATGAGGGCAGTTGCTGGCTTTATACATTGTACGTTCGCTCCCCTTCATGAACGAGCTAAGCCTAACAGGTTTACTGCAATAGCTACGCACCACAGGACATGGGCTCGCTGATCACAACCCTCGGTGGCCCAAAGAGCTTCACTGCGCGGCTAAACTATCTCCACGAATCCGGAGTCCTGTATGTCGGCGATGAGCAGGCCTTCCTCACTGTCTTCCAATATCACTACGCAGGCCGACCCGCTCTTTCAACGAAACGAGCGCATTTCTACATTCCTTCTCAATTCAATACATCCGTCTCCGGAATCCCCGGTAATGATGACGGCGGCGCCATGGGCTCATTCGCAGCATTAAGCATGCTAGGCCTATTTCCTGTCCACGGACAAGATGTCTACCTAATCAGCGCGCCCTTCTTCAAGGAAATCAGCCTCCGAAACAAAGTTACCGGGAAGATGGCCACAATTCGGAACATTAATTTCGACTCCAGCTATAAAGCGATCTACATTCAGACCGTCAAGCGGGATGGGAAGCCGTGGACGAAGAATTGGATCGGGCATGACTTTTTTGCCGAGGGGGGTGTCTTGGAGTTGGAGCTGGGTGCGAAGGAAAGTGCATGGGGAACGAAGATTGAGGATCTGCCTCCTAGTATGAGCGAGTATCAGTGGTAGTTGTGTTGGGGTTTGTGTTCACATATCCCATTCCTGATAACGATGTCAGGAAATAAGTCCATCATTGAGCTTAACCATTCGGAGGGTATATACTGCACACTTAAAACGATACGCGGCGGAGAGACACAGCACCGCCTTCCTAATCGATAGCCATCGAGGCGGCTACCGGCGCGGAGTATCTCTTGCTCCGACATATGCAGTACAAATATGCAGTGATGACTAATCCCGAGATATGCATCACCGACCGTAAACGTAAATGCCTTGGTTGAATTCACCTTCTCCTCTCCCACTCCATATATCAAGGCTACTCGCCCTCTCTCCAGTCCTCCTTTGATGCTGGGAAGATGCGTTCTGTCGCGCCCGCGGCACCATTGGCTTCGACTCCGCAACCTTAAGGTTCAATCTAGCTTACACCACCGAACCGTCACCAACATCTCCACCACCAGAGTTCCAATCCACCAGAAACAGCATCATGTAACCAGCGTTCCCCGACAACGCCGGGCCTTCTTCACAGACGCCATTCCCACCGTACTACTCCCACCCACCATCTTCACTGCTTTGCTTCTCGCTCTCTGGACCTGGAAATGTTTCTGGATCGTGGTCATGCAGGACAAACTCCTGTACATCGCGTGGCTGCCGCCGTTCGCGCGTTCCGAAAAGATCGCCGACTATGAAGCCCAGTGTGGTCCTGTGCAGTGGGAGGAGAAGCAGATCCGGAGTTTGGATGGGACGAAACTCGCAGTTTGCGAGGGACGCATGAAAACCCCCTCTGCTTCCCATGCGGACACTACTGCTACGACTATTCCTCGCCACAGCAATCAGGAGACGGTCGCGAAGCGTAAAAAACGCATCGTGATCTGCTACTTCCAAGGAAATGGCGGATCGACGCCTCTCCGGCTCCCGCTGCTCTCGGATACGCTGCGCACGGTGACGTCAGCGTCGGAGGATGACCACGTTGAATATATCGTGGCGGCACTGTCCTACCGCGGATACTGGACGTCGTCGGGTCGCGCGACGCAGTCGGGGATCGAGCTGGACGCGCAGGCGTTCTTGGCCTGGGTCTCAAAGACTTATGTAGAGCCGGACACCGACCTGCGGATGATTCTCTGGGGCCATAGCCTCGGATCAGCGGTTGCGAGTACCGCTCTCGCGACGTATCTGGCTTGTCAGGGCGGCGGAGGTCCCTCGGTGCCAATGCCGAAAGAAGACGGTGATCAGGCAGGGGTGGTGCCAATCACCGGGCTGGTTATGGAGACTCCGACGTCCAGCACAAAAGATATGTTGATCAGCTTGTATCCGCAGAAGTGGCTGCCGTATCGGTATTTATGGCCATTCCTCTGGAACAATTGGGACATCTCGGTAGCATTGGAACGGATGGCGGAATGGAGGGACCAGTGCCGATCGAGAGAGGCGGAGATGAAACAGGGTGGATTTGGTGAGCAGACGGCGGTACTAGGGTCGGGAACTGCGAAGCCGAGACCGATGACTTGCTCGCCGCCTCCCATCCTTATGCTCTCCGCTGAAAAAGATGAAGTCATCCCACCCCACGCAGCAGATCAACTAGAGGCGGATGCGAGGAGGCTGAAGCTGGTACTGCAGAGAAGGCATGTGGCAGGTGCCATGCACACCGAGGCATTGGTCAAAGTGGGAGGCAAGAGAGCGATGATGGGGTTTTTACTTACATCTACCTAGCTGCGTTACTAGCGGTGAACGAAGAGGGGATGAGCGAGCCAAATCTTCTCCCAAACGGAAACTTGTCAATATGTGAGACCAGGTGCTCGACGGAAGGGCGAACCGAGCAACGGTAGAGTTTACACCGTTGTCTTCCTTAGATCCAGAAAAACAGGTACTGTGACTACAGCCAAGGGGAATGAGAGAGAAAAATCAATATTGTATTCTGGGAAAGATAACTAGATCCCGAGATGCTCCCGATTTCCCACTCTTGACCCTAAGATCCGACAGATTCAATCCTCCGGGGGGTACTTAATGTTGCCTGGGGGAGCTTTGAACGTTCTGATCCTCCCGGGATACGCCAGATCCAGGATATTGGGATATGGGGGAATGTCCCAGTTCTCGCACGAGTCATCCTGGAACCCGGTAATCTCGTCGGGCTGAAGAGGCTTGGAGACCACAACTTCGGCTGCACACGACATGGCTTCCCAGATACCGCGTTCCGGAGTCATCAACAATCTATGGACCGCAGGCCTAGTCATGAGAACAGGATAGCGGCCGGTAAGGCAGACTTCCTTTTCAGCAACTCGACTAAACCAGTGCGAGGTAGACAGTGGTTCTTCTTCATCATGAGCAGGGAGTCGGTTTATAGGCGTGAGCAGAAGGCCCCTTTCTTCAGTCCCCGCCCAAGTAGCCAGGATTGCCATCCTGTCGAAGAGCCTAACTAAGCTATCGAGGCGCGTTTGTGCCTTATCCGAGTCGGTCAAAGGACATAGCAGCGGATACACTGGGTGCGATTCGGACAGCACTTTTTTCGCAAGGAGCTCCGCCGCCGACTTTCGGTGGTGAACGCTCCGCAGAACCACAGACTCATTGTAGCAGCGTTTGGCTCTTGCGTCGCAGAACATTCGAAGGGTTTTGCAGCGCCACTCCTCAGCACCCACAATATTAACTGTCGTGTGTGGTGACCAGGTTGTTAGCGAACAGCCCAAAAAGACCACCAAACAAGTATTGAAGGGGAACTCACTTTTTCGGATATGCTTCCATGTCTTATACAGCTCCAAGCCCAATGGTGGGGGCACGCTTTGGATCTCATCCGTCTGGTTGTCCATTGTATCCACGAAGAAGAAAGGGTTGGCCAAGATGGTGTCAAAGGCCTCCTTGGACAACAGAGCCTGGGTCAACAACGATGGGAGGAAGGTGTGAACTTCTTGGGGGAGGTATCCTAGAAAGGTATCCCATTCCTTGGAGATGCAGTAACCATCAAGTGCATCCAGGATAGCCTGCTTTTGATCTGCAGACATCAAGTCTTCGACGGGCTCTGCATTCTCCGTCCCAACTGCATACTGCATTGTCCAGTTGAACGCGAAGCTGCGTAACTGGTTCTTTATCTCATCCATTTCAATATTACTCCAAGCACCCATGGTATGATCCGTCCAGGGCACGCCACACGATCCGCTGAGTTTCTGAACTCTCCTCAGGTCGAATGCCCACTTGGGGTTCAGTGGCCCCCAGCGCTTGTATTGCTTGGCAGGGCCGGTTCCAAACCAGAGGCATTCGTCAGAAGGGGGTCCAGGGAAAAAGTATTCACGTTCTTTCTGCTCAGTGGCGTTGTTGTGGTCCGGAGGTTGTTGCTTGAATGGAGATGCAACCGTGGCGCTGGGGACAGACTGCTCTTTCGCCTGTCTGGGGGAGCGGCGCTTTTTCTGGGTCGCAGGCTATCAGCAGGAGCCAATCAATTGGCGGTATTACAGGCTTGGAGACTTACCGCACTTTCCTTCCTTGCTGCCTTGGTTCTCTTTCCGTTGCCCATGATACAATCGGTGTTCGACAAGAACACGGAAACGAAACAGCAATGGTAGTGGGAATCCACAAAAGATACGACAAGATAAGCAAGCACCGACGTGAGAGAGAAAGGGAAAGACAGGGAGTGAGTAAGTGAGTGAGAATGTTCGTGTGTGTGAAATGGGCAGATACAAGATCGTGAAGGAAACACAAAAGTATGGTAGCAGAAACAAAGGATTGTTGAAGTCTCGATAATGAAGGAGATACTTGATCGATGTATTTATCCTGAATAGTGACCGGTCAAGCTCAGTACTCCGTAGGTTCTCACAGCAAAACAATAAAAAAAAAAAAAAGAAAGAAAGAAAAACAACTGTAAGCAACAAACCGTTGAACGTAGGTATGTATTAGCGAAGAACAAGCTGCCTGGAGTGCAGCAGCTGGGTGTGGGAGAAGCCCTTACTTATGATACTAGCTATGAGTTACATGACTACCAGGAACCGGGAAGTTCCTGGCAGGAAGTTCCCGATGGAGGGGTCCTATCGGCAGGTTCCTAACAACAGAGTCTTTTGTTTGGACTAATAATAGAACTATCAAAGAACAGAACATTTGGTTGCCTGGCTGGTTAGTGGTAGCCTTTGAAGCCACCGAGAGCGAACTTTCTTTGTGGTTACAGTGGCTGCGGACCCAAGTGTTTCACGGAGGCAGTCTCTGCAACCCAGCCAATGGACAGAAATGACGCATTGACGAAAATCGATTCGCTGGCCTATCCGTTTGTCGTCGCTCCGGCACAATTTCTTCTCTAGAGTCAGGGAACGGCTGCCTGCAGCGGCGGGGAATCAAGCCGTTGGATTCTGGCAGAGAGAGTCCTGAGACGCTTTGTGAGGTTTAGAGGTAATATATTAATTTGTTTCACTAGAACTGAGGCCATATGACACTAGAGGTGAGCTGGGAACCGGTGCTCTGCTATACAACATGTCGTGGGCTTCTCCACTCTGGCCGAGCTGAACAGACGGTCTCATAGAGTGGGCAGGAATGTAAGATATGTCGGTGAGAAGCTGAGACCTTCCCAGCCTTTGCCATTGGCGACGCAAACAGGGTTTCACTTTAATGTCGGGGAATGTCTACAGACTTCCTCGGCATCCAATAAAAGGAGGGTATTGAACGACTATCACCGATGTTGTCTTGCCCTCACGGGTTAGGTAGGCAGGTCAAAAGCGAATGCCAAGTAAAAGTGGCTACTACGTACCTAATCAGAGATTGGGTCTGCACATCTCTTGCATGATGGCACATTGACCGATTGGATCGACCACCCTGACAGCAGAAGGCCCCAGATGTACTGTACAATCGCTTAGCGTTTGCCGTGAGAGGAGTCCAGGTCCATCATTCTGCTGTGGTAGGAGTAACACAACACTTTTTAGGGCAATGGGAAAGCACAGAGGCAAAAGAGGGTACAGCTCTTTTTACTCCCCCACGAGCCACTTTTTCACCGTTTACCCCTCTGCCAATTTATTCAGATCTTCTTCAACTTCTATTAGGGACCTTGACCTTCATTTCCACTACTCTCTTTATTCAAGAATCTCACCATCTCGACATGGATACCAAACCCGACCTGGTGATTTCAATTGACTTGGGGACGACATTTACAGGTCTGTGGAAATTTTCTCCCAAGTTGAAAGATTCCACTCTCAGCACTTGCCTTTTTTCTTATTCCTTGTATTTGTCTTCTTATGTCTTTGTATTACCTCGTTGTTCCTGGTCCCCCACCATCTTGGTTTCCGTATGTCTATTCGCACAGATCACTAACGATCCCTGCTTAGGTGTTGCCGCCAAATATCTCGGTGATGACATGAATATCGAAGGCATCCATACCGTAGACGACTGGCCTAACCAACCTGGCGGCGACATGACTGGTAAGGTGCCAACTCGCATCGCTTACCCGAAACAAAATAGGCCCCTACCTGCGGTGCGATGGGGCTACGGAGTCGAACCCGGAATGGTTGCTTGTTCCTGGACAAAGTTGTACCTCGCCGATGGGAACCAATTCGAAGACGAGGCTCTCGAGTTTGCAACAAAAATGAGGATTCTTCAAATCCCTCGCGGGAAAACGCACGAAAATGTCCTCGAGGACTTCCTTGTGGAAGTACTACAATTTGCCTATTCCCGGCTGAAGATAAGATTTGGGGCAAATCTGGCAAACATGCGCAAGGAGATTGTCTACACGTTTCCGGCCACATGGCCTGCAAAATCCATCTCTGCGACCGAGAGTGTTGCCAGAGCAGCCGGCTTTGGGGAAGAAGGCTTCTCTAAAAATGCCAAGATTTCAATGCTAGGGTTCACTGAGCCGGAGGCCGCAATGGCCCTGGTTGTCGGTGAACCAACAGCATTTTCTGGAAGTATTCTAGAAGTATCATACCCGAACCTGTATACCCTAGGCCGTCTACCTCTATCCCAGGCTAATGTTTGTGCGGCAGGGAGGCGACTGCCTCATGATCGTTGACTGCGGTGGCGGTACGGTAGTGAGTCTGGCATACAATGACAGATGTGTCTCATAAACTGTGGAAGCCTACTAACAGCTCATAGGACCTCACGACTTACCACGTGGCTGATGCAAATCCACTTTTATATGACGAGCTCACGAGCTCTATGGGTAAGAAGCCTCTTTAACTCTGATGGGATGCCGACTGAATGGCTACAGGCGGTCTATGTCGGTCATCCGCTATAGACCGAAACTTTTACCTTTGGATGAATGACCAGTTCGGATCGAGCTTTACAGAGCTCCCATTAAATCTCACCGGTCTGGGGAGCGAGTTTATGCGCCATTTCGAAGATGCAAAATGTCAATTTGATAACACCCAGCAAGAAGAGGTTTTTTATCTTCCCTTGGCCATGACAACCAGGGGCCGTATTCCTTGTTACGACAAAGACAGCTCTCTCGTCTATCTCAGCAGGTATTGATCACATCCTTATGCCTGACGAGAAATATTTTTGCTTTAAATCTACTAACCAAACACCCAGCACCGTTCTTCTCGGATTTATGGAGCCAGTTGTCATGAAGATCACTCGGATGATCGATGAACAAATTGATGCGACGAGGGTGAAGACACGGGGAAAATCCGTCAACGTATGGTCGTGGTTTTCTTAGGTTCTAGACAAGATGTTGAGCTGATGCGGATGTAGAAGTTATTTTTGGTCGGAGGTTTCGCCAACTCGGCGTATCTGTGTGCAACGGTTGATGCTCATCTGGAAAGCAGAGGAATCCGGATCTGCACGCCGGATAAACCGTCTGTGATCTTTTTTCGTTTGATTCGTGTGCTTTGCTTAACCAAACCTTCTAACTATGATCGATAGACATTTGGCAGTGGCAAAAGGTGGCGTTGTGCGAGGCTGTAACATGCATGGCCCTACACGACGGATTTCAAGATATTCATTTGGCATAGAGAATATGTCTGAGCCCAACGCCATTGTTGGGTTTCCGCCGGAACAAGAGATTCATTGGCTTTTGACAAAGGGGGATTCGTACGGAGATGATGATACCAGGTTCAAGACCATTTCCTGCACTCACATTGTACGGGAACCCCCCGTAAAAACAGTCCGCATCTTCGCGACAAAGCAGGACCCTCCTCCAACTCGATTTGGTGATCTTGGTATGAGACAGCCATTCCCTCCCACATCTTCTCCATCACTGGTTTTTATCTCTATATCGCGTTCTAATACTTTTATCTTGATCAGATACCCGAGAGGCTGCTAGTATACGCTGCGAACTGTCGGATATGGGGCAGGAAAATATGTTCCGAGCAACTATCAATGGCCGAGAGACCTATCATGTCCCTTTAAAGGTTGAGATGATACTCCGGGCGAGAAAGGGTTCCATAGAGTTCAAGGTGACTTCATTCCGGAATAGGTTGCTGGGGACTGCAACCCTGCGATTGATTGATTTTTGGTGAGCTGAAAAGGTGATGCCTTTCATTCGCTGTTTCGATCGTTATGAAAGCTTCCATCGTTTGTGTATGTGCATCGATCGTCCTCCGGCGCATATAGTTTGTTCATATTCATCCCTCGAAGTCGCTGTCTCCATCTCTAATACCTGTCTCATCACGTTTCCATTAGACCTTCTTTGTGTGGTTCGTGTACCTTTCAAGACATGGCTTATGAAGCCTGAAGCGTTAGTTGAGAATACTTTATCTTACTCCATACCCCAAAGCATTCCTTCAATTGAAGCATAAACGCGCATATATTGGGTCAACCAGCCTAAACCCCATCCTGGAACATAAGTCTAACAGCCAAAAAAAAAAAAAAAAAAAAAAAAAAAAAAAACACAAAAATGAGCATCAATCAGCTTGCCGTTCGCTCGGTCTGAAAACGTTCTATATGTTGTTTCCCGCAATGCATTTACAGGTTCCACATTATATTCCCGCGACAGCCACCACAACAGCAGCAAATAACCCGGCAGGATGATTCCAGGCCGGAGAGCCCCGACGCCATCGTCGGACACGTCGTCCACTTCATCTTTCACATCATCCTTGATATCGCTCGCTCCGTCCTTGATGTCGTCTCCAATGTCACTGGCTTTATCTCTGATCTTGTCCAACACGCTGTCGTCGTCATTGTCGTCATCGTAATCGTCATCGTCGTTATTGTTGTCTTTGTCATCATTGTCGTCGTCGTCATCTCGAGCATATAATTGTGGAAGGTGCTTATCGCTTATAGATGGAATCGCGGACCGATCATCAAGGATGTGGATTGAGTTTTCCTCGGGGGCGTCACGGCGCATGATATCGAGCGTTGAGGAAGAGGGCGGCCTTATGATTCCAGCGAAGACGGAAGAGGCAGAAAGAAGGAGGGCGACGCCGATCGTTGAAGGTTGGGGGTGCATATTTGCAGATGTTATAATTTCCCGAAAGAATCAGGTGATATAACTTTGCAATTGTTCTCTGACTGGTAGCTCTTGATATAGAAGATATGACGAACTATATTATGTATATGCGGTGCTTTGATCTTAATGAATTGACATAAGGCAAGAAATAGACTGAGGTAGAATTGATGATGGATTTGAAGTTATACGGGGCTTTGGACGATATTAAATATACTCAACTAGGAAGCTGAAACTCCATCGCAGTCATCTCTTTCTGTCCCCATTTCTCCCGAACGGGTTCAACAATGCGCTTTTTGCCAGCGCCGTCAGATGCCAGCGCCACAACGTCCGTCTATGCATACCACATCCACCCATACAACCGGGCAGTGTCAGCATGCTGACTTGTAGGGCTGGCTAGCAGCAATGGGGGCCGCCAGTGGTGAAACGAACGCGCCGCAGATGCAAATGACGCAGCGCCAAGACCTCCATCCAACGTAGCTCGAATAAAATTCTTCTAGGTACGAGCTAGAACGTATTGGGTTTCTACTTAACTAGAAGTATTTCCAGATTCGGCCAAATGCAACGCTCGTTCGAGCTGAGCCCCCAAATGCGTTATTGCTGTGGCTCGTATTGGGAATGCTAATCAGTCTTGGCGTCAGCACAGTAGTTAGTTCTAATGTTATTAAAGAGCCTTTCCTGATGTGAGGAATATCTTAAGCCAGTACAATTTCAACTTGTGGTTGAAGGTCTTGGGGTATATGTCCGAGACCCATCTCAGATCCGCTTTGGGGCCGGGGAGAATATGCTAAAATGTAGACACATTTCGGTTCTACTCTCTGTAGGACAGGATTTGCTTCTCGAAGGGAGTGTGCTGTCTTACTTCTGGACCTGCTTATGTGAGTATAGGCCCAGCCATACCTAACTTCGATTTCGCTCTATAACAAGAATGTTTATTAGCAAACTTATTAGTCAGCCTTCATTCATTTGAAATCATTGATTCCTCTAGGAACTGAGCTACTCATAACATGTTGGGCCTAATTTCGGGTCATATAAACCATGTTTATGCCTCGCCGACTTGCAATACGGTTTTAGACTATCGTACGATATCTATCAATCTAGTCATTATTATCACAATTTCGAAATGCTTGGAAGCATCAATATAGGCCCCTGAGCAAAATGAAGGCTCTAGAACACCTCGACTGGCGGCAAATTCTGATCTTTCGTCGACAAATTGCGTTAAATATAACAGACAGTGATCCGAGTTGACTACGACGAAGCTAAATCAACTGGGTATAGAGACAATTACCGTACGGGACCTTCTACTTTGAGGTTGGTTGGTTAATCCTGCCATCAATTCTTGTGCACGCAGCGGTATTAGATCCAGTATCAAAATTTACTAGCAATCTGAGAGATAACTCGGAATGACCATGAGCTAATCGATATTACCTACAACGCGTAACAGAATAATGAATCAGACAACCAATTTGAAAACACAATAAATCCCATATACTCCCGCAACTAGAAATGGGTATAGCAGCGGCCTTACCCTAGCATCACAGTCATAGGAAGCCCGCGCAATAATCCAATCCTGAATAGTTTCTCGCGGTGCGCCCTCCGTGAAGAACATCAATCCCATGAGCTTCTGTGTCAGCGCCTGCGCCTTGCCCCCTCGATCCATCAATTCCTTCTCATATCGCACCACGCTGTCAAGCTGAGCGTACAAATCCCGGTCTCTCGTGCTTATTATCGCTTCGGCCAGTTTCATTGCATCTTCTAGCGCGATATTGACCCCTTCGCCGGCAAATGGTGTCATGAGATGCGCCGCGTCACCGACAAGAGTGACGCCCCGTCGAGACTCCCACTCCGTTCCCACGGGAAGCATATACAATGCCATGATCCGCATATCGCCCACTGTCTTTCGGACCATGTCCAACAGCTCCGGCGCCCAGTCTTCGTATTCTCGGCAGATTTCCTCCCTGGATGGCTCCTTGGCCCGCATCCCTTTCGCCCAAGATTCATCTTGCCGTGAGTACATTGCCACCTGGATACTTCCATCGCCCATTTGCTGTCCCATAATGGACTTGCCGTCGGAATAGGCAAATAATGATCCGCGATTCACCAGCTCGTATGCCTCAGGGGCGTTTTCTTTGGCATTGGGGATAGATAAATTGAAGCCTGATAAGCCCGAGTATTCCGGTTCTGTGGACGTTATCGCCGCGCGGACCCGACTCCAAGCCCCGTCAGCGCCAACGATCAGATCGTATCCTTCTTCGATGCCGTGGGCGAATTGTAGGTGCTCGTGCTCATCTACCCGTTCAAGACGGTGGTTCCATCGTACCAGTCCGTCGGGAAGGGACCGCAGAAGCAGCTGTCGAAGTTCGAGGCGATCGATCTCGGGGTTAGACGCGAACATACGAGGGAGCTGGAAATAAGGTTGAGCTTTTTTGTCGGAGACAGTGAGTGTTGAGCCGTCGAATCGCGCATGCTTGACGAACTCGTCGTACAGGTTTGCTGCCTTCAAAGCTGCGATGCCAGTTTTGGGATGCAGGTCGAGAGTCCCGCCTTGAGTGCGAGCGTCAAGCGACGGCTCTGCCTCGAAGACAGTCACGCTGATGTCGTGAAGGTGAAGGATGCGTGCGAGTAGACAGCCGGCGGGGCCGGCCCCAATTATGGCGATCTTCAAAGACGACATGAGTTACTGTTAAGAGAATATAGACTTGAGGTGTAGAGATGCGCAGAGACGGAAGGGGCGTGCATGAGCCATTTAACATGGAAAAATGGGCGATCACGTGGTATCTATATCGCATCAGAATGACATGATTCCTGACGCTCCAGAGCGGCAATTATCCGTGTGAAACGATGTGCTATCCTACTACACCCAAATGACTGCCTAGATCAAGTCAGGCAACAACATTCTCTTTGGCCTTTGTCAACCTCACTCTATCCTCCATAGTATCCTACTGGTTCTAATATTGACCATTTGAAACTAGCAGGTCCGTGATAGCTAGGCTACGGAGTAAGTTGGCATTATCCGATGCGGTCAATGCGCAAGCCCGAACGAACCCACTCAGTATACTTGGAAGCTCTCTCAATGGCCGTAGCCATGATATCCTCTTAGTGCAGCTCCACTATCCATGAGCGGAAATGAGCGGGTTTAGCTTTGGCGGTTAGCAGGTTTATTATTTTGATGGCTGACGCTAGGGGTCTTGATTGGCTTATCTTATTATAAGCTTGCATATTATGGCCCCATACCGACTCTCACATCGCCTAGAACTGGCCTCGCGAGTACGATGGCTGCCTATTTGGGCGTAGTGTATAGATAGGCATCAACGTCTAGATTCATCCCATTTGCCGGTCCCAGTCCAAGCGCCCTTAGTTGACCGCTACCTTTTCCGTTCTGGGCGATACGAACAGTTAATGAGGGGCGTGTCTCGGGCGCTAGACTGGGGTTCAATCCTCTCGAATATCTCGGAAAGCCCCCAACGCCTCTCAGGTAGGTTGAATGTTGTATATTCCCATGTACTAATTGGCTCGCAGGAAGTGCTCCGTTTCAGGATCACGGAGCCACCTAAACAATTCCAACACTGCCATCAGAGATCCCGTTCCAGATGCCAGTACGGTGAGAAAGGTAGATATAGCACTTCCGAGCTCATCATCAGTATGTTCGACAAATTCTACGCTCATATCATTCTCGCTTTCATCATGTCAGAGTACCAACTCCCTGACATCCCTCCCTGTACACCGTACGACCCTAGCGTCAGTCCAGGGAACTACGGTTACCAACCAAGCCTAGGATGGAGCATCGCATTCACTCTTCTATTCACGGCTATAGCTGTCGGACAGACGCTTCATGTGCTACGAACTCGGGCCTTCTGGACTGTTCTGTTCATCGTCGGCGCGATACTCGAGATCATCGGCTGGGTCGGGCGGAGCATCAGTCACCGATGTCCATACTCCCGAACATGCTTTCTCATGCAAACGGCAACATTAATCATGGGTATGACCACATTAAACCTATTTATTTATCCGCCGTCAAACCTAGATCGCTAACGCAAAGAAACACAGGCCCCTCATGGACCCAAGCAGGCATCTACGTCACCCTCTGGGTTCTAATCCGTGACATCGGTCGACACGTATCTCCCTTCCCACCCAAGACCTACCTAGTCATATGCTTTATCATTGATTCCGTCTGTCTCATCACCCAAGCCGTCGGCGGCGGCCTCGCCGGCTCCGCATACAGTAGCGGGATCTCGATGCAAGTAGGCACAACCACCATGGTCGTGGGTATCATCACCCAGCTAGTCGCAGCCGTGATCTTCTCATTCCTTCTCGGCATTGTGATCTACCGCGGTGCGTCCGAGCTACGTACAAATCTCCCCTTGTTCTACGTGGCTACCGCAACCGTCTTCTCTACGGCGATGATGATCATGCGGAATGTGTACCGCTCGATTGAGTTGACAGAAGGGTGGAGGGGGTATCTTATCACGAATGAGCGGTTTGTTCTCGCGTTAGATGCCCTGCCTATGGTGCTTTCGATGGGGATCTATGTCTTTTTCAACCCGGGGGAACAGTTTTGGAAGCAGAGGGTTAGTGTTGATGGGCAGGAGCTTGTTGGACAGGATGAGGTAAGGAATCATGCATTGCAGAGGTATTTGAACTTGTGATGGAAGTTTTGCGGATGGTGTGTACTCAGGGTTATTAACTATAGCCTGGTGGCTTTGGCTCGTTGCAAAGGAAAGGGATAAATAAAACTATAAACAATCCACTTCTAGACAAAGGCCCCAATGTTCTGGAGTAACGGTATACTATTGCGGAGGGTTATCACTTCGTAGCACCTGTGGGTCATTGAGAGCACTGTGGAAAATCTCTCTCATCTCACCATACAACCTTTTGTCCTCGCTTTCGCGCCTCTTTCCATTGGGAAACACCACATTCCGTAATCTTTTGATCCAGGGGATCAGAGGTTGATAGTAGGCTGTGAAATATTGACTCGTTGTCTTCATGAAATCGCCTTCATGAGAGACTTGTCCTTTTTTCAGCTCCGCCAACTCCTCAGTATCGACATAGTTCCACTTTTCAAAGCGCTCGACTATTCGACTTTCACCTGGGCCTTTATAATGAATGCAGATCCAGAAAAACACCCAGAAAAAAGACTCTAGATCGTGCATAAAAGAGTGCTGGTCGCCTTGTAATGCGCCGATGGCCATGAAAGCCCTTGTGCCAGTTTTTCCTTGTGCTCCCGACACGCCATTGCGTTCCTGTCTTATGGCAAGGTCTAGACCAATTAGGAAGGCTGGCCAGGATGGGTTCCCTATGTCGTCGTTCACCATAAGATTATTAATGGAGATGTCCCTATGAAGAAAACCGCACTCAAGTAAAGATTGATGTCCTTCGATGCAACCTTCTAACCCAGCAAGCAGAGCCGCTCGAGATTTTGCTTTGTAGATCGGCTTTCCATAGTCACGAAGGATGACCCTCCGATGGACCCTATTGGACAATGTGTCGATGCTAAGCTTGGCTGAAGGTGATGAACAAGATCGCTTACTCGGCGGGAAAACGGCTTCAGTCTCGCTAGACGGCCTTTTCATACCAGTGCCGCTGCTGCGACCTTTCTGTTGAATCTTCGCGGCATTCGTACTTGACAGGAACAATGAACGCGGTTGACGATGATTCGTAGCATGTACTACCTCTAGGCCTTTGCGAATATTGGTTCGAATATCGTCATCTGCACCGCCGACCTGGACAGTCTCGTGATAGTAGTAACGAGCTGTGTTGACCACAGCCTTGTCAGTCACTTCTTGTAGTATTTCGCCTTCTTCATCCCGATCAGTGTACTGCCATGAATCTTTGATAACCAGTCGGGTATGTGGGTCGCTTCTACAATGAGCCTTCCAACAAGTCGTTGCGCGACCAGCAATGCAGCGCGTACGTTTCATCATCTCGTCCAGAATGAGTTGCTCCGTCTGACCATCGCGTACAATTTCAATATACCTCTCATCATCGATGGCGATAATCGTAGGATCGAAGCCAAGCTCTTCGCGGTCCATGCAAAGAAATCCGAGTATTGACATCAAGAATTGCAGACTACCAGCCTTGTTGATATCGAAGCGTTCGGAAGCAATCCCACCCAGCCGATCAAATAACCACACTCTCATGAAGGATCCACAGAGGGTAAAGCCCAAAACGAACCGGCGGGTGTCTTGGGCGGCAAGCACCTCCCTGGCGTAGGTCGCGAGATCGATCCACGACATTGAGGCCTTGTCCGCAGCTGTGTTGCTTTTCAACTCACCGGGGATGAGTATATGCGACCAGTTATAAGTAGATTCTTCTCCTGGCTGACTAGCCACGAAACCTATGTCCATGCTGCGTTTACCTATGGAGCCTGCAAGTGGAGTTTTCGGCTGGGCCAACAACTTCCGGCCATGTGTGGAGATTGAATGATATTCCTCCGCAAAAGCCACAAGTTTTGGGATCAGACCACCAAACCATGCCAGAACGCTGCTTTCTTTGGCCTCCGCAGGCCAACCCGTCCAACCCTCCTCGCCAAATAACGGGTCCTCGCCCTCGGTACATCTGCGCAAGACTTCTAAAGCAGTTGCCTCAAGACCAGGCACACTTCCAAAGAAAGTCTCGCAAACGTTAGGAATACCGACATAAAGGGGTCCAAATTCGAATTTAAGTGCTCTATCTACGTCCAGATGAGGTTCTGACGAGTTTACGAGGCTGCTCGTTGTGTGTTGCCATGGCGTCTGCTCTGAGGAAGAGGCAGCCGGGCGGGGAGGTGTAGGCTCAACAGCGATGGAAGACACTAGATCCCATATCACTGCATCATGTGTCTTCTCCGAAATTTGCTACTTTTAGTAGAGGTTTTATACGGTTGAAATCGAAGCTATCAGAGGCGACAGCAGATATGATTCTCAGGAGGTCGCTTCGAACGGTGCTTCTCCCTGACTTTGATCGCAGGAGACGGGTGATAGGAAGGATTTGAAGAGCAGTGAGTAGGCTGGACGTGAGATCTTGAGCATCTGCAGGGGCTGTCAGAGAAGACCTCGTACCCGGATTGCCTATCTCACCTTCTAGGTCAAGATGATCAAGGTCACCACCTATACCAGCACAGATCAAGTTGAAGGAAGCGCGAAAAGAATCGAGCCCGTGTCCGATCGGGTGTTCGTCGATTAATCTCGACCACGCTTGTTCCGACATAGCATGGCTGTGGTTCTGAAGGCTTTCACGATAAGAGATTCAAGGAGTTTCGCGTCAAGACCAAGCTAGTTAGGTCACTGTGTGGGGCTTCGACTCATGTTGCGGACGGAGCTGGCGAAATCGTCCAAATCGCCAACGTGACGACCGTCGGCATCGGAATGACAGATCTTCCGACCACGGCGAATGCTCTTGGACTTGATGTTGATCAAAGACAAATATTCATAAAGCATCAACTTGATACAACTTTCAACAATCATCCGATATGGTGTAATGGTTAACATCGCCGTCTCTCACACGGCAGCTCGGGGTTCGATTCCCCGTATCGGAATAACCATATGAACATTTCTTTTTTGTTTTGTTTTTGTTGCCTTGCGCCCCGCCCCGCCCGCTTATTACCAATTTACCATCTTTTGACTTCAGCTCAGACCACGCAATCTATTTTTTTCCCATCATCCATCCCGTTTGACTTTTATCTCGGAATGTTACCCTTCTGTTACTGCTGTTACTGGAAAGAGGGGTTACTCATGGGTCACTCAGAACTCAGCGACTGGAGATGATGTCTTGAATATATAACGGTACCTAGTAACATACACTTCGATTCCATTTACCTTTACCCACCCCGGGTGAGTTTCATCGCACAAAACGTACATGTAAATAATATACAGACATTTTCGCGCTCGGAATAACTGAAAGTGCTTATGGAAAAACACCAGGTTGCTGGTGGTGTTAGATCGTTTCGAGCAAAGTCCTATAAATGTGATGACACTACTTAAAGCGGCAAACCTGAAGGAGATTATCTATTGAAGTCAATTCATATGCGGGCGCTTGCACGAAGCCTAAGTCCGTGTTGAACGCTGATATAACCTTGAGTGTAAGAGAATCGACTAACTCCGAGTCATAGAAACATTCAATTGGTACCAGGAATGCAATCGATCCTCTCTATAATCTAAGAAGGTATACCTACACTCTAGTAGTCGCAAGATACACAGGCTGCGATTAAGAATAATCAAGCGCGTGAGTTGATAGTAATCAGAGCCAGTAGAGTAAGGGGAACAAATCAAGTCTCAGGTCCCTATCCAAATGACCGTGGGCAGAATATACATCATGTGAATATGACGATCATGCTATCTTGCTGATTGGAGGACTTGAAGGTACTCGAAGACAAGGCTCGGTAGAAGACTGACCCGGAAATATCTTTCTCCTACTCTGTTTGGCTGATAGGTATCGGTCGACTGAATCATAAGCATCGCTACAAATCGAAAAAAAAGTTCGCTCTAGGCCGTAGACCAACGTATCACAGATCACCATGAGAGATCATACGTTCAGTTGAGTCAGAGTAGTGAGCGAGCTTCCATATAAGGAAGTCCAATTAGGGTTCGCCCGGACCGGCCGATTGCCACGAAAACAAGGCTCCAACGACGCCATGTGACCAAGCAACCAGATGATCCGAACAAGCCGAACCAGAACAAGCAACTGTCGAAGAGACAGGGCCCGAATAGAGTAGGACCGTTGCATGTGGCAAGTGGGCCAATCCATCGTATAAATTCGCAGCCCTGTTAGCCCGTTTCTCCCCCCCGCAAACTACCATTCCACCGTATCCACAGAATGCCAATCCCGGCAGAATGCACGGTATTAGTAGTCGGTGGAGGACCTGGGGGGTCCTATGCGGCGTCGCTGCTGGCCCGAGAGGGGTTGAACACGGTTTTATTGGAAGCTGATGAGTTTCCGCGGTATGTGGTTGTCCCTGACACCTTTGGTTGAGGATGTATATCTGAATCAGATGGGGTAAATCTCTAGATTTCACGTCGGTGAAAGTATGCTTCCTTCCATCCGCCATTTCTTCCGATACATTGATTTGGACACCAAGTTCAAAGAGCATGGTTTTACCAAGAAGGTAGACATCATTATCATTCTCATGCGACATTATCATCGTGTGAAAGCTCTGACAATCACAGAATGGCGGCGTGTTTAAATTGAACTCAAAACCAATAGCCTGTAGGTTCTCGCTTCTTCTCCACCGGAATAAGGTAATGGCTGACGTGCAAAGACACGGACTTCGTCGGCGCCGGTGGTCCTGAGAACTATACGTGGAATTTCCTGCGATCGGAATCCGACGATCTCATGCTAAAACACGCGGTCAAGTGTGGTGCCAAGGTCTTCACTCCGGTTCGAGTCACATCCCTGCAGTTTGCGCCAACTGGAGCCAGGGACAACTCGGCGCAGTCGACTCCTGATAATGCCAGCCATAGTTTGGGGCGACCGGTGTCTGCAACGTGGGCTTCGACGGAAGACTGCGGAGCCATTCGATATAAGTATCTGATTGATGCCACGGGGCGTTCAGGAATCGTGAGTACGAAGTACATGAAGAACCGGAAAATGAACACGGCGTTAAAAGACGCCGCAACCTGGGGATACTGGGAAGGGTGTGGCGTGTTTGGCGAGGGAACGCATACGGAAAATGATCCATATTTTGAAGCCATCAGAGGTGTGCTGGTTTACTCTCTCCTGAAGGCAAAGCTAATAAACATAGACGGCAGTGGCTGGATCTGGGCAATTCCACTGAAGGAGATGGTGTCGATCGGGGTAGTCATGAAGCAAGAAATTGTGGTGGCCAAGAAACGAGAACGCCGCTTATCACCTTCACAGATCTATGTCAATTCAATTGAGAATACCCCAGGAATCAAGAATCTCCTGGAGAAGGCGGAATTAGTTTCGGATCTGCATTCCACGGCTGACTGGTCGTATAATGCCACAACATATGCCAGCCCGTATCTGCGAATCGTCGGCGATGCAGGATGCTTCATTGATCCGCTCTTCTCGTCCGGGGTGCACATGGCCTTGGTGGGAGCTCTGTCCGCTGCGGTAACCATATGCGCGGCGGAAAGAGGGAACTGTGACCAGGCCGTCGCAGCCGATTGGCATACGAAAAAGATCGCTGAAAGTTATGCCAGGTTTTTACTAATTGTCGCCAGTACCCGCAAGCAGATTTCTAGTCGCGAGGAGCCGGTGTTGAATGATCCGGCGGAGGGAAGCTTTGATCGCGCATTCCATATATTCCAACCCGGTATGCACAATTAGCCCGGTTAAACCAAGCATATGCTCATAGCGTCAGTAATCCAAGGTGCCGTCGACGTCGAGGATGAGAGGCTCAACCAAGAGGAAGTCGCCAGGATATTTGAGTTTTGTGCAGAGGAAACATTTGGCAGTCAAACCGATATCGAGAAGATGGCCAAAGACGTTGGGTTGCCGCCAGAGACCGTCGAGCGCTATCGGGCTATTCTTCTGGAGAACAACGGGCCGGATACGAATGACCTCGAAAATGAGGCCTTGGATGGGCTGAGACCGAACATGAAGCCAGGAGCGCTGGGACTGATTCATGCGTGCTGATTCATTACGTTCGCCTTTTTAGAAATCCTTTGGTGGCAAATATGTCACGCCCCAAAAAGCGTCAATTCTTGCTTTTAGCGAAGTGCTATTCATGCATACCCTGCGTGGTGACAATTAGGCAGTTGTCCTGCCACTGGGGAGAACAGATTTATACTACCAAAGCTTTCTTCAGATCAGGAATTGCGTTGACTCATTGCACACAGCCCAGCCATAGTACACTCCACAATAGTTAAAACGCAGAACTGCACTGCGTTGCGGCCCCATAAGATCAGATGTCCCCCTACGTGGTCCGTGACCCCCGTCGGGTTTTGCGGGTTTTGGCGGAAATTGTGGACTGAACATAAATACCAGTCCATTCAGATTGAAGGACTCGCTATAAATTACTGCGCATTAGTTCGCAACCAAATCAAAATGTCTTCAACTCGATTCTTGCCCAAGTCCCTGAAGTCCACCGCCGCCGTTGCCTCCGGCTTCGCGATCCTCGGTATCGGGATCTACAGCGTGCGATCGGCCTTCCCGACAGCCCAGGCCGAATCTACAGAGCCACCAGTGATCTTCTCGGGATTCAGCCCCACCACGTTGCACCTGCAGAGCGTCAAGACCGTGAACCACGATACGAAGCGTCTGGTGTTCGAATTCCCGGACAAGAATGCCAGGAGCGGACTATCTCTTACCTGTAAGAAGCACATATTCCTCGATCGTAGCGAACAAACAGGCAAAGACTAACAGTCATACCCCCATCAGCGGCGCTTCTCACCATTTCTCGTCCCCAGGGTAGATGGCTTCCTGTCCTGAGACCATACACCCCTATCAGCGATCTAGGTAAGTGTATCTTTCACCACCATATCACAATTTCTCCTAACAATGGCCCTATATCTAGACGAAAAAGGCCATCTCGAACTCCTCGTCAAAAAGTACCCCCATGGCAAAGCAAGCACACACCTCCACTCCCTCGTACCAGGAGACACCCTCACATTCGCAGCTCCGCCTCCACTAAAGGGCTTTCCTTGGAAAGCGAACCAGTTCTCCCAAGTATATCTAATCGCGGGCGGAGCGGGAATTACGCCGCTCTACCAGCTCCTGAAGGGGATATTGAAGAACCCGCACGACAAGACGAAAGTGGACTTGGTTTTCGGGGTCAATACAGAACAGGACCTATTGCTCAAGGAAGAATTGGAGGAATATAAGAGGCGGTTCCCGGGGAGGTTTGATTACGTGTATACGGTTACTAACGGGGAAGAGGATTCGGGGCTGAGGAAGGGCTGTGTGACGGAGGAGTTGTTGCGCGAGGTGATGAAGGAAGGACGGGGGAGGGATATGAAGGTGTTTGTTTGTGGGCCGCCGGGGATGGAGGAGGCGTTGGTGGGGTTGAGGGGATCCGGGGAGGGCATTTTGGGGAAGTTGGGGTTCGAGAATGATCAGGTATATAAGTTCTAAGAAGGGTTGTGAGATGGAAATGTGGGTATGTGATTTTACATAGTGGGAGTTTATGTAACATATAATGGAGTTAATGGATGCCTTTTGCATAGAAAAGAGACCGTCAATAGAGGTCTGATTACACTGCGGAGGAGGTAACCTTAACTTCAGGATATATGCGATTGAATCTATGCAAACATAGTACAAGAATAGGAGAATCCGTATTGTTTCACGCCAGATCTCGGCCAGTAAGCCTGGACTGCTCTAGCGCACGGGCATAGACGATCGGTCAATGTCTACTCGAGTAGACATTGACCACCGCAGACGGTTGATTCCCCGCATCCTCGCCTAAACCTCTTCGTGAGTGTGTTATTGAAAAGAGATCGCCCGTTGAAGCTACAATCTTCTTGCTCAACCTTTTAGACTCTCCAAGTTTGACCATGGCCAGCATCGACCAGTATTCAGACCAGTTAAAGGAGGTCATCTCTACCAAAACTTCAAAGCTTGTGGCCCTTACTCGCGCTGCGGGATATGTTGTGGGTTATACCTGATTGTTGATCGATTGATATATACCGTCTAAAGTAACGAGCACCGATCCCCCCATAAAAGAGAGCTAAGTGCAATCCATACATGTACACCCCTCCTGCAAACACAAAAGCCGATCAATTTCCTCCGGAATCTCATAAATCCCAAAAGCAACAGTATCAATAAATCGCCATTTCTTCCAAACCCGAAAAGCGTTTTCGAACCGATCCTCACGGTCGAATAAAGTTGACAAATGATAGATCATTCCGTCGTAGACCGCGTGAGGGTTGGTATACTGCCGGGGAGGAGGAAGCTCGCTGAGATGGAATGTCAAAGCTAGGCGCGTGCGGCCGGGAACAATCTCTCCCAGCGCATCTGGCTTTCCCTCGCGGTGCTGTTCTAGCTTGTTGCAAAGCTTGTTGCAAATATTCCCAATGGGTTGTTCCATTGATCTAAGGCTGATATCAATGAACAGCATTACTTCCCAGCTGTTGCGGTACTTGAAAGGGAGCACTGGGCCATTGATGGGCTCATCGATAGGCTTGTAGGGGTCAAGAACTGACATTCTGAGAGAAATGCTAGGGTTTGTTGGAAAGGGATAGATGGATTTCAGTAAAGGAATGGTCGGAGAGATGTTGGTTATTTGATTCGGACTGTTTGATGTATGAGTTGAAAATACTATTTATAGTTGTACTATAAACATGAGCCCTTGACAGTGCAATGGAGGAAAGTAGGGAACATCCTATACAAGCGTAGAACTCTACCGAAAAAGGCACTTGTTGGAAAGAATCCATTGTTAGAGTGCAACGAGCGGCAGCAAAGGGAGACAATGACGTTCTTTTATTCTAGTTGTATGAACAAAGAGTATTCCACCATAGCAAACTAGAACCGTTGAGGAAATTAGTGGCTGCAAAGGTACAACTGAAATAATCAATGCTCTAGCCGTCAAGGCAAACATGAAGATCTTGGACATTCCATAGCTATCATAAGGGTGTTTGTGTTAGTGTGCTGGACGAAAAAGACAAAGACAAGGGTACGAGAAACCCTCAGGAAGGTTCCGGACATATCTGCCAGGAAAGGCCATCCGGAGGTGAGCATGAATCCATCATCAACAGGATCTTGATATTGGCTAATGATTGATCAAACTTAGAGAGATTAAGATTGAACATATGACTGAAATCACCTAGATAGAGATCTGGACTTTGTTTTGCCGCTCAGGCGCCACCAAAATAATCTTCCAGTACAACGACGGCGCCATTGAACGCAAAAGTAGGATGAATTGAGCCTAACTATAACCAAATTATATGTCTAAACCAAAACATAAAAGGAACGCTGTAACATACGCAGCGCTTGCTGTGATAGGTTTTATCTGACACCCAACTATAGGAATGATGCTTACAGTATGCTAGAAGCAATTCAAGAAGAAGAATCATCAAATTATTAGATACAGTTATACCCAGGTTCAAAGGAACTCGCAATATTGCATAGGAGTTCCCTGTCATTCAGGGACGGAACAGCTCGTCATCCTGTCCACCAAACGAACTGCAATCGGAAAGCTCAAAAGCAGCTAGTTCCGACAAATCAGAACAGCTACTCGCAAGCCACTCATCGGGTTCATACTCTAGCTGTGAACTCGGTTCAGGCCGAGGCGGATAAAAGTCAAACTTCAAAAGCACAGACTGACGAAACAAGTCTGGATCCATGAGCTCGAATGGTCGGAATGGTCCTTGAACATTCTCCACAAGCTTCTCCAAATGACCATTGATCCTCCGAAGGGCTGGAATGATGTCCTCTCTGCTGGTCTGAAGTTCTGTACCAATATCAGTCATCAGGTATCTCATAGAGATACGCTGGAACCCATCAGGCGGAGGTTCGTTAAATTCCTCGATAGACGGGAAGGAAAGGTGTCGCTTCACGTTTTTTACCTGCTGAGGAACCAGGCGACGAAGGACATGGTAGCGCACTTCTTTAGCGGTGGCGCTCATATCTTGGAGAACAAAATCGCTAATGTCAAAGTACATGTAGAGGAACTCGAACTCGGCCAACTCGGCCTTGGCTCGTTTCATCCAACCTAGGTTAGCACTCCTGGTTTTGGGGTGATAGACCTTTTGTCGTTTACATTGCTTAGCTTGCCCGAGGTTGGGCCTGGGAGTAGTAGGTGAATCCATTTTGCATTTTAGTGGTGATGAGGCTTGTATGTATGAGTGGAGCTGGGATTTATATAAGGTATAACAAAAGTGACTATTGCCATATCTGGATACTGAAGATGGAAATTCCCGTAATAAATATGAAAAGAAAGAAAAAGGTGATGCGCTACCGGAGAACATGTAATTGGATGTTTTAAGGTGAAAGGAGAATTTCAGTCAAACTTTACAGCTGGTTGAGGTTGACGAAAGCCGTAACGTAACCTAAACCATATGCTAGTATCGCTAGTGCCTTAGACGAGCAATACAAAAGTGCGCTCGATGTTTAGATTGTCAGATAAAGCCTGCATTCTCACCTAGAAACACACCATTGAGACTAAAGATAATTAAGAATGAGAACATTCCAACACCAAGAACCGTACACATAGAACTTTGCAATAGCACGTTTAGTCCTCTTCTTACGGTTGGCAAGATTGATGAGGAACCTCCGTGGAGAACCCTAGAGGTATCAAAGAAAACCATAACTCAAGACATGGAATAAAGAAAACCATATCTAACAATGAATAGTGAGACTCCCATGCAAATATCGGTAAAGACAAAGAAGGGGAATTTGAAGAACACTTGGAAATCAACGGGTATGGTACACTGAAAATAGTGGCCACAAGGCAACAGAGCACGATCACGAATGAATCGAATGATACTAGTAACCTTTACGTTGGGATTTGATATGATTGAGATTAGGAAATTTCTATATATATGGGGCTTACGAGACAGTGGAGGAGAGAAGGCTGAGGAATATAGGTGCATAATCAGTTAGAGAGCTCGGAGTCTATGTTTTATAGGTTTCTTTGATCATTGTCTAGTTGTAGCTATTTTCGAGCTCTGAGTCGAAAGCAATCGCCTGACTGACACATTTTGAGTTTCTAAAATAGATGCAAATGATCAATTCAATAGACTGAAAGTATTTACTGCTCCCGGGAAAAAGCTTTAGAGCGACATGGTCAACCTCATGAAGTACAATCAATGAATACCAGTATAGTCAGCAATATGACCAGTCCTGGAACAATCCAGTTAGCACCACAAAGTTCCCCATACCTTAGTAGACTTGTATAATAGATCGGGAACTTACGAACTAGCTGAGCCTCCTCCCGAGTATTGCGCTCGTTGCGTGCTCCCCTTTCCTAGATCCTGCTGAACCGGGGCCTTGCTCTTATCGACACTAACCCCGGTTCTAAGCTTGGAATCCGGATCATTTAGACCGCCTCGGGCATTTTGTAACTTCTCCTTGGACTTTTCGATAAGAGCCTCTGATGTAGATGTTAGGCTCTTTTCTCAACCGCGTTTTGTCATGGGGCATGGCATATGGCATCGAGAGCCGCCACCTGCGACGTATTGTTGACTAGTGTGCACAGTGTACTTACGTGTAGATGGTTCTTTGTGAGATAGATCTGTTAAGTTCGACATCTTTACTTTGATTGTGAGATTTTTGTGCAGGACTGTCGAGAAATTAAGAGGTTTACTGAGGCCTATATAGGGTAGGTTACAGCATTATGCGTCATTATGTGTTCATATGGGCCAGTCTGACCACTGAGGTTTTGCTTTGAAGGTAAGTATCATGTGGTTACTGATTATAAATAAAGCCTAAATCCTACCTCCTTGCAGGATGTAGCATAAGTAGCATAAGAAAAAGGAGCTTGTGAACGGTCGATGGCTGCGAGGTGGTATTAGTTTACTGCTGTTATTCTCTGTCTACGGTGTAAATTATACTTTGAAAACCATGAATATAAGAATCTGCATTTCCCTTTTGTCTATATAAGCTGCCCTCGCGATGTCCCTTTTTTCCCCGGCAGATGAAGGAAAAGGAATTGACAAGTTACTGTATGTAAATGTTTGATTGTCGAGTTCTTTTATTGTTCGCAGGTTCTAAGGCTCTCAGGCTTCAAACCGAGGATATCAGGCAGAAAATTACTACTTCAGGTTAGTGCGATGCCAATCATGGATTAGTGTGACGGCGAAAATGAGAGCTGGTGACACTAATAATTCTATGCCTCGAAGTGTTGCTTCTACCTTTTTACTTACAGTGAAAGTGTCTTTTATGATAGAACTTGAAGGTATTCAAGTGAAAGAAATACAACTGTCGAGACCATGGGAGTGTTGTTGCTGAAGAATGCTGCGATGTACAAAGCAACTGGTGATTGCTAACCTTCCACAAACGCCGACTATCTCGAAATCTAGATATTGTTAGTAGACAACACTAATGCAAGAACTGCCTCTCCTATCCTTGAAATTGACCCAAAATCATTAACTGGACTACTCTATGCAGTGTACGGTGTACGGTGTAAGTCAGCATGACGCTCGGATCTACTCGTTTTCCCAAGGAATAGGGCCTGCATACCGCTACGTCATTCTGATGTTATGATGGCCTCACCGAGCGACCATACCGTAGCGATAAAAAGGAGCATTTGGCGCCCAATAGGTTAATTTTACGCAACAAAGCCTATCTATTGAATCTTGAAACATTTGAAGCACCTTCCCTGAACATATCCAAATTTCGAGTTGCGACACAATGCCCCCGAAGAAAGTCCTCATCGTCCTTAGCGACGCCCACTCCTTCCCGATCAAAAAGACCAGCGGCCCAGAGGCCGGCAAAACAGTCAACCAGCCGTCCGGATTCTTTCTAATGGAGCTAGCCAAACCACTGCAGAAATTCCTCGATGCTGGACACGAAATCACCTTCGCGTCGCCCAAGGGCCAAGAACCGGCTCCGGATCCAAACAGCGAATCGCTCCTCGCATTTGCAGGGAACTTCTACGAGAGACGACGCGAGAACGAACTTATCGAGCGCATGAAGAAAGAAAATGGATTTAGTCGGCCTCGACCATTCAGCACCATTAGTGATGATGAGTTGGCCACTTTTGCAGGGGTGTTTATCCCAGGGGGACATGCACCGCTGAGCGATCTGGGAGGGGATGCTGAGCTGGGAAGGATTTTGCGGTATTTCAATAAAGAGAACAAGCCAACTGCGGTGATTTGTCATGGGCCGTATGCGCTGTTGAGCACGAAGAAGGCAGGCGACGGATCGTTCGTGTATAAGGGGTACGAGATCACGTCGTGGAGTGATGCCGAGGAGAAGATGATGGAGACGATGTGGGGTGGAGAGGTTGAGAAAGTTGAATCAGCCTTACGCAACGAGGGAGCAAATATGGTTGAAGGAACGAAGGAGGTTACTGGTGGTGTGACACTTCACAGAGAGTTGTTATCGGGTGGCAATCCGCTGGCTGCCGAGGAGCTTGGAAATCGGTTCTTGAGAATGTTGAGTGTATAAGCGAATGTGTTCATACTACATTTATCGACTTGTTGAAGGTGTTTTTTCTGCTCGCCATAATTGAATATATTAGGGCAGTCCATAGCACACCGGGGATGTTATATTGGTTAAAGTCCCGAGCAATAATAGAGAGAACTGCTACGAGAGACTTTCTCAGCGAATGATGATACAGGTATGTGGAGTCATGGATATCAAGGGTTATCACACGAAATCTAGCTTATGCGACACTTGCTATCAGCTGACAGGAGCTACAAAATCAACATACTATCACCAAACATGTCAAACTTATATCCACCATTTTCAACGATCTCCTCATAACTGCGCTTCAGCAGGTCCTTACCAGCAAAAGCCGCCGCAAGTACAAGATGCGTAGAGCGAGGCGCATGCAGTTTGGTAAGCAGCATATCCACAACCTTGAATTCAAACCCAGGATAGATATAAAAATCCGTCCACCCTCTTGGGGTGTGATAACACCCCCGGGATTATCATTTCTGCCTACAGACTCCAGAGTACGAATGACAGTCGAGCCGATGGCGATCACACGGCGGCCCTCGCTGCGGGCCTGGTTGATTTGCGCAGCGGCCTTTTTTCCGAGCTGAAAGTACTCGGATGGCACTTTATGATTTTCCACGTCGCCTTCATTGATAACGCGAGATAAAAAGATTTCAGTTGCCCCAACATGGAGTGTGATGTGGGCTATTTCAACCCCCTTTGAGGTCGCCTGGGCAAGAAGTTCTTGGGAGAAATGAAGGCCGGCAGATGGAATCTGCAACGAGCCTGGCACCTTGGCGAATACGGAGCGGTAAGCTTGTGGTTTGTTCTTGAGATACTCTTGCCTGATGTTGATGCCTTCATTCAGACGATGTCCATGCTGCTCCAGGGTTGGTGTCAAAAGCTCTGCAGGCTCGACTTTTCCTTCCAGAGATTGCCAGGCTCTGCCCCTATGAGAGTACAGCTGAGTCGGGTATCATTGTTCGAAACCAGGGTGATACCCGGTTCACCCCACAGTTTAATCGTTTGCACTGCGATGATGACCGTTCTGTCTGGCTCGAGGCCGGATATAGTCAGCTGGGTGGATCCCTCACCATGCTGGAACCACAGCAAATTGGGAAGGAGGTAGCTGTCATTCAATACCAGGAGATCCCCGGGGCGAAGATAGTCGACAATATTGGAGAAAACCGAGTTTTCGACCTTTGCGGCGGAGCGATCCAGTACGATCATTTTTCCGCTGTCGCGACTCTGGCCACGCAGCTCGACGGGGTCATGGGGCATGGCCCCCGGTCAAGAGTGTAATCCAGCTCAATGATTTTCATGATGCTTGATTCACTGGTCTTTAAAAGCTCAGATGATAGAGGAGTGATTAATAAATCTGTGGCATGTGTGCTTATATAACAGATGTGGAGGGATGGTCACTTTCATGTCTGAATCACCCGCCCTAGACCGAAAGATCCACAAAAACAAAGGGCTACATTCCCCTGAATTGTTTTCTTTCTTGTCAGTGGAACAAGACAGAGCATACGTAGGAAGAGAAGAGGGGTAGAGGGGTCAAAGCTGAGAATCGATGCAGCATATGTAGGAAGTTGTGGCAGTTCAGGGGTTAGTAAGAAGTAGCTACAGTAGTTAGTCTGCAGATGTATTACTGTATTATATGCTGTATTAATGTGGCCTTCTCCCGATAGGTATGGCACCTCTCACAAGAATCTGCAAGATTATCCTTCAATGCAGCTTCTCTTGTCCATTTTAGAAACCAGTCTATTCGAGCCTTTCTTCGCCTTTTCTCCAAACAAATAGTTGCCTAATTCTATGTCACAACGAGACAAGGAACTCGCTGAGTTAATATTTCCGTCGTCGGAAATAAGTGGGTAATAGTAGGTGGATCCGCCGCGGAGAAAGCTGCGCCCTCCACGGTCGTAGTTACTGGCCTTGGTTTAGTCGGGAACGCTGAAGAATTCTGTGAATCTGCGGGCTCGGCTCCTCGGAGTTAGTAGTTTACATGGGGTTTTCTAGTTTCCAAAACCCAGATTACAGCACCTATCGGAATACCGAGTTTGTCTCTTGAGCTATGCGCCCAGCGTCTAATTTCCAGATAGGTTCTATTGCGAAGGCACAGCCTAGTTGACTAGATAGTTGTTTTGATATATCCTGGAATGACCAAGGACTGTTCACTTTGCTATCGTCATGAGTACCTACATAGAGCGCTGAAAGTTGAGTCAATACTGTCTGTCGTGATAGACTTTTGTCTATTTGAGATACGGTTGCAAATGCAGCTTGACGCCTATCCCGGCAAAATACCATTAAACTACAAGAGAAAAGTTAATGGAGTGATCCATGAAAAAACGCAAACAGAAAAACAATAATGCCTAGGAGCTTGACAGAAGGTAGCTTCACAGGTGAGAACAGGCTGCGCCAGTGGGTAGGCAGGAAGCCACGGATATACTCCGTAGGAAAGGACCCATCACTGAGGAAACCTAGTTCGCTTTAAACTTTTAAATTAATGCTTGTACCCGCGGAAAGTAGAGCGGGGGAATCGGACTTTCAATAACGGATTCGGAAATATCTGGGCCTGGCTCTAGTTGAAGGCTGAGTGTGAAGGAGTGAGCACAGAAAACGGCTGCCTACTTTGCCTGGTCAATTTCCCAATTCCAGTAAGCTTCGGAAGACCGATACCCCGAAGGATCTTCCATGCGCGGTCATAGAGAATAATATAACAGAGGCGTCAATTTGGAGTGCGGTATTTGGATATTAGTTATGATCTCCGCAGAGAGGCTCCCGCGGAAAACACCATTGCTGTGAGGGTTGAAACGGAACACTGGGAGCTACTGAAAGACAAAAAGGAATGGACAATAAAACCTTTCTCGGTCGTCGCCTTCTCAGTCTATCTCTTTCCGAACCAAAGTTACTCTGTATGCCCCTCACCTTTCTAGGGCTCCACTGCTCGGAGATGTCTACTTCTATTAGCCCAAAAGTCCGAATGGACCGTAACGGTTGGATCGCCTGATACAATGAAACCGAAAGCCATACATAAGAACCCCTGTCGCCGTGTGATCAGATAGCATACTTCATCAGGCATTCCTAGGTCTATTGATCACATCTGAATGCTTTTACCCTTCGTTTTTCGCACGCCATTTTACCCCATGCCGTCCATTCTTCTTACCACCGTGGCACTTTCTGCGCTGTTGAGTCAGGTCCCCGGAGTTTCCGCCGCGCTGTATGATACTGTGATTCACACCAAATATGGACCTGTGCAGGGGTATCCCGCTTTCAACAGCAGCCCTATCAGCGTAAATCTCTCCAACTGGAAGGATATCACTGTATGGAAAGGGATTCCCTTCGCAGCCAGCACTGGCGGTCAGAACCGTTGGAAAGCACCGCAGCCAGCAAAATCCTGGAACGACACCTTGGATGCGAGGGAGTTCGGCAACATCTGCCCGTCGAGTACATCGGGGGCAGCAGGATATACGGTCGATGAGGACTGTCTGAACCTCAATATCTGGAGCGCCGCTAAGAATCCCAATGCAAAGTTGCCCGTCGTGATGTGGAGTTACCCAGCCTATTCCACTGCCGCAATGCCCACCTTCAACGGAGGAGGCATGGCTGACAAGGGGGTAATCTACGTCAACTACAACTACCGAACTGGCCCCCTTGGATGGATGGCTCACCCAGATCTCTCCCGGGAGTTCGAAGCGGTCACTGGCCACAACAGCTCGGGCAACTGGGGCATGCTTGATCAGTTCGCGGCGTTGAGGTGGATTCATGAGAATATCGCCGCCTTCGGAGGTGACCCCCACCATATTACTGTCATGGGACAGTCTGCCGGATCTGCTGCGACACAGCATATTGTGAACAGTCCATTGACGAAGGGTTTGATTGTTGGCGCCATCATCGAGAGTGGTGTGCGCGACCCTCACGATCCGCTCTGTGCCGAGGTCGCCGAGAACTACCGCACGCTCGACTGGGCTGTCAACCAGGGCGTGAAGTATCTTGCCTCCAAGAATGTCAGCTCGATTGCGCAGGCTCGGAAGCTTCCGATGAACGACCTGGTCGAACCGAGTCAGTTTTCGCTGGGCTCGTCGGCTGACTGGGTGTTCACGGCCACTCTGGACTACTATGCGATTCCCTACACCTATGAGAACACTCTCCGGAAGGGCGCCGCGAATGACGTCCCCATAATCACGGGCAATGCAAGGGACGAGAACGACGCTGTTTATGGCCTAAACATCACCGTTTCCCAGTACTTGGAAAACCTGAATTCAACCTTTGGTGCAAAGTTTGGGCAGAAGTTCCTCGCTCTATATCCCGCGACCACTGGCGCAGAAGCCTCCGCCGCCCAGAACCTGCAGTACACCGAGCGCTCCAAGATAGGAACCTGGCGCTGGGCCAACCAGTGGCGCGAATCGGCCAAGAGTCCCGTCTGGACCTATCTCTGGGATCACGCCCCTCCGGGTCAAAATCAGGGTGCCTTCCACATGTCCGAGATCCCTTACGTGCTGAACAATTTGTACGGTGTGGATGCTTATCCCTGGACCGAGGAGGACTACCATATCGCCGCCACTATGAATGCGTACTGGGTGAATTTCATCAAGACCGGCAACCCCAACGGCAAGGGACTAGTGCAATGGGATAGAAATGACCTACAGGACTTGAACACGCAGGAGCTGGGGGGTGGTTGGGGGAAGATGCGTCTGGGTTCGAAGAGCAGGCTGGAGCTTTTTGCCGAATGGTTCAAGACTCTGCCTGCCTATTGAACTCTATCATCATTGGTAAGGCTTGGCAGATGCAGATATTTTCGGCCGTCCCTTAGTCTCCCATCTCTATGGTCAGAAAAGAAGAGGTATTAGAAGTTCTTTCTCGCTATTTTTGTATTATAAGCTGTCAAGATACTTCTTCAAAAGCCTCTTTTAATTTGGATAACTAGTAGAGTTCCTATTGCCATAAAAAATTAACTATAGTAATTAGGGTGAGAAATAACGAACTAAAGCTGTCTGCTTACATTATATATATTGACATGCGTAGTTACTTGATCTGCCATAATAATAGTGCGCAAAAAGGGCCGGCTTCGGAGCACTCTTGCCCGAGATATTGGAGAAATTAATTACTCTGTACAAGTTCTGCAACTTTTTCTAGGCGCCAGCGCCAAGATCAGCAGATTAATCTGATTAGATCATCGGCTAGGAAGGTAGGAAGCGAGCGGTCAATCAAACCATTATACGAACTCTGCCTTCCTTCCGGAATGACCTTCCTCCTATCAAGAGAGCCCTTACTTTTCTTTGAGTGATTTTGATGGAGGCATTAGAGAGGCTGGAGCCGGGGCTGAACGCGGAAAAAGGGGAAAAACAGAGATAGGTCCTACTCCGTACTCCGTTCAAGATCCGGTACTCCGAGTCGGTTAATGATGGTGCCAAGAGTGAAAGATTATACACATTATTCCTAACTGTCTCTCTAGTTTCCTAGGGTGACCCCAGAGGTGTTATGGCTTTTTTTGGCGGGAAGTCTCACGGTGGCTCCTTTGATGCGCTCGGAAAGAATGCGGAGGACCCCAGACTGGTAATCATGTGTCAATGCCGTGGTCGTGATCCCAAAACTCCTGCCATTAGCAAATAGGGTTGATGTCGCTATGGCCCAATTTCTTCTGGAGGTCCGGTTTGTGAGAAAGAATTCCTGGGACTCATCCCGTTCTGACTGCAAAAAACAATCACGAGAGCTCTCTTCCGCCTGTCTCACGAATTACCCCCACAATTTTGCCCAAGATAAACAGGTTCTTATCAATCTAAAGATATTTTGGTTGGTTTGTGGCATACTAACCGCCGATTTCGGGCCCACCCTAGTCGAAAGCTAAACCGGGCATTTGCCCAAAATGGGTTGGTCAATTACATGAGAAGACACCTTCCCTAGCTTAAGGATGGGGGCCGGGCTCGTATCTACGTCTAATCTTCGTTCCAAAACACATTCCCTTCGAGTGGGGTAGCTGTTGCGGTGTAGATCGGACAGGTTGTCTCGAAGCCTCCTAATTAGAGACTATCCCATTCCATGCAATATCGCATTGAAAGCCTGCATTCATTCTAGTTCTTTCGCAGGAATTGTGTCTCTATGCGAAACCTTCCAATCCTCTGCCCCGTCTACGGCAAAATCGGTCTAGGTAGGAGTGGCATGGCAAAGGGTTGTACATCAATGCCCATGGTGCCACTCAAATGGAGATAGGCTAATGCACTCTAGTTGTTGTGCGTTTTGTCTAGCCGCTTGGCTCGGTGAATGGGAGGGTGGTGGCGCTGCGCCGAGTTCAGAGATTTTTTCAGACTGCCGGTCAGAGGGCTTCCATCTGCCAATGACTCGACACCGTTGCTGAATCCTTTTGAGCTTCGGGAATAAACCATGCGTTTATGAAACCAAGAAGCAAAGAGTTGGAGACATACTTTGCGCTAGAGGCTTTCGGCGACTATTGCATTTACTATATTAGGAAAATTAGTCAATGAATCTGATCCTTCTATCGGCCTGTCACCGTCTGGACCAACTGAACAGTACGTTAATTGACCTAAACGGTAAATGTAAAATCCGAGGCCTCGGTTACACTTGAGCCTTCTAGCAGGGCGTTGCAGACTATTTAACCATAACCCTCACCTCTTCTCTGGATGGCTCGCGTTGTTATACCTGAAGTATTTCTATACGTCAAAGCGTTCCGCAGCAATGGCGATTAATAACCGGCTGCAACTGCTCTTTAAACATAAGAAAGCCGACGCAACCCCAGATGCTACATCTAATACTAATAACGACAGCCCGGCTAATCAAAAGACCGCGGATGTATATGACAGGGAAGACGGCCTCGGTGACAAGCCCAGCGATGAAGCTGTCCCGACACAGGATGCCCAAAGCGGTATCCAGAAGATACAAGCTGCGACTCTGGTCTGGAGCCGATGGTCGCTTGCCGGTATTCTGTTCTCGTATGTTTTCTCCGCTGGTCACCGCCACACTTGGGCACTTTTGTACCAACCGCTGAACAGTCTCACAGGCTCTGGCTTGTTACTCTAGCCAACGGTTTCCGGACTGCAATCCAGGCCAGTTTGACACCGTACGCTACTAGCGATTTCCAGAGCCACTCACTCCTTACCGTGATCAATATTGTCTCGGGGGCCATGACATCTGCGCTATATATCCCTGTTGCCAAGTTAGTGGATGTTTGGGGGCGTGCGGAGAGTTGGCTCTTGATGGTGGGATTCTCAACCTTGGGCATGGTCATGATGGCAGCGTCAAAGAACCTCGAAACGTACTGTGCTGCAGATGTATGTGTCGTCCTTTTTCTTTTTCTCTGTTCTTTTTCGAGCACCCTGATCAATACTCTGGCAATGTCTAATCACTACATATGATGCAGGTGTTCTACTCCGTTGGCTTTGGTGGAATGAACTATATTCTCTGCGTCATTGCGGCTGATGTGACGAGCTTAAGGAATCGTGGTATTGCATTCGCATTCACCTCGTCCCCATGGATGATTACAGCTTTCGCCGGCTCCAAAGCCGCCGAGAAATTTCTTATTAATGTCGATTGGCGGTGGGGGTTTGGCGCTTTTGCGATTATCCTTCCCTTCATTGCCTCCCCGGTTTACTTCATTTTGAAGTTCAGCATGAAGAAGGCCGAGAAACAAGGCCTGATCGCTCCCACAGCGCGCAGTGGCCGAACGCTCTCAGAGAACATTCGGTTTTACTTCTTCGAATTTGATCGTAAGTGGAAGCATGATGTAACTCCCCGACAACTTTCTTCGACATCGTGCATTGACTGTGTGGATCTCCATAGTTCCCGGCGTGGTTCTCTTCGCAGCCGGACTGACCGTCTTCCTGCTGCCATTCACTCTGGCCTCCCGTGCTCCCAACGGCTGGGGAACGGATTATATCATCGCCATGATCGTCGTTGGTTTCGTGGTTTTGGTTCTCTTTGCTCTCTATCAGCTATATCTCGCACCTGTTCCTTTTATCAAGCACAAGTTTCTGCTTGACCGCACCATCATCGGTACCTGCCTCCTCAATGCGACCTACCAAATGGCCTACTATTGCTGGAATAGCTATTTTACTTCCTTTCTCCAAGTGGTTAGTAACCTTGGAGTAGCAGAGGCTGGCTATGTGAACAGTACTTTTCAGGTCGTCTCCGGGCTGCTTCTCTTCATGGTTGGTTATGCGATCCGCAAGACGGGCTACTTCCGCTGGCTGCTCTGGATTGGCGTGCCCTTGTATATCTTTGCACAGGGATTGATGATCCATTTCCGACAGCCCAACCAATATATCGGATACATTGTCATGTGCGAGATTTTCATCTCCATCGGCGGCTCCACCTTTATCCTCATCGGGCAGCTATCGGTTCTAGCAGCGGTGGACCACCAACACGTCGCAGCAGCCCTCTCGGTGCTCTTCATCTTTGGTGGCATCGGAGGATCCATCGGCAACGCCATTTCCGGTGCCATCTGGACAAATACCTTCCTGCCTGCGCTGCAACGCAAGCTCCCCGCATCGGCCCTGCCGGATGTTTTGACCATCTATTCCAGTCTCCCTGCACAGCTGGCCTATCCGAAGGGCACCCCGGAACGGCTCGCCATCCAGGAATCTTACGGCTATGCCCAGACGAGGATGCTGGCGGCCGGAACTGGATTGATGGTGGTGTGCTTTGCATGGGTGGCGATGATCCGCAACTATAACGTCAAGAAGATGACACAAACCAAGGGAGTTGTCTTCTAGATCTGGAATTGAACGTGTGGAGCGCTCTAGATAAAATTTAAGTCACGAACAGTAGTTATATGAGGCTGCTGATATAGTGTCCTGTGGGGCCCCTGCAACTATGAGAACTTAAGACATCATGGATACCTAAGTCCAAATGTCTACTGACTGAGTATAGCATATATGTACATTTACGCATGTTCTGCTTAACTTGCAAAAGTATACTATAATGATGGAAATATATTATGTATCGAAGAAGAAAGTTAGCAATCATGCCAAATACATTTTTAATGGCCTTTTTATAGGTGAATAAAAACTGTACCAGGTTAGCTAGCTGGATGTTCGCTTCAAAGCACCCACTCTAGCTTAGAACCATGTTATTAAATTGGGCTGTACAGGATACATTGAACTATCAATAAGTTTTTCAGTTACTGATAAACCTTCGACGCCGTTTGATCTCAATCATATGGATCTATGTGTACTCTTTCAATAATTATAAGGGCTTTCCACAATGTTTCCAGAATGATGAATCCCTGTGTCCTGGCCAAGCGCATTGCGCCAATATCAGCCAATATAGTGCCGGGATTGAATAATCCAGTATTTACCGACCCATTATGGCTCCTGGAATCTGTATAGACGAGTGAGAAATTTGCACAGTCATGAGTAAGGCATGCCGCCTAACTGCCGCAACAGAAACAAAGCATGCGCTTATGCAAGGCTCGAAAATGGCATTCCTTTCCCATGAATACGTCTCTTATATTGTCTCTCCTTCTTGAATCTACCCCAGAAACTGAGATCGCAACTAACAGAGGCTACTACCGACACCCATGAGTATGCGAGTTAAAGATATGATGTCCAGCCAACCTGGCAGTATAAACTCGCAGCTGGGCCCACGAGGGCGACTGAGTTGTAAGGAATACTGATAAGCATTTCTGGTCGGGCTTTTCTTGTTCTTATTTATGATATTATCCGTGGTTGGCACTATCAATATGACATCTCTGGCATCCACCCTCCTATCCTGGATTTAGCAAGGGCTTTGATTTGAGGTTTCCATTTAGAAGACCATAGGTGGGTTCTTAAGCTCCTGGTTAACTCTCCAAAACCTTTATGGTCAGCAACCAGTGCAAGTAGGCCCCTAGATGACGCGACTACGGCAAAAGTCATTGTTATACCCTACTGAAAACATAACTTTTCAGGTATCAGTTGGAACCAAGGAAATAGATTTTGTTAGTGCGCCAACCTGCATGGATTAATCCAACCGTTTAGCCTACAGTAGAATATTCAAGCCCTTCGCCATTATTCGCTCGACTAACATTACAACATGTTAACCCATGACGCTTCCAAGTCAGTAGTTCAATAAGTTGCCTTTTTCTCCGGCAACGGCCCCCAGATGACGAAGTCTCGCAAGCGTGCGCAGTAGGTTTCCCACGAACGAGGCCCCAGTGATGTTGATGATCCCGGTTTCTCCAATGCCTTCATTACTGGCTTGAGTGATAACCACCCGTCGCAATTACCGGGCAGGTTACAAGCTGATAGAACAATGAAAGCTACGTGGTGTTCTCTGACCCTTGAAGTATTTAAAAACTCAATGAAGATAACTCTGAAACATATGCTGGTGGCAACCAGAGGACGCTGCCACGATTTATCGCCCGGTAGTATGGCTCATAATAATTACCGAACGGATTAGATATAGGAGAGTCTGGCTTAGTGGCCGCCCATTTAAGGCAGTCTGGGGCCAGGTATCCTGCTGAAATTAATGTCTTGAGGGCCCCAGTGCCTGAGGAAAGGAGTAGCTTTAAACGCCGGTCATCTTAGACAAGAGGGATCGGAACCAGCTCTAGGGCCGGGACCTTCGGATTAGGCGTCTTAGGGGATTGTAGGACGAAGAGCTTAATGGTATATTAGCTACTACTATCGGATAACTATAGTGATACAATATTTGCGCCGTAATCAATCCTATATGGCTAGAATGCGAGGCAGCTGGGCCCCGAAACAAGTCAGAGAAGTGGTCAGACAAGGGTCCGTTCCATGCATACGGCACGTGGTGGCAATCAACACCTTCTCCGCGGCGATTTTCTATACATATTTACACAGCAGATTTAGTTCAGGGCCCTGTCGAAAAAAAAAATCAATTCCTGCTTGGGAAATATCTCCGACTTTTTTGTTTAATGATGTATGATTGGTGTCGAACTCTGCCTGTGGGTCGTGGAGTCAAATTTATCCACTTTGGCGTCTGCTGACGACCCACCAATGTCCGGTATCTCCGGATTTTGTTCGGATATCTCAGAGTGACAAGCCTTTCTAGGAACCGGACCTTCAGTCTAAAAGCATAAGCCCGGTATCTCCGTTGACCCAAGGGCAAATACCAGTTTTACGAAAGGCTTTAAAGCATACCTGTTTCCCTTCGTTCATCTGTCAAAGCGACATCTTTCCTCGAACATATCAATCAAGAATACATTTTATTGTACTCAAATGCAGCGCTTTGAGCTCAAGCTTCTAAACAACGGCATCGTCTCAGGCGTGCAAGTTATCCCGCCGCTCTCAGCATCATGTGTCAAAAATCGTCCCCTCATTGTTGGTCTTCACGGTGGGTGCTATGATAGTCAGTACTTTCATGGCATTCCCAAGTACTCGGCTTCTTTGGCGAGTGAGGCTTTTGGAGTTCCTTTTGTTTCCATCGATCGTCCATCCTACGGAGGAACCAGTTCCATTTTGCCTGTTCCGGAGGGATCTAATTTCTACCAAGAAACTGGGTTCTGGCTGCATCGCTACATTCTTCCTACACTCTGGTCCGAGATCGGCGCACCAAACCAGTGTAACTCGATTGTTCTTCTGTCCCACAGCTTAGGGGTGATGGGAGGAATCATAGCCGCTGCTATGCACGCGCAAGATGACGCGCCATTGTATCCTCTTGGTGGGCTTATTGCCAGCGGGATGGGGAATAAGCAGTCCACGTTTATGACGGATACCGCTACACCCTTCATAAATATAGATGCCGACCACGTACTATTCCCTCCAGACAAAAAGGATGCGATTATGTTCAAACCAGGAACCACTGTCCCTGAGGTTCTGGAGCTGTGCGAACATCTTAATGCGGTATCCCCGCTTCTTGAAATAGTCCAGTTTCCTGATGTGTGGCTACCGGTTTGGAAGGAGAAGTGGGCTGCCCATGTGTCAGTTCCTGTAATGTTTTCTCTGGTAGAGGATGACCCCTTTTTTACCGTTAATAAGGATGAACTTGAAATCTGTGTGCAAGCATTCAAAAATAGTGTTCGTGTTGATGCGAGTCTCTTGAGAGATGCCCCTCATTGCACGGAACTAAGCCATTGGTCACAAGGGTGGTATGCTCGATGTTTTGGGTTTGCTATGGAATGTTCTGCCAGTTTTGTTATTTCCAATTGAGATGGCATCACCTACGCGAGTATCTCGAAAATGGTTAATGGAACTAAATAGCCTTGGCTTGTTTGTACATACAATACTGTGAGAAGATCAGTTTATATTCTTGAATCTGGTTTAATTACCCAGATTCATTCACAAAGTCAAACTCATCAACGCAGAAATGCAGTACTTTCGTAAAGGTTTCAACGTAGGTCTTCACTTTGTTCATTGACACACTGCTTGGCTTTCTGTTTGGTCCATCCTTCGTATAGGAGAGCAAAGTCCGATGCTTGACGTTATCTTCTCTTTATCAAATATGAAAATGGAACCGCACATCCCGTACAAGTAAAGGCCAGGCTTACAAGTAGATGACCACATATAATTTCTATGGATGTTTATACATCAAATACGGGCTAAGGACACAACCCTGTTTCTTATCGAGTTAGGAAAGGCCAGAGAATAGATATGACTGAGTATGAGCAAGTCGAGTTGTGACTAGAGTGAGCGTTGCATGACATTATGTATATTAAGGAAGTTTGGGCTTGAGTATCAATCTTTCATCAGGTAGTTTGAGGTTAACTTAATAACTGAGATAGGACAGAGGATTTGCTAACTTGGTAGTTGACCCACTAGAGATTCTAGTTTCTGGCCATCAATGTAATGGTCAAGTTTCATCAATGTCAATATCCAATCCCAAGAGATCGAGGGGGAGAAAGGAAACTAAGTTAAATCGACCTACGGTCGCAGCTATGCACGGGCATTCCTGTCTCCCCCCTCCTGGTAGCTATTTTAAGATCATGACTGACAATGGCATGTGGAATGTAAACAAAATTAAATTTCAACGACGTTACTCAGATTCGTTAGGCCGATGATGAGGTCTAAAGCACCGATCATGAAAGGTTATGTATACTAAATTATGCCGACGGCTCGGGGTTCCGTTTAACAGCGGTGGGACATTGTGACCCAGGAAACCTTTTCCGGCGAACGAATGTCACATTTGACAACAGAATTTGAGTACCTGGATCTTCGAAGCAGGAATCTTGGACATAGTCCATGTAATTGACTATTGATCACTATTCGAATAGTTCTGCCGTTAAAACATCATACTTACATAGTTGTGTGTTCTCGACCTGGAAATGAGTCTGCTTCAAGCCTGGACCTGGTTTAATCCTCAGTATGTCATGGAAAAAACTTTCCAGGCCAGGTAAATCCTGCCATGAGCTAGCTGCAGGGAAACCTACGTAAATTCTAAAGTCCTAATTTCCCGAGTAAATGCCGAGAAATGACCTTCAACATCCACCTCCAACTGCAAATTGCCCATAACTGGCCGGTCCCCACGAGCTGCCTTTATTTACCGCCAAAGGAATGGATATTATTGACAGTAATCGACACAAACTTACCATGACGTGCACTGTGTTCAGACCGGCCAATCAAAGTGCACAGAAGTAGCCTGACCCTTCGGCTAATGCAGGTCCGGCAGATGTTGAGCGACCCACGGAGACAGATTGAGTTCAATAGTCATAAAGTTCGGCAGCCTGTTCCTGGTTCCATTACATCACACCACTTTTTTTTCATCTGATCGCAGGCTAATAACAGACTGATTGTCCGATCGATCACTCACCTGGAAAGTTCGACCATGCTGATCCCTCCAATTCAGCTATTTTCAAGGCTTTAATTCTCAATGCATTTGTCAATATCTGGGGTGAACCGTGGATGTCCAACAGCACGCACTATTGTCCTCGTGCCCGAGCTTGAAGATCTGCAACCATGCGTCATCTTTATCTGCTCGTGCGGCCTGGGCCCGATTGACAGCCAAATACTCATTCTCGGCATATTTTTTCTCTTTCCATCCTCTTCGTGTCTCATCATTCAGTCATTGCAAAGAATTCTCATTGTCTTGAGAACGCTACCATGGATATCCCTCCTATTCCAGATAATCGACCTCGGCCTCATCGCTCCCATCACTCGTCTTCAATACTGTCGGATGTTCCCACAATCCAAGTTTCGAACCAGGAGCAATCAGTCACAACGTTTGAAACATCTAGTCAGAATTTCTCACTGGATGAGCAATGGTATGCACAGAAGGCAACAATCCATTCGCTGTAGGCGCAAGCAGCTAATACACGGTGCAGCCGACCGGCGTCAAGCACGAGTGAACTCAGGTCTCAGCCATCCGTCAAATCGCTTAATCGCCAATACACAATAAACGAACTCCCCGTTCTCCAAGAAACCAATCCCTACAATGGAGCCGAAGAATTCAATACAGTCAACGAGGAAGGATCCTTCGATCTCGTCGCTCCATATGAGGGCGACGGAATTCCTCTTCACAGCCTCGAGTGTCAAGCCGATTTGATGTTCTCTGCGCGACACATGGTTGCGATTCTGTCAAATCCGCGATACTTGGCGCGCTTTCGGGACTTTTTGGCTGAAGAGCGTCCACAGTCGATACCTACATTAACCTATTACCTCAATGCATGCAAAGCACTCAAAGCCATCCAGTATGCGAACGCTTTAATACGACTATCAGTTGATATACCTACCGCTGGTGTCAAGCAGTCCAGCCCCATCGGCATTGTCGAGAGTCCTGCTCTTGAAAAGCGCGTACAAGATGCACTGATTGCGCTGACAGCGGAAGAACTACCGGACTTCATTACGGCAACCTGTATCAATATAACCAGTAAAGTGGTCGAAGAACGGATACGTGGAACGCTCCCAGATCGGTTCAGAGGAACGGCGGACGCATTGGCCGAGGTATTTTGTTTGACGGATCCTTCGCGCCCGGATAACCCGATCATCTTTGCTTCGGAGGGTGAGTGTTTCCTCGGACGAGGGATGATTAGATTTCGCGAGTACTGATATTTGTAGAATTCCATCGCACGACTCAATACGGTATGGACTATGTGCTGGGGCGAAACTGTCGTTTCTTGCAAGGGCCGCAGACGAATTCCAACAGCGTGCGACGACTTCGCGAAGCGATCAAAGAAGGACGACATCATTCGGAGCTCTTCCTGAACTAGTATGCCTTTCTCAAAATCTCCTTTGTGCCTAAAGCGCTCACAAATTGTATAGTCGCCGCGACGGATCCCCATTCATGAACCTCCTTCAATGCGCCCCTCTTTGCGACAGCCAAGGCAAAATTCGGTACTTCATCGGCGCTCAAATCGATGTATCAGGATTGGCAATGGATGGCGCACAGATGGAGTCTTTACTGAACCTCAAGGCGCAAATCGATTCATCCGACAGAGAAGGTGGCTCTGATAACTATCGGCAAGAATCGAAGAGCGAATTTCAACAGCTTGGGGAACTATTCAGTCCGAAAGAACTGCGCAATGTCAATGAGCACGGAGGGAGCCTCTTCCAGCCCGTTCTCGACGCCGGTGGCCGCACCTGGTTAATGCCGGAATCACCTCGAGAGACGGAGGGTGAAGTGCGCATTGGCAGCAGCGTGCCGACAGCACCAACTCCCAGCAGCGGTTCTCTGGTTGGAGTTTATAGACATGTATGTCCCAAACTTCTTCCAGGAGTACTGATGCAACGTTGGAGGACGCTACTAACGGAGTGATTTATGTAGTACCTGTTAGTCCGACCATACCCATCTCTCCGAGTCCTCTTCACGTCGCCTTCCCTTCGAATCCCTGGTATACTTCAATCGTCATTCTTTGCGCGTATTGCAGAGTCGATAGAAAGAGATGAATTGCACCATGCTATGATGGCCGGACGGAGTGTCACGGCGCGTGTCTTTTGGGTGACTAAGAACAAGGATCAAGGGCGTCCTCGATGGGTCCATTGTACTCCGCTGCTGGCTAACAACGGACAAGTGGGTGTATGGATGGTGGTAATCGTTGACGATGAGAATGAGCATGTACGTTGGAAGGGGAGCTGGCCGTCATCTTGAAAAAAAAATAAGATCATCGCTTCCTCTTTGATCTCCATGTATATATACACTCTTTTCACTCTAATTGCCTAATCAATAATTGATCTATATCGATTCAACCTGACTATTTTAACAGATTATTTTAGAACCGTGGATGGGTGCGCTGCTCAAACACAATCTCTTTGACGCCATGAGTTAATTACTTCAATCCTTCCTGAGGAATAAGCGATATAAAATCTTTGACGAGTCTTTGTTCCCATGTCACTTCAAAGTTGACAGCGACCCCTAAAGAGACGTGCGGATAAAGCAAACAGCCACTTGATGTGCGGGTAACAATAAATTATTAGCACCGACAATGAGAGCCGGTATTGATAACGAACATCGAATTCGTACCAGGAAATATCCGTGTAGATATGGGTAAAACCTCTCCTGGCATACATCATACCGGATGTTGTCCTAAAAATGATGACTAATAAGGAAATCCCCTGAAACTGTGATTTCTGAAAGCTAGATTTCTGGGATCTAAACAATGAGAGTCCAACATAAGTATAGCCTTAAACCACGTTGAACCTGCTCTAGCCTACCAACCCAACCGTCACTTCATACATCAATTGAACTTTTTCGAAATTACCCATCTATACTACTACAGCCGGTATGAACCAGCGAATCGAAGCCATGGCATCCTCCCCGATGAAACAAAATGCACTTACTAAGAAATTCTTCGATCGCCGGGATAGGATGGTGAAGGACGGTATTCAGTTTCTGGACCTAAACTCGCCCTTCGAGGTTGTCCTATACCGTACTTGATCACCTGACGCACGCCCCCACCTGACGCACGAAAATCGATTCTACACCGATATTTTGATTATCTTTAAACCTCAATATCATCATCAATATGGCTCCTATTGACGAGGCGATTGCAGAATTAAACTCCCTGAAGCTTGAAGATAGACCTACTCTTACTTTTATTGCGAAAAAGTATGGAATTCATAGGTCAACGCTATCAAGAAGATTCCGCGGCGTTCAGCATTCCAAAGATGAGCAATACCAGAATCAACGATTGCTTAATGATCGACAAGCGAAAGTGCTTATTTCTAATATCAATCGATTGAGCGAGAAAGACCTTTATATATCATTTGAAATGCTGCGAAATCTAGCTCACGAGATCTCTGGTAATCGTCCTGGAAAACAGTGGCCGAGCCGCTTTATAAAACGATATAATGATGATCTTATTTCTCGTTATACAACTGGGATTGACTCTTCTCGAAAAAAGGCTGATTCTACGTTGAATTACGCATTATATTTTGAACTTTTGACTTGCAAGATTTCGGAATACGATATACAGCAGGAAGATATCTATAATATGGACGAGAAAGGTTTCTTGATCGGAATGCTTAATAAAGCGAAAAAAATCTTTTCTAAATCATTATACGAGAAGAATAGAATGAAACAACGACTTCAGAATGGAAATCGAGAATAAATTACAACGCTCGCCTGTATCTGCGCGGATGGGATCTCGCTATCTCCAGGTTTTATATATCAAGCAGCCTTTTCAAAGCTTCAAGATTTCTGATTGCAGGATTTCGATCCTTCTTTTCATTCTTGCTTCTTTACATTCTCACTTTCAGGATGAACGAATGACGAATTAGAATACGCATGACTACGAGATATATTCGATTGAGAGACAAAAGCGAAAACGAGACGGCATTGAAGACTTCTTATTTTTAACAGTCACGGATCTCATGTTAATATGAAATTTTTCGAATACTGCGAAGCAAATAAGATCCTTTTAATGACTTATCCGCCTCATTCTACGCATTCGTTCCAGCCACTTGACATTGGAATCTTCGGGCCTCTCTCTACAGCGTATAGTGAAAGATTGAAACGATTTTTTCATGAATCTCAAGATCTTTGTCATATTACAAAAAGAGATTTCTTTTGCCTCTTTTGGCCGTCATGAGAGAGCGCTTTATCTAATAAAAATATCGCTTCTTCGTGAAAATCAGTAGACGTTTGACCGTTGAATCCTGATATCGTTTTATCACAATTTAATCGAAATGACAATAATCGACCATTTTCTAATGAATCATCTCGCTCAGTGCTTGGTGCAGAGGATTGGAGAAAGATTGAAAGACTTCTTAAGCATAACTATAGTTGTTGACTTATATAATCAAAAGGCAAAAAAATTGAGTTCGACGATGCATCATTTCTCTACAAAAAATGTCCTCTTAAAACTACGCTGCCAAAGCCTTGAAGAGGCCCTTTTTCAAAAAAAAAAAAGAAGCGTCAGCGAGACAAACCTCTTTTATCTGAATCACGGGTCCCTGAAAACGGCTACGCGGTGTTTTACTTTTCTAAGAAGATTCAGCAAGCTCGTGACTTTCAAACAGAAAGAGATGAGACTGTACAGCTCGCTAAGGCTTCAAAAGAAGAAAAAAGGCTTCGTAAGCAGCGAGAGAAGCAAGATCAAAGGCTTTTAATTGAAGAGCGTAAACGAATCCGCGTTTTAAATCGAGAAACGCGGGTTCGTGAGGCAGAGGCAAGAAAGCAGAAAAAGCGGGATGATCAGCTCGCTAAGCAAGCTGATATACAGCTTCAAAATGACTTCAATATTGCTCAGACAGGCGAGAATAAGGTCTCTGTAACTCCAAAGGCAAAGAAATCGAGTGGTAGAGCTGCTGCAGAACCTGAGGTTGTTGATGAGGTCCCCCCAACGCTCAATCGCCGCGGTAAACAGATCCGCCTGCCTGAGCGCTTTCGGCAGTAAAAAATGTTGTAAATAGTTTCAGTATAATGCATTGATTCATCCTTCTAAAAATCTCTGTATAATACTGAATGTGTGTGGTTGTAGAGCTTCATTTCTATATAGGTGCTGAGGTAAAATTCGTGCGTCAGGTGGGGGCGTGCGTCAGGTGATCAAGTACGGTATAACGTAATCAACGGACGAGCGACGAATACGGGCGAGCAACGAGTTTTGTGTCGCGCCCATTACTAAATGAAGCTATTCAATCATCAACTCCGTTGAATTGATTAGATAAATATATAAAAAGATAATTATTTATTAAGGCAATTTCAAATTGTATATCCAACTATCCCACAATCATTACAACGTTGCGAAACTTGTCAACAAAACTAGACTTCCGCACAACCCAACATAACCCGGACCCAACCCGGACCCAACCCGGGCTGGGTTGGGTTTTGGGTCGAAGACTCCGACCCAGCGTTGGGTCCGGGTTGGAATTGGGTAACCCAGCCTGGGTCCGGGGCCCCAACTTGGGTTACAAACAATGCAAACATAAATTATGCAAAAATACATATGTTCTAGAGTTGTTTTTACTATATTACTTAGAGTAATATTTGTATCTAAATTATATTATATAATTATAATAACATACTAAAAGCTATAATATATAGAAAAGATAATTTTATTAATATTTATTAAAATATATAGTATATAAAAAAGTAGTGTGTCTATACTCTATGAATTATATATATCTTTAAAATCATTATAAAAATATATCCCGCTTTTTTTATTTAATGTTTATTATAATATTTATATGATATATACTAATAAATAGTTATTCTAAATATATATTACTTAATATAAAAGGCTATTACCTATATAGAAAGCTAATATACGATGTATTAGACAATACTAATGTATAATTTATAATCATTTTATATAGATTTTTATGCAAAAATTGGGTCGAATTGGGTTATATTGGGTTTTATTGGGGCCCCAATATTGGGTCCGGGTTGGGTCCGGGTTAGAGAAGTTCAACCCGGACCCAGGCTGGGTTGGGTTTTGGGTCGAGATCTTCGACCCAAGTTGGGTTATGCGGAAGTCTAAACAAAACATCGAAATAGATTCTTCAAACTATTCATTAAACCGTGTATCAAGCTGCTAAACGCAATTTTGATCTTTTTATACATTAAAAAACCGGTCATTATCTAATTCAACACGCTTTCTTGTCTTCCTCCGACTTTGTCATCCATTTTCAGTTTGTAAAGTTTTAATTCGTTCTTCTAAAATGAACTGGATTTGCATTGTCATTTGCATCATTTTCTCAAGATGTTGAATATGAACAATCAGACTATTAAAAAATTACCGCTTTTTATTAAAACTGTTTTGTAGATTTCGGATCTTTTGATCTAATTGACGAGTATTTTGCGGAATCTGAAAAACAGAGAATATTGAGCCTTCAACTAATGATAATGCAGATATAAATGTCACGGTGCAGACCTTGATGTCTGAGGCACCTTCTAACTATGGCCCGGAAGGCCATATTATCCGTTCCGGGATCTGCATATCTTCCCGCTTGCTTGAGAATCCTGTTGTAACTTTTTGAACTACATCTTGTCTATCAACCTGTATATAACTTGATTCTGTAGCAATTCAGAAATACTGTGAGCTATTAATCTATCTGCTTGCCATTAGCTCTATCACTTCCGTCAGTTCGCATCTTGACACTACGTAATTTCCATCCTTAAAGCTGGTGTCCGCCCGAAAATGACAGCTATTCCAAATCCCCCGTCTTTCCCGAACAACCCAAAAGAACTAGCCCAGCATGTTGTTGAACATATCTCGGAATGATATAGTTATTGTGAAAAGATTCATTCTTATGCAATAAATGCCGATCAGAATCTTAATAAAAAAGAATTATTGTTAGCTTTTTAGATTAAATAATTTCAACAAAAAAAATAAAGATAATTCATCAACTGATTGAAGTTATAAATGCCTGCAATATAGCTCTTAAAGAAAGAGATCAAGTTATAAAAAAACAAAATTAGATTATTCAGATAATTATATCGATAATTAACATTCTGATCCAGATCTCTAAATCATTCATTGAAAAATCTTTAATTATTTCAACAAAAACATCTACATCAATCAATTTTGGATCTTCTGTTTTTGCTTATCTTTCCGAACATCTGTCCAATTCCGATAAATTTGAAGATATCCGATCAGATCTTCGTTGTTTTATTTTTCAAATTAAAAAAAAATGACTGTTAATCACAATCGTTTTTCAATATTTCAAACTCACATAATCTACATTTTTAATCGTCTGAAGAAGCTGCTCTATATTTAAATCTTATTGTATATCAAAGACAAAATCTGTCAATTGAATGATTATATCAATATCTTGAAAATATTGGATCGAATCTATAATAATCCAAATTGCATCTATAACGCCCGAACTGTTTTTTATAACTTGCAATAAAAAAATCAAAAATTTTTTGTTTTTTTTGCTGAATTTCAACGCCTTGTTATGGAGAAAAAAATCGCTAAAAATAGTCTTTTTACATTTCTTGAAAAAGTTATAAATTAAAAATTAAAAGATATGATAATATATCAAGAACTTTTTATTGGCAATTATATCGATCTTGCTATTTTTTTATAGAAATTCAAAAATCACCGCAAACAATATATCTAAAATTAATCTTGAAAACCAATCCCCGATATTCAAAATTTCTCGCGTCGTCTTATCACCGAAAATCTCAGAAACTTGTTCTAAAATGTCATTGCTAAAACATCTAAATCTGTTTTAGCTATTTTTAATCTCGATATTATAAATCTCTCTTTCACACATCACCCGTTCTCTAGATCTCGTGATTCAACCCGCAAAAAACAGAGTGAATGTTTTTGTTGCGATTTTAATCAACATTTTATTAAGAATTGCCCCGAGTCTGATAATCGCATTTATCAAATTAACTATACTGTCTGTCTTGTCTCACTTTTTAGAACTATTTCACTTTTTAAAAAATAATCATCTGCCTCTATACCGCATCTTATATCTCAAAATCCGCCTGTATCTTCTTCAATTCAAACCTCCCAATCTCGCGCTATGCTCCAGCCCGAACGATTATATTCCTCAAATCCGAACAAACAATTAAAAAAAATCAATCTAACTTAAATCGCAATCAAACGGATCTTCCCACGCGAATATATCAAATATCTAAAACTGCTATTAAAAGACTTTCAATCGAAAAAAAATTCCAAAAAATTAACTTATTGATTATTTCTATTATTTTAAATCCCGAACAAAACAAAATTGTTATTTACATTATATTTGATATTGACTGTTCTATATCCCGTGTTATAAATAAAAACTAAATCGAAACCCATCATTTAACTCTATATCTCTTGAACAAGTCTAAGCCTATAATGGATTTTGATGATTGTGAAAACGAAATTGATATTATTATTTATTATATCCGCATGATCCTAAAAACTCATGATCATGTCAAAAAGAATGTCTTATTTCTAATTATTCAATTAACATATTTCTTTGTTATTATTGATTTATCATAACTAAAGATTCATGATTTTTGCATAAATTTTGCAAAACATACTCTCCAATTTTTTAGATTATATTGTCAGAAACATTACAATATTTCAATCCAATCTGTTAAAATCCAAATCTTGCATGATGTCTCTGCCCGAGCTAGATCCACGAATCTGAAGGTTTTTAAATCTTTAAAAAATCGAGATTTTCAAATAGTCTCATTAACTACTTGCGTTACATACATCCGTAAAAAAAATAAAGTCTATGCTTTAACAATTGAACAAATTGATAAAGCAATTCAGATTATTTTTAAATTATCTGAATTTGAGCTTTCAAATAAATTTAAAAACTTTGCAGATATTTTTTTTTCAAAAAAAACAAAAAAAAATTTTTCACACCGAGATTACAACCATACAATTATTCTTGAATCAAAAAAAAAGACTCTCATTTAGACCATTTTACAATATATCTCGAAAGAAACTCTTAGCATTTTGAAAATAATTATTAAAAAATTTAAAAAAAAGATTTATTCGTCTAAATTCTTCGCCTGCTGCATCTTCAATTCTATTCATAAAAAAATCAAACAAAAATTTACACTTTTGTGTCAATTATCGAACCCTAAATGCAATTATTATCAAAAATCGATATTCGTTATCTCTTGTAAAAAAAACCTTGAACAATCTCAAAGACATGCGTTATTTTATCAAAATCAATATTATTAACACATTTAACAATCTCCGTGTTAAAAATAAACAGAAATGATTGACTGTCTTTCAAACCTATTTAAATCTATATAAATTTTTAATAATACCCTTTGAACTGACAAAAGCTTCTGAAACATTTCAACAATATATAAATAATATCTTGCGAAATTACTTTAATGTTTTTTATACTATTTACTTGAACAATATTCTGATCTATAACCGCATTCACTTCAAACATATGAAGCATGTCCGTTTAATTTTTCAAAAATTACAAAACGCTAGCTTGTATGCAAAGCTTTTTAAATGCAAATTCGCAATTTCCGAAATTAAATTCTTGGATTTAATTATCAACCGAAAAAACATTCAAATAGATTCTACAAAAATTGACACAATTATTAATTAATTCATTCTTACTTGTGTAACAGATGTACAAACGTTTCTGAGATTTGACAATTTTTATTGCCAATTTATTAAAGATTTTTCAAAATTTATTGTTCCGCTTGTTGCCTTGACTCGAAAAAATGTCCCGTGAGAATAAACATCTATTTGTCAAAAAATTTTAAATAATCTAAAAAGAACTTTTATTGATGTCTTGATCTTACAATTATTTAATTAAATTCATGACATTATCTTAGAAATTGATATCTCTAATTATATATTTGTTGAAATCTTATTTCAATACAAAAATGATAAAATATTACATTTTATTGCGTTCTTTTCAAAAAAACATTTTCCGATTAAATGCAATTATAAGATTTATAACAAAAAATTACTCACTATTATTTAATATTTCGAAAAATAACACTTCAAACTCGAAAAAACTTCTTCATTTATTCAAATTATTTTTGATTATCGCAATCTGAAATATTTTATGTCGACAAAATTTCTGAATTGTTATCAAATTTATTGATTCAAATTTTTATCTTATTTTAATTTTAAAATTATTTATCGACCTGAAAAATATAAAATAAAATCTAATAATTTAATCAAAAAATTAAAAGATCTTTTCAAGAAAAAAAATGAACGTCTGTTACATTAAAACCAAATTGTTCTAAAACGTGAAAATCTTAATCTATTTAATCTGATTAAATCAATCAATTCATTTAAATCAATTAGTCTGTCTGAATCAACCAGCTCGCTTAAATCAATCAACCAACCTAAATCAACTAACCCGCTTAAATCAACAAGCCTGCCTGAACCAATTGATTCATCTGAGAATCTCGAAATCTCACACACAAATAAGATTTCTAATTGATCAGCCCTTATTATTAGAATCCGAACTCGAAAAATTGTTACTTTTGAAAATAAACAAAACCTACAACTACCTCCTAAGATACAATTCCGCCTACATGAAATCTATGAAAAAGACAAAAAAATCTAAAATATTTTAAAAATCTTGACTATAAATAAAAATCATTATTTAAAAATCACTCTGACCGCCTGCGAGCGAAAAAACAATTTTTTATTTTATGAAAATCGTTTATAAATCTCTGACAATAATCAACTAAAAACAGATTTAATCTGTCTAATTTATAACAAATCTGCATCCGAACATCCAAAAAAAACTCAAACATATAAACTTTTGTTCTAAAATTATTATTAATTCAATATATATAAATATATAACCCAATAAACAATAAACTGCCATATCTATCACCACATAATCTCGTCTTATAAAACGAAACAAGATATCCTGAAACCTCTATCTGTACTTGAATGCGTCTAAAAAGATATTTCTATAAATTTTATCATGCATCTATTTGAAAGCGAGAGCTACAACATAATCTTAATTATTGTGAACTGTCTAACTAAAATAAAATATTTGATTTCATGCAATTTAACTGTCAATGCTCCAATTGTAATCGCGATATACATGCAACATATATAAAAATTACATAAATTATCTCAATCGATCTTGTTCAATAAAGATTTTCAATTTATTGCTCAATTCTGGAAACATTTGATTAAACGCTTAGATATCACCAACAAATTATCAACTACTTATCATTCTGAGACCAACAGTCAAACTGAATATGTAAATGTCATGTTAAAACAATATTTGCAAATTTACGTGAATTATTTGCAAAATAATTGAAATATCTGACTTCCCTTGACTAAATTTACTCTAAATATTACGCATTCTAAATCTATCAAGACAATTCCATTTTTTATAAATTATAAATTCTATTTCCGTATAAGATTTGAATCAATACTTATCGAGAATCATCGTAATCGCAATTAACTCATTATTCGAAATACAGAACAATTTATTATCTGAATACAAATTATTATAAAATTTGCTTATACAAAAATGTTATCAACTCAAATCTGTTACATTAAACAAATTAATAAACGACACCATTTCGTCCAAAGATTCAAAAAAGACCAGTTAGTATAACTAGATACTCGCCATATTAAAACTTTACAATCTAACAAAAAGCTGGATTGGAATATCTTGGATCCATATTGTATTGAAGAAATTATTAACTCGCACGTTTATTGTTTGAAGTTCCCGCCTAACATAAAAATACATCTTATATTTAATGTTAATCTATTTATTTTTGTCTGCCCAAAATTTCTATTTAATCAACATCATTTCTCGCCACCGCACATGGAAATCAATAAACTGAAAAAATGAAAAATCAAAAATATCTTTGATTCGTTTTAAAACCATCGCGGCCGTAGCCACCGCCTGATCTATATTATCAAATAGATTAAATACATGGACCCTATCGCTGAATTTGTTGAATATTTTAAATACGCAAAACAAATTATTCAAAACTATCACCATCGATATTCTAATAAATCTAATTTTTTTCAGTCTCACGGAACTCGGCCATAAAAAAGAAACATACTGTCATGATGCAGATTTTGATGTCTGAAACATCTTTTAACTATGGCCCGGAAGATCATATTATTCGTTTCAGGATTTGCATATCTTCTCGCTTGCTTGAAGATCCTGTTGTAGCTCTTCGAGCTATGTCTTGTTTATCAACCTGTATATAGCTTGACCCTGTAGCAATTCAGAGATACTGTGAGCTATTAGCCTACCTGCCTGCCATCAGCTCTACCACCCCCGCCAGCCCGCACCTTGACACATTTATAATTGTTTTGAGTGATTTTGCGCGATCGCTCGTTTTGTTCAATTGTAATAATTACTTTTGAAATAAAACAGAATTTTATTGCAAAGTCAGTCTCGTTGAAATTCTAAATATTGTTTTCATGTATATTGTGTTTTTGAATAATGATTTGTACAGTCTCAAATCAAAGCTTTATAATTGTTGAATCTTTTTGTTTTGCACGTTGATAAATCATTTGTTTTGTATATTGTGTATGAAACTCTAGATAGCATTTAACAAAAATATAAAGTCAATTAATTCCGATTTTTGTTTTAAAATTTTGAAAATCTGCACAAAATAATATCTCACTCATTTTACGTAGAAATTTAGATCGAATCGGAAATTCTCGCTTATTTGCATTTAAAAATCGCTTTCGAAGCAATTCTTTTTCGATCTTTGTAAATTTGTGGTTGTTGACGTGTGTTTTTGCGTGCGATTTTTTTTTTTTCAAGACACGCACGAAGAGTAGTCTTTGACACATCAAAAGTCTTTACAGACTTTAATATTGATTTAATTTGTTTCTTTTCATAGACTAAAATAGTCATTTAAATACGATTCTTCTAAAATAAAGGCATTTTTTTGCGGTATATTGACAAAAAAGACGCGTTGAAAATTATTGATTTAGAGACGGTGAGGAAACTTGTCGCTCGCCCGTATTCGTCGCTCGCCCGTTGATTACGTTATGGAGATGTCTGCCTCGCTATTGGAGACGGGATCGCTCGACGCTTGGCGATGTCCAATTTCAAAAATGCAGGATGCTTGCCTATCCGAGACAACGTCCGCATGAAACTCAAGTATGAGCTTAATGATCTTTCGGATCATGAAGACACGCATACCGCAAGGAAAGTGCACCACAGAATCTCAGACCATCTTAGAAGCTCCGTACATATTACGGTACCCTTTCATAACTACGTTGAGGAGTACAAATGGCAGACCTTGTATGAGCCTCTCATTATTGAAGAGTGGATCCAACCTTGAGTACTAGCTAGTTTATATCTCGAAGCAGACGTTTCTTTCTCTGAATGTTTAATCTTTGAATGATACCACTTATCAGTTAGCCTCTAAATCACAAGAACGATCAAAAAATATTTCTTTCCTACGAAGCTTTTATTTTCTTGATTTAATATAGTCCGTAGTGTGTCATCAAGTAGTACGCGGCTTCTAGTACCGAGTTGACAACATTATATATTCAAAGTGTCAGCCTATCCGACGTTAATTTGTTGGGAGAAACGCCTTGCTAATCGTCGACCTGTGAACTAATTAACCTGGTTTAGAAAGCCAGCATAACCTACTCATAATTCATTCCTAGACGGGGACCGTAAGCCGATGCAATGCAACTAAAGTGCGGGGAAGCCGATCCCGATGAGGTCATTTTATAAGTGTGACAGCAGGTTTAACCACGCTACTAACTAACATCAAGGTCAATCCGGTTTGGAAAGCGACTCGTTGACAACTTAAGAGAGCCTCCTGAACGTACATCCGCCCCTTTCCCAACCCAAAGCAATACTGAAACAAAATGGATTCTTCTTCGCTCTCAAGCGCCATCACCCTCACCGAGACCTTCTCCTTCTCCACATCTACCCACTCTTACCAAATCCGCTGGAAGTCTCTCGGCGATGCCAAATCCCCTCCACTAATCTTCATTCACGGGACCCCATGGTCGTCACGAGTTTGGAACACCTACGCCCTATCCTTCGCCAAGTACTTCCACGTTTATCTCTTCGACAATCCAGGCTTCGGCGAGAGTCCCCTTGGTCAACCCCTCCCCGATAAAACAAATCTCATCGGCGATAAGATAGCACTAGACGCGGATCTATCCCAGCAGTCAGAAGTGTTTGCCGCGCTGTATAAATCCTGGCAAGCCAGCTGGCCCCCACGCCAACAAAAAGCGCATGTAGTTGCGCACGACCACGGGGGCTTGATGGCTTTAAGAGCAAATTTACTCCATGGTTGTGAATATACAAGCTTGTGCCTTATTGATGTTGTTGCGTTGGGACCGTTCGGGCAGCCGTTGTTCAAGTTAATTGCGGAGAACCAGAGCGTGTTTGAAGCGTTGACGGGACCAGTGTTTGAAGGCGTTGTGGAGTCGTATATTCGTGACGCGGCGCATCGGGAGCTGAGTAAGGAGGTTATGGAAATGTTGAAGAGACCGTGGATTAAGAATGAACAGGGAAGGAAGGGGTTTGTGAGACAAATGGTGCAGGCGAATAGTCGTAGTACGGAGGAAGTGGAAGGGAGGTATCCTGAGATCGGGAGAAAGATGCCGGTAAGAATTATCTGGGGAAAGGAGGATAAATGGATTCCTGTCGAGACGGCACAGAGATTGAAAGACACGTTGAATGCTGAGGATATCGTGTTGATTGAGGAAGCTGGACATCTGGTGATGTATGATCAGGAAGGAATATTGGGGGTGGAGTTGGGCTGGTGGTTGAGTTTGTGTCTCGTCACTGAGACTGATAAAATACGACAGCTTGAGCAAATGAGGGGCTAGTTATTTACTTGAAGGAGTCAAAAATACAAAGTTATCCTTACAATGGCCGAACCACTAAATTGTCACACCTTTTTAGACCTCAGGAGATTGCAGAAGGTAATTAAAGCGGAAACACCGACGAGCACATAATCGTACAAAATTTAGATACAAACCAGCCATGAAGTTTCAATTGTTCCACTGAAGCTTCCTTAATTGCTTCACAGTCTTATACAAAAGACTCTGGGCATAAAGCACATGGGCCTCATAAAGCAGTTTTGGCAATACCTTGAAGTCCCTCGAAGACTGAGCCGCGGGATAAAGGTCTGTACATTCGACCGTCACATATGTCAACATTGCTGTATCATTGGAAAACCATTCAACAATGAACTCTTGAAACCCACCCTCCATTAGTCGCCAAGGCATGCCATACGATGCTGCACTATCAACTGCACGGACAAGACCATCCGGAAACTTCCAGTAAAACACGGCTCCGGCAGTGTCCACGGAATTATCTTGAATGCCTTCTCTATTCGAAGAGAATTCAGTGCAAGGTTGAGGGACAGTGGAAGGCAAATTCAATAATTCGATAGACTTCGACCTTTTGGAGTCCCATGTTCAAAGCAAAAATGCCCCAAGACCGGATTGTCTTCCGAATAACAGACTGCCAGGTCTAAGAGACAGGGACGGGACGTCTTTGTCCAAAACAAATGACTCGGGCCCAGTGGCTCGTCCATCCAGAAATGCAGCAAGAAAGTTCCTCATTAGCTCATATGTGTCGTCACTCTTTTCGGTGTCATTTGGATCACGGGACTCGCCATACCCTAGAAGAAGGGACACCGGTACCTCGACTTGAAGGGCAGTGAAAGATGAGATCCAGTGTGTTTTGGCTCCGCCCGACCACGGGGATAGCAGGGTTGACGCGTCAGCTCCCCATGGAGTTTGAGATATCTGTTCTCCTGTTTTTTCGACAAGTTTGCGACATGCGCTCGCTTTTGGGAGCTCCGTGACAGCGATCCGGCGGCACGACCGGGCGAGGCGACGATGTCCGAGATATGCGACCACTCCGCCGAGTGCTGTTAGAGAAAGAACAACCGCGAGACGGGGTCGGATTTCATTGAAGTTCATTCTGTTTTTAGCGAATGTTTAGATCAAGATTCAGGAAGACAACGAAAAGAAGTCAGAACTTTCAGGTGGCTGCACTATAGCTATAGTAAGAGCATGTGTATGGACTAAGGATACTGCGAAAGACAGGGAAAGCTCTTTCTACATATACCCTTGAGATTGTGGATATACTGCATTGCTCATCATTGTCCACCTGACCCTCTATCTCCGGACTGAGATGAAGTTTCCCTCGACATGGCGCTTGTGGCCGGGATATCCCGAGTTCCGGTGTTCCGTCGGACGGATTCGGAGCCGCGGTGACCTATTTACGGCATTGCACACGCCATACCATTCTTTGTTGAGACTAGCATAAAGTGTGAGTCAGGCCAAGCATGTCTCATTGCTTGGGAAGGTTTTATCACAGTAAATTAGGCAGTTATACGCCTTCCTCTTGTTGTGTCATTTATCCTACAACACAATCACTTTCCACCCATAGTGCAGGGAAGGCTTAATTCAGTAAATAGACTCGCTCGTCAAAACCGACCCTCACCTGAAAAGATAAACCATGGACCCAGAAATAAAATCACACGCTCTGTCTAACCCCCTTCCCTTTATACGTAGCTTCATCCGCTACCGCAGCTTCAATGTTCTCCCTTTCGCGCTGCATCACATCCATCCTCAACTCCGTCTTCAAGACGATTCCGTCCCCAGGAACAATTGCCTCTTCACTTCCAGTCAGTGTAGTGTCCTGGAGTCCCCGCCGTCCACTGATCTTCGCTTTGTGCCAGACGTCCTTGCTCCGACCGGAGAGTTTCTGCGCGGGTGTTTGGCCCGACGAGTTTCCCGGCGTGTGACGGTCGCTCTGGTAGTCGTGGCGGCCATACGAGCTGCCAAAGACACGGGGTGCGTAGGTCTTGATGAGCACAGATAGAGCGGGCGCGGAACCACAGAAGATGGCTTTGTGATATTTTAGTATAAGAATGTCCAAGCAAGTGGGGAGGGGATGGATCATTCCTTACCCACGTAGATCTCAATACTGCACCAATTTAAAGAGTCCGCGAGGTAATAATATTGGTCCGCGGTGTTGGAGAGGAGGCGCACATAGTCATACCGGACGCAACCAGCTTTAAAAAATATCGTGATTAGCGAAGGATCAAGTTGGAGCATAGCCATGGGAATGTTCGAACGAACCAGCGACAGCTAGGATCCCTAACCCGAAGATGCCGAACAAAGCCGTCTTCTTCCTCTGAATTTAAGCAGTTCCGTTAGCATCTATCGTAATTGAACCCCATTCATGGACCAACACTGGAACGAAGTATGGAAGACGACGTACCCCGGAGATCTTCACTCCCCACAACATCGGAATTGGCGTCAAGTAGATAAAGATATCCGTCACGATGTTCAAAATACCGTTGGCGTCGTAAAAGGCCTGCTGCGATCCTGGCGACATACACTTCCCTTTCACAGTTCCCTCGACATCCCAGAACATGGCGGGTGGATAACATGAAAAAGCGAGCACGAAGAAACTGGATACAGAAATACCGATCACGAAAACCATGAGGCAATATACGGTCCATCTCATGCGTCGGCGGCGGTCGAGGCGTAGATAGAACCAGAGTAGTGACATTTTGACAAACAGCATGGCGATGATATAAATTAGGCGAGTAGAGTAGATGGCTTTGAGCATAGGTGGGAGGGAGGGTATTGGGATGTCCTCGACTGTTTCGCTGGTTAGTTTCAGATAATCCAGTGTGAATTGATGAGGAATTTACCGTGTCGCCCGGTGCCGTGGTATGCAGCTGTAGAGTGTTAGTCTTTGTAGACAATCAGGGTAATCCTACAGAATGAGAGAGCGGTACCTATCATGGATGCGACAGACAGACCAAATGTAAATATCTAGACAGTTAGGGCTAATTCGCGCGGCAGCTGGTTGTATGCTACTTACAGCACCAATAACCATGAGAACTGGAAAACCAGTCAGTAGATATTCTCCGATGTCAAAAGCAACAAAATAACTTACCATCATCGACCCCGATCGCGTTGATCAGGGAGATCCGCACATACAATCGCAAAGCGATCACGACCATGATGAACACCGCGAAACTAACCCCGATCCCGAATACCGACGCCTGGCGACTGCTATGCTCAATACCACGCGGCAGCAGAGTTGAAGGAAGATCCATTTTTTGCGCAAATGGGGCAAGCAAAACGAGCGACAGATCACTGCAAGTGTCTTCAAGCGAAGGGATTCCCCGTGCAAAGATGCCAGCGATCTCCTACCCGAGTCCATTGAGTCTCTTATATTCCCAACCCCGTAACCCCCCGTTCCTAAAAATTTTCCCCTCAAGCCAGGATCGAACCCTGACTATTATGCATCGTTCTTGGTTCAAACACCGCTGTCTAATGCCAATCGTCTATACCGACGCCATAAACAAGGATGTACCTCTAGTCTGCCGCCAATCTATCCGTATCTGGACCCTTCGACCCAGCGAAAACGATCTGTCAGATTGACTAACCGCCAATCGGACTCTGTCCCACGGTTTCACACTCAAGTCCCTGATGAGCCGATCACTTCAACTTTCGATAGCCAAAAAAAATAAAAATAAAAGCTCCATTGCCACGCTTTACGCCAACGGGCTGGCTCGGGCTGGCTGCAGTTGACATCTCACAACCCGGAAGATAAACGGCCTAGTCGGCGACGAGGAGTGGGGCTTAGGGGCCTGTCTTAGCCCTAGTGATTTCTTCAAATGGTAACCCGAGAAGTGCCTGGACTCTGTCTTCTCCCGTTATGTTCATAAAACTTGTCCATTCTCGTATTTGTCAATGCTGATCTATGATCTTCAAACTCAAAGCCAGGAATATTGGCCGTGACCTCTTCCCATGCACTGACAGCGACCGGTTAATGCCAGATCGAGTCTAGCACACAGACATTAACTTCGGCATTCGCCGTAATTTATAACCCCAAGCGATGCACAAGAAAATAGAAAATAAAGTACAAAGAATGGAGCATTTTGTCCTAAGTTCCAGAAGCAAGAGAAATACAACGCGTCCCCCAGTTGATGCGTAGGAAGGATTCTCCTGACTCTTTAATCCTTGTCCATCTCTTCCCGCCGGCAACTCGATACATCACATCTACCTCCTCAACAAGTCTATCCCCGCCACAAATTACAGGAAAAATAATGTCGCGCTTGTGTTCGGTGCAAGCGGTATCTCCGGCTGGGCTGTCGCCAAGAACCTTCTCTCCTTTCCAAACTCCACGACCTTTTGCGCGCGTCATTGCCTTGACCCATCGGCCTCGAACCATTAAATTAAGCGGTTTGCCTTGGGTCCCGCGAATCAATTTGTACGCAGGCCTAGATCTGCGGGTGAATTAAATTCAGATTGTTGTGAGGACCCAAGTTGCCAATCTCGATGATATAACACATGTTTCTGCGGTATGTCAGGACATTTCTCGCTCAGTTTTGGGCTTGTTTGCTAGTATATTGACGGCCTGGGTTCTGGGATGTTGGATGTTGACATTACATTAACTCGGAAAATGAGCAGCATATTCCAATGCAACTGCATATACGGAAGATGTGATGGGTATCAGGGCGATCAATGTTCGTATGACATATAATGCCGTGCATGTGGTGGATAGGCTTTGTTCGGGCTTGAAGTTTTTTGTCTGCAGACAGGAACGAATGTATGTCCTTTTGGCCGTTATCTTCTGCCTTGGCCATGCGGGTGACTCAACAACTGAACATGAATTACTATCCAGCACTATAGTGTCGCCGTGTTTCAACACATTAATAAGATCTCTATCAACCCACCACTGAAAGAAGATGTCCCTCGCATCCCCTTCCCATACGAAGACGAGATATTCTACCACGATCAGGTGGATATCGTACGTGCTGTGTCGAAGAACAGATCATGGGGTTTTACCGAGGTTCGACCGGATCAGATCCTAGGTCGGTACTACCTTTCTATTTCCAAAATACGAACGATATGCCAACGCATCTCGAATCCGGAACTAACTCTCGGTTTTGAAGGTTTCGTCCCAAACGTGTCAGAATGACCTACGTGGAACCAATTGCCCTCTACCTTTCTCTTTACCGCTACGTCCACGGCGCAGATGCCAAAGTTCCCTTTCCCGGAACCTTCAAAAACTACAATTACACATCCATGAATACTCTCAAAATGTGCTTGGCAAAGCTGAAATATACCTCCCAATCATGACCCCAGACTCTGCAAACGAACAAGCCTTCAACGTCGCAGACAGATCTGATCCCGGGTCCTGGTCGCGCAAGTGACCGATTCTGGCCGAATACTTCGGCCTCAGAGGAACCGCGGCCCAGGAAGACGCTTGTGGCGAACTTGGGTTCTGGTGGGAAGAACACCAAACCGATTATCTTGCTATGTGTCACGAGTATGCGCTACACGTGCGCAGAATCCCACCCGAGTGCTGGATCTTCGTGAAAGCTGGTTTCACGCTACTAGATAGGAACCGGGGGGTGAGCCAGGATACGAATCTTGATAAGATCCGGGGGTCGGTTTCACGGAATTGGTCGTGGGCGAGGGCCATTGTGTGGTTTTCGACCGGTTGAGAGAAGTCATGTTTATTCCAGTATTTGTTTGATCTCGGAGGCACAGAGGAACATGATATCTGTATTGAGCTGCCTGTTCCTCGACTACTTAGATTGCCAATTTCCGTACGATTGTTGAAGCTTCCTTAATACACATTCAAATTTTATACTGATTACCCAAGTCAAATACCCCTAGCTATTTGAGAACGCACAGGAGAAACTCAAAACCCAAGAGTAATAATCTTGGGGTCCAAATCATGTAGCACAGGTTGAAATATGCTGCATAATAACCAGATCCAGTATAACTAAAATAACCAGCACACTGACATATCACCTGTCGGGTGGCGCCGACCAGAGGCACAAAATAGGCAGGAGAAGGTTTAGCCAGACGCATGAGTCCTAGTACGCCAAATGATGATCCTCCGCCACAAGCAGTTAAATATATGCAAGGGATTACGAGGCTGGCTGTAGGGCCGAACCCCACGCACTGCACTCTTGAGGTTGCATCCGGGAAATGAAAGACGCACTTCATGTGGAATTAAACTTTATGATATGTTCCATTGTCTGATAATAGGGTATGTTCGGCGTTATTCTGAACTAACGTAACAAAACCTAGCGGCACTTTAAGTACTCCGTAGATATCTTCCTCTTCCGAAGTCGTCCTGATGGTCGTTGCTTTTTCTCCACGCTCAGCCCCTAACTGTAGAGGTCAATTCCGGAGCAACGTCTCAATGTCCTGGCATTATAAACATACCTTCTCATCGAACTATTGCATTTCTTAATCAAGACTGTCTTTTCTAGACAACTCAATGTTAAATGTTGGGTATTGAGTACATCTAAAGACCTACTTATCCAGCCTAACCTTTGAAACCATTGAGATGGCAATACAAAAGTAACATGGAGAAACATTCTTAACATAAAGGTCTGGCAATTGAAAATCCGGTTTTGAAAACTAGTCAAAATTCAAGTGCTCGCATATGCTAATTTACATGCAGCCTTGCTTCCCCAATGTCAGTCAGAGCCTGAGAGACAAATTATGGCAACACATCAGCTCTACCATCGGCCGTAGAGAGGAAGCCCATAGCCCCTTAACTGCACCCAAACTCTCTATGTCGTGCTACCACTCGATTGTTCCCATTAAGCAAGACCCCTCTGAAAAAATTCGGTGAGCTTCTGGAATGGGATAAGCTCGGTGCGATCGTACAGGTCGACGTGGCCGGCACCAGGCACCCAGAAAAGTTCCTTCGGTTCGTCGGCTCGCGAATACGCGTCTTCGCTGAACTCGCGAGAGTGCGCCTGGTCGCCCGCAATGAACAGCATCGGTCGCGGCGAGATTGTCTCAATCTCATTGAATGGGTAGAAATTGACGAACTTGGTGAACGTGGAAAGTGTAGGGTGGGTGGTGAGCTCTGGAGTAGAGCCGACGGGGGTGAACTCGCCGCGTCGAGTGCGATAGTAATCGTAGAATTCACGCTCAACCGGAGTGGCATTGCGCGTGAGGTGGTTCAGGGTGCCGCTGGTGTACTGCACTTCGCCGCCGTCGACTTCGGTCCAACGCTGCTGGGCAGCCTCAGCGATGGTTCGCTTGAGCTGATTGACGGTTTGAGAACGTTGCAATCCTTGACGGGCGAGAGCGCCCATGTTGTACATACTCGTTGTGGCGATGGCTTTGAGACGCGGGTCTAGCTTCGCAGCGCTGATCAAGAAGGAGCCGCTGCCACAGATACCGAGGCCTCCTATCCGCTCACGATCCACAGATAGGACGTCCTGGCTACCCAGGTAATCGACTGCCGCGCTGAATGCTTCGGCGTAGAGATCCGGTAAGACTGAGTTGCGCGGCTCACCCTCGCTGGCGCCCCAGAAGGGAAGGTCAATAGAGACCGTGACGAACCCCTGCTCGGCCAGCTTGGTGGCGTAGAGGTTCGCACTCTGCTCCTTCACAGCGCCCATGGGGTGACCAACGACGACGGCTGGCCAGCCGGTGCTTTGGTTGCGGTTTCTGGGATAGAAGAGATTACCCACGACAGTCGTCTGGTACTGAGTCGGGAAGTTGACCTGCTGGACCGTGACATTGTTGCTGCGGTAGAAATTATCGGCGCCAAAGGACATGTTCTGCGCCATGGCTGAAACCACCATGCCAAGCGCGGTGATGCTTCCTGCCACAATCTTCATGGTGATGTCGTTGGTGGATGGTAAGACACAAACAGGAAACGATAGAGAGTTGATGTCTCTCCATCAAATGGCAGGCACTTGGGTTTATAAATGATGAGGTGGATAATAGGGCCATGCAATGTCGTCTTGCCAAGATCTAATCTTGGTATGGTATCTGGCCAATCCGTGGATTGGTTTGATTCAACCATGATGGAAGCAAAGGCTGTGCTTCCTTTGTCCAAGGTACAGGGTACAGACTAGTGTGTCATCAAAGATCTCCATATAGTCTCGGAGTTCCTATGCCCGAGATAGGTCCGTGCCTAATGCCTACTGCTTACTCTCTATGATCCTGGAACCCAATCAGTGTGCTCCATTCAGGATGATCAATTCTTGGCTCAAGCTGCCGTCTCATACCAGTGGTCTTTCACACTGACACTCCCTTCTACAATATAAGCTACATATTTTGTCAAATTGCTTCTGCCTAGTCGGAGGATGACACCTCGGCTTTGACACAGTATCACACAACCAGACAATAACTGATTCTACCGGTCTAGATTATCAGGGGTCCAAGACATTCGGATGACATCATGACCACTTCCAATGTCCTCTCTAAAATCACCCACGCACTCGTGGGAAGGGAGTAACCTTGCCAAGCAGGGCAGTGCTCTCAGCGAGATCTTACGATAGAAATGCCATTCTTACCAAATGTCATTGTAAGGATGCCTTTTATTTCACGCCCGAGATTATTCTTCCTATTTACTGGCAACACGTATTACTTATCGGAGAGATCAGAGGTTCTAAAGGAGACTTATATGGAGAAAGGACGAGGTAAGGAGCGCCAAACTTATGTTCATACCTATAACTAGATAATAGTTACTACTCTTCTACTCCGTAACCTTAAATGAGTTGGATATCGTAGATTGTCCGTAGTTAAGTCTGTCAGATAGAGTTGAGAGTTTCCAAGTTTACGGCCCCTGAGCTCCATCTTCGTCACAACTTCTGCAGGCGTGCCGCCTAACTCCATGGCAAACATTCTAGCCATGTATGTATGTACGTAGGTACCTAAATCCAACAATAGAATTTCCCCCGTCAAGTTTCGACCAATATTTTTCCCTCTTACCTTCTCTTGTGGAGCTTTGCTCGACCATGTGTCGTGACATCAACACAAGTGTAATAATATTAGATAGCCGGGAGAAATGTGATAGACGATCCTACTCTTTCACTGAACTGCTAGACCTAAATCCACGCAATCTTGAAACTGCTGATAGGAACCTTGAAGTAACAGGCCAATCAATCATAGGACATTTGCTTACATGGGTCCATTCATCTAATCAAGCCAATCCGGGCTACGTTCGGAGGATCCACCGCCACGCATTGCCCAACAGGCAGACGAGATTTTTCTAGTGGTGCCGCTACATCTTTAACCCCACCTGTGCTTTATTAACTACCTGCTCCATCTAATCCGACTGCCCTTTTAGCTTGTCATCAACTTGCATACATTCCTCCGTACAAGACACGCAATGGCAGATCCCTCATCAGAAACGCAGGTTATTCCGCTGGGCCGAATGCCCCAACAAGTTGGAGTTCGTGAAGCTCAAGACGATTGGACTGGGGTAATAAACCGAAAAGAACGAAGGAAGTTGCAGAATCGACTCAATCAGCGGCGATTCCGTACGTATTGACTATGCATTCAGGCCAAAATACACAATAGTCCCCATAGCTCATTACGTCCTAGGATTGAGAAAACAAGATAGTCAAGCGGAATCGCATGCTACTGACATCGCAACCACTGTCCCCTCCAATCTATCCAGTCCCAGCATACTACACCCACTTGACCAAAGTGGCGAAATGTGGGAATGTAAACTTGCTCCTCCACACGCCCGAGAATTCCGCGAATGGTTCGCGGCAAAAGCGTACCAAAGCTATATGCAAGGTGCACCGAAACGAGACCACCTGATCAGTCTAAGTCGACTAAACGTGCACCGAGCCATCAACGAGAACATCACCGCCATTGGAATGACGCCCGTATGGATGCAAAGTGACGAGTCAATATCAATATTTAATTTAACGCAACCCGGGTTCGGCATTTCAGTCGAGAACATTCCGCCCTGCTTACGTCCGACATTCATTCAGTTAAGCATTCCGCATCATCCGTGGTTGGACTTTTTCCCGTTCCCGAGCATGCGCGACGCGATGATTCTTGCGGGGGATTCATTTGATGATGATGACCTGTGCCATGATCTCATGGCGTTCTGGGACACGCGGAATACCGCAGCTACATTGCTTGTTTGGGGAGACTCGTGGGATGCAAGAAATTGGGAAGTTACGGAGGCTTTTGCACATAAATGGAAATGGTTACTTGGTGGCTCACCGGAGCTGCTTGCTTCTACAAATCAGTGGAGAAGCTCGAGAGGGGAGAAACCCCTTGTCTGGAAAAATGTATTGTCCGGTTCATAAATGCGAGAAACAGATTGGTTTCCTTGTGAGCAGATCTCGTATGCTTGATATGGTTTTTCGGCGAATTTCGTAACCATCGGGCCAATTAACCCACCAGCGCAAAGTAGTATCAAGGGTCTCAAAGTGATGTCCACCTGAACAGCCTGCATCGAAGCTAGGAGTTGACGATCACTTCCATCCAGCCAAAAAAAAAAAAAAGTAGCGATGGCGCAATCAGTGTCTCGAAGCGGTGCTGCAAAGCCAGGAACCGCCCAGTAATTCATCTTTCTAACCCATGGGTCCATCATGTCAGCCTGGTTCGCTCATTCTTTCTTAACCCCGGCAAATCCAGCTAATTTTAACCCCTGGTTAGTCTGAGACGATTGAAATTCTGTCCCCCCTTCCAGTGCAGAACCCTGCCTAAACGAACAGCCCCATTTCAACAGGAGCCGACTTGACCTGATCTTTCTGAATATCCTCAATCAAAGAACCATCCTCATAATGATCAATATCCAGATCCAGATATCCCCGTGATGACCATTTCTTACCAGACACAAAGAAGGAGCGACCGTTGATCGTACTATCACTGAGAATTCGCAACAGACATTCCCCTGCCTCAGAAGCTTCCGCGAACTTAACGCCTACGCTTGTGACGTGCGTGAAAGCCTCCTCCGAGAGAATATTCGTCTTGACATACCTGATCTCATCAGTATCTGGCAGGAGAAAATGTTTGATAGGTGAGTAGGAATTTCGTGTTCTTACCACGGTGATATGACATTCACACGACTCCCATAATAGAATGCCGTTCTTCGCAAAGAATGCATAATACCTCTCATAGCCCATTTTGTAGCGCAGTACTGAGGAGCTCGGGGACAATCCAAAAAGGCTGCCCCAGATCCAATCAAAATCAAACAAGTATCTTCCTGTGTCGTAGACGGCTCTTGTCCGTTCTGCTTAATGAAGTAGTGCGACGCGAGCTTCGCGGTATATAGCGTCCCGATGAGATTCACATCAATGGTGGCGAGGTCAGGCTTCTGAGGCAATTTGCCGTCTCCGTCATAAGCGAAGACCTCGTCCTTGCGGTGAATCCCGGCATTTGCGACGACGTAGGATATTTTGCCAGTCGGGGAAAAAGAGGCTGCGCTTTGGAATAGCTGGACTTGGTCGTCCCAGTTTGCGGTATCGCATGCGATGAACTTCACTCTTCAGAGAATTAGTTCACATTTCTCATCAGAAAACGGTAGACATACCTTTTCAACTCGTCCTCGAGTTTCTTTCCTTTCTGAGCGTCACGGTCGGCGATTACCACCATTGATCTATATATGGAGTGAGTATTTAGTCGATGATAAATAAAAGACTGAGTGCTATTCGCTACCGTCTTACCCTGCGGCAACGAGTGCTCGAGCATATGCCTCCCCAAGGCCGTTTGCGCCTACTCAATTTTAACAAACATAGTCTTTAATGGGGGCATACGGAAACCCACTTACCACCAGTAATAATGGCAGTCTTGCCTTTGACGCTTTTCGTGTCAAAGTCCGTGTTGCAATCGACAGCATTTGTGTGGCGGAAGCCGGTCATGATGAGGGTGGTTTTGCTAATATAAGAACAGAATTCAACACTCTAGCTCTGAGAGGGGCAACTATCGTCTTTAATAGAGCCCAGCTTTTTGATTACGTTCTATTGTACAAAAGACACTGTGGAGAAGTTCAAAATGCGCTAATGCCAGTTGCTTATTCTTAAAGTTCGCAGTTGTTGGGGACCAGACCCATCAACAGTCACCCTGCCGATTGGAATATACGTGACATAAGATAATTTGTGTCCTTTTCTTTTCTATTTTTATCAGGGAGCATCCTCATTCATGCTCAAGTTCGAAATGAGATTACCAGAGTGCGTTGAGAAATAGTACCGGCGGCATGGGTCAACATATTGTGATGCCATGCACTGATAGAAGACATTCACACCGATGGTCCAAACATCAATATCTACTACCTGCTGATTGTTCAAAATTATATATTTTCGAGACGTTAAATAATACAACTCCAAAAATATTAAAACCTCAAGAATTGAGTTATGCATCTGCGATGCGGGGTATATAAAGTAAATCTCACAACACGCTCCAACTGCTCCTTAACAACTATTCGCCTAGCTATGCATATGCACCCATGTCCAGCACAGATACGAGTATCTCAGCCACGCTCAACTATACACACACAACCGAAATATATACAAATGGAAAAGGACAAGGTATATATAGAAAGAGAGGTCGAGAGATGGAATCTACCACTCCAACCGATCATCAAACACAAACTGCACATCGAACTTCTCGTCCCCCTTCAACACCTTCCCAGGGTCATTGCAACCCGCCACACCTCGCTTCAAGTCCCGGATCATACCGGCCGGTCCACTGGCCACGACCCTGGTCGGGCCACGCGCCGTGCGCGAGACGAACTCGCTGACTTCGGACGCCAGGTCCGGATGTTTAGACATACCGGCGCCAGCGCCGATAGAGTGCACGATGAAGCCGTCGGTGTTGTGAGGCGGCATACTGGCAGGGCGAGACTTTTCAACGGAGTTGATGGACGGGGACATGCTGGTCGCTGTCGTGGATGATTCTTGGATCGTGAAGCCGACTTCCTTGGCCTTGGGGCTGAGCGGGACAGTTTCAAAATCCTTGGGTGGTTCTTGGAGAGGGTAGGACGGCAGGTTACTGTCTGCGTTGACCTCCGACTCGTATTCAGTCTCTCGGGATACGTAGATTCGGATGCGAAGGTGAGAGCAGGTGTATGTGGCTGTGCGGAGGGCGTCCAGCTCGTTCAAAATCCAGTGCATGTCGGAGCGGCGACGGATGATCCAGATGAGTTCGATTTGGCTGCGGCGGGTCTTGAAGAGCGGGTTGAGGACGATGGCTTGCAAAAGAGGCAGGACGAAGGTGACACCCGTGCCACCGGCCACGAAGAAGAGGTTGATGTCATCGGTGCAGGCGAGGTCGTTATCGACGATAGATTGGCCGTAGGGTCCATTCAGGACGATGGATGTGCTGGCGTTTTTCTCGGGGTCTGGGTGACGGGCGATTTGGGCAAGTTCACGCGTGAGACCACCCTTGGCACGGATGATGTACGTGTGTGATTGAATGCGGGTGCCGGGTACGGAGCTGGGGGTCATGGGGTGCGATTGCCAGATGCTAAGACCGGGGAAACAGAGGTAAAAGTGCTGGCCGATGTCCCATGGGGCGTGCTCGTGCTGAAAGTCGAGACGAACGACGTCGCCGTCTTCGTTGTGCGGGAAGTGGGTGATGTGGGCTTTGGGGATAAGAAGGCCCCGGTAGGACGCGTTCGTAGTGGACAAAGTGCCGAAGTGCAGGATGAGTGTGCGCAAAAGTCGGATGGCACGATCGAGAAGCCAAACAACCAACGAGGCGATCATCCAGCATGCCAGTTTATCCCAGTGGCCCCAGCAGGCACCGACGTAAATCATGGCAATAATGTAGTGAGATTTGCGAAAGAACTCGTATCCGGTCAGTTGGATGGCCCATTTCGTGCTGAAAACCACAAGGAAAGTCAAGAGAATCATGGCCACAATTCCCCAGATGATGTATTCCTGCTTGATGAACTCGTTCCAGGTGGATGGCTGTGGCTGGTAAAGCTTTCCTTCAACGATGGTCCAGCTGATAGTGTGTAGCACGGATTGAATGTAGATGATGTAGCCGAGCCAGCGGTGCAGGAAGTTGAAGTGATGGTAAGGGATACCTGTGACAAGCGAGAGAATGGATTCGCGAGTGCACAGAAGGATCGACAGCGGCGTCAAAGCGTAGGCCAACACTCCAATGCGATCGGCCCAGGGGCCCATGCCCACCCGAATGGTGTCGGGACTGCCTTCTACCGGACTGTACCAGGTCTTATACACGTTGCCGACAAAGCTGAAGACGGTCACATAGCCAGTCAAGACGACCAGAATCAGGACGTTGAACCGGGTCGTGTTGCCGAAGACAGAGGGAAGGAATTCAGCGACCAGATAACGATGGTAGAACGATCCGAGAGCTCTCCGCATGCGATATAGCGAGCTTTGACTGTGACCGGGGGTTTCAACGTCCTCTTTCTTGCTCACACACGTGTTGAATTGGCGGCCGACTGGGTTGCAGTAGTGGCCGATGAAGCACAGCAGTAGAATTCCAAGGATCACGGCCCACAGAATGATGCTGTAAAGGACGGACAGATCGTGACTGTGGTAGACCACGTCCAGGTAGGCGCATTTACCGGCATCGACCATACATGGTAATTCTCGATCAAAATAACCCCAGTGCGGCTCCATATCGCCGCCCGACGAGGTCATGTCATGGCGAGGGGACAACATGGCCATGATGAACGAGTAGTCAATACTCGTGAGGGAATCAACCAGGATCCCGGGGGAACGAAAGGAACGACGTGAAGCGAAAAGTGAGTGTGGGTTATCAGCGAGCGACGCCGCCGGCGGGGGGGAAGCTCGTCATATTAATATTCTGCCCCATAATCCATTGCAACGGCGATTCTATTCCCGGACGATCCACAGCTTCAACCAGAGTGGATTCGCCAAGACCAAAATCTGCTCATCTGTGACGCCAAGACTGCGCAGAAAAAAGCCTGACATGCTTGGAGTCTTGAACTGGTTGCATTCCATGCCAGAACGCTTTCCCTCCATTCTTCACTCCTCCCCCTTGCCGAGAACTGAGCGACTCGGATTCTCCGGCGAAAAGGCCGAAGGAAGAATGGGAGGACCGAGGCAGGTCTGGGCTGTCACACTGCGAGACAGGCCAAGCGACGGAGGTGGATCCGAGACACTAAGAGAAGTAGGATGCGCCCATCCTGAATTAATCTGCTCAAATGCGATCGTCTCCACCGGGTCGTTGAGCCTATGAGCCATTCGTCTGACTTAGGGTTGGCATTACCGCATCGGGAGGGGCCGTGTCGTTGATAGATTAACCTCTCTCTCTCTTGTTTTTTGGTCATTCTTCGGGCGATGACTCAGTCACCTCGCTGTCTAACCCCGGGATTGATTCATAACCCCGTCAATTCCTTCTAGACCAAACCCCGGGCTTTCCCCGGAGAAACCTCTCCTCGTCACTATCTCGAAATATCACACTCGGAATACCTGTTCGCCTGTCCGCCTTGAACGCTACAAGAAATTCTTGAAAATGACTTTTGATGAACTCATCCCTTTTTCTTTTTCTTCATTCTTTCAAGCTCACAAATGCTAGTCGGTCGATTAATCGGCAGGGAAAGCTGGCAACTGTTAAAATGGCAGATCTCATAGTTAGCCGCTGCTCCCCGTTGAACATATATCCGAAACGCTCCCGGACCGATAGTTCTTGGACCAGGCATCAGGGGCTATTCTCTCCATGAACGACATAACTTATTGAGTATAGTTTACGTGATGTCAACCTGTCGATCAACACTCATTAATAATAGCGCCGTTGATAGTTACGCCCTACGGTGCACTTATTCGTCCCCCTTAGCTCTTCCTAGAAGCCACGCTCAATAGCCAACACCATGTGTCTGGGTCTCGGCGTGTTCCAGATATCTTGGCATCGGAGATGTTATTTGAGCTGCTACAAAGAATAGAAGGTTATGGTTTCCATTAGCACATCGTTATCGCCAGCTACAGGGTGGAACTCCGCCGGAGTATTTGCATGACTCGCAAGTGGCGACTTCCTGATGTTGTCTATGTCTGGCTGGCCAAGGCGAGCTATCTTGGTTGAAAACACGAGCGTTGTTGTTGTGGTAGTAGTGAGAGTGAGGGCAGGATCCCCGGCCCCTGTTTGAGACATTGGAGCTCTTGGTAGCTATTGAGCCTTCCCGTTGGGGATGAATCGGAGTGGCTTGGTGCTGGTTGAGTTGTTGGTTCCCTTGTTGGGGTCTGTAAGACGTGCTTTGGGGTCCGCCTTGATACTGGCTAACTTTTTATAAAGAAGGCTTTCCTTCAACCACTATTTCGGGGAGGAGAAATAATTTCAGAAAGCGGATAGTCTATGATCCTATTCATTCTTAATTCCAATATTAAGAAGCTAGGGGAAGGGGGCACAATTTCTTCACGAGCGATATTTCCGCGAAGCTCGCACCCTTATAACTGCCCTCCACTTTTGTAAATATACCCTTGGTCCGAAATAGCAATTAGATTATAAGATATTCACTTTGGTTATAAGCCTTCCGTAGAATCCGGTTCTCTTCCTATAACCAAGGTCCAGACCTTCCATAACACCCAACCATGACGACATCGATCAAAGATGCTTCTTCAGGCTCGCTACAACATAAAGAGAGTGAATAACCGAATCTTCCTCAAATCTCAACTTAATCTGAAGGGGCTCGTCATTCCGCTGTAATTCGGCCGCCAGATCGCCATGACGTCATGCCTTACCGGTATATAAGGGAACTTCGACCCATAACTAAATGTGAATGGAAACCAAGACCAAGGATAGCAAACAGAAGACTAGAACAAGTGACACATATTCGCAGCAGAATGGTAAAAGCCAAGGAAACAGTCATTGAGTACGACCCTCATCACCACCGACTCTCAAGCACACGCGACTAACTCGAACAGTGAATTCAATGACATCGTGAACATGACCCCAAATGAACTTCGCGACTGGTTGAAAGAAGAACAGTCGCAGGAGTCAGGATGGACAAACGATGGCTCCGGCGAGACGGTCGGACATGAAAGGTTCGTTTTCCCTATTGTTCAACTATCCAGCTACATACTGACGGATCGCCGCAGCGGCCGCAAGATTGTGAACATCCTCGAGCATAATCCCTCCAAGGACCCGGATATTTATCGAGACCAGGATATTGATCATATGCGCAAGGTCGTGTCGTACTGTAAGAGGCATTTGGCGCAGGAAGAGAAGGCGAAGCAGGATACTGAGAGCAAGAGTTACAAGTCGCTGAAGAACTGGGGTCATGATCCTTTGAAGGGATAAAATCCTTGTCTAACAATTTGGGCTGTGGGCTTTTCAGGAAGTTTATGTACGATATCATGTCTTATGTTCGTCTATTGGGACAGTGGATGTATTTGTACTTTAGGAGCTGTTGGGTTTGATCTGAATGAGAAGATAACTCAGGAGCAACTGACACAGTATCCTGGAAGATACAAGTGAACATATTAATTCTCAGTTATTGATAATGATGCCAGTTAAAGCGCTGATGTCAGCCTGGTTCAACAAAGCCGACAGGGTTATATTAAGACCAACCACGTATGGCTAGCTCAAATATGTAATCTAGCTAAATAAATTGAAACAAGGATATAAGATAGAATATTGGAGCAGTTTGGACGTGTGAATCATTCATTCAAGATGAACAGAGTTAGGCCTTTAGGCCTTTCGACAGACCTAAAAGCAGGTATACTTACAATAGGATCACGATGCACATTACAAGCTCATCTGCTTAACATTCTTGAAATCGTGGATTATGATTCCGGCAATTACTATCTTAGAAAGTCACGCAATAGAACCACCCAAAAGCACAGAGCGCTACAGAAACGAAAAGCCTAATAGGTCTAAACCCCATCAAGCGCCTTCCCACACCTCCTCACCTGCTTATACATCAGCTCCTTGGCCAGATAATCCTCGGTCGCCTCCACGACGGTTTCTATCTCATCGACTCCATCGGGCTTGATATCCGCCAAACCATTAGGCACATCAAACCGAAACAAGCGATGATCATCATCCAAATCCGTATGTTCCTTCAGGAACCGATTAGTCTCAGTCTCAGCATCAACCACCTCGTGCTTTGATCGGGACATCCCGAACATATTCCGCCCGAGACGCTTGATCGAGGGAACCCCCGTTCCGATGGATACCATACATCGCAGCTGGCTTTCGAGGGACCCTGAGCGCCACAGGCCGCGGGCTTCGATCCACACCTCGCGCATTGGGTTGTTTACCTCTGGCGTACTGTCTTGGAATTCGCGACCGCTGGGTCCAATGCGCACGGGCTCGAAGAGAGACCCGCTCGCGAAGCTGGCTTGGGCCGCTTCCCATACTCTGGTTGTTTTGTAGAGCTCCGTGGGACAGTACGGGCTGGGGTAGCTTGTTAAGGGAACGAGTTTGCGGCTGGTGGAGTCGGTGACAGGGATGAATCTGGAAAGTTCAGTTAGTTGGGGGCTTTTTTTTCTACTCATAGTTTCAATGGATAAGAGTAAGGTGACTGGCACATACATTCGACATGTACCATCCTCATCCCGCAGAAGCATATCGTCGTCGTAATTCAGCTCCCGGAGGATCGCGCGCATTGCCGATCCTAAGCGCTTGATATCGTATTTCGGTCGCATGCGTAGATTGCTGCCTACCGGAAAGGTTCTCTTGCTAGCGAACACACGGCGAAGAAGCCGCGTGTAGGCTCTAATGCACTGTTCTATGTCCATCTCAAGACGACCGAGCATGATGGCGATCACGCTGCGATACTCTCATTAGGAGCTGAACCAACAAAACGAGGAGAGGGGATATAGCTCACCCACCCGACCCCGTTCCACCAATAAATTGAAAGTACTCGCATGGCTTGGGCGGATGCTCACGATCGATCGCTTCCATCAGCTGGCGCAGGATCAAGAGGGTAGAAAGCCCACGGACGCCTCCGCCGTCGAGACTGAGGAGGTTGAGGTTACGATTTGGCATTGTGGGGACGAGAAGGACATGGATTTGAGATTCCGCTACGGGCAGGCAGGGTCAGGCGCGGTGTACGATCTTATCTTATATGCAGATGTGCTGCATGCCTTAGCGTTGGACTGAATAAGCATGCGAGGCCATCTAGTCGCTTCGTCGGGGCTGATGGGGTGATCCGCTTGCTACAGAATATTAAATATCATCTACTGATTTGTCCCTGATAAAATATCGGAGAGAACCGTGGGAAGAAGCATTGACTTTAGGGGAATTCTTGCCCCGCATTGGGCGCGTTATTGGAGCTCGGATCGACGCTGGTCAACGGACGTTTCTCTGATAGGCTCGTCTCATCGCAATGCGGTGGATAAGTGCCTGACACGTAGCGCCACAGACCGTGCTCTTTTAGAACGAGCTGTTATGCCTGGAGTGTTGATTAGACCGCTGCTTCACCGTATATCTGATGCAATGGCCCTGGGCTCAGATAATGGCCCGACAGTCGCACAATTGCACAGCCACGATTTCGGCTGAGTTTACTACACAGGTGTAGCGTCATCTCCATTTGTTGGTGCCTAGACAGTCTCGTAGAAATTTTCATGAAAGGGATAATTCATTCAAAAGTCATTGTTGAGTGACCTTCAACACAGGTGTTATGTCATCTGAATTAGGGCAGACACATTCTACGCCACGATCTTATCTGATGGTCCTAAATCAAGGAAGTGTATATCCTCCATCAATTATAATATCCGCCCCAGTCATATAACTCGATGCGTCCGAGGCACAGAATACATATGCCTGCCAATATTAGCTCTTATACTCTCTTTTCTCGATCGCAGACTTACCCCTTTCAACTCATACGCGGCCGCCATCCGCTTTGCAGGAATCAAGTCATACCACTTATCTTTCCACTCCTGTGGGAATTCATCTAGTATCTCTGTTGCGATATAACCCGGCGAAATGCAGTTGACTCGGCAGAAATCCACCCATTCAACGGAGAGACACTTGGCCAGTCGAACGACACCAGCTTTGGATGCATTATACTACGTGGAGAGTATCAGTCAGTTTTTGACTTCTTCGAACCCCAATCCAGAGATTACAGGAGTTAAAAACTTACAGCAGCCTGTTTCTGCGGCACATTGACCAACGTAGCACTAACCGACGCTGTGAAAATCACATTGCCGTGTCCCTGAGCCTTGAAGATCCGAGCGGCTGCCTGTGCACTATAGAAAGCCCCGTCGAGATTTACCTTCATAACATTATGCCACTGTTCGACTGTGTACTCCTCTGCTGGCACGCTGGATGCAATACCGGAGTTGACGACGATGATGTCCAGTTTTCCGAAGTCGGAGGTAATTTGTTGGATGACACGCTCGATGTCCGGTTGGCTTCCGACGTCGGCTTGGTATGCAGCTGCTCGGATGTTGTTCTTAACTGCGATGTCGTTGGCTATCGAGGATGCGTTGCTGGAGGAGTTGTAGATTAGAGCGACCTAGTTGTGTCAGCACGTTCTCTTCGGAGGAAGGCGAGAAGAAGGAATATACATTTGCTCCTGCTTCGGCCAGACCATTTGACACTTCAAGACCGATTCCACGGGCACCTCCTAGTACACGTTAGTTACTTTCTGTGCTAAAATTGGCCAGTGCATCCTTGCCAGTAATGGCAGCGACTTTGCCCGTTAGGTCAAAGGCTTTGAGAACGTGTTTGTTTTCTGGTTGGGCAAGAACCATCTTGAGATTTTGTCTTTTCCTTTTTTGAAAGATGTTTTCTAAAGGTGTAAAGAAAGAAATATTATGGCATTTAAAGTCCATGGTAAAGGATTATGGTGCTATCTCCAGAACCCCGCATCGGACGTAGGTGCCCCGCGCCTGGAGGATTGTGCTCCGCGTAAACGTCTGAGTCTATATCATGAATTATGGCTAATCGAGTTATCCATATGTTCTTGTCAGAAGATATCAATAGCGATTGAGAAAATAGAGTGGCCATACTGGAATACCACTACTTTTCTCCGTTGGAGATTTTTACGTCGCGGAGATATGCCTCTATAAATGACATCATGGGACCTCTCTCCGCTCGCCAGCCACAGATACGTTCATGTACTTCTGCAACAAAGCGTCGGAGGTGAGACTTCCGGGCTCAGTTCGTAGGGCGGGGTAGTTGATCGAATTCAATCGCAAAAGAAACATCTTCCTATCCCTAGAATTCCAGATCCAAGACAAAGTTCAAATATGGTGTGTAGACAGCTAGTGACAAGAGGCCCAGCTAATCGATCAGGAGACAAACCCATCCTTCGTCCTACGAGCAGTCAAAGACGTGGCTTTCGAAGATAGGCCTGTTCCCTCTCTGAAAGACCCGTGGGATGTCCGCGTTCACATCGCTCAGACAGGCATATGTGGGAGCGACGTGCACTACTGGCAACGAGGGCGGATCGGAGGTTTTTATCCACCTACTGATAAATTTACATTGTAGCTGATATGATCAGACTTTATACTCGAGTCCCCGATTGTGCTAGGGCATGAAAGCGCCGGGACGGTCGTGGAAGTCGGGACTGCCGTGAAGAATATCAAGGTCGGTGATCGCGTGGCTATTGAGCCGGGGGTGCCATGCAGGCAGTATGTGACACCTACCATCAATCTACGTAGTCGGTTCTGATCTATCCAGCTGCGAGTACTGCCGCAAAGGATCCTATAACCTCTGTCCGGACACGGTCTTCGCAGCCACTCCGCCTCACAATGGCACGTTATCCAAATACTACATCACCCAGGCAGACTACTGCTATCCCATCCCCGCGCATATGGGTCTCGACGAAGGCGCAATGGTCGAGCCTGTCGCGGTCGCTGTCCAAATCACAAAAGTCGGAAATGTCCGACCGAACCAGACCGTTGTGGTTTTCGGATGCGGCCCTATCGGTCTCCTCTGCCAAGCTGTTTGTCGGGCCTACGCGGCCAAAAAGGTAATCGGGGTGGATATATCGGAGTCGCGATTAGTGTTTGCGAGCTTATTTGCTGCGGACGAGGTGTATTTGCCGCCTGACAGGCCAGGAAATTCGACCGATGAATCGGAGTGGAGCGCACGGGTGGCCTCTATGATGAAGGAGAGGTTCGGGCTAGGCGAAGGGCCGGACGTGGTGATCGAGGCGACTGGGGCGCAGAGTTGCATTCAGACGGGGATTCATCTTGTCAAAAAGGGAGGGATTTGCGTGCAAGCGGGGATGGGGAAAGAGGTGAGTGACACTTCCATAAGCGATTTTATCGTGCTGATCCCAGGGGTCAGAATGTTGTGTTCCCTATCACGACCGCTTGTATTCGCGACCTGACGATTCGAGGGTCAATTCGGTACACGACGGGATGTTATCCGACGGCGGTAGATCTGATTGCAAGCAAAAAAAATTGACGTGAAAGGATTAATCACGAATCGATTCACATTTGAGCAAGCCGAGGAGGCATTTGAGCTGGTGAGGCGGGGCGAGGAGAGTGTGATCAAAGTGATGATTGCAGGACATCCCTAGTTTGTTGATGGGAAGCGCAAAAGCATTAGTCAGGACTGAGTCAGCCAGTCTGTTATCTTACCTTTCGTCTTATCTTATCTGGATCCATCTGCAATTCACACAGTACAGGGATAAATAAGACAAAACCTTTGCACCTGGAAAGTAGACCTCGCTGTTATGCGTTGAAGTACGAAGTAAACTGCTCTATTGCTACTCCTATGTGTCTGATACTTTGACAGATACTTGCCATTCTCTGTGGTGACTATGATGAGTACAAATTTCCGTGCATCAAAGCGCAAGCAAGGGGTGTGCCAATCGGCGCCAGATTCTGACGCGTTGCAGCAGAATGACTAGGGTATTTGATCTCCTCTTCTTCTCCGGAATCTCCAATAATTTATCACAAACTCGGCCTTTTGGCCAGATAATGACTTTCGCGTCAAGATTATCAAAACTGTCGCCTTTGTGGTTGTTGCGATCAAACCCTTACAAACCCCAGTCCATCCCGGCTAGTTCGATTCGAGCTTCTCAATGTATCGAAGAGGAGCGCGCACCTCATTACAGTCCCAAATACTTCTACCCCATGCAACTTCATGCAATACTAGCGAACAGATATCAAGTGGCTGCTAAACTCGGATGGGGAACCAGCTCGACTGTCTGGCTGGCTAAGGACCTTCACCAGTGAGTCCAATCATCATACATTATATCCTTCTTCTGACTTTTAAGGTGGCGCTGGCTTTCTCCACGTTATGTCGCGATAAAGATCAATGCAAACAACTACGCTTTAAAAGAATGTGCGGAGAAGGAGTTACAAATTACGCAACGCATCACCCGAGCAAATTCAGCCCATGAAGGCCGGTATTTTGTGCGCACTTTGCTTGACTCGTTTGACTTGCCTGGACCACACGGCACACATGTCTGCATGGTCTTTGACCCCCTTTATGAACCCCTCTGGATGCTCAAAAAGCGCTTCCAAGGCAAGGCTCTTCCACCCGACGTCCTTAGGGTCATCATTCGATTGGTTGTAATGGGCCTTCAATATCTTCACACCGAATCCCATATCATTCATACAGGTTAGTTGTATGATCAAAGAATTAAACTATTGCAAAGTCTAAGGACTGTCAGATCTTAAATCCGACAATGTCCTAATGGCCCTTAGCGACCATTCTCTACTCGACACGGTAGTCCGGGACGAGATAGAACATCCACTGCCCCAGAAAACTTCCGATGATCGAACAATATACCTTTCGCGCAATAACTCCGGCTTCCAAGTCGATAGCCTAGGCAGACCAGTGATCACAGATTTTGGGCTTGCGGTTTATGGAGACAAGGGCCCTTATAATCATCCTATTCAGCCAAATGGTTTTCGAGCCCCGGAGGTGATCATTGGGGCCACTTGGGACTACAGTGTGGATATCTGGAACCTGGGCGCATTGGTGAGACGGAAAGGGCTACTTCATCTAATTATGCTAACAGTATGACTAGATCTGGGAACTACTTTGCGGGACCGGTCCTTTCGATTATTCAACATCCTCGGGCTCGTCCTACCGCGAGGAAAAGCACCTCGCGTCCATTATTTCCTTGATCGGGCCTCCGCCAGAAGATATGCTCAAGCGAGGAAGTCAAAGTCCACGATATTTCGATACCGATGGTATTTTGATCACACTATGCCAGCGTTTAAAACTTTTTTCTTACTGATGATTTAACAGGGCTCTTTAGGTTCCCCAATCTCGTGCCTTCGGAACGGGGTCTTGAGCAAAGTCTCACGGTCATTGAAGGGGACGAGAAGCAAATGTTTTTGAATTTTATTTCGAGACTGCTGCAATGGCGCCCAGAGGATCGAGCAACCGCAGAGGAACTACTCTCCGATCCCTGGCTTGAGGGATAATGTCACGCTTGGAGAAGGACATGGGAATATATCTAATTAAAAGACTCACTACAGCGGCACACGATTTCCTCCAAACTAAACCCGTGAAAGCATAATATATGGGTATCATTGCCAGTCGCCTTTATCCAGACGTCCTTAGTCAGGAATGAGGTCATCCGGATCCCTGCCGCCTTATCTTATCTTCACGTCCATCTTGTCCGGATCTCCCCGACCGTCAAGACTCAAGGCTGCAGTTTCGCCTCTGTCAGCAAGATGGACGAGGACGGAAGACCGACAAAGCGTATCAAGCGGGCATGCGAGACATGTCGGTATGTTTTGGCTCTTCTATCGCAGTATTAGTGCTAATTATCAAGTCGGAAAAAATCCCGATGCTCCGGGGAGCGCCCCGTGTGCTCCAATTGCACCCGCTTAGGACACCACTGCGAGTATGCCGCGGAAGAAGCCCCGGAATACTATGTCAGGGGCTTGGTGAGTGGCACTAGACAACAATATAGCCTTACAAGCTGACTTCCCAGGAACAACGTATCGATGGCATAGAGGGCAAGCTAGAAGCGCTGTTGGCCTGCTTTGATCGCCACCCCGCCGCAGCTGCGCCTTCTAATAGGCCGAGTCTCGATGCTACTGGAGACAATCCCATCCCTACTGGCCCCTTAATGTAGGAACTCCTCGAATATCTCAGTTCCGTACGCTAATCAATGACCAGAGATGCATCGAATGCAACTACACAGACACCTGCTGATTTGTTTCTGACATATTGTAACTTTCAGCCGCTGCCTTTATTTCACCATGCGACTTTCCTACAATTATATGATAGCCGGGATGTAGAAGTTCAACTTGCAATTCAGGCATTGGGTCAGAGATTCAATGGCAGGGGTGTGGCTGACCCGGAGGTCAGTCGACAGGTTCAAGACTGGACGGAATCTTCCCGGCGCATGGTGATGGGCCGCTTGGCCGAAGGTACAGTGGAACTGTCTACTTTACAGGCCATGTGCCTGTTAACAATGATTGATTACACAAGTTAGTATATCACTAAGCCCTCGTGGTAATTGCTGATGAGACTTAGACAGCAATATCATCCGAGCCGGCGTGAATCTTCGTCTAGCTAAGTACTTGGTCGAGTGCCTCGAATTGGATGTACCAGGTTTCCCAGATAACCTAGAGGATGAACGCGATGAACGAGTGCTCTGTCACTGGGCAGTATATATGCTTGAAGGATTAGTCGGAGACGCGTCCTTCACAGTAAACAACAGTCTTGTCAACGCCATAACCAGAACAGATCCCGGCCTAGTCGCCTACACAATGCAATTCAGTAAGGTTTGGGAACTGTCCCGAGCCTACGCCTCGGCCCATATCAGATCCGAATCGCCACCTCCATGGTCGGCGCAGTCAGACTATTCCCTCATCAATTCCAAGTTGATGGGATGCGAGAGCCGAATCCCTTTGAAATACCGGATGCACGCAAGCCGATTCCCTGAGCTCTCGGGAGCTGAGCTCAACCAGCAGAGGGAATATTGGGGTCCGTGGCTTTTCTTCCAGTTTGTCTGCCACTCAATTCTAGTCCTTGTCAATCATCCCTTACTGCTGTCGATACGGTTGAAGAATTTCCGTCATACCATGCCGCAGTCGTTTCTACGGAACTCGTTTGAGCAGATCACCCTAAACACAAGCTGGGTGTTACATTTTGTCACTCTTCTCGAGAAGAAAGATTTCGAGGTATCCGATCCAACGCTTGGCCAGTGTGTGGCTATCGTGGCGACCATCTTCCTTCAGCATAGTTTTGTAGAGGAGCCAAGCTTTCGACAGAAGGCACAGGTTGGTTACGATAAGTGCGTCAGTTTCGTTTACAAAATGGGTAGACGGTGGCCGCACCTAGAGCGACAGGTAAGGATCTCTCAATCTATTAGCTGCAACGAGCTAATTCCTCTAGGCGAACAAACTCCATCAGTTGAGGAATAGTATCTCCTCCAGTGGTGCACACGGCTCTCAGCAGGCCTGGTCTGTAAACGTGCACCTTCTGTGGGAAGTTCTGGTGTCCTCTCCTACCAACAAACTGTCCGAGGGCTTTTCGAAAGATATATTCGGACCTTGTCTGACAAACAGTATCGTGCAAAGTTCATCGCAGTCTGATGATGCACTGTCGGGCCCCGAACTTGCTCTCATCGGGTCTGCTGGCATCTCTGGACATCGGACGGTGGCTAAAGAGCTAGTCACATATCCGCCAGAGGAACTTCCGCAGCCTGACGAAAGCCACAATGCAGTTCTTGATCTCGACCTTTCAGGGCTTGTTGGAAATTCCGCATTAGGGCTTTCTGGCACCGCTGGTGGTGGACTATTGCAGCCACAGGATTATGGTCGTTTGATTGAGAATTGGTTGAATTTAGAACCATGTTGACCATCGGACTTCTATCCATTATTTGATCTGGCGGTTCGGGATAGGATGGATATCCACCATATCTGCTACGGTTGCTTTTGTGTGAGCGGGTCTAGTCGTTTTCACTGTACGATCTGGAGAAAAGTGGCGTAAGGAAGTGGATAGTAGACGGGCAACCTTGAGAAGAGCAAGAGCAGGAAACGACGAAGAATGAACAGTCTTTGCACTGCCTCACTTCTGCCAGGGAAGTAGGTAACACCCGGTATGATAACTTGGACCGTTGTGCGTACACTCTGGTCTCATATGCTCTTAAGGTCAAAGTGGTGGAATTTAAGCTTCTCGTTCAAAAGCACGACGGGTACTCTACTTCAAAATTTTACCTGATGTTGCATGAGTTACATCTGAATACTCTGACATCTACCTGCGAGCTCAGTACCGCGGACCCGGACCGCTTCCGGGGAAGTGGGACCAGTCCGGAGGGCATCCGGCGGCACCGATATATACCGACCTTCCCCAATCTCTCTCTCTCTTTTCTTTCCATCTTCCAAACAACAATATCAACCATGCCACTCAACAAGAACGACTCGATCCTGATCGTCGGAGCCGGCGTCTTTGGCCTCTCAACGGCCTTGGAGCTCACTCGACGAGGATACACCAATATTACCGTCCTGGACCGCTTCGCCCCACCGGTCCCCGACGGCAGCAGCGTTGACATCTCGCGCATCATCAGAATCGACTATGCCGATCCACTGTATGCCAAAATGGCCCGGGAGGCCTACAGCGGCTGGAATGCTGAGTACAAAGATTTCTTCGACGCCTCTGGCTACGCCATTTTGTCCGAAGGTCCCGGACATCCGTATATCGAGAAATCGAAACAGATCATCTACCAAGCCGGCGGGAGGGTCGACGAATTCCACGATATCAACACTCTCAAGAGCATTCGCCCGGCTGTCAAAGCTAACCTTGCCGCCGCACATGGCTACCACAACCCTATCGGCGGATGGGCCAACGCTGAAGGCGCAATTCAGTGTCTCGCCACCCAATGCAGCGCCGCAGGCGTATCATTCATCACCGGGCCTCGCGGTACCGTCCATTCGCTGCGCATGTCAGGGGATCGCGTAACCGGAGTCAACATCATTGATGGATCCCATATCTCGGCATCCCATGTCATCCTCAGCACTGGAGCCTGGTCAACTCGGCTCCTGAACCTCGCCCACGCGGCCTCTGCATCCGGCCAACCCGTCGGCTTCATTCAATTGACTTCCGAGGAAGCTCACGCCCTACAAAAGACACCCGTGATCGTCAATTTAACGACCGGCGTGTTCGCATTCCCGCCAACGCCCGGATCCAACATCCTCAAACTAGCCCGCCATGGGTTCGGGTTCGCGACGGCCCAGAAATCCCAAGTCACGGGTTCGATTGTCTCCGGACCGAAGCCGACTGAAAGTAACGCGGCCACGGGGTACTTACCGCAGGACGCCGATCAGGGTCTCCGAGATGGACTGAAGCAGTTGTTCCCTGCGCTTGGAGATCGGCCGTGGTTGTATCGGAGAATGTGTTGGTATACGGATACGCCGAAGGGCGATTTCATTGTTGATTGGCACCCGGGATTGAAGGGGTTGTTTGTGGCTACTGGGGGTGCTGGACAGTAAGTTTCTTGTCCTCTACTCTTGATTCGCTTTTTATTGCACGGTTTAACTTAGGATGACTGCTGACGAGTTTACACAGTGCTTTCAAATTCCTGCCTGTGCTGGGAAGATACGTGGCTGATTGTGTGGAAGAAAAGGCGGATGCTTCGCTGAGGGAGAAGTGGAGGTTGGCGATGCCAGAGGGCAAAGTAACCGGGGAGATCAGTATGGCTGGAGATGGAAGTCGAGGAGGGCCTCCTTTGAGGAAGTTGACTGTGTTAGAGCAGGCGAAGCTCTAAATGAGCAGGACCTTGGACAAACTATGTACGTGTTGGTTATCTTTTGCGAAGCATGGGTAGTTGTGCTTCGTGATACATAAATTCGGAAGCCAGTGAGTATTTAGGTCCATGAGCCGTTCGAGGGTTCTATGAAGTATATGAATTGCCTACCGGATCAAAGTAATTGAATATATTGGGTAACCAATGCATGATGTCCTAGGGAGTGCTGACATGTGTGTTACATGATCCAGAAGAAGTATTTTTGTTCATGTTGTGACTCAGTATCTTACCTGTTTACACATGGTATGCCTGTTACCTGTGTACATACGCAGAGAAATAACTATTCATTTCACAGGCAAAATAGGGTTAGGTATAGCCAAAGGCCAAGTAGAATAACAATATTTTTATCATTATCATGTTTTCCGTGTCGTACATGATATGTGGAGCGAGGTATCTTTATGAACAACGAATATCTCGTCTGCTACTTTCCAATTGACAAAAACTCGCTCCTCCCAGCCACTCTTTCTGCTAACCCCTGCATAGAAATATCCCCCAATAGATCCCCCGACGCAACATTTACTCCAACGTCCCTCTTAAACCATGCCTTTAAGTCCACTGTCACTAACGAGTCAACTCCATACGACGCCAACGTCCTAGCGGGGTCGATCTCCTTCGCCGAAATCGCCATCACTCGTGCCAGCTTTGTCAAGGTTGCCTTCGTGATAACTTCCACGGCCGTTTCCATGGAACGTGCAGATCTGAGCGCCTGGGTCACTGAAACTTGGGTCTCTGGTTTGTCGGCACCAGAAGAGCTGGCTATCGCGCGGAGCGGGGAGAAGAGAGGATACGCCATGAACCCGGGCAGAGGAATAGAGAGTTGATGAAAATCCTTCGCTGAGCGGACTCCTGCAACTGTAAGACATGTTTCGGAGCTTTGGGCTGCGCACCACCGCGGATCCATATGATATTCCAGGATCGAGAGAAGTAAGGACTCGGAAATCTCCCTGTAAGAGAGCGCGATTGGTAGACGGTCTTGGTTCTCGGCAACCCAGCCGACGGAGAGGACGTTACCGAGACTTATTGAGGTAGCGGGATATCCTTGGTGAACTAGCGATGCAGCGAAAGCGTCCAGAAATGCATTCGCGGCTGAGTAGTTTGCTTGCCCGCGGTTGCCGATTATTCCGGCGGACGATGACAGGAAGATCAGGAAATCGAGAGGTGAGGCGGAGAGCGTGGACGCAATGTTAATCGCTCCGTGCACTTTAGGGGTGATGGCGGAGATGAACTGCGCGTGGGTCATGTTGCTAAGCATAGCGCCCTAATTCCTTGATCAGCTTGGCTCTTGAAGTGAGTGCAGCCATGAGCGTCGTAGACATACCTCAAGAACCATGGTGGACAGCATGCATCCCTTGATCGGAGGCATGCTTGACTGACAGCTATTGAACGCTTGTGTCACGGCATTTTGGTTGGTCACATCACATGTCAGATCAGACAAATGACAGCCTAAATCCAACAACTCTACATATAGCCTTTTGGCAGCGGCACTGCTCGCGCCTGATCTTGAGATAAAGATGAAGTTTCTCGCGCCGCGAGACGCCATCCATCGAGCGACACTTCTGCCTATACCACCAAAGCCGCCTACAAGCACATAAGACGCACTCGGGTCGAACCTGTGGCGTCCTATTGGCTTGATTGCCACCTAACTATGTTAGCAAGACCAATCATCAACCAACCTAAGGATAGTGAACATACAGATATCAAATCGGTTGGTCTTGGCTCAAGGACCGAAGGGCTGTGTATGCCTTGTCTGATGTCGGCGAGAGCATTTTGGAGACCAGAAAATCCCCGGACAGCTGGCGAGGGAAGCTGGATCTTTTGCTCTGCTAAGAGTTTTGTCACGCTTAGAAGTATGCACTGAAGAGCTCTGGGTTTTTGAACGGCCATGGACCGAATGTCGACGCTAGAAAAATTCCTGTTTCTGTTCGAGGAAGGCAAAGGTCCGATGATGCCCTGGCCTTGCAAATCTATGAGGTTCCCGAAAGAGGAAAGACAGCGCAAGTCACTGCTCTCGATGCCTCGGCGACTGAGGTTAAGAATTGCATCGATAGTGTTGCTAGCCATAAGCTCCCCTGTCCAAGTCCGTGTGTCAAGGGCATGGCTAATGGGAATACCTTGATCGAGTAATAATTGTCTGTCGGGATCATTTGAAACTGTGCAATAGACTGTAGCTTCGAGATATCGGGCAATTTGCACTGCAGCATGCCCAATACCGCTGGACACGTGATGAATCAGGATAGTGTCTCCTTTCTGCAACCTAGCGACATTCACAAGACAGTGATACGCAGTGGATAATGGGATCAGGGCCCCAGCGGCGGAGGTAAAGCTAATGTCAGTCGGAATTCTGATGACAGAAGCAGAGTGCGTGCGAAAGTATGTTTGGAAGGAGCCGCTTGGCGACGTGCGCATCGCCATGACCGCATCGCCGACTCTGAGGCCCTCCACAGCATTCCCAAGGCCGACGATAATTCCCGCTCCCTGCCAGCCAATGCTTTCGCCAGGAATCAAGCGACCGAGTTGGTCAGCGTCATGTTCATCGAGACCCACAGCCCGCACTTCAATCTGCACTTCATATGGATGCAGTGGCTGGTCAAAGCCTTCATCCTCGATGAAATAGTATCCATTCGGATTATGAGCGCCGATCGAGGTTAGCTTGACTGGGTGGCTAACTTGCCGTAGTTGCGTTAATTTAGACCGTGATCTTGAGCTTGAATCGATAGCCTCGTTGGCTCCAGAGACAGGAAACAAGCGATTGGTGAGCAGAATTCCATCCTGAAGGCGATACTCTGCATTTCGCGGCACAAGAGTCTCGGATGTAAATGAGCGATTGCATACCTGACCAACTTTCGATACAATTCCCTGCAAGTTGGGGAGTCGCTGTCTGATGTCTAATATGAGGAAGTTGATGCCGTCATGGTCTCGCTCCCATCGCGCCGTTCGAATGAGCCCGGTTGCCATGGCAGACTTAGGCGTTTTGTCAGCATCACAAGTAACTAACCCAGAGGAGATTATTAAATGTGCTGAGAATGTACTGGATCTTCTCAAATTCTGACTCTGATAGCGCGGAGAGGTCCAGACCCTGGTATCCGAGTAATACAACCCCTATTTTGTTTATATGGGTGGGTGAGATATCAGCCAAGTCGACTAGAGCGCAAGTGCACTCAGCTGTTGTCACTTCCTCAGCAATCAGGCAAGCTAATTCATACTGCCCAGTGTAAACACATGAGTAAATGATGCTGTAAAGGCGTTTTGATAACGGCGGTGGTGGGACTTTTGTGGCCACAAAGGCAGACATTTCGTGAACCTGGTCATCTGTGTCTTTGAATGTTAATCGAGGATATAAGCCGGCATTTTTTAGTTCCTCGTGCCATTGGTCTTCGTTAATCAGGGGATTTAGCTGTCGAAAGGGCTCGACACTGCGCCACCATCCTGGGAGTAAGCCGAATCCAAGAGGGGAGCACATCAATTCCGGCTTGACGTTCTCGATCAGAAGAAGATCACCGCCACTGCTAAGATTAGAGTTGATTAAATCAGAGAGGAGTGGAAGACTTACTCTTTGAGCAGTTTCTCTACATTATTTAAGCAAATACTGAGATCCGCCGTTGCGTGAAGAACCTACATGCGGTTAGTACCAAATGGTAACCAAAGGCGACGAGACCGTACATGTGTCGCGATAACCAAATCATAAGACCCCAGCTCAAACCCTTGTTCGACTGGATCTTTCTCAATGTTCAGGACCTCCGGGCGCAAAATGTCCGTCCAGTCAGGGAATCGCTGCGTCGCATTCTCGAAAAACGCCCCTGATATATCAGTAAAATGATAGGTAGAAACAGATGAAACAAGACGTCCTCCATCAAGTCGAGCCATAGGCTTTAAGCTGTCTAAAATAACCTTCGTCGCACTACCAGTACCGGCGCCGACCTCGAGGACTTCGAGATCCGTGCGACTATGGGCGAGGCAATGCACGTAGCCAGCGACCGCAGAAGCGATCTGCCCAGGAAGCCCTTCCTCGTACGTTCGATCCATGAGGTCGTCCTGGCCAAACATCACCTCCAGGCAGTCGACCTTTTGTTCAAGGATAGAAACCATACGGGTACCAACTCGCACCAAGAGCTCCCCTCGCGCGCTTTGGCTGGCTACTCGGTCAAACAAACCCCTGCGTCGGTCTGGACTCTCCCGAATTGCCTCCACCACAGCTGTGTCAATGAACGGGACTGATGATTCTGTGATTGACCCACACTGATGTTGCATCCATCTTATGAAGGCTTGATGATGGGGTGGGAGAGATGGGAGTTCTTCTCTTTGAGAATAATCCTTTGTATCAAGCAAGAATACTGCCGAGGCGATTTGGAATCCCTCGTGATCATCATGACTTGGGACTCTCTGATCTATCTCGACAGGAGCGGACTCCCATAGAGCATCCGCTGATGTAACAAAGTGAATATCTGGTTTCCATTTCACCACGTAGAACGAGTCGACCTCCGACGAGTCACTGTCGCTCGGAGGAAGTTGAACTAAATCTAGACCCTTAATAAAAATTTCCTGTTTGCTGTCTTCAGCAGTGATTGTCACATCTGACTTCCAGGTCGTGGACGAGATCCTCTCCGTCTGGGCTGAAGCGTGGTAGCCAGTGGCGCTGTTTTGAGACGGGTAAGATATGAAGACCTCTTCAATGTAATTAGTCACCATGGGGCTTTGTGTTGCTTTGCATAGACGCAGAAGTGCGTGCAAGATGCTTTCGAACGTGCACGGATGGATATAATACTGATCATGGGCTACCCTGGGGATATCCGGTGTCACTATTGTCGCTATGCAGGTTTTGTGGTCCGCGGAAAGCTTCATGCTTCGAATATTTCTCAGAAATTCGCCAAATTCCATTCCCGCAGAGGCAAATTCTCGATACATTTGGTTTATATCGATTGCTTCGGAACACATTGACGAGAGCTGACTGTCAACGGGATGGGCATGAACCCTCTGTTCTCCCGGTTGTATACGAACTGAACCAACGCAGTGCTCAATCCAAGAGTCCTCAACAGTTTCGTGGGAGATAATCCTGAAGATACACCAGTCATCTGTGGCCCTGGCTGACGTGTTCATCGGGTATATTGAAGAGATAATTTCGACACCTTCCGATGTATCCGGAACAGGCAGGGGGGCCAGCATAGACACATTCCCTAGTCTAATACCGGTGATAGAGTCTACCATCCCAGCCCGCTGAATGACGGCCTCCATGGCCATTAAAAGGTAACCGACACCGGGGAAATATATACTCCCTTTCATCTGGCTAAAGTTAGCTTTAGCCGATTTTAATACCAAGTACCCACTCTGTTCATGCGCAACCATGTGATATCATCCGGTCTCAGTATGTTCCTCCACCGTTGCTCGAGGTAATTGGTATCTTCAACTGGCACACCTAGAAGCTCGTGGCGTTTATATGTTGGGAACTTTATACTTTCAATTTTCCGAGTTTGGCCGCGGATCGACCGTGAGTGATCAAAGGAGTATGGCGGGAGGTCCGTTAAAATCTGAGGGGCTTTCTTGTTTCCCAATTGGCAACCATTGATAGCAGCTAGGTTGATGTCAAATCCACAACAGGCCAGTAGGCCAAGCGTGCGCAAGATTGTCGTTCCGTCAGTCTCATGTCGCTTGAGCAGGCTACCATATTGGAACGGCTGTAGTTCAGGATGGTCTGCAAGTGTCTCATTGATGGCCGTGCGGAGCGTAGAGTGCGGTCCAATTTCGATCAGTGCGTACTCGCTAGATGGGTTTTGATTCCATGTTTGCAGGGACGTGAGAAGTGCACTGGAGAAATGGACGGGCGAGACAAGGTTGTCAACCCAGTACGAAGGATTCTCAACCTCGCCGACAAGTACAGGTCGTCCTGTAACTGAGGATATCATGGTCACTTTATCATGATCGTTCATCTTCTCACCGACATTTAGATCTCCCAAACGTTCTAAGTACTCCGGAGCGACTTCTCGCATGAAGGCTGAGTGGTAAGTCACCTTGACCGGAAGCAAACGGTTTAGCACACCCGCTTCGTCTAACTCGCCCTTGACACGGAGAATGCCCTCGTGTCGGCCTGTCAGGGTCAAGTTCTTGGGACTGTTATAACATCCGACCTGGACCTTAGAGGGTAGACCTTGGTTCACGTGAGCTAACAGTCGTTCCAACTCATGCACAGACATAGCTGCCGCGAGCATGCGGCCATCTCCATGTGTCTGTTTTGCACAAACCTGTCCTCGGCAGTAGGCGATTCTCCAGGCTGATTGGCGTGAGATTCTTCCTGCACAATACGCCGCAGCAATTTCGCCGGACGAATGTCATACTACCGTCGTTGGTGTCACTTTCCAGCTATGGAGCAGGTCCACCAACGCAATCTGCACGGCTACACAGGAGGATTGCGCAAATGTGGGCTCGTTTAGGTCACCTTGCTGTGAGGCCATTCGGTCTGAGGTTTTGGTTATTCGGCGTCACCCGATAATTTGCGGAAAAAAGAAGAAAACGAAAAGGAGAAAAGAGATGAATGAGAAGATTATACCATAAAGATCCCACTCGCATCCAATCTCTCTCAAGAATACCGCAGCTTCGTGGATCCGTTGTCGAAACAACGGGTAAACCAATAGATCTTGGGCCATACCAGCCCAATTCGCACCTTGACCCGTGAATATGAACTGGGTAACCTTCGAGCTTGTCGATTGACGATGTGGACTGACATTTCGAAGCGACTTTTGTAGGTTCTCAATAGTGTCAGCGACGTGGTAGCTGCGCCAGTCAAACAGTGTGCGTTTCTCATTTAATGTGTGACACAGGTCATTCATGAAAGCCCCTTCCTGGTCGGACTCTCCCTTGAATTCTAATGATTTGAGGTGAGATATCATTGACGCCGCGTTCCGGTTCAAGCCAGCTTCATCAAACGCCGAAAGAATGACCACATGATTTTCCGGCGCCCAACTAAGGATAGGAATGCCATTCTTGCCATTCGATTCCCCATTTGCGAGTAGTTTCGAACCATCTCTCCCAGCGTCATGAAAGCTTCTTTTGATCGTTTTTGAAGAGGCACCTGTCACCTGCAGCGTCCCAGTAGTTTTATGTCTAAAGAACTCGCTCAGAAACCCCTCCACATCGTCCAGGACGACGTGTGCATTGGTACCGCCAAACCCAAACGAGTTAATTGACGCGCGACGAATGCCATTCCTGGGCCATGGCATTGCTTCCCGTGCAAACTTCAGATCGTCTCTTTGGACGATCCTTGGGTTCAATGTCTTCAGATCAGCCACAGGCGGAATGGTTTTGGATTCCACAGCTAGCGTAGCAGATATGAGGCCCGCCAGTCCAGCTCCTCCTTCCAGATGGCCGACGACAGATTTGACGGACCCGACGTAAAGCGGCGTATCACGGGGCTGTTCGCCCAAGGCAGACACAATGGCCTGCACTTCCATATGGATCGCCAACCGGCGTCCCGGTACCATGAGCCTCGAAATATCCTGTTTGCAAGGGATCAAGATCTGCGGATGTGTAAACTTCGCGTATTAGTTGCTCCTGTGCTGCGGCACTTGGAACGGTGATTCCTGGCGTTCTTCCATCCTGGTTGGATCCGGAGCCTCGAATCACAGCTCGAATGCGGTTCCCATCACGAAGAGCGGCGCCCAGTGGCTTGATGATGACCGTTCCGACGCCTTCGCCGCGTCCGTATCCGTTTGCCCTCGCGTCGAAACTCCGACACCGTCCATCCGAAGACAGCACACCGAGATTAGAAAGCAAGATCGTTGGGCCAGGATGCTCTATGAGGTTGACGCCGCTGACGACTGACTAGTTTGTTGTCAGTCCCGTGGTCCCACGTGAGTCGGACGTGCCTGAGACATGGGGTATGCTCACCATCGCAGATCCCCCTGTTCTTACATCCACGCATGCCTGATGAAAGGCGACAAGGCTACTCGAGCATGCGGTGTCGATCGTTTGACTTGTCCCTCGAAAATCAAAGAACCAGCTAATCCTATTCGCCAGAATGGATGGACAGGTTCCCGTTCCTTTGCCCTTCAGCGACATCAAGAGATCGGCGTTGGCAAGGACAAGGTGGTCGTTATTTGAGCATCCAACAAAAACAGATGTTTGTGACGGCGCAGCTTCTTCCATCGGAATCCCAGCTACAATTCTTTCAGCATGTTGTGGCGTCACGCACAGTCTGCTGCTAGGTAGTAGGCGACGTACCGTTTTCTAGCGCATGATACACGTTCTCCAAAAGCAACTTCTGCTGCGGGTCCATAGCCAACACTTCCAACTCAGACAGTTGGAAAAATGGCGCGTCGAACGCATTTACATCTCCGTCCAGGTAGTATCCACCATTTGTGTGAGTGGTGCCGGTTGCTTCAGAGTTCGGGTGGTGATAAAACGAGGCATCCATGCGATTAGGAGGCATTGTGCCCTGCATGGAATGAGCGGCCAAAATCTGCTCTTGCAACTCGGATGGGGAATCAATAGAGCCAGCATATTTGCATGCAATGCCCACAATCGCGAGAGGCTCGTGGTGGGGATTGGTGAACAGCGTCATTGCGGTAGGTTATTGTTTGTGCGACTATCTGAGGTAGATTGGTATCTAAGGCAAGGTCTGATCAGGCCTTGGGGCAGCGCCGTAATAAAGGACATTGACAGGACAGGGATCCTTTGGATGGACTCCCACATGCGTGTACAATCCTGATACATCTCATGCAGTCTGTCTACACGTCAATTCAGCTACATGGTTCAGTCAGCCGAGTCATGATCAGTAGACTTTCAGCAAAAACCCCTCTTTTCATTAGCGCCAGTCGGTTAGCTGGCACGTCAGGCAAGGGATTCGAGGCATGATGCCGAGCGCAGGATAATTCCCACCAATCTAGGCGCCTTCCTCTCGACCCATGCAACGAGCCGGGCCTTCGTTTGGTTATCGAAGTGCCATTGGGCACATTATTGCCACTGCCTTGCAGGGCAGTCCGTCTCTAGTCTCTAGTCCTCTGCATCATCGGGTTGATATGAGAGCTACCCCCCGATTGATTTCTGCATTCCAGGGCCAGTCTAGTATCACACACCTACCCAAGATTCGGATCCTGGCTAATATCAAATCAGATACCCTGTTCCCCAAGGCGGATAAACCGGCATTCCCCTCTTTCCACATTCGCCACCGACCGATCACGTCGCTGCATCGAGTTTTGTTTTCATATTGGCAATCAATCAAGCTAAAACTCATTCTTCTTCCAATATCTCACGTGGGCATTCTTTATTTTGGCCGAGCTTTTGGTTGTACACTTATTCAACGTTGTAGGTAAATGTCCCGTGTGTTACATTCCGTCGGGCTGTTTGCTGTGCAGCACTGCGCGACGCTGTATGACTCGGTGACTAAGAAAAGTCATTCAGAAAGGACAGACCTGTCCCTGCTGTTTTCGTCTTTTTCTTGGGTTCGTGGGTTACCCTAGGAGAAGCGAACATGCATGATTTATTTCCAGTACTTGGTGGATGCAAGTTGTTGGCTGGTGTCACTAGCACCGGATATCTGAAAAAACCAAACGAACATTCAACAATTATCCTAAGAACGTCGCTACCTGACTGCAATTGCCCAGGGAGCCGCAAATTTCCCTGGTAGGGCGACCCATAGAGAGATCCTTGGTGCCGTTACGTTCAGCAAGAGGGTTGTGGGCCCCAGCGCTAGAGAGGCAGGGCAGTACTGAGTAGAGAAGAATCATGGCGCTTTGACTAGCGACGAGCAAGAGGTTGGCCAAGTCATGAATAACCTAGGTAAGGCGTACAAGGCACAGGGCGTATAGGAAGCCCTGGCGCTGGAATTTCAAGTAGAGAAGTGCTCCAATCTAAGGTTGAGTCAGACCTGCAGTTCCTGGGAAGGAAGAGCTTTATTTATTCTCATCTTACAGTGAGGAAATGACCGATTAGACGAGGAAGTAGTTATTAATCAATCATTGTGAAAAAAGTAAAGGAAAAAAAAAATCAAGGGCGGGGGATGCGGAAAGAGAAAGAAAGATATATACCAAACGTGAAACGTGAAAAATTGAGCAGAGCGGGACTCGAACACTTCACCACCAAATGTTGTGGCATGGCTTGCCGAGTCTACCGCTTTCAAACCACTCGCCTATGTTGGCAAACAGCTAATATAATTACCAGCTGTTTGCACTAACAAGCCAAAGACACTGTGGAGAACAAGCAGCACATCCTCCCTCCTTTTCGAGTCGAACTTGGAAGTGTCTACACCATATCATTTAAGCAAAGCAACTATACGTGATGTTTTTCTTCAGGCCCCCTTCGGTTTTTTTATTGATCGACTTTTACGTGTAACTTCCATATGAAACAATTTGGGCGAGAATTCAGTGTTCATTTCCAAGATTCTCTATAGGTGCACGTTAGGTAACTACACTTCATTAGATACGCTTTGGTATGGTCGTCTTCAGAGTTGTATACCTATCATAAGCACAGTACATCCTTTTAGAAGAGATGGCCATTATACGCATAGACCAACGGAAAGCCACAGATCTAATAGAGCTCCCAAGAACTCTATACATTGGTTTCTTTAGCCGATTCATGACAGCCTTCATACCCATCCTGAGAAGATTAATCCCTCTTAACAAGTTTCCTCACATAGGAGAAATGAATATTGGGTCTTGGAACGGCACCCGATCCCAATCACACGTCACATCCTCTTTAGGGACGGTTCCTCCCAGGTAGTCCTTGATGTTTTGAAGGTAACAGTCAGATGCGGCGGTAATGGCCGTGTGCTAATTTATCATGTTAGCTTGTCCTATGGAAAGCCTGTTAATCCATCAACTTACCCCGACGTTGTTCTGCGTCAAAAGCACAGAGCCGGCGAAAGCTTGGGACATTTTCTTGGCCCTGTTTTATATTAACTTTGTATTACTTTTGGGGTGGTGGGCATTGTACTTACCCTGCTAACGGAGCCACGGGATCGATGGTGTTACTTGCGAATAGGATAGGGAATGCTGTGTTCTTACTAGATGGGGGTAGAGAGCCTGTTCCGATTAGAATCTCGCGCTGAGTATAATGTAACGGGTATTGCATACCGTGGAAGCTCGACCCAGTAGGAAGGTCCATCTCGATTGCACTGCATAAGGCTCGAGGCGCGATTTCCGCCATAGCCGAGCCGAGATACTTGCTGGTTCCAGTGAGATAAGACACATAGTCGTTCAAGGAGTCCAGATTGGCTAGAGTGGCGAGACCATAGGTATCGACACACGAAATGAGAGCCCGTGCGTCATTAGACGACTGTGCGGATAGCCAGCTACCCATGGACGCGATTGCGCTGCCGTCACCTTTTTCCAATGCGGCGAGGCCTTGTGCAAGCATGGGGAACATCTGCAAGGGTCCATAGGAAGAAAGAGTCATTGCGAAGACGAGCTCAGAGTACGTGGCCCCAGAGGTAGTCTCATTAGACGACGTCGACTTGAGATTCGTCAAGAGGTTATCCATTCGATCGGTGATATTCTGCGTGGAAGGGCCCCAGAAAGCGCACGTTTCTGCTCCAGCTTGATGGCAGAATTTCGGGAATGTGAGAATCGCTTTATCCGAGTCTTCGGTATGCGATTTCCACTGGCCGTTGTAGTAGTCCTCGCCATCCATGACACCATCCAGGATCAACCGGCCCACGTTTTCCGGAAATAGCGACGCATAAGTCGATCCGATGACAGTCCCGTAGCTCATTGCGTAAAACCATAGTTTGGCGTCCGATTCCGACTTTCCTGCCGCTTTGCTTTCCGCTTTCGCAAATGTCAACAAGTCCCGCGCGACAGCCGGTGTGCTGATGTATTTTGCAGTTGTGTTTTGCTTAAGGGTATCGCTGCACCATTTTCCGTAGGACTGAATCGCTGAGAAATGCATCGATGGTGCGGCAGGAGATGCATCTGCAACTTCGCTATAGAAGCTAGTAGTGAAATCTTTTCGAGCTGCGGTGTCACCACGATAGCAGTCCACAACGAGGTCGCTGTTATTGACACCACGCGGGTCAAACGAGACAAGGTTATACTGGGATCCGAATGCCTGGCGAAGCTCCGAGGGGTATGAAGTCACGAAATTAATGCCCGAGGCGCCGGGGCCACCTGTTCATGGGTGGTTAGCGATTTTCGGACAGACAAGCTGGCGCACGAACCGTTGTTTAAGACTAAGCTCTGCGCTGAGTCGGGGTCATGCTCGGCAGGGAGCTTGATAAACGCCAGCGATGCGGTACCTGTATCAGGGTTTTCGTAGTCGAGAGGTACCTGGAGCTTTGCGCAGAGAAAATCATCGAAACATGACGTCCATGTCAGGTCGGAAGAGGGAGTGATCTGGCTAGTCAGTCTCGCGCTTCATCCTAAAACAACGGTGAGAGGCATACGTCATTCCAGTTATCGACGCCGCGCTTCGTTAGGGGTGTAGCATTTGCGCCGATCGCTAATAGCGCGATTCCCAGGTGTAGGGCACCCGATGGCGACGGTCTTAACCCATGCATCTGGCCGTATGAGGTGGTGTTGTGTAAATTTTTCAACAGCCATGTGGGAAAGGAGGAAGTTAATAACACTCACCTACTAGGGGAATATAGGCGAGGGGCTAAATGTAAACAACGTTTAAACAACTTTGGGTAGGTTCGTCAGAAGCTGGTACAACCCCCCACAGCTACGGGGCTGCCGGACTGGATATCCAATAATCGCTCCATCCACCCGCAGCGGCGATCTATAGACGACGATCTTCATCCCCCTTGAGCGACTTTACCACACTGAGATCAGCGCGAGTCAAGATCGGTGGGCCGTGATGTAAACAACATTAGCCGTGTGAAACAGGGGCGGTGGCATACCATGGCTAGAAAAAATAAGCCTGAAGGGAACTGTTCTACCTACAGCAATCCCATCAATCGAGATGCAATACTTTAACAGGTTTACCCTCGCCATCAAGATCCTGATCATCTCTACCGCATAGAATGGACCTATACCAGCGTAGATCTATCAAACATGAGCTGTCCAAAGGTGGGTATTTCCCGGATCTGTGTTTAATAATAACCGTGTCGGGCTCCACCGACGCGATGATATTATTGCTCCACTCATATAATTAAACAACCTCTTTCTACGGAAACTTCGAATCTCCGGCATGTTTTTGACATGCAGTTGTGTTCAGGCATTAAGGCGACAAGGCAATGTGCACTGATTGGGTTAGATCAGCCCTACTTTATCAGGGTCAGCGCCGAGTGTAACTAGGTTGCTTTCTCCTACGGGCTGCTTTGGTGTCACTTTGGATTTAGAATCGTCTATTACACGATCTGTGAGACTAGTAGTAAAATACGACCAACTTGAGATCATGGTCATTATGCTATAGTCGATAACTGCACCGCAAAGAGACCTGGCTGATTTGATCGTCGAACCTCGTCAAGTACGATATTAGATGGCCCAATCAAATCAATGTCCTAAGCCCCGTCGCATTGTTCCTGGTTCTTTGTTCCAAAGTTCTATAAAGAAATAACCCATGAACCGGATATATACGTGACCGGGTCATCTTTGTTCGGAAATCATTTGTCTTCGGGGTATTGTTAGTATAAATATAGCGTTCGAATCCTTTTCGAATCGCCTTTTTGCGTCTCTGGTTATAAGAATCAAAGACTGATGTGCGGTATCATTGAAGTTCTCATTTCGAAGCGCCTATACCTGTCTAGCGAACTCGATCAAATTCATCCTTCATCAAAAACCAAAATGTCCTCCCCCTCATCCTCATCCTCGAGTGTTACACTCATGGTCATTGCCACCAATGTCGGTGAATATTACAAGCACTGGGGCCTACTCCTCGACGACTCCGACAACCCTCAACCGGGCGACAACTTCCTCCAGGTCAAGGGCCCTCTGGGGGCTCAACGGTACGAGTCAGAAAAGGTCGTGTTTCATAAAGTGCCAGGATTAGTGGACCTGGCTTACCTTTGCGAAGTCAATGTCAACCTCCTCAACACGATCCGCGAAATTGCTCGGAAAGTACCCCTCAACAATGACATTCCCGTTTGGAACTCTCAGGATTATGTGGTCTCGTTGTTGGATAACCTGGAAGCCAGGGGGATTTTGGATTCTACTGATAAAAACTACGCGAGACAAAAGCGCCACGTTTGCAACATGCGGCAGGGCGTGAATTGGAAGGTCTGGTAGTCGGCTTTTGTTTTTCTTCTGGTTTTCTCTAGTTTAGCAGAGGTGGCCTGTATCCGATTATATGTGGAGTTGGGTTTTCCCTTTCGGACTGGTCCGATGTATTATTTTTTCTAGAATTTTCCTATTTGATTTTCTTTTGTTCAAACATGTATTTTTATCTTCAGCGCAGATGTTATAGTTGATTTCTACTAGAAAGAGAGCCCCGATGTGGTAGTCATTTTTATAGAGACATGCGCACACGTGCTATGCAATAGTGAGCAATGCTTCAGATTCTACGGTGAGATGACTGCTTCGCAACCATCCTCGGGTTGGAACTATAACAGTAGTCCAGCCTATTGTGCCTATCTGAATATAGAGGTCGGGTCAATACACTCAACCATCGCTGACCTACTCAGTCGTGGTCCTTGTCGCTCCAGTTATCAGGTATCTGGCAGTGCAACCGCCCGGTGAATTATCCGCAATGTCGGTCCGGGTTGAACCCTTCGCAATCGGGACCGCAAACCCGCAGATTTGCAACTGAACCCGCACCAAACCTCTGCGGGCCGGGTTGAACCCCTTCCTATTGCGGGTTGAACCCCTACCGGTAACCTCTAGGAACCGTATAGGGAACCGCAGCCAACTATTGTCATATAACTTATTAGAACAAATTTCTGTATATTTGAGTTTTATTTTCTCAAAAGGTTCTGCATTTAAATAAAATAGCTACTTTGCTGATATTTTGGTCCGCTGCGGTTGCAGGTTCAACCTGAACCCGAAATCTGTACAGGCACCGCCCGAAACCGCACCGATTCAACAGGGGATTTCCGTTCTTTCCCACAACTCAATTAAGCAAAACTCACTCGTGTTCTATTATCTTATTATTTATAATCTTCAATCACCTGGGGCGCCTGGCCTCAACGTAATACGTTGAGCCGTTGGGGTCAGCTTGGTAAGCTCGTGTTCAACATAGTTAACTACGGCCCGAGTCGCTCGGCCCGTTTAAAAAGCTGCCAGATTGGGCATTCGCCGAACATTTCAATTTCGAAGACCGCTGCGAGCAAAAGAATAACCTCCTTAAACATAGTCCATTTGAAATTCTCAAAATGGTCTCCGGTAGCTGTTTTTGCGGACAAGTCCGAGTCGAGTGCAACGGGCTTCTCACATCTGTAAGTAACTATATCCTCCTCTAGACCCCATGATAATTTTGTCTGACAGCATCGCACCAGGCCCTCTGCCACTGTACCGGCTGTCGCAAGCTCACCGGAACGCTGTACACATACAGCTTCGTGGTCAAGACTGCCGATCTAACGGTCATCGGGACGCCGAAGGAAGTAGCCAAAACAGCCGACAGCGGCAACCACATCAAGAACTATTTCTGCTCGAATTGCGGTATGTACTGCCGTTCACCCTTTTTGGGTTACGACCAAAGCCTGCAACGCCGACAGATGGTTGACCACTATTCCAGGAACTCCACTATACGGGCACAAGGTGAAGGATACGGGAGAACCCGAGGACATCACCATCCTGCGGGCGGGAATCCTGGATGACGTGGAGATTCTGAATCAGCGCAAACCGCAGGTGGAGATTTACACGGAGAATCGGATTGCTTGGGTTTGTCCGCTTGAGGGAGCTGGGCAGTTTACCGGTATGCTGGCTGTATAAGTGGGTTTTTTTTTTTGGTTATGGGGATTGAAGAGGGATTGTGTTGTATTCGGACTGTATATATATAATTGCATCAGTGTCCAAACGGCAGGAAGAAGATGGGGACCCGTAGGATGATATTGGAGTCGATGGGAAAGAAATGAAATATGAAAAATCACAGGAATGATGTAAACGACAGATAATTACCAACAGGATGAAGCCCGCCAAATGTAGATAAGTAAATAATAACCTAAAAGGAGGTAAATTAGGAAGCTCAATTGCATTTGCAACACTCTCGCTTTCTCTCTCTCAATGCGGCCTGCTTGAAGATAGCCTAAGGATGGCTGTGGGTCTTAGGTCTAGTTCCTAGCCCGGTTTTTCAACAACACGTCTCCGTGGCGCAATCGGTTAGCGCGTTCGACTGTTAATCGAGAGGTTGTCAGTTCAATCCTGACCGGGGACGTTTCTTTTTTGCCTTTTCTTTTTGCTCCCCATATAGATCTAGTTAGTCAGTTTCTTAGACTGACTTGTTTTCCCTTCCCCTATTCCTGTTCGCAATTGCCTCTCTCCTCATTCTCCCGAGTAATTGTCGGTGGCTAGCCCCTGTAGAGGATGATTATGATGTTCTCAGTAAGTATTTCTGTAAAGCGAGTACCTGTGAACATGCAAATTAAGTTCCGCCTGTGTACAAACGACACAATTAGCAGGGGAAACAGGTCTCATTGAACCGCCTTCTGCGTTGCGGTATGGTCTACCCTTCTGGGGATAGCGCCCTTCTCTTGCCGCTTTTCCATCGCTCCCTTGCCGCTTCAACTTCCCCGGCTGATCTATATACCCCCGACCTGTTTCCCTCCAAGGACGACGCACTTCCCTTCTCTTTCCCTCCCTCCGTCCTTCCCGCCCGGTGCGCACTGCCTCCTGCGAAGGATGCCGCGTTATTCGACGATTCGCCTTTTTTTAAGAAGGCGCTCGCCCTGCCATTCCCCATCATTCCCTCTTTGGATTTTGGAGTCGCCAACCTGTCGTCTGACCCCGATCCTGGAAATTCGCAGCTGCGTTGTTGGCTCGGACCTGTTCATTACCCTCCTGGTGGAGATCTCTTGACACCATGGACTCAGGCAGCCCCTGGTCTCCGCTCGACCGTCCTCCTCGTATAGCGATGGTAGTCTGGCATCGTAAAAGCAATCGATATACGGTATCCGATGTCGGATGTCCTTTCGGGTCTCCCCAGTCTCTGTCTCTGTCCAATTCCTATCCCCTCTGACGATTTTATCTGCCTGTGATTGACAAGAGGGCCCTGTGATTACCCAAGTGCCGGAAATGCGCCCATTCTCCACCGGAAAACTAGCTTAATATGCACACTAGTTGAAGCACCTCAGCTATCCAGATGGTACAAGCCCCAACCGATCAAGTAGTTCAGGTCCAGAATCTTCGTAGAAAGCACTGCCAGATAAACATGCTTCTCTTCACAATAGCATGTAGAAGTCTTCGCCAGGCCGGCTGAAAGCGGAGAGCCAACTCAGGTCCCAGCAAGCCTCTGCGAACCAATGCTTCGCAGGTCTTTGTCTCCTTTGCAGAGTCAATGAAGATGTACTCTGCATTCAAGACCATATCCTTTGTTTTGCGCTTAAAGTCGTACGCTAGCAAGGCCATTGTAGGATAAACATTATGCCAACAAGCAGCAATGAGACCATCAAAAACTGCATGGCGGTTAAGTTCAGGAAACTCCATTTCCCCAAATCGACGATCCCATTCCGCGGCGCTTAAGACAACGTCGTCATAGGGTTCATGGCCATATACCATGAAGTATAGAAGTGTCCCAACTGCAAACTGTTCCGTTCTGGCGGAACATAGACCGTATGTGCCTTTCAATGGTCCAGCAAGTATTGGTTTAGCCCGCGGAGGCAAGGTACCTTCAAGCGGTTGTCCAATCGTGGTGGCCCGACCAAAATCAGCCAGCTTCAAGTTGAAATCACCGTCAAGAAGACAGTTGCTTGCATGCAGATCATTGTGACAGAATCCCATTTTCTCCACATACTCAAGGGCCGACGTGATTTGTTGTATCCACCGAGCGATCAGGGCAGGATCCTCGTATTCCTTGACCCTGATCAGACGCCCATGAAACCCATTCGTCCCTGTCTCTCGCTCCTGGCGTTCGTAGAAGCGAGGGGCAATTGCCCTACGCGGGCAATATGATAGGAAAAGATAGTCTGGGAGTATGAGAAAGCATTCGACAATATTCGAACATCGATCCTGGCGCTCATTAAGGCGTTTGTAAAACGCGATCTCGTTGAGGAAAGGATGCTCCGCTGCCTTTTCTTCAGGGGTTCGGTCGCGACGAACGGTTTTTACCACAATAGTTGGAGTGACATGGTAGATATAAGCGTCGAGTCCTCCACCAACCCAGTTATGTTCCTCGAGAGTGTCAGCATGATGGAAGCCCATGGCGAAATGAAATATGTATAATCGTAGTCGTGGCCGCGCAGACTTTTAGCAAAGATGTACAGAGGAGATAACTGTTTTGGTGACGGCAAATAATTTGATCGGGTGTGACAAGGGGTTAAGAGGGAGGGTAGCAGGAGTCAGGATAAGCTCTGGTGCGAGGCACGTGGTGGGAACATTAAAGCGGCGGCTCGCCGCTGAGTGAGTTACGAGTGGAACGTCATTTTCGGCGTGACTTTCACGGGTCCTCACATTATACTTGATATGTAGTAAGTTGTATGTAGGTACCTAGAGAGCCTTAGAGGTGGCACGAAAGATGGAAGTTTGGCCCAAGGAATGGAACTATACATCCATCGCCTACAACAACCAGTACTACAGTATAGTAGTAACCAAGTATACCAATGGAACAACATTCCCTAGTATCAACAACAATATATACCTCCTACCACCTCTAATCATACCCCTTTCTTAACAATTTAACCCCTCTTACTCCCCTCCACCTCCTCCCAATGCTCACTCTCGCTCCTCTTCTCTTCCACCTCCATCCCCTCCTCAACATCCCCCTTATTTTCCCTCCCCCGAACCCCATCCTCATCCTCCCCAACCTTCACAAACCCAATCCTCCACCACGGTAACGAAAACAGCTTATCCGCACTCTCCATACTCCGCCCTTTACACTCCGGAAACGCCAAGAAAACCCACACGGTCGCTAGGGCCGTGAACGCCGTGAACAGCGCAAACGGACCCCACGCCTGCATATCAACCGTCATATTCGGGAATCCGCGCGTGATGCCAAAGTTCAGCAAGTTCTGATACACGAACGCCAGCGTCACCACCGTGCCGCGGATCGGCGTCGGACAGATCTCCGACGCGGTGAGCGAGAACGCAGGTGCCCAACCGATGCCGTAGCCGATGGCGAAGATGCAGATAGCGACGATGGCGACCCACGCTGCTGGGGACGGGGAGGCGTCTTTGGCGGAAAGGTCTGCGACGCCGAGGTACACGGACAGGTAGCAGAGACAGATGACGTTGAGGGTGGAGCCGATGAGGAGGAGAGGACGGCGGCCGAAGCGGTCGGTCAGGATGAAGGCGTAGAGGAGGACGCTGACGAGCTTGACGAGGCCGTAGACGGCGCTGAAGAGGAGGATTTGGGTGGAGTCGAGACCGATGGATTTGAGGATGGTGGGGGCGTAGTAGGTGATGGAGTTGCCGCCGGACATGATGAAGAAGGTCTGGATGATGACGACGAAGAGGAGGAGTTTGCGCGTCGGGGGGTCGGTGATGCAGGACCCGAGTAGTGATTTGAAGGCCTGGAGGGCGCTTTGCGACTCGGCGTGCGCGGACATGCGGGCTTGCAGCTCGTTGAATTCCCGCGCGAAGTACTCGTTGCTGGTGTCCAGGCCGCGGAGGCGTGAGAGGCTGTCGTGTGACGCTTGTGCCTGGCCCCGGAGCATCAGGTATCGAGGGGATTCTGGGAAGAAGGGGAATCCGAGAAAGAGGGCGAGTGCGGGGATGAGCTGTAGGACGAGCGTGGCACGCCATTGCCAGCTGGACGTGGCGGGGATAACTTCCAGTGAGGCGTAGTTGATCCAGTAGCTGCCCGCCACGCCGGCCATGATGTTGATGTTATAGAACGTCGTCATCATGCCTCGCATCTCAGTGGGCGCTACCTCGGAGATATAGATAGGGCCTACGACCATGCCGAAGCCAGAGCCCAGACCGGACAGGACGCGACCCACGAGCAGCTCGGCAAGCGAGCCAAAATTGGCGGCCATCAGGATGGCCCCGATGGTGTAGAGGACAGCGGAGCCCATGATGACGGGTTTCCGACCCCGACGCTCCCCAATAGGTCCGCAAAGAAGGACACCTGCCGTTTGACCCTACAACACTTAGCGTATGATCCTCAGAAGTCGAATACTGCAGAAAACAAAGGAAAAGAACACCTACCAACAACATCGACGAAACCACCCATCCCGAATAGTCCGACACCGTAGCTTTCGGCAACTCCGTCCACCCAAAGTCCCTGACAAATGGCTTCAGACTCATCGTGCCCGAGATATTCGCCGTGTTAAAGCCATGAAGACCACCGCAGTACGAGGCCCAGATGATGGCGAGCCAGATGTACACGCCGCGAGCTTGAGGCGGGACTCGTTTAATAGCCTCATTGGACCAGCCTCCTCCACCGGCTCCCATTTTCTCTCGGTGCAGGGGAAGTGGGGAATGTTTGACTTGGGATGGGGGATTATAGCCGTGTCGAATCCACTTCACTTGAGAAGGCTCAAAAGTCCGAAGAAGAGGGAGGATCTGAGAAAGGTTCACTCGCAAACAACGTAAGAATCTTCCTGACCTTCCCTCTGCGACAGCAGTTCACCTCTCCATGTTTATATCAATCAATCCCCGCGCCACGACGTATTGAACCACACCGGACAAAAAGCCAAGACCAGGACTACCCCGGACGAGCCTGTCAGGCGTGTCAGTCATGCAACACAAGCAAGCCCCCCAAGACCGCCGATCCGGGGTGAGGAGCCTTCCGGGAGTTGGGGGAGGGCAAGTAGCCAGAAACGCGGAGTGCTCCGCTGGGTCCATTGTGGAGGCTGACCACGGTCCATTATAGGGTTTCTGATTCGACGGTTCTAGTCCTTTTGCCTCTCTTCTGTTCTTTTACTCGGCAAATGCAGCACTCCTATCAGTTAGTCGGTGGCTAAGACTAAGGTTAAGCGAAGGATCTACTTACGTTTACCAGATACAGACACCGGACGAGTATTCAACGATATCTACAATCAAGTTCTAGCTCTACATACATCATAAGACAGGATAAACCGGACCGGAACATGGCCGAAGTAGACAGATAGCTACATAGCGCCTCCCAACTCCCACAAGTTACAACGCGGCTCAGTTATTCCCAAACTTAGCCTTAATATGGTTCAAGGCACTCCCCGCACGAAGCCACTTGATCTGACCCGCATGGTAGCTGTGATTCAACTGGGTCTCCCACACGGCCCCCGTCCTCGGAGTAACCCTCATAGTAACGGATTTGCCAGGCTGCAGCTCCCCCTCCTCAACACCCACTAGAGTAATCCGATCCCCATCCATGATGCGCTCGTAGTCCGCAGCGTCCTGGAATGTAAGCGGCAGCATGCCCTGCTTCTTAAGGTTCGTTTCGTGGATGCGCGCAAACGAACGTGCAATGACGGCCACGCCGCCGAGGAATCGCGGTTCTAGGGCGGCGTGTTCGCGCGAGCTGCCCTCACCATAGTTGTGGTCGCCGACGATGCACCAGCGAATGCCGCGGGATTGTAAATCCCGGGCGACATCTGGGACGACTTGCAGGTCGTTGGTCGACGTTACCGGGTTGCGCGTGTGGCCGAGCATTTGGGGCCCCGGTGGGAGGAAGGCATTGGTGGCGGTCGTGAGCATGTTGTTACTGATGTTTTCAAGGTGACCGCGATACTTGTACCATGGCCCTGCCGGGGAGATGTGATCGGTGGTGCATTTCCCGGACACCTTGATTAGGAGCTCCATGTTGTTGGCGCAGGCGGGCTCCCAGGCGGGGAACGGAGTCAGCAGCTGAAGGCGATCGGATTGGGGGTTGACGGCGACAGAGAGCGAGGATCCATCTGACGGAGGCTCCTGGAATGTGTCGAGGCCGGATTCATAGCTGACCGGAAGCTCGTGGCTCGTTGGGGTTGAGAATTGGAAGGGCTGCGAATCCGCAGCTGGGATGCTGTCGGTCAGAGGATTGAAGTCTAAACGACCGGAGTAGGCAAAGGCCGTCACCAATTCAGGCGACGTCACGAACGAATGAGTCGCCGGGTTGCTGTCGTGTCGGCCCACGAAGTTGCGGTTGAAGCTGGAGATCACCGAGTTCTTTTCCTTCCCCTTGACGTCCACATCCTTGCGATCCCACGACCCTACGCAAGGACCGCAGGAACTACTGAGAACGGTGGCTCCGGCCTCGCGCAGCTCCTCAAGAATCCCTTCTGCTTCTGCCGTCGCGCGGATCTGCTCACTTCCGGGACTGAGCAGGAATGGGACCTTGAATCTGTTCAGCCCGGCCGCTTTGGCTTGGGCGACTAGCTGCCTGGTCTTATCCAGGTCCTCGTAGGAGCTGTTCGTGCAGCTCCCTACCATGGCGTGGCTCAGCTCGCCGGGCCAGTCCTTCTCCGAAGCGGCCTTCTTCAGCTGGGAGATGGGATGCGCCAGATCTGGCGTGAACGGACCGTTTACATGAGGTTCCAGCGTGCTGAGATTGATCTCGATGACTTGATTATAGTAGTTCTCGGATCCTTCGTCAGCAGTCAACAGAACATCCCTGACGCCGTCCGCCGCTCGAGCTGCATAATCGCGCTTGGTGGCGCCCAGGTAGCGAGCCATCGACTCGGAATACGGGAAGATACAAGACGTCGACCCGATCTCCGCAGACATATTACAGATCGTCGCCATGGCCGTCGCTCCCAGCGTTTCTGTGCCGGGGCCGAAGAACTCAATCACTTGGCCCTTGCCACCGGAGACGGTCAAGATGCCGGCCAGCTTGCAGATGATATCCTTGGTCGAGGTCCAGCCCTGCAGCTGGCCGGTCAATCGGACTCCAACGACATTCGGCGCAACGAGTTCCCACGGCATCCCGGACATGGCATCTACGGCGTCTGAACCACCGACTCCGATTCCGAGCATTCCCAGTCCACCTGCGTTCGGAGTATGCGAGTCGGTTCCGATAATCAGTCCACCGGGTCTAAAATTGATCAAAAGTCAGCTTTCCGCCCGGTCTCGAACATGGATACAGGAAACTCACACCGCATAGTTCTCAAAAATCACCGTATGAATAATCCCCGACCCAGGCTTCCAAAACCCAATCCCATATTTCCTCGACGCACTGCTCAAAAATTCATAGACCTCGGAGTGTTCAGTTTTCGCGCGCCGGAGATCCTCTTCCGCGCCCTTCTCCGACACAATCAGATGGTCACTATGCACAGTCGTGGGCGCCATGACGCGCGGGAGTCCCGCGCTGATGAATTGCAGCAGGGCCATGGTCGCGGTCGCATCGTGACAAGCAATGCGATCCGGTCGCAATTCCAGAATGGTTTTCCCGCGCTCAATCTCATCGAGACTCCATGTGTTTGCGTTCTGGTCGTCCAGGATCAAGTGGCTGTATAGTAGTTTTTCGGTCAACGTCAACGGACGTTGTCGCGATCGCTGTTTCAGCAAGTTAAGATTCGCCAGTTGCTTGCCATAGTCGACCCCGAGGATTTTCTGGCTTCCGCTGTAGCTTGCGAAGTGTCGGATATGCGACGGGTTGCGCATGCGCATCGCCGCCGCGGCGTGCGACAATTGCGAGAGGTTGTACTGCCTCATGTTGCAACCTCAACGATGACACAGAGGATGAATAGGAGACAGAAAGGAGAAGAGAGAAAACACAAAACAGAACATGACTTCTAACTTTCCCCCCCAAGAAATTAATCCGGTACAGCCAAATCGACAAAGCCGAGGGTATCTCAAGTTAGAAAATCCGGAGAAGCTGGAGCGCTCCGAGATGGGGCCTGGAGCGCTCCGGGTGGAGCCTGCGGCATCAACTCCGGAATGTTGGCGTTGATTTGATTACGATGATGCATCTCCTGATTGCTTCAACCTTCTCCGCACTATTGTGGCAAGCTGGCAACTTACCTTTGAATTCTCGCCACGCCGATTGTCAGACCCATTCAGCTCATCCCTTGCGACCGTATCTTCCACAATAATGGCGGCCCGAACAAAAGCTATCCAAGCCTTGCGGCAGTTCACATCCTGTGACGTGAGTTTTCTCTCCTTCAATTTTCGCGCGCAACCGATGAATGAGGGCAGAATCTGACAGCAAATTTCAGATCGGTGATGCTCTCGTCAAACTCGGACTCCCTCACGGCGGCTACCTCTCCGGCCTGCAGATGTACAGCCCCGGACCAGCGACCAGCGCCGCCTCCAAAATCTTCGGTCCCGCGTACACCGTGCGCATGGTACCCGCCGCCGACAAGTCCGCACCCAGCCCCCCGTGTCATTTCGCCGACGCCATCCCCAAGGACGCCGTTGTCTTCGTCTCGCAGCCCAAGGGACTGATCAGTGCATGCTGGGGCGGGTTGATGAGCACTCGGGCGCAGAAATGCGGAGCGGCCGGGGTGGTCATCGACGGTCGGTTCCGGGACGTGGAGGAGCATCGCGCGTTGAACATTGGCTTGTTTGCGCGCGGCCTGAGTATCCTGGGATCGAACACCTTTACGCGATCGTCGGAGCTGAATGTGCCTGTTACCTATGAGAATGTGGAAATCGATGAGAAGGTGGTCATCGAGCCGGGCGATTATATCATGGGCGATGTAGATGGAGTCGTGGCCATCCCTACTAGCACGGTGGAGGAATGCGTGCGTCTTTGCCAGGAGCGGTACGAAATTGATGAGGAAACCCGAAAGTGTTTAGAAAGAGGCGACGAGATCGGGCCCACGATCAAGAGACTTAGAAAATAAGAACGGCCTGAAGGTATTTAGATAGGATGGTTTAGAGCAATCGAATCACTGTCATGAGTTAAGAAGGCGTAATCGTCCTATATGTCTAAGTAGGGCCAGCAGCGTGATTATCGGACGTGCCCATCGACCCAGAAAACGGATCCCAGCCCCAATCATCGTGTAGATATTCCGCCATGAAATTTTCCATCGCCGATTCGATGGGCATGACATCTAGTTCATCGAATATCGGATCAAACGGTAACGACAAAAAATCGAACTGGCCGTCGAACAGTGGCTGAGCGCTCATCGGCGTGAGTGCGGCATTCGCGCCCTGGAAAACGGAGGACCGGGTTTGCCGATCGTTTCCTGCGCCATCATGGGCTAAGACATTCACACTTTCTTTCCCCATCTCAGTTTCGCCATTTTCTCGAAGATCCAGCTGAGGCTTCGGTGAGCCGCGTCGTCGCTGCCGGGGCGGCAGGGATGAAGGCTCGTGGAGGTGGCTTAGATGTTTGGTAACCACGTCAATCATCTTCTCGAAACTCTCTTTGCCATCGCGTACCGATGGCCACCACTGACTTCCGATACTGAGATGATTCGAGCATATTCGCAAGTCGCGCATTAATTTAGAGAAAGGCACCATGCCCTGGAGACCGCGAGATGCCCAGGCACAGTAGACAATTGTTGCGCCGGACGAGAAAATTCCATGGATGTTACGCCAGCTGTAGTATAGCATCTCCCTGCTTCCGAGGATGTCGTAGATTTGTAAACGCTTGCTCGAACTGTGGTAGCAGATGGAAAGCGCATCGTGGGTCGGTGAAGGGAACACCTGCGACGGCTGGAAAAGCAGGGAAACTGTGGAGTGGTAGAGCTGTTCATGGCGCATCTTTTCGTAATGCAGTTTCAACACCTCATCTTCCTCCATGTCTGCGGTAGGAAGGATGCCCGAGACCTCTGCTAGCCAGCAGTCGAGATCGGACTTGATCCGTGCTTGGATGTCGCTCAGGCCTGTTGGCCAGACGAAGCTTCGACTTTGAGTCGGGAGATGATAGAAAAGGATTTTGATCTCTGAGATGTGCTGGAGCAATTTGAAGCGGCAAATTGACAGCGCAAGATGCTGAGGTGACGGAAGGCGCACTGTAAGCTCGTTCTCCGACACGGTCAACATGTCAGGAATGTCTGCATTTGTTGGCGGTCTGACGTCGAATGTCTCGTCACGTATGCCTAGTGGACGACCCTGGATCGTTGCTATGGATCTACAGAGCTTGTTAGCAGCAGAAAGTTTAGGAGTTGAAACATTCTTACCGGTCAAGAGAGTAGACAGTGTAGAAAATGAATCTTCGAATCGTGTTAGCGCATGAGGACATTTCCGAGTTATCACTTGGCTCTCGATGAAGACCCAGATCGACACAATGCGACATGGCCAAGTGCGATAATGTCCAAATGCTGAGACCAGCCGGCTCTATCGTGCTCTGTACAGCTAGCAGAAGGATTGCTTGTAACGCGGTTGTCGAGATGCTTGAGAAGCACTCAGACGCTGTGGATATTGCCATGCGATGGAGCCGTGAGGGAGAGAAGTCGTAATTTTTCTTTCGCGTCAACACCGTTGCAGCCAGGGACATGGCCATGAATACGTGGAACACTGCGGTGAAAACTGAGATTGGCGTGAACTTTTGGTCGGCCAGCATGTCAAATTTTCCGTTATATGGGAACGGTTCAACGTTATGAATCCAGCCATTCCGATCGACCGATCCATGGTATCCGCGCTGCACGCATGACCGTAGCGCGTTATATGCGTAGACCAGAGATGCCGGGTGCAGAAAAGGGTGGTCAATGTGGATGTGTTGGAAGTAGATCTCTAGTAAAATGCGTGCATCTTCGGGCGAGGGCAGTTCCTTCAAGCGGTCAGTTTAATTCATTCAGGGCCGCCAGGCATTCTTCTCACCTTGTCCAGCCTCGTGTAAAGCGACTGGTAAATCTCATTCGAGATATGCATAGGCGCTATCCGGCGTGAATTCACTGTAGTAAGAGCCGTCGGGTTCGACGACAGCAGCTCACTATCTAAGCCCACAAGTTTTGTGAAGAACAGCCCCGACGAAGATCCCAGATAATACTTCTGACGCGAGTCGGACTGCAGCGAGAGCATTCCAAGATCAATGGCTACCGAGCGCGCCTTGGCGGAAATCGGCCGTTCCCCTTCCAAGTCTTCCATCGTGGTATGAGATCGCTTGTTGCCGGTCTCTTCTTCTGTAGATTCCACGGGAACTTCTGCAGTGCGAGGCGGGATGTCAGGGACGTCATTTTCCAGTGTACGGGAACTGCCTTGCGATGACAGCCTCTCCATGAAACCCACATTTACCCGAGGACCCTGCGACAGATCGAATTCGGGATGGAGAGAACAGATCTGCTGTTCCAGCCATTTGATGCGGGCGCAGCATCGCACAGCAAAACTGTGAAATTGTCAGCTGGCTTTTCGATGATGGATTCTCGTGCACCACACTCACTCCCGCGGGATTGACAAGTCATTATTCCCACCATGCACATCCACACAGGGTACCTTCGCACGAGCACAATTCCCACAAGCCGGAATCGTCCCATCGCACTGCATCCATCAGAAACAGCATTAGTCTGGACTGTCCGGCAAAACTCACCTTGACCCGTTTCTGTCGACATCGGCGACACGCAGAACGAACTTTCCTCGGCGGCTGAGCGGCCGAGGTCCCGTCTTCCGAAGACATCCTCGCGTCGGTCATTGTGATCGAATATGTGGATTATCTGGACAGGTCTTGCATGATGCAGGCGGATGAAAACTCTACTGGGATGATGGTGGAGAAGAGAGACGATGCGCGCAAGTGGCAGTCGCAGTGTCTGTCAGTGGGGAAAAGACGCTTGGCTTTCCGGGGTAGAAATTCCACGCGGGAAGAGATTACGCAGCAGATCACGGGGGTGGCTCTGCCCTACCAGGTGCATACTCCTAGAGTGACCACTAGTTGTTCATGTACTCAATAAAATCTTGAAGTAAATTGATTCTGCCGGGACGTCATCACGGCATCCACATAATTCTTACTATAACTATTCCGAATCATACAGACTCTGCGGATTCGTCACCATCAACATATGCCATTCCCGAGCCGACAACCACGACCGCAAACTCTTCAACCACGCCAGATCATCCACCTCCAAGAACGGCGTCTCCTTCATCGCTTCCTCGTGAGTCCGTACTTTCATCAACGGCGTATGAGGCCTAAACAATCTTAGCCCACTTCCTCAACACCAACGTGAGACGAAACAGGGGAAACATACCAATCACTCCCCCAAAGAACCTGCCGCGGATTAGCATCGAAGAACGCGCGCACCAGGGGCTTCAAATCAGCATAATCCGGCGCCTGTTTGCTAACACGATACGGAGCACTGATTTTAATATAAAGATGCCCGGCCCGCACTAGGTCAACGATCTCCGCGAATCCTGGCTGCTTCGACACATCGCTGGCAGGACCATCCCCAGCACCCGACAACATACTCGCGCCCTTCAGCAGCGCGAAATGATCCGTAACCAGCTTGATCCCCGTCGGCACGATCTCGCGCTCAATCACGGGGGTCAACTCACTCCAGAACTCCGGGTGGGTATGCGTGAACGCCATGCTCCATCCCGCGCATTGGGAGCCCAAAGCCCGCGCGTGTTCGCGTAATGCCGTCTTCTGCGCCTCGACGTCGTGCATGGCCCCATAGCGGTACAGGTTCACGCGGATACCGCGGACGCCTGCCCGCTGCATAGCTTGCAGCTGCAAGGGGGTTACGGTGCTAGGGTCGATTACACCGATGGCTCGAGTGGTGTCGGGGCCGAGGTCGGACGTGAAGGTGGTTAGGGAGGAGCAGTCGGCGCCGTAGGAGAGGCCATGGGTGAGGACGGAGTTGGTGAGACCGAGCTTTTGCTTGAAGTCGAGGTAGTTTTTGATGGTTGCTGGGGGAGGCGTGAGATGGCGGTCGGGGGCGTAGGAGAACCGCACGGCTATAAATTCGAGAAAAAATGAATAAAAATTGATGTTTAAATCTAGATGCCAGGGATGAGGGACTTACGCTCAAAAATATGGTGGTGAACATCCCATCCACCGTTAGGAAACAGTTGCAATACTTCCGAGCCCATGGTGTTTGTATGCGGTGTTGATGCACTATGAATCGGACGATGGCAACCAACTCAACTTACAGACCCAACTTCGCGAATAAATAATACAACCCCGGATAGGATACGCGCCTTGGCATGGAGAAGGCCAATCTATCTCGATCTTTGGTCTTTCTCATTTGTGGCAAATCCCCGATCCTCTCCGGACGATGAAGCCGGAACTTGTGTTGTTCGGAGCGCTCCGAGACCAACTGCCCGCGGCCTCCCCGGACTCCTCCAGCGCGGAGTGACTCCGCGGCTTCTCCATCTCCGTCAGGACTCAGAATACTCTCCATCGGGATAAACAAACGGGGCAACTGTGAACTGTTTCAAAGGGCTCTTACTTGAAATACATAATAAAATAAAAATGACGGACAATGTCATACCTGGTTTTTGCCATCCCTCTCGGGCATCGACTCAACCAACCAATCTAACCCTCCGCCATGTCTAACAAAAAAGGCATCTCACCCTGGCAATCCATCCTCGCCGGTGGAGCAGCCGGAGGCACAGAGAGTCTACTCACCGTAAGCACCGCCCTCCTTTCCCAATCCCTTTCCCAATCCCTTTTCAAATCAAACCCCCGACTAACCAAACCACCAGTATCCCACCGAATACCTCAAAACCCGCCAACAACTCCCCATTCCAGGCAGCACCCGCCAATCCCTAATCTCCCTCCTCACAAGCACAATCCGCCACCATGGCCTCCGCACCCTATACACAGGAAGCGGTGTATTCTGCGCCTCTAACGCCTCGAAATCCGCCATCCGGTTCTTCGCCTTCGACAGCGCCCGAAAGCTCATGCCCACCGACCCACACGGGAAGGTGGCACCCCTAGGCAACATGTGCGCAGGCTTAGTCGCCGGCATCGCAGAGGCCGTGGTAGTCGTGACGCCTGGCGAAACGATCAAAACGAAGATGATCGATGACCGGGCGGGACCGAGACGTTACCGCTCGACGGCGCATGGGATCGGGTCGATAGTGTCGCGAGAGGGACTGCCGGGTCTGTATAGGGGTGTTGTGCCTGTGACGTTGAAGCAGTCGGCGAATGCGATGGTGCGGTTCACGAGCTATAATTTTATTTTGAATCAATTGACTGCAGTCATGATAGGTGAGGGGACACAGCAGGGATGGCGCAAGTCGATGATCACGGTGGTTGCGGGGGCGTTAGCTGGCGTAGTTACGGTTTATGTGACGATGCCGTTTGATACGATCAAGACGAGGTTGCAGGCGGGGGATGCGCGTCAGCAGTATACAGGGTCGGTGGACTGTTTGCGGTCGGTGGTCGTGAAGGAGGGAGTTTCGGCGTTGTGGAGAGGGACGACGCCGAGGTTAGTGAGGTTGAGTGTGAGTTTCCTTTCGATTTGGGTTTTGGTGGAATGTTATGTGCTGATTGAAGGTTCAGGTCTCGGGGGCTTTGAGCTTCTCGATATATGAGTTTGTTTTGCAATGGACGTCACCATATGCAGTGCCAGAGCGACGTCAGGGACTTGCCTGAATGATTTATCGTGCGAGTACTTCAAGGGTACCTAGTATAACGGGCATCCTCGGCAAGCCGCAATATATTCCCCGGTTCAAGAAATAGATCCCATTACCATCGTTCGACATATCATGGACTTTGGAGGATAGTCCGTCACATGTTCTAGCGTAATTGGCATTTGCAGTCTTTGGGGTTATACTGTATGCACAATATTATAGTACTGCCTTATGGATACGATATTAGAGAGATACGGCAGACAGTTTGGTAAGGGAGACGTCGCAACTAACACCTACAAGGTCTAACCAGATAGCGAATCTATAGCAAGAAAAGGATCAATTGCTATGCTCACTAGATCGTGTCCATCTTGAATTCAATCCGCTCATAACTATTTATGCATTCCTATCCAGCCCTGTGTGTACTGCTGCACCAGCCATTCTCAGTATATGAAAGATTAATATAATACAGTATCGCACAGCGTCATAACCATCAAACGCATGCAGTGTACCGCAAGACCAGAAGTAGGCCTCCATGGACAATACCAACAGCATCCACAGTGCGTATACTTCCCAGCGCGCTAGATAATGAGCGAAGAACAGACATGGCAGCAGGAAGACGCACGATTCAGCAATCATCACAGCTTTTTCATACACAGAGGTATCGGATATAGAAAAAATGAAAGCAATGAACAAGAACGGGCTGGCCCAGGAGCACAGGAAGCACCACATCCCGTAGATAGAGTAAATGATAAGACACCAACCAAAACTATATCTGAATCTTTCAGTTGGGTTGGTGTTATGGTAGACGTCCAATACAGATAACCCCATGTTGAGGGCTTTCAACCACTCTCCATTGCATGCGTAAATGCGATGCAAATCATTTAATATCACAGTCTTCGTGACAAAGTTAGACTCAGCAGAGCTCTCTAGATTTAGAGCAAGCTTCAACCAACGCTCCGCCCTCAGATGATTATCCACGCGGTTGGGGGTGTTAACGTTGAAAGCATTGAGATACCTAGCCGAGGCCCTAGGATTGACCCATTCACTGCCTCGCCACATCGCCAAACCAATATCGTGGCATCTGTAAGCAAAGAGCGAAGCATATTCATGATCCTGGGCGGCAATTCCACAATTGACAAGGTCCCAGCATTTATTTGCATGCGAAACCCAGCGATGAAAATCATCGTAATTGCGCCTTTCAAGTAGCATGCTTGCATATTTTCCGACGCATAGGAAAGATCTATCAGATAAAGGGTCGTATCTATTGGGTGTCAACTCAAAGTAGTGCGTGAGAAATGAATGCACAGGTTTGAGTAGGCTATAGCCTCTGGACTGACTCGCTGCATTGCGCGGATCTGATCCAATCTCTACCATTCCATGTTCAAGAAGAACACACATAGCCTCATGGAATGCAAAGGGGTCATTGACTATAGGAGAGATAGACGAACTTCCAAAATCTAGAAGAAGTTCGCGCCAGAGGTCGCGGTTGTCAAAATACACCCAGTAACGCAAAAGGTAGTATGGACCCTGACTCTTGAACGAGCGTAACCTCTGAAGGATAATCATCCAATTGCTGTATGTCGTTCTCTCATAATCAGGTAGGTGAGGCGTATGTTCTTCAAGCTTGAAGTATTCTTTCCTATATAGATCAAGGTATGCACCGCAGGAGATGGATACTTGGCTTAAGTACCTCCCTGCGGTAGCCAAAGGGAGAGGCACTCCATCCATTTCATCCACTAGGTCACAGGCAAGGGGGTCTGAATCAGAGGTTAGTAATTATAGTAGACTGGGGCAAAATTGAGCACCTTCTTCCAGGTTTGATCGGCCTGATGCTGAAGATAAGATCCGAAGCCCTTGCTGACTGTCCATCTTCTGAACGTGGACCATGTCTCCGAACCTGAGTTTTGATATGGTTGTGACAATAACGTGTCCTTGCATTGCATCGGGTAGAAAAGATCGAAGTGTCACAGGGTCTTCTGTTTGTAATGAAGAGTATTTCTCAGCATCGTAATTATCGTATACTAACAGCCACCGAGTGTTTCCTGGTTGGCTCAACCACATCTTCATCGCTTCCACGACAGGGTTATCTTGGTCGACCTTCATTTTCTCTTCATGGGCGGTTGGTGCAAACACGTCTCCTTTGAAATATGGCATATGTTTTATCTTATCGATCAATAAGATCAGCGAGGAGGTCTGCATATCGTCTTTGAGGCGTTTGAATTGCTTTGATAGCTGTTGTGCGGGAGAGTTCTGATAATCGATGATGCTTTTCAAATTGTCTTCGGATGCATGGTCGAGAGCAATCCGATATGCCATGTTCAGGAAACTGAGTCCTAATGTCCTTGGGTCTGAAGCATCCAGCCAGAACACAGCTGTGTATTCACTTCGATGTTCCATGACGTATCTTGCCGCGAGCTGGGTTTTGCCTATTCCAGAAAGACCATGAAGAACAACAATATGTTTCAGACTGTTGTTGCGAAGCTTTTGATCGATATCTGCAAGTTCCTTTTCTCGGCCGATGAAACTCGATGTCTGTGGCAGATCCATTGTACTAGAACGAACAGTGAACCTTTCTAATGGGGGTTAACCGTGATCCTCTACACCCAACAAGCATGATACTAACCAAGACAACTATCTTCTTGAGTCGTCTTTTTTTGTTTGGCTGGTACTTCTGATAGAAGCTCTTTTGCATATGCAGCTGCCGTAATAGCTGCATACCCCTGCCAAGCTTTGTGTTTGTGACTATCGGCATAGTCGCAAATTCCCCGAATCACCAAACAGGGGAAATGGTCCATCAGGCCGGCTGCCTCCATTTCAAAGCATAAGATACCTAATTCCCGCGCTAACTCGTCCCGCGTCTGCCCATCTTTCATAACCTGATTACCAGATGCTATTGTTCCGCGGAACACTCTAGGTAAATCAGAGGATCTCGGCTTACGGTCCACTATCTGGCTTCGATCACAGCTTGAGCAGTCAGGGTAAGATGGGTCATGACGATAGGATGCGTTGAAGAGCGTGTCCTGGTCTGGTCCTGGCGAGTGGAAATCAGATAGCTCGTCATTTATAACCACTTTAGAGATAAGATCCTGAAGCTGAGATTTCCCAGTCATGCGATTCGACTCCACGTGCGACATGGCGGTTAAAAGCTCTTGAGGAGGCAGGTTTCTCGTTCCAGTGCGTTGCAGGCGTCCCGATTCTCCTGTTTTGCCGGAGTCATACTGCACAACACCGGGTAGGCAGCCGCTGGGCTGACTGACCACAATATCGCCGAGGCGAATATCAGCCAAAAGCGGAACCCCGCCGCCAATACCCACCATCAGTCCGAACTGGATGGAATGAAAGGTGAACAGCATCTGTTTCGCCACAATTGCTGCGGAGGTGGTTCCGTAGATACCGGATGGAAGGCATGCGACTGCCACATTATAATTTGCAACCTTCCCCAGTACGTACGTGTTGGTATCTTGATGAGGTTGTGACAGTTGCGGATGGAGTTCATCTAACATCAGCTTGGCTGCAGCCATCTCCAGGGGAAGGGCGCAGATCCATCCAACCGTGTAATCATCGTGGGATCGAGTTTTGGTGGTCATGTGTAGGAGATTTAGGGGGGCTTTATCCTAGGATCTTGTGAAATGAACTGATTAGGTAGGTGTAAGGGAAGATGTTATTGCCCCTGCCACGTCAGAATGCCAATCCACACGTGATCCAACGATTCATGCATCAACCGTCACATCACATGGCGTGCCTCAGCCTTCTTGCCGTAGATAATTGAAAGCCTGAGGAAATTAGCCAAGCATTCCGACAAAGATGGTCAAGCCCATCTCCCGAACTCCCACCTACAGCACCTTAGTATTTCAGTAAGTCAATCTTTCTACAAACATCATACCGTAGTCTCGCTGAACTATAGAAGCCCGATTATCAGTTTGGCTGTCCATAGTCAACAGTATAGGGAAAACGTAGCTTCCCTTTTCTAAGTACATAAGGAAGAATATCCGAGACTACTCCCTTTTATAAAAACCCAAAGTTAGCGCAATGGAGCAAGGATCATCCCTATAATTATACTACTCCAACTCAATTCCTTCAATTCCTTAAATGAACCTCGGCACAACCCCAGTCTTGGCACTCTTCACCATTTGATCTCTCCCTCTCCTTCTCTCTCTGTCTCTACTTTCCACCTCCCAATCTCCTTGCACTTCAATCCAACTCAATCAAGCCACGAGTGCCCAAATCAAGATAAATCAAGATGTCCACTCGCCTCCAAGCAACAGCCACTGGATGGCTCATCATTTCTCTCGGCCACACGGTATACACATCCTCCTTCTTCCCTTCCCTCAATTACCTACCCTACCGATTCTAGCCATACATCAACTACCACATTAACAAAACGATGGAACACCAGCTCTCCGCCAAAGACTGGCAATCCACGCCGCAGTTCCGCGCCCTGCCTAATCTACCCTATACATGCGGTAAAGTCGGCTGGTACCAGGGAAGTGCATTTTTCTTGATGACGGGTATGTCTCATCTTTCAATTCCATATTTCATTCGTTGCTATACCCTATCTATGCTATGGTATGCTATGATGTGATATCATGCAACTCGAGGCATCTATCTGTCTATACTCGTTACTAGATTCCGAGGAACCGCTCACTTGCGGAGGGAGATCCATAAGTCATGACATCATCACCAACCCATCCCTCACCACCAATGCATAACCATAACCAAACATACCCAAACTATGACACCGATCTGAATAATAACAACGATAATAGCACTAATAAACTACTCCTGGTCCCAAACCCCCTCCCTCCTCCAACAACCAATCAACCAGGCCATCGCGGCCCTAATGACAGGTATCGTGTGGGCCAGTTCCGCATGGTATCTGCGTCGCGGAGTATTGGCGAATGGAATCGTCGTTGCGGTGATGGGGGCCGTGCAGGCTTGGGCTGTTTTCTTCTAGTTCTTTTTGTTTTTCCCCCTTCTCTATCCATCTCTTCCTCTCCCGTTATGCCTCTCTATATATACCTAGCTCTCTTTGAATTACGGGGACACAGTTGTGTACATACTATGCGTATAGTGTTCTAGGGGAGGGGGTGAGTTTTAGGTATGTATGCACCTATGGCTTGGTTGGGTGTGGGTTATCTACCTAACTACCTAGGTATCTAAGTAAGGTAGAGTTTGGGGTATTGTTTATTGGTTCTGGTTGATTTGATTGATTCTGATCTGTATGTACAACAAGGATATCATAACATATACCTGAAAGTAAAAACAACAAAAGATGAAAGTAAAAGAAAATACAAAGAAAATCTATCGAATTGCAACACCATCCCAGCCCAAATCCAATATTCGCAACAAAAGCCGGTCAAAACTCCTCGCCGATTAAAATTATCTTCTTGCGTGTGCATGTACAGAGAAAGAAAGCATGTACATCAACATCAACCCAACCCAACCCAACCCAATCCTATCCAATCCTATTACCACACAGCCGGTTGCAATTTCTTTTCTTTCTTTTCGGGGGGAGGCGAGAGGCTACTTCTCGGTATACGACTCCTGGCTGGTCGAGACCGCCCGTCGTCCCCAGCCACTGAAGAATCCGCCTCCGGTGGCTGGCGGCTCTGTGGTCACTTTGTGCACGCCCATCGCGGAAGGAGTCCGACTGGGCGGTTCGGGGGTCTGCGACTGCGCGCGTTGTGACGCGGCGACCTGTTTCCGGAGTCCCTCCATCTTGGCCTTTACTTCCTCGAGTTCTTGCTTGGCGACCGCCTCTGCCGTTTTCGCGTTGACCAGCTCCAGCAGGAGGGCCTCGTCGCCGGCCGGTTTGTTGTTCTCCGTCGCCAGCACCGACTGCAGGCCTAGGCTGCTGGAGCGCTTGGTGAAGGTGCTGCGGGGCGAGGCGGAGCGCTGAGACATGGATCGTTGCGAGTTCGAGCGGACGAGTTTGAGTTCGCGCAGGCCTGGCGGCGTGACGCCCTCGCCGGGTTCGCTGGTCGGCGACCCGTAGGATTCCGGCGGGGTGTCAGTCGAGGTGGGCGCTTTGACGGAGCGCAGCTCGCGGACCATTCGCTCAAGGCGCTGGCGATCGCGGTAGCCGTCCTGAATGCGCCCGCGCGCTTCCCGCAGCTGTTCGCGCAGCGACGAATTCTCCTTCTCGTGCTCGTCCATGCGACGGGTCAGGTCGAGGCAGCGACCGGCCTCGACGGTGTGCATTTCCTTCCATCGGTTGAGGTCGTCGCGCAGTTGGTGCTTGGTCTGGTCGATAGACTCCTCTTGGTTGGGCGATACGGCGCCGACGAAGCGCTCCTCCGCTTTGCCGATCAGCTCGGTCGGCGCGGCGGTCTCGTCGGACTTAATGTGGTGGAGCATGGCTTTGGCGATCTGCTGGTCCTCCTCGCGCTCTTCGCGCTCGTGCTGCAGGTCCCGGGTGAGGTCGGCGTGCTGGCGCTGTAGATCGCTGAGTGCCATCAGGAGATCTTCGATTTGCGTGTGCAGGTCGCGATCTTTGTTCTGTGACATGGTGGATTTGGCGCGCGGCTTGGGAACGTCCGCGGAGAGTTCGGTGGGGGCGGTACTGGCATCGGAGGTGGACTCGATGGAATTTAAGGTGGAAGTCATGCTCTGCTTGGAGGCGGAGCGACGAATGCTGGCCGAGGTGCTGGCGTGGTTGGGGTTGAGCGAAAATGGCTGTTTCATGGAGTTGTGAGAGCCGGACCCCGCCCAGAAGCGGCCTAAGAAGCGCGACGCCGCCGCCTGCATTTGAGGGAACGAAATGCCCGTCGGTACGCCCTGTGATTGGTTGTAACTGGCTTCCAGCGCTTGCAGGCTTTCCTTGGTCACCAGCGAAGTCAGTGAGACAAAGTCGTTGACGAAATCATCCGCGTGGCAGGCGTATCTGCGGCCCGAATTAGCTCCCAGCCTCTGAATCCGTTCCCATGGTACTTACGTATCCCACAAACTGCGCGACAACAGCAGTTGCATCACATCCTCAAATTCCGCACAGGCCAGAATCTTCTTCTCATTGCGCTGCATCAGCGAAAGTGCCACGCGCATCAGGGTCTCGCACGCTCCCTCCAGGAAAATCACGTCGTAGATGCGAAGAAGCATGGGCAGAGGACACGATACGGCGAAAAACGACAGAAACCACTGCGACACGTACACCGGCTCGACATGCAGCGATTCCAAGTGCGCAAACAGTCCGGGTCGAAGACGAGAAAGGAGATTCTGGAACTGATACACTCGGAGGTGCAATCCCGACAAATCAGGGAGATAGCACGTGCGCAAGTCGTAGTGGTCCATCAACCTGGTCATAATTAGCTGGACTCTTGCACATCAATCCAGCGCCTCTGCTTCTTACCTCACCAGCACACAGAATGCCTCCGCATCCGTCATGTGCATCAGTAACGGACCGACCACAAATCCCAGCCCCTGACAGTACCCGATCTTGGTATCGTACAGACTGAAACATTTCAAGACCCGCGCCAACATTTGCTGCCCCTCACCGTGCGGATCACGGAACATCTCGACGTTGGGAAAGCTGCGACCGATATCCTTTCCGATAATGCCTTCGTAGGGGCTCGTCTCGCCGCACAATCTCTGATATTCCGCCAACAGCGTCGTATCCCGAGCCCCGGCCAAACTAGGCCATACCACGCCGCGCAGGGGAGGCGGGACGCCGCCGCGGATTTTATTCGAGGTCAACGTCGGCAATCGCTGCGCGGTCTGGGGGTAGTCGGCGACGAGAGCGGCCCAGAACTCGAGCTCGGTCATCGGAGGAGGTGGCAGTTGGGAATAACGCAGCGAGGACCGAGGGTCATCGTTGATCAATCGTTTGATGTGATGCAGGGATTGCGATCGGGACGGTCGTTGCTGTATTTCCTGCGACTTTGCGACGTTGGCCAGGCCCGATTTGGGGTTGGTTGCCAGGGCATTGTTTTCCTGCTCCAGACGAGCTAACAGAAGAGATGTCGACTAAATCCAAGTCAATTGTTTTTCTTTCCGCGTAATTGCTCGGACTAGATCAACGCACCTCGTCGGACCCCTCACGGCGAGGTTCCTGCTCCTCCGTCTTTTCCAATTCCTCCCAATCCACCATATCACCATCTCCCCGATCGCCGTCCTCGCTGCTCCGGGACCGGATCGACGTACCGGCACTACGAACCGATTTGGCCGGCCCCAACGTCGGCGTAGTTTTCGTCTCGGTATCTTCTGCGTTGGCCGGGGATGTCACCTCGACGGGGGTCCGGGGAATATCGAGGGTGCGCCATTCAGGTTGGGTATGCTCCGAATTGGACGATAACGAGACGGTGACCATGGAGTCGCTGTGCGCATGGTTCGGGGCGACATGGTTCAAGATCCCATCGGATTGAACCCGAGTGGCGGGACTGGAGGGATCCATGGCTTTTTTGGCTTTTAGGATGAATTCTGACGGCGGGATTGTGAAAAAATTAAATGCGCATTCCTCGGGGGGGAGGGAGAGTCGGTTGTGGGGGCGGAGGGGAAAGAGACGCGGTGGTCGCGGTCGGGATAGTCGGATAGACGAGGCGTAGAGGATTAGGATAAGAATAGCACACGATCAAGAGGGGCTGTCGAATGTGACAGCATGTCTTGTAGGTCAATTCAGCGGCGTTGAGGGGGAGGAAGTGGGAGTGGGAGTCAGGTAGAGGTGAGAGTCAGGGTGAGGGTGGGAAAGTGAGAGAGGACGAGAGAGAGCGAGAGGGGAGAGGAGACAGGCAGGTTAGTATGGTTTCAGAAAGTGAACTCCCTGAAATGACGAGTCGGACTGAAATGGAGAGGTTATTTCCTTTAGCGGTGATTAGTGCCGGCCACTAGAGCTTCGTACTTGACCCCAATGGAATAAATCCAGATGAGTCGGACGGAAATAACTCTGACTAGGAGGGTCCGTTATTAACAGGAACGTCAACGTCGCTATGGCTCATTAACTAGCGAAGAGATGACAGAATTCAGGGGCATCCGAGGCCTCTCCGGGTCATCCACCGACATTCGAGTCTCGCCCCGTCGATCGCCCTCAATAATGCATTCCGAAAGGTGTCGATTATTTGACCTCCTTTGGTTGAGCCGGGGAAAAGACGATCGATATTCAGGAACTCCACCGGCCGAACCACGGATGGGATCTTTGCAGTGGCCTTTCTTTAGGTCGTCTACAGAACTTAACAGAAGTCCTCTCTGCCATTCACCGAGCTGGAAGAATCGCCAGCGACTTCTGTTGCCTCGACGAGGATCCGGCGGGATCCACGGCGATGCTCCACAAGGTTAATTAAGAGAATCGTCCGACGGCGTTAGAAACTTAGAATGTGCGGGAATAACGGTGCAAAAGTCAGAATTTGAACTGCTGAGGGACCAATGATGATGATACCAGAGGATAAGTATACTATCCCCCTGACCTGGAGGAAGTGTTCTTCTTTCCCATTGAGTATACTCCGTAGATGTCCATGAACACTCTGTGTCGGAAGACTCTAGATGCAGCAAGACTTCCCCTGCATTTCCCCTGAATGTCTCGATACCGTTTCATACAGCGCCAAAGATTGTCTTGGCAGTGTTTCATTGGCTAGTGATTACTATTGACGGCAAACCCGCCCCACTATGTGTAAGTTACAGTACACAAAGATACCGCCGAGGTGCCGGACTATGGAAAACAGCCTTACAGGGTCCGGCCGCAAGGATTCTTTCCATTCTTTCTAGAAACCACCGGAGAGGTAAGGAGGGGAGAGACGTCAACTGATATACTTGATGAGAGTGGCTTGACTGTGGAATGGTCATATTTGGAATTAAGGTGATAATCATGTGATTGAATTGCAGACTGAATACATAATATAACAGCATGGGTGCTAGCTAGGGAGTGGTCGCAGCAGTGAATGGATATATATTCAATGGTGAGGAGGAGATAGGAGGGACTGAGAGAGTAACACAACAAGATGACAGTTTATGGTCCTGGTTGAACCTTTTCCACATACAGAATATGTTCTTTGTTGGTTGCCATGATGGTAGATGGGTGACTCCAGAACCGTTGAATTCCATAAAGGAAAGAGTCAAACACACAAAGGAAGAAGGAAAGAGCGACCGTTTCTAGAAATAGTGAATCTTCCACCTGGAAAGTCCCCCTCCCCCGCCCGGCCTTGCATGTTTTGGTCTCACCTTCCCCTTTCGGCTCGTGTGTTTGGAGATTTCCTGTTCCGGGATAATCCGCGCCACTCGGACCGGAAGAACCCGCGACCGATGGCGGAAGGACAGGTTCTGCCAGTCCGGAGCCCAAACGGCGAGTCGCAGCGCGTTCAAGTCAACAACTGCACTCTCGACAAAGCAGCGTCGACAACAACAACAACAAAGAGGTGATCGTTTTCGGGGGTCTGGCTTGTTCTTGCTTCGCGTTCTCTCCTATATCCTCCCCTCCCCCTTTTTCGGAGGTTGATCCTCCTAATTCTTATTTTAATTCCTCGACCCTGGTCACTCTTTGCTCCTTTTTTTCTCTACCATTTCTCCCCTCGTAATTCCACTCCCACCACTTCTCCATGGACGACTCGATGGCCAGCTCCGTCTTTGATGACGAGGGCAGCTCTGACTTCATCCCAGAGCCCGCTCCTGTACGTACTGCATGGATTTTGTTCTCATCTGTTGATAATTCAACTGGTTACTGACTGTCGCATTCCAGAAGCCCAAGGCTAAGGCAGCCCCGAAGAAAGCCGCCGCGCCCAAGAAGACCACCCAAACAACCCTCACAGGCAAAGCCCCCGGAAAGGCAGCCGCTTCCAAAAAGCGCGCCAAAGCCGATAGCGAAGACGAAATGTCAGATGTCGACAAGATGTCCGACAACGACTCCGCCCTGTCCCATACGCCCCCCAAGAAGGCCAAAAAGGCCCCAGCCGCGAAAAGAGCTGGCTCGAAACCCCTCGCCGACGTCGAAAATGAATCGTTCACCGGCGAGGGCGCAGAGGAACCATCCAAGGAAACCAACGCTTCGGAGAGATACCAGAAGGTAACGACCTCCTGTCCCATCGTATGGTTCTGTGCTGACAGCTCCACCCATTAGCTATCACCACGCGAACACATCATCAAACGTCCTGATACCTATATCGGATCCACCGAGATGACCCCGCAGCAAATGTGGGTGTACAGCTCGGCCACCGAGGGAATGGAGTTCCGAGAGGTGACCTACGTCCCGGGTCTCTACAAGATCTTCGATGAGATCGTCGTCAACGCCGCCGATAACAAACAGAACGATAAGAACATGGACGAGATTCGCGTCACCATTGACCGCGAGTCCGGCGTCATTAGTGTCTGGAACAACGGTCGCGGTATCCCCATCGAAATGCACGCAAAGGAGAAGATCTACGTGCCCGAGCTGATTTTCGGTCATTTGCTCACCTCCTCGAACTACGACGACACTCAGCAGAAGGTCACTGGTGGTCGTAACGGTTACGGTGCCAAGCTCTGTAACGTCTTCTCCACCGAATTCATCCTTGAAACCCAGGATTCGCACCAGAAAAAGAGATACAAGCAAACCTGGACTGACAACATGACCAAGGTCGGCAAGGCCAAAATCACGGAGGCCAAGGGCGAGGACTTCACCAAGGTCACCTTCAAACCCGACTACGCTAAGTTCGGCATGACCGGCATTGATGACGACTTTGAGGCCCTGGTGAAGCGTCGAGTCTACGATTTGGCGGGAACCGCCAAAGTGGCCGTGAAGCTGAACGGCAGCCGCATTCCCATCCGCAACTTCAAAAAGTATATGGAGATGTACACCAAAGCCATTCGCCGAGAGCGCGGAGATGACGGTCCCGCACCCAAGGACGAGATCATCACATGCAGCCCCGATCCTCGATGGGAGGTCGGTTTCGCCGTGTCCGACGGCTCCTTCCAGCAGGTGTCGTTTGTGAACTCGATCGCCACCACGTCCGGAGGTACGCACGTCAACTACATTGCGGACCAGATCTGCGGTCGACTGGCCACCGAACTCAAGAAGAAGAACAAGAACGGCGCGACGCTCAAGCCTGCGCAACTCCGTAACCACATCTTCATCTTTGTGAACGCCCTGATCGTCAACCCGGCCTTTACTTCGCAGACCAAGGAGCAGTTGACCACCAAGCAAACCCAGTTTGGCAGCAAGTGTCCCCTCGAAGATGACTTCTACAAGAAGATCTTGAAGACCAACGTCATGTCGAATATCTTGTCCTTCGCTGCCCACAAGGCGGACCAGATGCTGAAGAAGACCGATGGCGGTCGCCGTTCCCGTATGAACAACCCCAAATTGACCGATGCCAACAAGGCCGGCACCAAGGAGGGTCACCACTGTACCCTGATCTTGACGGAAGGTGACTCGGCCAAGGGCTTGGCGATGGCTGGACGTGCGGTTGTCGGTCCCGATCTATTCGGTGTCTTCCCACTGCGAGGAAAACTGCTCAACGTCCGCGATGCGTCGTTCGAGCAGATCTCGAAGAACGCGGAAATCCAGAACATCAAGAACTTCATTGGATTGCAGCACAAGAAGGAATACACCGATACTCGCGGGCTTCGTTACGGCCATCTGATGATCATGACCGATCAAGATCACGATGGTAGTCACATCAAGGGTCTGCTCATCAACTTCCTCCAAGCCCAGTTTCCTAGCTTGCTGAAGATCCCTGAGTTTCTGATCGAGTTCATCACTCCCATCGTGAAGGTGTGGAAGGGTGACCCCAAGAACCCGACTAGGCAGCACTCCTTCTTCACAATGCCCGAATACGAGGCGTTCAGGGAAGCCCACAAGAACGAGCGCTGGGAGCACAAGTACTACAAGGGTCTGGGTACCAGTACCACTGAAGACGCTCAGGTGTACTTCCGCGATCTCGATCGCCACTTGAAAGAATTCCACACCATTCAGGATAACGAGGCCGCTCTGATTGAACTCGCCTTTTCGAAGAAGAAGGCCGACGAGCGAAAGGAATGGCTGCGGCAATTCAAGCCCGGAACCTATCTGGATCACACCATGTCCAAGATCACCTACACCGACTTCATCAACAAGGAACTCATTCTCTTCAGTATGGCGGACAACATTCGATCTATCCCTTCCGTTGTTGATGGTCTCAAACCCGGTCAGCGTAAGGTTTTGTACACTTGCTTCCGGCGCAACCTGAAGAAGGATATGAAGGTGGTTGAACTGGCTGGTCACGTCTCCGGTATGACGGCATACCAGCACGGTGATGCATCCCTGCAGCAGACTATCGTGGGCCTGGCGCAAAACTTCGTTGGCTCCAACAACATCAACTGCCTGGAGCCCAGTGGTAACTTCGGTTCTCGTCTTCAGGGTGGTTCCGACTCTGCCAGCGCTCGTTACATCTACACCCGTCTGTCGCCATTCGCCCGGCGTGTGTATCATTCCCATGATGACCCGCTTCTCACGTACAATGAAGACGATGGCGAGAAGATTGAGCCTGAAGTCTACATGCCCGTCTTGCCCATGATCTTGGTCAACGGAGCCGATGGCATCGGTACCGGATGGAGTTCGTCAATTCCCAACTACAACCCCGAGGACATTGTCGAAAATCTGCGGCGCATGATGGATGGCGAGGAGATCAAGCCTATGCAGCCGTGGTTCCGAGGCTTCAAAGGTGAGGTCACCGATATGGGAGGTGACCGCTTTAAATTCAGCGGTATCATCAAGGAAACTGGCGATAAGGAAGTGGAGATCACTGAATTGCCCATTCGTACCTGGACCCAGGATTTCAAGGACAAACTGGAAGACATTATCAAAGCGGAGAAGACGCCTTCCTTCATCAAGGATTACAAGGATTACAACACGCACCACAAGGTTCACTTCGTTATCCAGATGGACGAAAAGCATATGGCGGCAGCTTTGTCCGAGGGCCTGGAGGAGAAGTTCAAGCTGACGAAATCAATCGCCACCTCCAACTTGGTCGCGTTTGATCCCGAAGGCCGTATCACCAAATACGCCGGCGTCGACGATATTTTGAAGGAATTCTATACTATCCGTCTCAAGTATTACGAGCGCCGCAAGCAATACCAGCTTTCCGAAATGCAAAGGGAGCTGGACAGACTGAGCAACCAGGCCCGCTTTGTCCAAATGATCATCGACGGTGACTTGGTGGTTTCCAAGAAGAAGAAGAGCGCCCTCGTCGCCGAGCTGAAGGAGAAGAATTTCAAGCCCTTCCCGAAGGTCAAGGATGCCGTCAAGGCCGGTGAGGCGGAGCCCGCCCTCGAGGATGAGGAGGAAGAAGGTGCGGAAGACGCCGAGGTTCTCTCGAACTCTTACGACTATCTTTTGGGTATGGCCATTTGGTCCCTGACCCAGGAGCGTGTCGAAAAGCTCCGTCGTCAGATTGGCGACAAGGAGGTGGAAATCGACGCATTGATTAAGATGTCCAAGGAGGATATCTGGAAGCGCGACCTCGAGGACTTCATCAACGAATGGCGATTCCAGATCGAGGACGAGGCCCGGCGCTTGCGTAAGGTGGCTAACATGGGCCGTCGCACTTCCGCCAAACTCATGACGACTGGTCGGGGTTTGGCCGCCAGGAAGCGCAAGGCCGCGACTGACGATGATCCGGATGACGAAGATTTTGCCGCTCCCAAGTCCAAGAAGGCCGCAGCCAAGAAGACCGAACCGAAGGGAGGTCTTCTTAACTACCTAAACAAGCCCGCGGCCAAACCGGCAGCCAAGCCGAAGCCTCCGCCGACCGATGAAGATGATTCGGACGATGACTTCGACATGGAGATCCTTCCGAAGAAGAGCCGGGGTGCTGCAAAACCCCAACCCAAGGCTGAACCGGAGCCGGAGCCGGAGCTGGAGCTGGAGCCCAAGCAAGAGGATGAGGACGAGGACATGCCCGATGTTGTGGAAGAAGTCGCACCAAAGAAGTCCCGAGCCAATTCCAAGGCTTCCGTCAAGACTGAGGATGACGATGCCCCTAAAGCAGCTCCCAAGCGAGGCCGACCGGCATCGAAGGCTGCTTCTACCACTTCCTCCAAGTCCAAGGCCAAGTCTCAGCCCAAGGAGGAGGACGACGACGACTTCGATGATGATGACATCCAAGAAATCACCAAGACCGAGGCTGCCAAGTCATCGTATGGTTCCAACCGGAGGGCACGTGGACCCCCCTTGCACACCATCAGCGACTCCGACAGCGATGATGGAGAAGATCTCCTTGGTGATGTCAGCAACATGGTGAAGGGCATCGGCGGCAAGAACGGCGCGCCCTCTGATTCTCGACAGCTTTTCTCGGAGCGCTCTCGGGCTGGAAGCAGCGGCCTGACCCCGCGTTCCAAGGCGTCGAAGCAGTCGCCAGACTTCGACGCGGACGAAACTGACTATAGCAAGCTGGTGCCGCAGCACACTCCTCGGCGCTCCCTGCAAGTCAAGCCCAAAGACAAGGAGCCGAAGACGTCGGAGGACAATGACCCTGAAGAAGACAACGGCGGTGGCGACGATGATGACGAAGATGAACCCGTGAAGCCCGCGGCTAGCAAGGCAAAGACTACTGCCCGGGGCAAGGCCGCGACGAGTGCCGCAGCGAAGACAACCGCAGCGAAACCCCGTGGCCGACCTAAGAAGGACGCGACCACCGCCGCCAAGGCTGCTCCTGCCACTAAGCAGACGACCTTGTCCCCGGCTGCCAAGGCCTACGCTTCCAAGCAAGCCAAGAATGCTAAGGCGACCACCAAGAAGAAGCAGCTGGCGGACGATCTTTCGGATGACGATATTGATGCCATGGCCAACGACATTCTTGACTCTCCTGCTGGCGGCAAGAAGGGTGACGATTCGGAAGATGAAGAAGTGCGTCCTGCCGGCCGGAAGACTGCCAGTCGACCCGCGCGACGGACCGCAGCGACCAAGAAGACCTACGTGGTTGATGATGATGACAGCGAGGATGACGGTGACTTCGGTGATGATTTTGAAGAAAGCGACTAAACCATTCGATTGGAACAAGGGGCTATTGGGGACGTTGAACGTTCTTCTAGAGTTAATTTCTCTGTTTTTACTTCTGTTTCAAATGTGTTCCTCTTCTGTTGTTATTTCGGGGACTCACTCACCTTTGTTTCTATTTACATTTTCGTACACTGTTTAAAGGACGTTGAAAGTTCTCGTGTTGATAGCTGGTTTTGATATGCAATCGGACTTGATTCTGTTCACTTGAGGCTCCCTTGGTAATCTGAAAGACATAGTAATCGATCAAGGGCGATGTATTAGGTAGTAGCCCACTGCCCCCCAGTCATCCCCCAATAACAATCCAGAAACACCAAGCACCCAAGGACAAGCCTACATACATTACTTAGAAGTCATTAGAGACGAGAGAAGAGTGGTTGGTAGCTAGTGAGTCTCCATCCTCACGACCGATTCCTCGCTATTATTCACCTGCGAAGGACGATCTTTCATCGGGCAAAGAAGTAAGTCATCGATAGTCAATCAATCGTCTTCATATCCTAGAGGTTGCTTTCTATACGATGTGAACCGTTTCTGGCTGGTGAGATCTGTTTATGGTGGTTGATAGCTGGCGTTTGGTTGAAAGATGACGTATAGATGAGGTTGTTCTATTTACTTGGAGTAGGTAAGGTAGGGGTTGTAGGTATGTACATACATTACGCACATGCATGTATGTACTATACATATAGTAGATCCTAGTTCTCGATAAGTTTGGGGATTGGTTGGACTGGGTATCTCTATGTCTTATGTCTAGGTTTATGTTTATGTCTTGTTGCTACGCATGCTGTGCCTCTATAGAAGATTTCTTGGTTGTGAGGAAGTTACGAAAAGAAAGGTTTGTGAGGGTAGGTCTTGATAGGTCTACGTTCCATGGGACGACTGATTGAGTTGATGTTGACGAAGTAGTCAGTCAATGAAAAGGGATGGTTAAGTACTGGAGTAAGTACTGTCCATGAGAAGATATAGATACTGAAATAGATGGATGATGGATGATGGATGATGGATGATGGAAAGACACCTAGAGGAGATAGGCATTTAAAAAAATGAACTTAACTATCAGAGATAAGAAAAGCAGAAACAGTTAGAAAACAATCTCAAACAACCCCATAACAGAACATAACAACCCATGTGATACACTCAAAACGCCCAATCCGATCTATTTATCATTCATTCCTCGTTATTCGTCCGTTTTCGTCCGCTCTTCTGCTCTCCTAAGTCTCACTGTGTAGATCCCTGGCTTGGAGGACGAACTGGCCAGGTTACGTGAGCTAGGAACAATTACCACACACCAAAGATCAAGCAGACGCTCTCCGTCTCTTCCGTCCGCTAATCTGCTGTTGCTGCTGCTGCTGCTGCCAGCGCATAAAACCCTCCTCGTCGCTACCACTACCGGCCGCGTCCTGCATATACAAACTGAGCAGGGCATGCGCGGCCTTGACCTCGGCAGGGAGCAACTTCTTAGGATTGCGTCGAGATCGCGTTTCGACGCGGCTTGCTCGGGCCCGTTTACCAGGGGATTGGGAGGGATCCTCGTCGTCGTAGGAACTGTCTCGGTAGTCGTCATCGGCATCCTCGTCGTCCATGTCGATATCGACATCCATGTCCACATCCTCATCTGCATCCGCATCCGCATCCGCGTCGTCGTCTATTTCTGACGGACAGTCGCTGGAAGTGTTGGCGCTTGTCGTGGATGAGGTGTATATTGTGTTCGAGGACGTCGTGGCGTCCGAGCTGCCGCTGCCGCTCTCGCCGTCGCTGGCGTCGATAGCCCTCTTCCTAGACATGTTCTGCAGCGAACAGAGAAGGTCTCGCGGGGTCGCGGTGCCCGAACACCCCATCTTGACGTCTGCGCTACGCGGCGTGTTCACGGGCGTGAACGTGTTGCGGATCGGGCTGACCGGGGACATGCAGTACTTATCGGAGGTGCTAGCACCGGAGGTATATTCAGGGGAGGAGCCGTAGCCCACGAGTCTATCAGCATAGGAATGACGAAGACGGTGGCCAAGATGGGGATGGTCGAAGGATTTCGGGAGGATTTGCTTCTCGAACGGTTTTGACAGGTCTGGAGGATGACGCGAGGTCAGGAGTGATTGTTGCGGAGGGAGGGATTGGAGTTCGAGGGCGCGGTAGTAGTTGGCCATTTTCGTGGACTTGTCCACGATGGATTTATGGATGATCATGCGGCCGTATCGCGCACGGTCTGTCGGGTGGATGCACATGTCGATGAAGTCAAGGCCGAAGACGGGCGTGAGGATATGGCGGATCCGCCAGCAGAAGGTGGCTGCGACTGCTTTGGCGGCTTCGAAAGGCATCCAGTACCCTGGGTGGTTTTAGTCTTGGTCTGGGTGTTTGTTTAGGGCAGAGGGATGAATGGTCGTACCTTGTGCTGCAAGCGCACCACCCGTGATGCTATGGCAGATGTCGCGAAGGCCAGGGTTGGCGTTGAGCATTTTGGCCGGTGTTGTCTGACAGAAGTTAGTTGGATGAGATGGAAACCAATAACTGTTCACCGACCTTGGAGTAATCCTGGCATTTGAAAAGATGGGTTGTTCGAACAAGCCCAATGTTGTAGTCCCACATCACCATCCACTTCTTGTCTTCGCCCGGGATGACGAACTCATACTGCAAAACTAAACCACAAATCAGCTTCACATGTGCTTTTTTGAACCTCAAATCCATTCAAGAGACTCATACCTTCAAAGCTCTCACGTCCCGTCCGGTCCTGAAATGACTTTTTGTCGCTGTTGTACGGGATGTGGCGCGGATACAGCCCGATCTCGCCCATCGGATAGAGCTGGAATTCGCGGTGGATTCTGGCCAACTCTTCATCTCGCTCCTCACAAGGCGGATATCGCAACTGGCCCCTGATCTTTTCTCTCTTGAAAATCGCAGCATCCTTGGGGGGTTTCTCTCTCTTCTGGCGAGATGCTGCGCGGGAAGCCATCATGCTGGGGGAGCTCGACATTGCTGAACTTGGGAGACAAAGCCGGTTCAAGTCTGGCAAGGGGTTCAGGAGAGATTCGATGGACGCCATGAATAGGGCTCCTCGGGGTGTCAGATAGAAGATATACACTTTCAGCCAGCTGTTCGATCGGCCCAAGGGAACCAGTATACTGCCCAGAGCAGGGAAAAGGAAACTTTGACGAACGGAGGTTTTATGAGAATGCAACGAAAATATGCGGGGGGGGGGGGGGGGGGGGGGGTAAGAAACCTTCCTGGTTCTGATCCCTAAGACACTGGAAACGATGGGTTCTAGAAGGTCTGGCCAGAGTCAAAGGGTGAGAGAGACAATCAAGAGAAACAAGAGGGAAAATAGAACGGATATCAGGGCACGGATATGTTAGCTCACCGTATTGCCCCGAGCAATCATCAGACTAGCCAAACAGGAGTTACAGGAGTTACAAAATAGAATAAGTTAAAATAAATACAGAAAATAAATACAAAGACAAGGTTTGAGAGAATAAAAACAAATCATGAGCCACACTCACCTCCCTTGCTAGACTCATCGGTACAAGGCCTCCAAAAAGAGTGGATACTTGACAGCAGTTGATGAAGAGACCTCAATGGTCGCCTTCTGTTTGTCCCATCGGAGTGCGAGAAGAATTATTGCGCGTGTAAGTCCTTGTCGAGGCAATGACTGGGGGAGTGGTGTAGCCATCTGGAGCAGCGGTGAGCCTTCTTCCTACGATGTGGCCCTAATTCTAGACAACTTAGGTTGGGCGGATGTCTTGGATGGGCTGAGGCCTTCGGCATGAGAAACATTCTCCCGGTACTTGGACAAAGGAGGGCATCACGAGGCACACGACAGATTGAACCGGACAGAGAGGTGGGCGAGTCCAGCTTTGCCATACCCAAAATCCACTTTGGAGTATGGCAAATACTCCCTCGCCCCCGGGTTCAGTCATTCTGTAACGGGTTCCTCCCTCTTCGAAACCGGCGCTAGTTCAAGAGAAGTACTTGACTGACGACACCCTTTCCCCTCTCAAATTCAAATCGGAAAATTGAATTAAAGGTAGCGTACGCCCCTCCGGATTTTCGAGGCTTCGCTGGTGCCACTCACTCATCTGCAGCTACCCAAGACAGGAGATAACGCATAATCATAAGGGGGACATGGTAGATCACGTTTCAGGGGACTCCTGTCACCATGTGGACGGTCTTGCATTACTGACCGTAACTTGAAATAGCCAGGCCGGTGGCTTCCTGGATGATCCATATCTCTGGTCCGTCCAAACAGCTGAAGACGGCAGTCTGACGAGCGTAAGCCTAAAGGGGGAGACGAAACCATGGAACGTAAAAGGGTATCCACAGATACTTGTATCTCTGTGTGTCTGATTCGACCATCTGAAGGTATTCCGTTGCCGGCTTTTCAGATATATGGAATTCCATTTCTGTCAGCGGGAATCAACATCAGCCTACCCATACTGATGACCTCGACGTCAAGAAAAATCCGCCGCTGAAGAAACCGGAAGAGTTGATCTTCAGAGCACGAATGGCCAATGAAAAGACGGTATCCCAGCGGCGTTCGCTCGACGAGGCGGGTGTTAGGAAAAGGTCTCAGACAATTCTCGGAAAGCTGCATGACACTGTTGTAGGACAGGATTCCTGCTGCTGCTTCTGCTGCCAACCAATGAGCCCCACTGTCTCTGCTGCTACAGGTCGTTGTACCAGGCTCTCTTCATTATCTTGTTCTTCACTGCCCACCTCTACTGCATACCAGCCAGTCATAATGCAGGCGGAATCTTTTACCGCAAAGGACGAGAGAAATGGTTGATTTCTTGTGAAATTCCCCGGAAGAAAAAAGATGGGAATCCGCGATCGGGCCAGAGACAAGCTCTGGTAGTCTATTGTCGGTGAGCAGAGAGTCTGCCCGGGAACCCTAAACTCGGTACTGGACGTTACATCTCAAGCTCCCCAAGGAGCATGGGCGCAGTCATGTTCTCTGCCCCTCTCTTTGTCAGGCGACGCCGCAACGTCCATGAGGAACCTGATCTAGTTGGATTCAAGCCTCACTTCCCTAGGTGCAAGTGACACCCATTCTTCGATTGGGTTGCTCAGCCCTTCAGCGTTGGAATAGGTCAAGTGCGAACGGTTTGGCATTCGGATGGGCGTGGACAAAGATTCTCCAAGAAAGTTCAAATCATCAAAGCCATCTAGAAGAAACTTCCACGCATGCTTCTCTGCACGTTCCCACTCATCGGTGGCGTCTTGTCTCTTCGGTCGATTTGTTTGGACATATTCAAGGTTTCCAAGCCCGGATTATGAGTCTGCCTTGTCGCGAATATTGAACCGAGAAATAGAAAAACAGAAAATGAGACAAAAAAAGAAGAAACTAAAGGACCCAGAAGGCAGAAGTCTAGGCTTCCGTGGAGATGCAACTTACCTTAGCCAGAATGCCTGTAGAAGAAAGAACACGGCGCATCCCAGCCAGAACCCATAGTCTATCAACAGAGAAAGAAAATTTGTTTACCTTATCAACATAGAGCAGAAAGAGAATATGAGGAATTTTGGAAATCACTGCCAATCACAATTGTCCAGGTTGAGGCAGGATGGAAGATCTAGAAAACGGCAGGGAAGCCCAATATCCGAGACATACGAATGCTCTGAGTTGAGGGCATCTTGGCAGAGTCATGTCGGGAATGGGTCCCGTCTGCTTGAATTTCAAATCGATTTGTCTTACATCCAGTAGAGAAGCAGAAAGAGAGAGAGGTTGGAAACGACAGGGGTTGAAGGTGGCTGCTCAGCTGGCAGGGTATCTGTCCGATTGATTCAATTAATCATGATCAACCCCGCCCAAAGGGATTTGAGTGAGCCAGATAGCTTCGGTAATTGTAATCAATGTACGTCCTGACCGGATGCAAGAGACGAGATGGGATGGGATGCAATGAAGTCGTCGTCTAGAGAAGGAAAGAGACCAGCCAAACAGGCAAACCAGACAAACACAACAAACCAACCAAACATCCCCAACCCTTAGTCATGGTCGCCAACCAATGAAGACCATCCTGCACGGTGAAGAAGTATAGCTACATCCATGAATGACAATTACTCTGTCTGCGCCCAGAATCCAGACTCTGCCGAGTACCGGGAGCAACCTCCCGCTGGCCTCAGCGCCAGGGGCACGATGATCTGCGGTCCCGACAAAGCCCCTGCTAATCAAACGATTCGTCTTGATCTGCAGCCCCGTTGCGCGGATGACCTTCCGGTCTCCCTTACTACGCGGGATGGTCCTTGCACACGACGGCATCATAAAACAAGTCTGGACACACCTGTACGACGAGTCTCGATCTGGGGTAAGGGAAAAGGTTAAGGCCCTTTCCCGCTGACGCCGTGCCCAGCTCCGAGGGAATTTGTACCCCCGTGCCCTTCTGATTTGCCTCTACCGTGGGTCTGGTACAGCCCCTTGGTCGAATCCCATTCGCAGCGTTGAGGATCTGTCATGCACGACAAGGGACCAGGGTAAAGCCGATGCCAGAGTAAATGTTGAAGTCACAGTGACTTCGGCAGTGGGGTCAGAGCCGGAAATAGAGGGTGGGAGAGTGAGGATGGAAGAAAAGGTAAGAAATCTGGCACGGTCCCCCCGAGCCTTGCACAAAATCGCAGCAGCAACTTGTGACTCGCACAAGACGTACCTTTTCCCTGGAAGGCCAAACAACTCACGTCACTCAGAACCAGCTCCCAAGTCCTTAGCGGCATTTTGTTCTTCTCGCTTCTCGACGCTGCTGTGCGGTCCGAGATAATGGTGAAACAAGAGATGCATTTCGCACGAAGTTCGGAATACATACACCGCTAGGAGAGAAGTCACGTAGAGGGGAAGTAAAACCTCGGATACAAGGAAATACAGACTACGAATAGCTTCGGCAGGACAAGCATCAACGGATAGGAAGGAAGAAAAGTAGAAAGTCTTCGGGAGACATCATACCATCTTGTCATCGTACACACCAAATTATCCCTCCTCATGCCACAAATCCTCCGTTCGCAGCCAGATCCACACACTCTCCTCCAACTTCTCCTAATTACAAATTCCGCGCTTCCACAGCTTCTTCGTCACTGTTGGCCTATCAAAAGTATTCATATGGTTGGACAAAGCAATATTGTTCGGGCGCGACTGATCGACAGTGGCGGCCTCCTTTACGCCGCTAGAAGAGGTTCCTTCTCCGCATACTGAGGGGGCTGCTCGACGGGCTGCTCAATGGGCTGCTCGACGGATTCCGCCACTGGCTCGGTCTTGGGGGCTTCGGGGAAGTCGGAAGAGGTGAACGCGGGCTCGGGCTCGGGCTCCTTCTTGATAACGGGAGTGGGAGCAACCTTGGCGACTTCCGGCGACACAGAGCGGCGCTGGCCGGGAAGAAGCCCCTGCGCCTTGACACTGCAGTCAGTGACATACTGTTGGACAATGCCCGTTGCGCGGAAAGCGCGCTCCTCGGCCAGATCCTTCAGCTGATGGGCATGGGACTCCACGATGCCCTGGACGTGCTCAATCTGCGCATCGATAACTTCACGGTTGTTCATGTAAACCAAGGGTCCGATGTAAGCGATAGTGGCGGCAAGAAGCGACAGTCCCCAGAAAGGCAGGAACTTGATCAACCAGTAGGCAGAGAACGCGGCAAAGAAAGCCTAGAAAAGTTGTTAGAAGACAGATCTTCTGCCAGGAGCGTTTTTGGAAACCGAACATACAGCAACGGTGTGAACAATGTTCTCGGCGAACAGGATGCGCTGGAACTCGAGCAGGACAAAGTCAAGAAGCTGCTCGATATCTTCCATCACTCCTTCAAGGGTCTCCTTAGGAACGGTGTAGTATTTGCGGGGACGGAAGTTCTTGACAAGGCCTTGCGAAAACAAGACTCGACCACCAATTTCGGCGGCAGTGGTGACTAAACGAAAGTCTTGTTAGCACGCATCGCTGTGTCATCACGCAGCAATTATATGAACCTACATCCCAAAGCCACATAAGTAAATTTGAAAACCCAGCGGAGGAGAGGCAGGTAACGGGCGGCAAAGATGAAGGTGACGACGGTCGCAAAAGAAGCGGCGGTGGCTCGGGGTTGCTCCCACTAAGAACTGGTCAGAGTCGCAGCTTTTGACACCGAGGTTGACCAAGACTCACGCTCAGAAGGCTGTACAGCAGGGAGTGATAGTCTGGAACATCATAAATTAATCGATGAACTTGGAAGTCTCGAGTGTTTTCGACTACATACGGGTCAGGGGTTGGCCGGTCGCAGTGGTCACTGGAGTTGTCGACCGAGTGTTCCTCAATTCGCGAAATTCCTGTCCGGTACGGGATGCTTCGGATTTGATGTTATCAACGACGGGGCCTGCGAGAAACCACCTGTCAGATACAGAGCCACGAGGGTTGGAGAATATGAAAACCAAGTACCCTTGGTGATGGCATCTTTGACACCTTATCACCAAGTTGGAAATCAGCTGGGTTTGTGTAACATTCCGCGAAACCTCAAGAGATCGAGATGAACTGGCGATAACGGCAGAGTCAGCATCAAAGTGTCTCCCAAAAGCCACATTCCAGGCATCTCCTGAGTCCACACATACCTTACCGCCCGCTTTCGTTTCGGGATAGGCCACATAGCCAGCATTTGAAGCGTCGGCCATCTCGGAAGATTGTGTGGATAAAAGGGACTTAGAAAAATAAAGCTGCGGAAAAACAAACGAAGCTGGCGTTCCACGGGAAGCCCAGGGGGAAGGAGAAATAAGTACAAGGTGTAGGGAAGAAAACGAATGAAAGAATTGAAAAAGAGAATTACAAGAAGAAGAAGAGAATCAGCGTGTCGAGGGTGGGCGACGTGAGGGATGGGCGGAGAGAGAAAGATAGGAGAAGGAGAAGGAAGAAGAGAGGGTGATGCAATTGACAAGCGAGACAGACGTCGTGTGCTTCCCGGGCTGCTTCCACTCCGAACTACTTGGACCTGCTCAGTCCACCTCGCCGAATCACCGCTTGTTGATTCTAGTTTCGGTTTGAAATTCCACGGCTCCTATTTCTTTCGATCTAGATAATTGTTTTTTTTCCTACAATTTACATCATCTTCCCCGTATTCGTCGGGTTGACTTCCCCGCCATCTCGCTGCGATTTCTCAGTTCAACTCGACCAAGATTCTAGACCCGGTCGGCATGTGATAACGGCTTCAGGGAGAGGAGATCTTGAAGCAAGAGGGGAGCGACAAGACAATGCCACCGAATGGGTCATCATACAGATCTGCTACGTAGACTGGCGCATGCAAGGGGGATTTCTCGCAGAAGGATCTGTCGAAAGGCACTCGTTGGCTTACACTCCCTACCGCTAAATTGTGGAATTGCCTTTACTGATTGACGTTCTGCGCATATGTTTCTCCTGAGGGAGCACGGAGTAGATGCGTGTATATTTAGCATCATCCACCCCGGGACAACAAACACCACAGCGCCCCTAACATTGTCTCGACGCATTTTTCTCGTTCATTCATTCATCGAGTCCAACCGTTTTTCTTGACCGTGGTTCGAGATCAAGGTGACATCACGATCACATCGCTGTAACAGTGCCCATGGTTGATTTGGAATGATTCGCGGTGATTTCCATGGTTTATGGAGAATCTTTACGGTTCTTGAACGGGAAACCAGTCATGAGAGATTGACAGAATAGATCTGATGCTAGTCCATCAGTCTTGAATAGTATAAAGGGAACTCTCCATGTATGTATCGTAGTGGATGCCTGATTGTGCAGGCAGTCATGATGCAATGGTCACGTGAGGGCACGCGTTTCTCTGTTTTGATGCTTCGAACTTCCCGCAGCGACGGACAGTCAAGACAAGTCTCAACTCGACCCTCGCCCTCTCCGCCGTCCACCCGCCCCTTTGGATGCCCCCTCTATCTTTTGTCGCCATTTAATGCTCGGGCTGCTTTTGCCCCTGCACATATCTTAGATCCCATCCGCCCCTCTCCGCCTAGTTTCCCGCTGAATCGCCTTTGTTTACATCGCCATGGCCGCGCGGGCGCAGAAGCCGGTCGGCTCTGCCGCATGGATCTCGACCGAAAAAGAGAACGTGACGCAGCTGGTGGATCAGGAAATGGAAGAAGTCGAGTATCCAGTGCGTCATGAGATGGATTGGTTGAACGAGCATATGTCCGAGATCTTTTCCAACAATCAATTGTCCGTTGCGACCGACATATCCCCTACATCGTTGCCCGCGCTGACACCCGCATAGCAATTTCACTGAAGCCTTCAAAACGCCTGGCAAACTTAGAGGCAAAACCCCTCGAACTGCACGAAAACGGGACGCCAATGAACCCCGACTGGTGCGCACCTCTCCCCTTCCAATGTTGATTCTGCTTGGATTATTTATTGACCACCTATATATAGCCTTTGAGTGAAGTCTTTTCTTCCTCCCACAAGCGCGTCGAGAACAAATTCAACGCTAGCCCGGCAGCTCACCGGTCACCTACTAAAGCCATTCCCCCTCCAACTTTAGCCCTCAGCCCAACCAAGACCAAAACCCAAAACCCCGCGGAAAATGCGTCGCACCCTGAGTACCCCGACCTGAGCAAAAATCTCAACTCTTTCCCCAAATACAACACCGACTCGGGCTATCATGGCATGCAAGATGACGATGAAGAGGAGGAAGAGGAGAACGGCGACGACGACGACATGGTCCTAACCCAGGTGCAACCTGAGTCTCAGGCGTCAACACAGCCTATTGAGAAAGAACCAACTCCAGCAAACACACAGGAGCACCGCTCGTCCCCCGCCCGTCGCACAACAGGAGGCTCGTTCCATTCAGCACAGGAGAATGTCCGTCAGCGTGGTGAGACGGTCGAGCCATCCCCGAAGAAGAATACCGACGAGCCTTCTCCTGAATCACCGGCCAAGACCGAAGAACCGGAACAACCGACCGATATTTCTAGCCCAGTGCAACAACAGACTTCCGAGCCGATAAAGGAACCGGAACCGGAACCTGCCCCGGAAACGACCACAGAGCCAGAAATGGCGCATGACGAGGAGCAACAGAAACTTGATGAAGCGCAAGATAAAGAAGAGCAGGAAATTGAGCCGGAGCTGGAGCCGGAGTTGAAACCTGAAGACCAGGCTGCGCAAACCACTGCCAAGTCGTCCCCAGTGAAAGCCGCCGTGGAAGACCCCGTGGAGCCTCCTTCCGAGCCCCAGCATGAGGAACATGAAGAGCCAGAAAATCAAAACAATGATGATAAGGATGAGATGGCTCTCGATGATAATCTCGACGACCTCGGCTCGCCTTCCGATGGTTCAACACCCGAGCGCCCCCCGATCCGGAAGAGCAGCTTATCTTTCGCGTCGCTCCCTGCTCGCGAACCGTTGATGAAGAGAAGCCTGGGCGGCACTAGGCATTCTCGCACTAGCCACATTGATACTTCCAAACTAAGTGGTATCGGTTCTAACTACCTTGGCAGACAGACGGGTGGGCATAGAATGACCCAGGCAGCTGCGGATGACAACGCATCGTTGAACGACCGAATGGACGTCGATGAGAACAGAGAGACAACCCGCGATGATGACCACGATACGGACACTCGAGCAAGCAAACTGCACACCAAGTCGTCCACTCAGAGGCTTCACGAGAAGATCAGCATGCTTGGGAAGCTTCAGCCGTCGCGACCCACGAAGTCCATCCCCTCGGCCCCCAGTTTGGCTCCTACTACGCAAGTGTCATACCCTGAACTCCCGGCAACCAAGTTGGACACAAGACCGGAAGAGAATAACCAGAAGTCCCACGAGGAGACGCCAGCCCCAGAACCTATGGCAGTCGACGACGATTGGATCAAGCCATTCAGCTCGCCTTACAAGACGAACATGCCCAGACCCCAGGCGAAAGATGTTGCGGAGAAGAATTCGTCCCCGACTGTTGAGACGGAGCGCAGCTTCCAGAAGGACAATGACTCTGTTTCCCAAGTCCACAGCACGAACAATGGCGAGAAGACCAGGGCCAGCGCGAAGCAGTCATCCGAACAATCCCGTGAGAAATCCTCCACGCCAGTTTACACATCCCCGCACCGTTCTTTCCACAAGAGAAACGGATCCTTTTCCTACAACGACTCTCTCAGGTCTACTACACCAGTCGGTTCTCCCTCGCGTCAACAGGATGGTCCGATCAGCGCGTCCAAATTTCGATTGCAATCCATCGTTAGATCTGCCAAGGGTCTGTTCTCAAATGCCGGGGGAGTGTCTGCAGCTGCCAAGGTGGAGGCTTCTTCTCCCGGTGAACCTCCCAGTGTTGTTCCTCAGCCCCGTGAGCGCGCCAACACAGTTGCTGCCAATGAGAAGCAGCAGCAGCCTGCTCAGCCTTCTAGCCCACGACCCGAGGGCCGCAGGACTCGTAGCTCGACGGAGCAGAAGCGCAAGCAGAAGGAGCAGGAAGACCGCAAGCGTGAAGAAGAGGAAGAGGAAGAGCGAGCCGAGAGGGCTAGGCAGGAAAAGCAAGAGAAACAGCGGGCGGCACAACTAAAGGCTGCTCAAGAGAAAGCAGAGAAGGCCGCCCAGGAGAAGGCTGCTGCTGCTGCCGCTGCTGCAGAGCAAGAGGCGCGTGCTGCTCAAAACTCGACGTCCATCACGGCCCCGACCCCTCAGAGAATTCCTCAGATGCAAAGGCATACGTCAAGAGAGCCAGAAACTGCCTCTCAGGCACCTAAGCAGGGCCCTGGCCGACCTGCCAAGCCCAACCGGGACACATTGCAGAAGCCTAAACCTCAGCCCGTGTCTATTCGAGTCGGTAGCGCCCTCTCTCGGCATATACCTATGGCGTCCAGCGTGACAGAATCAAGCCTCCCGGCGCCCACGCCAGCTTCGGCTACGAAACAACCTGGTCTCAAGAAAAAAGCTAGCAACCAGTCCTTGCACACTGCATCCTCAAACAGCAGTTTCAAGAGCACGGCGTCGACTCAATCGCAGCGGAAAGCCCAGCTCGCAAGTGAAAGGAAGAAAGAACAGGAGGAGCGCGAGGCACGACGCAAGGAAGAACAGAGACGGGAGTTGGAGCGCCGACGGGCTGCCCAACAACAGGAAGAGGCACGTCGTCAGGAGATGCGAAGCCGGGCTGATAATGAGCGACGGGAACGGCTTGCTGCCGAGGACCCCAAGAAGGCCGCTCAGATGCAGGCAATTGAAAAGCGGAGGTTGGAAAATGCTCGGCGGTTGGAGAGACAGGGAAGCCAGCAGCCTAATGAGATGGTAAGTTTGATTCTTCTCGGTGAATGAAGGATCTAATGTTAACCAAATCTTTTTCAGGCACCGTCGACAGCATCACAATCCGCCCAGCCTGCTCGGCCTGCGTCCCGACTTGGGTCTATCCAGCCTTTTGGTCGTTCGATCAACCCTCCTCAGCCTAACCCGGCCAAACCGCCCAAGCGAGGGTTGGACGAGGAAGCGAGCCACCGCCCGGCTGCAACCAAGACCAGTACCATCCAGCCTTCAGGTGAGACCAAGCGGAGAAGAACCGAGGACGAACACAGTCCGGTTATGCGACCCACGATGGCACCGCCTATCCGGCAGTCGAATATCCGGAAGGAATCAAACATTCGCAAGGTGAGTCCCCTCTGATATCAGACAGCGTTCGATGAACCTGTGCTAATGACGTTGCTAGGATCCTACGAAACCTTCTATCTTCGGCCACGGGAAGCCCTCCCTGTCGCACCAGACTGGATCGTCAATCTTTAAGACTGCTCAGCCTCAAAGACCTGCCCACCCCATGGACATGGCGAAGTACACGACCGGCAAGATCCCCTTCGCGGAACCGTCCAATGCTCAGCAAGCTCAACAGCCTGCGCCGCACAAAACGCCTGGTGCCAGCTCGTCTCAGAAGCCACCAGCCAAGCCGTCGCCCAAGTACCCCAGCGGCGAGAACATTCACCTCCCCGAGATCGCCACCGACAGTGAAGACGAGGACTCGGAAGCCGAGATGCTTCCCGTGCCGAAATGGGCCCAGCCCAAGGAGCTCGAGAGTCTTCTTCGACAGCAGGAGGGAATGGAAGTGGACTCTATCTTTGGGCCCATCGCGCCATTCTCGCTGGAGGATACTTTCAAGGCCGACAAGAAGATCAAGAAATTCCGCGAGCGAACCAGCAGTGCGAACTGGGCGGGTACCGACGCATTGACCCAGGAAGAAATTCGACGTGATCTTGCGGAACGACAACGCTTGCGATTGAATGGGGGGTGGACTTTTGGAAATTAACCTTTCTTCTTTTCTCCTCTTTTTTCTCACTCTGAGCGTTCACAATTGAATGGCTGGATGTTTCTTTTTACATCACTCACCGGGTCTTCATCTTTTTTTCTCATTTCTATCTTCTGGTTTAAACCTTATGGCATGGTGGTGTTTCTATTTTGCGTTGTTCATTTTAGTCATGATGTATCCATCAGGAAGGGGGTTCTGGTGCTTCGAGAAGTTTATCGATTTTGTTTCTTCTAGTTCAAGTTTTGATTTCTATTCCCATAGAGCTTAGGATTTCTTATCAATGATCAATGGACGGCTCTTTTTGATATCGTTTACCTGGAACAGTTGATTAATCTGAGGATGGTGTCGGTCTAGAACGGTAGGATGGGGCTACAGTACTTAATGCAAGACAGACAGATCTCTCTCCCCTTCTATATCCACTCTCACTCCAGACGAAGAAGGTAGCTCGTTAATTATCTAGTTGGATTAGGAATTAGCCAACACCAACAAATGATTTATAACCCAGTAGGTCTAGTTATCTATAACAATTGTAAACATATATTTCACGAAAAATGCCTGTTCTGTCTACGACTACACCTTCCCCAAGCAATGTATGGTGTTCGGTTCGGATACATATAAATTCATCCGAACCCAATTCAACCAAGCACTCCTAAACAAGAAAGATATGAAGATTAAGTAAAGATGCAATTAAACAAAGGAGGTATCCGAGATAAAGAAGAAGAAGAATGAATATGGAGGAAGAAGGAGACGAAGTAAAGTGAAATTAATGGCCGATACAAGATATCAAAAAAAAGAAATGCATCATCCGTGAATCGAACACGGGCCTCGTCGATGGCAACGACGAATTCTACCACTAGACCAATGATGCTAGTTGATGTATTCCGGTTCTTCTTTAAAAAATATAAAGTTGGAAGTGCTTTAAGTTAGCAGAACATTCGAAAGGTTATCGCTTTACATATCCAGGTATCTTAATTATACTCCTTAGGGAGGTATCGAATACACAACAAGTCAAGTCAAGATAAATTCAAACAATAAATAACCAGGAAGTAAGTGAGTAGCTCTTCGAGTAAATTTAAAATTGTAGAAATTTTTTTGATCCCTTTCCATGTCCCATATCCCTATTCCTGTCCTATCCATCCATTTTCTCTGGTTTTTCACCTTTGTTCGAATCTTCATTTTGTATGCGTATATGGCATATAGCGTATGGCGTATGGAGTATGCATGTGTAGGTAATGCAGGTATTATGTATGTACAATCCACTTCTCTAATCCCCTGCTACTTGACGTAGTGAGAGAGGGAGATCCGGTTATCCACCTTGACCACCATCCTACTCACCCTCCAGTCGAAAACAATCTTCTATCATACAGTCCTTCACCACCAACCTACTCCGTATCGGGTTCTATATCACTAACCTCATCGAATCCCTCGTCCATGGCGTCCGGGTTCAGATTCGCCACGTCGGGATCGATGCCATCTTTATATTTGTCTTGGGCATGCGAAACGGTGCGCCAGCCCGCGGGGTGCGAGGCATCTTTGATGTATTGGGACATGGGGAACTGGCAGTACAGTTAGATAAAGGAACGGAAAAAAGGGCAGAAAAGCCAGGGAGGACTTACATAATGATCGTTCTTCTTCATAGTCACCACCCACGGCACATTGTCAAAGGTGACGGCGCGCAAACGGAAGTAGGTGTTATCCGGGATCTTGTGGACCTCCTTGACGAAGCGGTCGAGGTTGGGCGTGGGGACGCCGTTGACGGCGGTGATGAAGTTGGTCGGGGAGAGACCATATTGGTAGGACGGTGATCCGCGACTCTGGGCTTCATTAGTAAATGATCTCAAAGAGATGGGGATTGTTGATACATACCCGGGCGCTCACGTAAACCTCGCTGTGAAGTTTCGAAATCTGTTGGCGCACGGCGTGATGAGGCTTCTGCAGCACGGCACCGCAGAATACCACCGCTCGATCCGTCTCCAAATCCTCGGTGGGCACTGTCGGCACGTGGATGCGCATCTCCTGCCCGTTCCGCACGATCAGAGCCTCCAGGACCTCCTTGTCATACATGATATCCAATTCCGACACGCGGGTAATCAGCTGGCCATCCAAGGTGAGAATAACATCACCCTCCTGGAAGGAGTCCGTAGACTCAGAAGAGAACCCGGCTGGCGGACAGTCGACCTTGCGCACCATGAAGAGCTGATGCCGCGACGGGTTAGCCTGGGTCACCTTCTGGATCCATTCCTCCGACACGCCCATGATGCGTGCCTGGCTCATCTGTACCACGTAGCTCTCCATGTTCAGGATCCGCAGCTTCGGCATTTCGCCCTGCTGGATCTTCGAGGTCACCGGCAGCAACGATGGCGTCGCAAACCCAAGATGATATTCCACATCCTTGTGCGAGGAGGGCGTGCGTTCGCCGAGGTAGTTCAGCCACAGCGCCTGCACGACGCCGTCCTCGCCGATCAGGACGCCGTTGGAGCATTGTCCGCTGAGACCCGTGTCGACCGTGACGGCGTCCAGGTTGATGGCGCGGTACCGCGGGGCCGAGGCGTTGGCCGGGATCGAGACGGTTGTGATATCAGTCACGGCCGTCTTGGCGACGACTATGCGGAAGTTCTGGTTGAACCCGACGAAGATGGTGTCCTGCCCCTGCTTGATGTACTCCGTGCTCAGTTTGGCACTCTGGATGGGCGCCTGCACCAGGCTCGGGTCATACTGCACGATGGAGTAGTTCTGCAGCGGGTGAAGGAAGACCACCTTGGCGTTGACGATGATCGAGTCTGCCACGGTGATGTTGATGTCGCAGAGGTCGTAGGGCACGATGGCGCGCGACACCACCACCAGACCTTTGTCGGCGTCGATGACCAGGCCGAATCCCGTCTTCTTGGCCTGCGGGTACCCGTCCAGCTTCAGAGGCATCGTGCACGACACGCGCACAAAGCTGCGCACAATTTCGGCGGCGGCCGGTTGGCTGACACCGTCGAGCTGGATGAAGTCGGCCTTGCGCGGCACGGGCGGTAGGGCGGGTAGGGGCCCGGCTAGGTCGGAGAAGTCCCAGAGACCGGACTCGTCGTTACGCACCGCCAGCCGCATCTTTGGATGCCAGTGGCGGTCGATGTACACGATGCTGGTGCCACGGGTGTGCAAATCCCGGATGTGGCGGTAGGAGATGACCACGCGCGAACGGTCGGGGATGGTCTTCATGACCTCAACGAACTCGTCCAGGTTGCGGGTGCGCCGCTTGTCGACCGAGTCGATGAGCCATCCCGACAGCGTGTTCTCTAGCTTGAAAGAGCCGGCGGCCTCGCAGACGTATACACCGCGCGTGGCGATGGCGTAGAGTCGCGCTTGCTGGTACGACAGGTCGTGGAACGTGCCGCCGGCCACCGTGACGAAGCGGTCGGGCGTGATCGCATGCAGGTCGCCAACCTGGCACTCGAGCTCCACATTCTGACCGCCTCTCTGCACCAGCAGACGCACCGTCTGCCCGACGCTGGAGTCTAGAATGTCGTCCAACCGGATGAACTGGGTCAGTAGCTCCCCGTTCACCTGCAGGAGCACGTCGCCCTCCTCGAGCTTGCCATCTGCGGGGCCCTCGGGCAGGATGATTTCTGCCACTAGCATGCTCGTCTCCGTCGGCGCCGTCTTGCGCACGGCTGCCTCCCACTCCGAGATTAGGCCTAGGCGGCGACACTCGTCGAACGGCTTCAGGATCCATTGGGTCTGGATGGTGCCTCGTGTGACGGGCTCGCCGCGGCGAATGCATTCCAGCGCGCGCCGCGGTCGATCCAACGGCAGGAAGTAGTCGGTCGCCGCCCCGTCTGCACGACCACCAGCCTGCAGGGCGATCGCGTTGCCGTCGATGTTGACGACTGGACTGCCAGAACTGCCACCGCTGGCCGCCGCCGCCGCCTGAATGTAGTTGGTATTAAAGTCACTGTAGCCGTCGCCGTACTCGGGAGCGTTGCGGTCTAGTCGACTGATGACACCGGACAAGATACTCAGTTTTTCACCGGCATCGTTACCTACGACGCGGATCTCCGAACCCACGCGAGCGCCGTCCGGTTGCAGTTTCAGCTCCGTCAATTTCATGTATTTGATCGCCTTGGGGTCGAATTTTAGTAGACCAAAGTCGTGTACAGGATCCCGATAGACGGGACGAACGTCGCACTAATCAAAAAGCCAATTAGCATGGGAGCCGACTAGAAAAACCGATCCCATTGTTGATAGCACTCACTTCCTCATGATTATCAAAGATACAATACCCCCAGAAAGGCCCCGGACAGACAACATGTCGATTGGTTAGGATATACCCCCTTTCGGCATCGACGACAAAGCCTGTGGCCTGGCTACTCATTGAAAGTTCCGTATCGAAGGAACACGTCTGACAGAAGTGAATCGACACCACACTCTTGACAACCTCCTCGATGGTCGCCTGCCATTCTGGCGAATCGGCTTGGGCGGGACCAATGGCCAAGACGCGACCGGCATCCTCCTCGTCCTCGACGTCGTAGACGGTGCCGTTGGCCGGGGTCGTGTCGCCGGGTGTTAGAGTCGAGTTTTCGGGCTTGAGGTGTTTGGATGGACGTTCAACGGCGGCGGCGATGGCGCTGCGTTTGCGCTTGGCGCCGGCATCCCCGTTCAGATCCATTGCGTATGAGAACGAAGACAATAAATGGCGAGAACCCGAGCGCGGTCGGATCGAGGAGACGAGGGAAGAAAGCGATCGGATGGGTGCACAATTGACGCTGATGGAGGCCGATAAACACCAAGGATTCCCGGCGAGCTGATTCAACGGCGATAGACGGGGATTCGGGGATGCGAAAAATCCGACGGGTCTAGAAGGAGGAAGCGACCGCAGTGGGAGGGTGACACAAGAAGTCGAAGTCTCCGCAGTGAAGGAGGAAAGAGCAGACGACGAGGCTATCGAGGTTGGCGCCGCGGGAGAAGATGACGAAACGGCAATGGCGACGGTAACGGTTGAAGTAGAAGTAGTCGTAGTAGTAGTGTTGGTTGTAGCGACGGTCAAGCTCCTTCTGCACCAAGGAAGCCAGACAAAAGACATCCACGAGACCCCCCAAAAAGATGGAAAAGAGGAGAAGGTGGGGAAGAGGAGGAGAAAGATGCAGAGGAGGTTGGAAGGGGAAGCAAAGGAAGAAGTGAGGAAGAAACAAGAAAAAAGAAGGGAAGAAAAAAAGAAAATGAGGTCAGGCGAATTGAGCTGCGGAAGTCCCGTGATTGGACCGTCGCCCTCCCTCCGCCTTTTCGGCGTTGTCCAGATGACCGCGCATTGCTACGTCTTACAGACTACCAGTGACACTAGGAAATGATTTCGAATATAGAAGAGTGTGGGAAGAGGGAACTCGACGCTCGTACACTTAGTTTACACACGCTCGGTCCATCTCTTTGCCTCATGACTCCGGCTCGAGTCACTCTCCTTGACCTCCCTGTACCCCGTCTGAGGACCTCCGAGGACGAAGTATCCACCGGTTCTTCCCTGCCATCGTCGATACCTCCGTTCCTTTTGGGACAATGGTAGTTCCCCAGGGAGGATTGAGGGTATTTCCTTCTTCATGCTTATGCCAATGAGTGTGACATGTAACGGTGCAAGGGCCTTCGACGCGGCAGATTTTGAAGGTGTTAAACCGGCATTCTCTCTATCTCTGCGTTGCCGACGGGGAAGCAGTTCAATGAGAAGCGTCCCCTTAATATGCCATTATTTGGTTCTCGTCCCGCCGGAGAGATCCTCTTTCCAAGCCGCTGTCGGATGAAAAGGCGACTTCTCTGAATCCAGCTTGAAGCTCTCGGATTCGCCTTTCAGACAACGGAGTCCGTGGCGGGCGACGGGCTGGGCTTGCCGTTCCCTTGCGATGGCTGCGGACTTTGCTGGGGTGTGCCGTGCGCCGTGTGCGAAAATAGTTCGCTGAGCCTGTTGTAGATATCGTTCATGGACGACATGTGCGGAGGCGGCGTCATGATGCCAGGGTTGGGCGGAGCCACGCCGCCCGATTTCTTCGCCCGGTCGGCCACGGTCGCCAGGTACGCGAGATTGGCCTGTAGCCGCCGCATGCACTCGAGGTACTCGGGGCTCGGCTTTTGAGCCGGCCCCTTGGTCGCGTCGGCAGCCTGCTCCGACGTGGGTGACGGGTTGTTGGTGTTCCCGTCCGGTCCCCCGGGCTGGCTGGCGGGCGGACCCCCCGCCTTGCCGGCGGCTTGTAGATTCACGACTTCTTGCAAGAGCATTGAATTGATATCGAGGAGGGCGGCGACGCGAGCCTTCTCGCGTGCCGACGCGGCGGGGGTCGGGGACTGAGCGCTGGCAGCGGCCCCTTGGGAGCCTTGCGAGGGCGGTTGCGACGGAGTTTGCTGTTGTGGTTGTTGTTGTTGTTGTTGTTGTTGTTGTTGTTGTTGTTGCGGGACGGGTCTCTGTTGCTGCGCGATCGCCATGTTGTTTGCCGACACGGATGCCATGTTCTGAGAATAGGATTGCGCAGCGGACGAAGGAAGACTGGCAGCGGAGGTGGTCTGCGGAAGAAATTGGCCCATGGAGGTCGGGACAGGTGGCTGGGCGAATGGAGGCGCTGAGAAGTTGGCGTGGGGTCCTGATCGCGCATCCCGTTAGCGGCGGTTCACCGACCAAGAGTGACCCTCGACGTCAGAGGTGCCTGGCTCCCCCGGACCTGACTAGGTGTATGCGAGAGTGATCCAATCAGACCGGGCAGAGACTGGGAGGATTTTCCGATGCAAACGCGCAGTCCTCGAGTTCTCGAGGGATGAGGAGGGCGGACAGGAGGTGACCGTCATGAAACAACAACAAAGAGTGGAAACAAGAAACGAAGAAGATCAAACAAGGCCAAACAATGAATATCGATCGAGTAAGAAGGGGGAAAGAAAATTAAGGAAAAAAGAAAAAAAAGAAAGAAAGAAAGACGATCGATCTGACATACCGGACGAATGTTGGGGAAAGCCGGCGGGCATGACCGCTCCACCGGGACCGGGTTGCAGAGGCACACCGAGGGCAGACTGCTGGGATTGGTGCGGTAGATGGGCAGGCGTCTTCTGCTGGGGAAAGGAGGGCATTGCGTTCGAGTAGTAAGGAAATGGCTGACCGGGTGGACTCTGCGAGGTGACGGGATAAGGGGGTTGCGGGTGCAGAGGATAGCCGGGGTTGTTGGGGTCCATCCTGCTGCCCAGATGCTTCGTAGGGACGGTGTCTGGAGGGCCGGTGAAGACTCGAGATGAATAATAATAATGAAAATGGGATAATCGTAATAAACACAATAATGACAATAGCCGATCGTGGTAGGATTATAATTTTAATTTAGTCAAGCACGGACGGAAGGGCAGGAATGGGCCGCAGCGAAATGTTCTGGAAGGGTTGCCCGAGTGGATAACCATGTAAGAGGAAATCAAATGAGAAAATAAATATAATAATAATACAACACCGGAGTATATATAAGAAAAAGAAAATAAAAAGGTGTAACAAGGGACAACCACAATAGGAAAAAAAAAGGTAAAAGAATGGAGGGTCAACGAGTGACGGTGATTGGCCGAGGGAGGTTGGCCACAGGGAGAAGATGGAGTGAATGGAGGGAAGCGAGAGAGTCGAAGGCGAGAAAGGCGACAGGAAGGAAAGAGGCTCAAGAGCCAAGCGCCGGCCGGAGCGATCTGGAGCGAGGCGAGGATGCAATTTCCAGGGAAAGTGAAGGAGGTCGCGAGACAGACGGATCGACTGGCAGACGAGAGGAAAGAGAGAAAGAAGATCCTCGGGTGGGCAGAAAGCCAAGCCATTCGGGGCGGTGTGGAGTTCCTTAGTCTACGGAGTATCTACTACTCTCTCTACCTTCCATACCTATACTCCAGTCCTCTCGATGATCATCCTCTCGAAACAGCGGTCTCTTCTCAGTTCTCGAACAAAAGTACTCTCCTGCCTCCCAAATTCTAATATTATATTAACCTCATCCATCCACTCGACTCCGTCCGGCTCACAATATCCGTGAGATACATCACACCCACCACAGCGCTTTGACAATGGCGTCGGACCCGAGGTCAACCGACAGATTCAGATCCACCGACGAGGTGTAGTCCTGTAGGAGTGTACTCCGTACTCCGTGGCAATGGAGAGGCAACCCCTAGGAGTTGCCTCGATTGACTTTGCAGATCTCCCGTCGGTTTCTCCCTGCCGGCTCCGACTCAGGGGCGCATTGCATTGATTATTCGGGACTGCATATCCTTGGCTTGGTTGAGAATGGTTTGGAGCAGGTCCAGAAGATCGCTATACGGGGTACTAACTATACTAGTTAAGACTGCTCCGTACGGAGTACTCCGTCAGTACTTCTGCCCCCAGTCCTAAGGCTACACCTCTAGTGGCCGGGGATGGATCTACATGCATACATACACATACATTCATGCTTCGATCTGCTTGATTTGCTTAACCGAACTTAGTTATTCGCAATAGTCAAGAGTTAAAAAGCCATGGTCGGGCTGGAGCTTATCCTCCGGCGTCAGCCTCTGGTCTACCATGACAGGCGGAGAACTACCGACAGGAGTACATCCCTTGCCTACGGAATACTATCAGCCTATCTTTGACATAGGTCTGTCAGTGTCACTATAGTTAGCTATACTTACGTTGTACATTCTGTCATCCACACCTTTGTCCATAGGGTCAACTGACAAGTATGAACTAACACGAGAAGGAGAACGATGGAACTAGGAACCCGACAGCCAGGGATAGGGTAACTATGCTTAACTATGTACAATCTCTACTCCATAGTTGCGCGTTATACCCATAGCTTAGTCTTAATCAACAACACCTTAACACAACATACTTCCCATAACCCGTACCTAACAAGCTAACTACCTTACACTTCCTAGCCAACTAACTGTACGATACTTTGTCCACAAGGCAACCCTGAACCTAGCCCCTAATCGAAGAAGTGGATAGAAACTAAGGCAATACCTACTATGTACGGAGTATGGAGTACCTACGATCGGGTGATCTACCTATCTACTTACATACCTACCTCAGATCCACCTAATCCAGCCCAGCTCAACCATGCATTCAACCATTACTCAATTTCAGCCAGCCACGGGTTTTTCCACGGGGAGGACGAGATAGTTACCCAGTACGGCGTAACTACGTAAGCCTAACTGAGTACTCCGTAACTATATCCAATATCTAACTTTGCCTTCCTATAACTATGGATATTTAATTAGAGAGTGACTAACTATAGTAGGTTATCCTAGTTACTATAACAAGATCCTGCTCCATGGGCTAGCTATACTATACATACATTCCTCGTAGAAGGTAGATAGCTAGGAGCTAGTAGATATGTTTTAAATAACTACACTACACCGTAGTTAGACATGATTAACTATAGACAGTAGAAGGTATGTATAGTCTACCCAGCCCTAATTAAAACATTCCATAAATTCTACTCCGTAATTACCTACCTACCTATCAAAACCAGTCCTCTCCCTCCTAGATAGCTAGCTAATTATCTAGGTAGGGAGGTATCGTCCTCCTATTTCCGCACACACACACACACACACACACACACACACACACCCTCCTACCCTCCCACCATCCAACCACCATTCCCAACTCCCAAGAACCCAGTCCATATTATCCACAATAAGTAGAGAATTAACCCAACACCCCTACCTACCACACAAACATAACCCACGGTAATCCCACCAAACCCAACCCAACTCAACCCACCCCAGTCCAGTCCAGTCCAGTCCAACCCAACCCAACCCAGCAAACAAACCCAAACCAAACCCAAACCCCAGTACTCCATACAGAGTACTCCATACCATGCACAGAATACCAATAGCACGGAACCCGCCAGCCACCTCTCATTTTTCCCATCATGGGACACCGGAAACAGATTCCGACGAAGGTACGAATAACCGGCGGACCGCGATACGGGAGAGAGAGAGACCTCCGCCACGATGATCAGTCATATTCATATTCATATTTGGTGCTAAATATTGCATCTGTTGACTCCATCCGATTCCCTAGGTACATACAGTACATACATACATACATCGTCTGGTCGGCGCTGACACATCATGTTTTGGAAATGGTTAGGAGTTAGGCAGGTGGGGACGGAGGTCCATTTTATTTTTCTTTTTATTCATCATTCTTATGATTATTTTGGAGGGTTTGGCGTTTAAATGATATTTCAATTTCAATTTCAAATTTTGAGTTTTGACCTTTTCCCTCTCCATTATTACTATTTTCTTTCTCTTTCTTTCATTGCTTTTTTTTACTTCCCCTCCTGAAAAGCAACCCCAATCTCCTAACCGCGCCTCCGAGGGCAGACAAAAAACCATCCCTGCAAAAATCGAACAATACGAGGGGTTTATGATTCGCCCCGCGCTAACGGCGGACAAGATATTTCACCAGAAACCACCTACCGTAGTTACCTACTGTACCTAGTGTACCTGCCAACCTACAGTACAAGTCAACCCGGGGCTTGGAATGACCGCCCCCCCATCTGCACTCTGCAGGCAGCCATTCCACCCATTCGCTGGACGATCAGCGGCATGGAAACCCTGTTCGGCTACTGCAACCAACGGATTTCCTGCGTGGAACAGGCGGAAAGACATCAATTATCGGGCTGTGATTCATCATCTGGAGAAAACGCACCGGGTGGAGTCACAACGGAGAATGGAGCGTCAATGTCCACGGACCCAAACCACCGCGTCTGTAGGCGCAATAAAATTCGTAATTTCTCCGGATGCTCCGCGGTATGGGAAGGGAGGTCGGTCACTGGAGGGTTCGATCAGTGTGGCGAGGTTTCAGGGTAATGAAGTAGGAAATTGCTGCGAGAGGGAAAATCAAATAAATTAAAAAATCCAAATAAAAGAAGGAAAAAAAGGGAAAAGACAGCTGTGGCAATCAACTTCACCTAGATATCCCAACCAATACACAAGTTCAAGCTCAGTCAAGCCCCTTGGGTCGAGAGTCTAGACTTTACGAGTCAGTGATCGGCTCTTGACGTTCGGCCATGTGGATAACAGCTGCAATAAGTTGTGTTGTTCGTTCATCAGTTAATAAAATAGAACCGAGTATGAAGTTGGCACTAGCTCCCCAAACCATACCTGTCCGCAACCGTTTCTCGACCTCACCTGCAGCTTGTCCCTGTAGCCGCGATTTTTTTGATTCGCACATCCCCGTCCTGGGCTGGCCGGTTTTGGCAACCAGACGGACTGGACCACCTACGTCAACTGCACTTTAGCCATTACATACATGCTTTTCTGCACTGGCTGTGGGTGTCAGCTGGGACACGTATAGGCGGGTGGATTATTGTCTGTCTCCTTTCTGTCAGCAAAAGGCGCCGATTTCTCTGTTCCGGAATTGGTTGGTGTTAGCTGTATTCGGAAGCTGGGAGCATTATCCCCATATGGTTGCGAAAAGGTGCATGACATCTATCAATGCCTGACACCCAATGTATCAGGCAAGGAGTCCACGGAAGAGTATCGGGAGCGGGAGAAATTGTGGAAAGATCGAGAAGAGGTAACAAAACCCAGAGAAGGAAATGGGACTCACAGGCCGAGATGTACCGTGATGGTGGATAGTCTACCCCACAATCCATACTGATCAGTTCCAAACTTCACCTAATCGCGGTTCTCCTTTTGAAATTCCCATGCACTTGCACCATATCACATGCCAGGTTGCTTAAATGAGCACTCTTGAGGGCCTGTAGATGGTCGTTTGAGGCGCAACGAGCTATTCTGAGAACAGCATGGGCCACCAAGTTGGTGAAGGTGCAGATAAAACAATAGGCATTGACGGTTTGAAACGTAAAAGAAACTACACACTCGCAAGCATGTATCATGCAGGTGTGATCCCAATACGACCAGATCCTGCGTTTCCGTTGTCGAGGCAGCTGATCATTGGAGGCGATAATGATGCAGAAGGGCATTAGTTTGTACGCCCAATGCATCCGAGCGGATGGGGAGTCCCGTCAAATGTTGTGCCACATAGGGCCACGCACATTAGTGACACAGCTTTGGGCTGATCCATTTTTTTTTTCTTGTCTACCGTTCATTACGGTGTAGACTCGGCTCCAGGCTAGTTGCTGTCTCCCCGATTATTTTCTTTTGTTTTTCTTTTCTGGCCTGTTCTCCACTTTGAGATTTCCCCCTTCAGGTGTGTCGGGATCACTCTCTCGGCTTCGAAGGGTTTGACGCATATAAAGTGGGTTGGGGTGTCTCGAAAGGAAAAGGAGAGCTTTGAACTTAGGAAGTCCCTGTAACCTTATTATTTGTGGATCCAAACATTGGCTGCTCACTTTCTCCTGCATCTTGAATAATGCTGCCTCTCGTGCCCTGTACTTAAGGAAGTTTGCTGAAGCGTAGGTTCACTTTCTTCCGTACCTGATTGGCACCAGGAGAATTAAAAGTTAAAAGAGTACAGCCGATCCCTCAGTTTCCCCCTTGGTCTTGGAACAGAGGCCAGTGCAACCACATTCCATGGTACTGTAACCACAGGCACAGATTTGTTGCAGACACTCACTGACTCTTGCCTTTCAGTCACACACACCTATATCGATGGACGCGCCGCTGGACGGACAGAATTCCATGCACTTTGCCCTCATCTACCTCGATGAGAGTGGCAAACTCCGCTTCGAAGCCTCACCTTCTATCGCAAGCAACTGTCAAACAATCTTGTCCCCAAACGTAACCGATTCGTTCCTGCGAGCTGTGGCCCTTTCGAGCAAGGGTGGTTCACCGAAGCTTATAGGTATGTGTTGTTATTCTCCTGCATAGGGCTAAGGGATTAACGAGGAACAACCAGGCTCTCCAGGGTCGCAGTCAGATGATGCAAGAGGGAAGAGCCCGCTGTCGCCACAGTCACCAAACCAAGACTCGAGTCGCGGGTCATCGATGTGAGTGTTGATTCGTGCTTGGTATACTCATCAGGATCTGACCAGGCATAGGTTTCACGATGGCAACCCACCCAAAAGAAAGCGGGTTTCTCACGAATGTGTCGTGCCTATGAGCATTAATTGCCACCAGAAAACCATGCTTCCTGTACGGAATCACGCTCTGTTACGGCGGTACTATGAAAAAGCATTCGAGAGCCTGCAGCAGATCAATTGCCGGATCCTCGCCAAAGCATACATCAAGCTTGTGGAGCCTCGCAAGCAGGTCAACTTTCCTTACAATGGCCGCAAGATCATCGCCGGGGCGTCTCAGCAGTTCGATCCCGAGTTGACGAAGCCAGCATGGTGGCCATCAGGGGTCACTCATCGTGAGCCTGATCATCTTCTCAAACCAGGTAGGTCCCAAATCGTCCCAGGTCGTGAATAATACTGACCATGGAATAGAGAGAATTCGTCTGCTGGTGCATATTCTATGTGAACTGCGAACCAGCCATGCCATTTGCGTCGAAAGGCTCAAGGAAGCCGACCAATCAATTAGACGTTCGATCTCGCCCCAAGAACGCATGCCGGTCTTGGATGAAATCTATAGCGTGCGAGAGGAGGAGGAAAACTACCTCGATGGCAGGACCGGTAAGTTCTGACACCAAAGCGATCTTCCCACGGACAAATTCTCACATTCCGCAGATGGTCAAGCAGTCGTCTGCGTGTCCCGGGTACACCTACCCGACATGGCCGATGCTCACAGCATGGGCTCGTCCTCGGGCAGCATGCTGAAATCGGACATCAACCCCGTGTACAGGAGAGAAGTTCCTGACATGGAATCTCACACCTCCGTCTTCCCGACCAGCGGTGGCTCCCCGACAAGCGACACTGCAGAGAAACGAAGAAAAGAGAGCAGTAAGCTCAACCACAGCTTGCCGGCCACTTGGGACCACTGCGTTCAGCCCTCACTCCCGCCCCTGACCAACCCCAAGCGAGCCCGCGAGGGCGAGAGCTCATACCCCGTGGACATTTCGAATCCCTCCATGTTCCATCATGACACCCCTACCTCAGTCCCATTGGACAGTCAGACCTTCCCGCTGAGGTATTACAGCGAGCCACACCTCAATCACCACCACAGCCAGTCACAACCGGCCCTTCCCGTGCTAGGACTCTCTGGAACAGAGTTGGGAGGGTGTCCTCAACCATACTATTTTAATTATTAGACATCTCCTTTGTCCACTTTCCTTTGTCACTTGGAAATAGTTTCAGCGATCTCATTTCCTTTGTTCTTTCTTTTGTCCAATTTCTTTTGTTGTTCAGCAGGATCGAAGGCGCGACGGGAGCGTTCATTAACGGCAGTCAGGGAAACACAACACAACACAACACATAATACTCAAGTTTCGGTTCTTCAGGAAAGGAAACTCGAAAATAAAATCATCCACAGGAGTCCGGGATTGCACATATCTGATCATATATCCGGAAGGGAGTAGGGTGTGCCAACAGGGCTATTTATGTTGCTGGGAAATGCGCAGGAGGCGCACAATGACCTAGAGAAAGACCTTACCTAGTCATCTAATATCAAATAATGAGGCGTATCAACAGACATGTGACGAATAAGTTGAATCAATTGACGAGGTAAGGGGGAGTGAGAAGAAAGAAATGCATGAAGCTTGACCGACTGGAGAGGAGGAAGGGAGGATGAGAAGGCGACGGAGGGAAAAGAAGAGAGAAACGAAGGGGGAGAAGGGAGGCTTCCTAATCGGTCCACGTACAGCGGGCAACCCCAAAAAGTGGGAAACCGGCACGCTTCGGTCGATCCTGCGAGGGAGATCTCTCCTACATATGATATCGAGATGCGCTTTCCATGAAGAGTTCAACGGTGGGTTAATAACTATTATTATACATACACATAAACAAAGCTGGCAATATGGAACGGAGAAATTAAAACAGGTTTCTGGTTAATGGCCTGCAGACACGGTCCGCCAGGTCGGTAAATCAGCTATGGAAAGGAAAAGGCCAATTTACAGACACTGTGAGTACCAGTCATTCTGCTTCTTGCAAGTCGTGCCGCTAACGCAGGTGGTAGGACCAGTCCAGTTGTTACCGCCGCACTGCTCCCATTTACCCGCAACGTTCGTCGAGGTGGTTTGAGGCGCAGAGACCGTGCTGGAGCTGGTGGTCGAGGAAGGAACGGGGGCAGTGGTGCTGGTGGGAGCAGAAGACGATGAGGATTCAGACGCGCTACCTCCCAGTCCCTTCAGCAAACCAGCATAGGCAGGCTTCTTGTTCAGGTCCTCATCCCAGGGAAGGGCGGCACCTTGGCCGGGAAAAGTGCTAGGGACCCAGGAGTACTTGTCAGTCCAGTCCCAGATGGTGAATCCAACACACTTGGAGGTCTCGACGCAAGCCTGGACCAGGTTCTGGTAGTCGGTCGACTGCTGGGCCAGCTTGGCGTCGGTGGCGGGGGTCTCCATGCGAACGTCGATTTCGGTGTAGGCCACCTCAACTCCGAGCGCGGTGTAGGTTTTCAAGGTGCTGGCAAGGTCGTTCTTGCCGGGGGTGTTGCCGACGGTGAAGTGACCCTGTAGACCGACTCCGTCAATCTTCACGCCGTACGACTGGATTAGCTTGACGATCTTGAGGGCGCCAGAGGCCTTGTTGCCGGCCCATTCAATGTTGTAATCATTGTAGTAGAGCTTCACGTCGGAGTCGGCGGCGGCAGCGGCGGCAAACGCAATCGGGAGATAAGCTTCACCGATGGTCTTGTAGAAAACGTTTTCGCGGTACGAGCCGTCCTCGTTGAGCGCTGGGAGGAAGTACATTAGAGACGGGTTATAAATCTTGGGATAGTTCGCAAAAATAGGTCTATACCTTCGTTCACAACATCCCAGGCATAGCAGCGACCCTTGTAGTGCTTGACAACGTTGGTAATGTGGTTCTTCAGGGCCGCAGTCAAGGTGGCGTTTGTCCAGGATCCACTGGTGACTATGAGATGTCAGCACTTGCTTCTGCTAAGCTGGGTTCAAGATTCCATACCCCAGTTGGGCAGCTGCTGGTGCCAGACAAGGTTATGGCATCGCAGCACTTGATCGTTGGCCTCAGCCAAGTCAGCAATGACATCGCCTTTGGCAAAGCTGAAGCTGTTCTGAGAAGGTTCGGTCGAGTCCCACTATGCGTCGGGGTTAGTCTCGGGCCATACCCATAGATCTGAAGGAGCTGACATACCTTCATCGAATTTCCAGGCGTGATCTGACCGAAGTCCTTTGTGTTGTTCAATTGAGTCACATAGGGAACATCCGTGAGCTCGGGGTTGTCGGTAGCCGTGCCGAAGTATTTCAGTCCTTTCGCAACGGCAGCCTCGTGAAGGCCAGCGGCGGATGCGCTTATCAAGTCAGCATCTTCTGAACACTAGCAGTGGTAGAGAGAGTTGAGGACGTACAGGGGAAGAGCGCCGACAGCAAGAGCTGCGGTAATAGAAGGAAGGTGAACCATATTGAACGATCTGCTATGATACTCCAAAGATCATCGACCGATTTACCGAATAGTAAAGAAACAAGCACTTGCGACAACCAGGGGATGGCCAAATCTCTTATAAACGCCCCGCTTCTCCTGTGTCAAATTGTCCAGGGAGTCGGAGAAGCAGCCGAGGAAGTGCAGGACCACCAGTTCCATGTCGCTGAGTTTCACCCATTCGGATGAACTCTCGAAAAGAAAGGTCCAATCTCCGGGAAGAGCGCTTCTGGATGTTAGCTCGCCAGTCTAGCCATCGTCCGTGCCCGATCGGTCCTAGATAGTTAGCGACCCCTTGTTCCTCAGAACTAACGGATTTTAGGCTGAACCAAACAGATGGGGCGAGCAGGGAAAGCGGAGATTCTTCATCCGCCAACGGGTGTCTAGTGGGTCGGCAGTTATTGCTGGTTTGGGACTAAAATGAGGCCGCAGACCAGCGCTGGTGATTATTGATTAACCTGCGACACCGGCGGTTACAATGCGTCATGGCCGACCCAGACATTGATCATTTTGATTTCTGTGTGAAAGTGATCGAGGCCATGTCGGTGGGTCCACTGGGTAAGACATGCTATTTACGGGTACGGGTATACTGCGGTTGTTGCTGCCTTCCAGACTGATGGGGATTTCTGTGATTCTGATGCCACGAACAAGCCTCTGCAATCTGCGTTATGCACGATTTATGGTTCCACGGAGGTAATTCCGAAGCCCCGCCTGGACCATGACAGCCAGCAGAGGACTGCTTGCTAGTGTGGATAAAGGATATATGTGGCTTGTGGCCGGATCAGTCACGGATTTTCTGCTCTTTGGGTCCATTTCATTCGTGGTCTATATACAGGAGGCGTTCTTCATATGGGTATGCGGCCCATGCTTCCGGCGGGCTCGATTTGAAAATGGCATCTTAACCAGTATTCAAGGAACCGAAGCCGAGGAGAACGTCTGAAAAGCCCATTGGTGGCCATGAGAGGGGAGAAGATTCCTTAATGTCTGCTGACATTCGTGTGGCGTACTCATGATAAACCGACCAACTTGGGATTGCCTTGTCCGATGGATGCCAGTTGCAGGAAGAGCTACCTTATAATCATAAAAGGCGAGTCGTCCCCTTCTCTTCTGACTAAAGAGGGTTTGCATGTAGGGGAAAGACAATTCAGCTATCCTTGCGTGCCTTCATTTCCGCGATGAATTTGCCAGTCTTGGAAGTGGGAACGACGTAGATTCGAACCAGTTCGTCCACGACTTCCACCTTACCTCCGCTGAGGATCTGCAAAAGCGGAAGCTTTTTCCCGGCCTTGATCAGCCCGCCCGTGACGGTTTCCATGAAACATTCCACTCCGCCAATGGTATACTCCTTTTTGGTATCCCACGGCAAGGGGAAAATGTAATCCAAATGGTCCTCAATGGAGTTGAATTCGGAGAAAGACTTGATGAAATCGGACTGCGCATCCATGTGGTACAGGAACACCGCGGGAAATTCGAGAGTGCTCTCCGGCGAGAGAGGGTCGGGCGTGAGACGGATGCCGACATCCTCCATCTCCGGCGGCTGCTCGGTCTTGCGGGTTCTGATCTGTCTCGCTCGCAAGGCGGTGCTTAGCATCTGGTTTTCCTTGCGCAGTTTTTCGGCCTCGGCCTTCTTTCTGGCCGCGATGCGCTCCAAAGCCGCCTTGCGCTCGGCAACCTTCTTGCCTATCGTCTGAATCGATTTGTTTTCCGGATCGAGAGCGAGTCCACGGTTCACAACATCTTCGGCCTCGGGGATCTTGTCGAGCATGAACAGGGCCATCGAGGAACGATAGAAGGCCTTGACGTTCTTGGGGTTGAGCTTGAGGGTGGAGGCGCAATCGAGCGTTGTAGACCGATAGTTACCTGGGAGTTTGAATCAGCATGGGGGTCTTCTCGAGCAAGGAATGCAAAATCAATAATAGTGATTCCTTACCAAGCTCCAAATTACACAAAGCGCGGTTGATGTACGAAGCCTCTTCGACCTGACGCTTCACCTTCTCCTCCTCCTTCGGATCCTCCGGTTTATCCCACTTGTCTTCCTTGGCCAGCAAGACGGCGATAGCCTTGGTGTAGAATTCCTTTGCATCAATCCATCTCTTCTCCTTGGCCGCCTCGTTTCCTTGCTCCCGATAATTCTGCGCCACTTCGCCGCGCGTACCCTCGTTCTGCATAGCCTGGATGGCATCCAGCATGATATTCTCTCCATCTGCAGTCCAATTGGTACATCAGCTCCCCGCGACCGTGATACCCCAAAAGTGAAAGGGGAGAGGGGAGGTCTCACTCTCATCGCCCGCTTTACTAATATCCGTCATGAACAGCGGGGTCTTGTTCAACATGTCAGCCAACTCGTCTGTCGTATGCGTCCGCACGGAAGCCATGTTCTGCGACATCTTCGGAGCCAGCGGATCCTTCTGCTCCATCTCCTTCAAGCGCTCCTCGTTGATTGGAAAACTGGGCTCATCGTCGGTGACGGGGAGGGGAGCATCGGCCGCGGCGGTTTCGGTCTCGGGGGGCTGCTTGTTGATGTCGATGGACTCATCGAAGTCATCGGGGAGCTCTTCGATCCGCGACATGGTGACGAATATGTGCGGAGAGACGTGTTAGGGTCGTGTTGGAGGGTTGTGATTGCGATGAAATCGATCTGATCTTCGAGAAATCCGCGATAAAGATTGTCAAACAGTGCAAACACGAGGGGTAGGGCTAGCCCTGGCCATTACCCGTTTGGGGAGTCTGTTGATGGTTTGTCATGATTGCCTCCCTGGAAGTGAATTACATCTATCCTCATATTCATATGTTTCAAGGATCCATTGCGTTCTTTATCGAGTTCATGCTCATGTTCTGTTGGGATCGACACAACACGACATGGCGCTGACTTGACAGCCCCGCATTGCGACAATCAAAGAAGAGTATCGACGATAAGGATATCCCAATCCCAGTCTATTGAGTCTCTCTAGACAGGTATATGTCAAAACCCCACGCCAAGTGCAGATCTACATCGATGGCTCTATAATCGGGGCAAAGCCGTACCTCAGGCGTTACTTCCCCGCATTATCGGTCTAATGACCGATATCCGAAGTAGGCTGTATGATTTAGTCCTAAGTATAAGATGGCATCACGTCGCCCCAAGTTTTGCTCTCCACACCACGAACAAACGCGAAGAAAACTGTCAAGATGACCGTAACAACATACAACATACTCATTCTTCCCGGCGATGGCATCGGTCCGGAAATCATGACCGAAGCCACCAAAGTCTTGAACGCGTTCACCTCGCCAGCTCTCCGCTTCAACCTCCGCCAGGAGCTCATCGGCGGATGCAGCATCGATGTACACGGCAAGCCTATTACAGAGGATGTCAAGCATGCCGCACTGTCGTCGGACGCGGTGCTTTTCGCCTCGGTCGGTGGTCCGAAATGGGACCATGCGCGGCGTGGATTAGATGGGCCTGAGGGAGGTCTGCTACAGTTGCGCAAGGCCATGGATATCTATGCGAACTTGCGACCTTGTTCGGCCGATTCTCCGAGTCGCGCCGTGTCTAGGGAGTTTACGCCGTTCCGGGATGAGATCATCGAGGGGGTGGATTTTGTGGTGGTCAGGGAGAATTGCGGAGGGGCGTATTTTGGACGGAAGGTTGAAGATGATGATTACGGTATATAGTCCTTCTACGTGGCTGTCCTGACCTGCTTTGCGCTATGCAGGGCATACATACTAACAATGTCATCTCTCAGCAATGGACGAATGGGGCTACTCGACCCCCGAAATCGAACGCATCGCGCGTCTCTCCGCGGAGGTCGCCCTACGCCACGATCCGCCCTGGCCAGTGATCTCGCTCGACAAGGCCAACGTGCTCGCCTCCTCGCGGCTCTGGCGTCGCGTCGTCGAGAGAACCATCACCACTGAATATCCTCAGGTCAAGCTGGTGCATCAGCTCGCCGACTCGGCGTCTTTGATTCTTGCGACGAACCCGCGCGCCCTGAACGGCGTGCTCCTGGCCGACAATACTTTCGGAGATATGATTTCCGATCAGGCAGGCTCGATCGTCGGCACGTTGGGTGTTTTGCCAAGTGCCAGTCTAGATGGGTTGCCTGGTGGACCGGGAGCTACGAAGAAGACCAATGGGTTGTATGAGCCGACGCATGGGTCTGCGCCGACGTAAGTTTGCTGCTTTTTCTTTGTTTGCAGATTCCAGATAATCTCGCTTCCTTTCTGTTCTTGTCCTTGTCGATGTGTTTGTCCATCTATATTTAGCTCCAGACCCTACCCCTCCATGCAAGTGCCCAAACTAACGCCCACCCCAAACAAACAGCATCGCAGGCCAAAACATCGCCAACCCCGTTGCCATGATCCTCTGCGTGGCGCTCATGTTCCGCTACTCGCTGAACATGGAAGCCGAGGCACGACGGGTGGAAGACGCCGTGCGAACGGTGCTGGATGCAGGTATCCGGACGCCAGATCTGGGAGGCAAGGCGGGGACCAAGGAAGTGGGGGATGCGATCGTGCGGGTGCTGAAAGAGCAGGAGGCTTGATTTGCTGGATGGAATTGAGCATGCGTAGAATGGCTGGGTGTTTGCATGCAAGCGTATGTGGCTGCGTGGTACAGCCACGACTGTTGTTTGATGATCTAGGAGTGGTCTCTCAATGTTCAGAGATTGACTGCAGTATCTTATTTGTTTCGCCTAATGTGGCAGGGCTACTGTCCTGCAGTTGTCACTTTGAAACCATTCCAAACAGGCAGTCAATATCGCATAGACCTTACACTGAAGTCATACCATCGCAAACACAGCATAGCAAATAAAGAATAAAAAAGAATAGACAAAAAAAAAAGCACAAACAATCAAAATGGCATCATATCAAACAAACCTACCCATTCAATCTTTTTCGTCCCACGTTCTATCCATATGTAGAGCACTCCCCTTGCAGTTAATTCTACATTTAACTTACACCCTCCCACCTCTCATCTACATTTCTTCTTACTCTCTACGATCCATCCAACACTCTCTACCACATAAACACTCCATCACTCAAACAAGGTTGAAAAAAAAATGCCTCCCCGACGTCCACGCCGACGCCCCCGATCCTCACCGTCACCCTCATCCACCACCACCACCTCCTCCTCCTCCTCAACAACCCACTGGACAACCCTCCTCACAACACCCACCCCCCTCTCGAACCTCTCCAGCACAAAAAAACACCACATCCTCAAAAGCATCGCCACCGACATCTCCACCGCCTTCATCCGAATCGCCCACCTCCTAGAAACCTCCGTCCTAGACGCCGAACACACCGCCCCAATCGAAGACGTGATCGCGTTGATCCTGGACGTAGAAGAGCGCCATTCGAGAGACCTGGAGCGACAGGTCCGGAGGGCTGAGAGGCGCGCAGAGCGCAGAAGGAGACGGTGGATTGCGGAGAGGAAGTGGATGCGGAGGTGCTGGGTTGGGTTGTTGGGGAGGGCGATGGAGGTGAGTGGGAGGTGGAGGGAGAGGGTGAGGTATCTTGAGGAGATGAGGTCGAGGTTAAGGTCGGGGAATGGTGGTAGGGGAAGGGGGGAGTTGGTTGTTAGACGAGTTGGGTTGGGTAGGGATGGGGGTAAGAGGAATTCGATATGATATTTACATGGGGGTTGGGTTGGTTTTGTTAGAAGGGGATGGATGGCGTTTTTGTTTAGAGGATGTTGGTTGAGATAGATCTACAAAGAGGTATATTTCTTGGATATCATAGACTATGCACTGATGCAGTAACAAATTGAGCCTACATGGATATCTAGAATAGGTAATTTTTATCTGTGGTGTTGCAAACACCTATACAATGATGAATAACTGCAAAAAGTCATCGTCTGTAGAGCACTGTCAAGTCCCCTAGGATTCCAATTTCTGTAACATTATTAGCCAGCATCTCAATGTGTAAGCACTGAACCACAGTTCAACATCTTCACATGGGTGGATCAGCCACAGCCAGTCACAAAAGCGACGATATCAGCGCCCAGCGGAAGAAGTGGCGACAACCTTAAAAATCAGCCATGTGCCCGGGCCCATCTTGTGATACAACTGAGTGTCGGTTGTCCCTGATCCAGAGATGCTGGAATGTAAATATTAGCAGAGACTAAATTCTAGACCCTCATCATCGGAAGGCATTGACCAGTCTGAAACCAAATGCTGAGCAATCTGTCGGAATCGATAGTGTCAATTGCCAACGATAATCGGGAACCCAAGTTCCGAGGTTAATCTTTCACATTAGGCGGCTTTTGGTCGGGATATCCCCAGGCGGAACGAGACGAGACCGGAGACCCTGAGTGACGCAAATCTAGAATAGATGCGCCAACTCTAAGTATTTTCCGAGTCCCGAATTAGTAAACGAACTTCCATGTCGCCGACAATTTGTATGGCAGCGGTGTTGCGGAGATTCCTAGACAGAAGGGGACTGTTTTCAAATCATCTCAACGGGAACATGCAAAACCATGGATGGTTTCTTATCAAGCCCAAAGAAAATTGTCAACACGATAGCAGTAGCCGTAACGCGTGGTCAGCGCAGGAAAATGAACCTCGGCATCTGGATGTCGGCCAAATGTCCAGAAATATTGATTCGGCACCGCGGATCCACTCTTGCCTCTCTTCATGTGGAAGCAGAATGGCGACGCCTCCCGAATTGAAAGACTTCTCACTTCCTCATATCTCCCTTCCCCGGACTCTCTGTCATTCTTCTCTCATTCCCCTGACTTGTTTGCTGCCTTGACTCTCATCCGCAGTCGTGCTGAAATTTCCTGCATCTTGCCCCCTTCTCCGACCCACACTATCCGAGCCAGTTACCCCGGACGAAATATCGGCCGAGATGAGCAACCCGGGGGATTACAGCGCCGTGCGACGCGACATTGTCGCCCAACTGAAGAAGCCCGATTATGACGACGGTAGCGCTGGTCCGGTTTTCGTTCGTTTGGCATGGTAAGTTTGTCGTCTTCTTTGTTTTCTTTTTGGTTGATTTTGTCGCCGCCGATGACTTTTGTGGTCGTCCTCTTCAATCAGGAATTGCCACTAACAGACTTCCTTCCAGGCACTCCGCAGGTACCTACGACGCTGAATCAGACACCGGCGGTTCGAATGGCGCCGGCATGCGATACGAAGCCGAAGGAGGCGACCCCGCCAACGCAGGTCTCCAACACGGACGAGCCTTCCTGGAGCCGGTGAAGGAAAAGAACCCCTGGATCACATATTCGGACCTATGGACGCTAGCCGGCGTAGTGGCCGTCGAAGAGATGGGCGGTCCCAAAGTTCCCTGGAAGCCCGGTCGGACCGATCTAGTCGACGACTCGAAGGTGCCGCCACGAGGCCGGTTGCCCGACGGAGCCCAGGGCGCTGACCACCTGCGATTCATCTTCTACCGCATGGGATTCAACGACCAGGAGATCGTTGCGCTAGCCGGCGGACATAATCTGGGACGGTGTCATATGGATCGGAGCGGATTCGAGGGTCCGTGGGTGAACAACCCGACTCGGTTCTCGAATCAGTTCTTCAAGTTGCTTCTCAAGCTGGAGTGGAAGCCGCGGACGCTGTCGAACGGCGTGCAGCAGTTCAACTATGTGGATCCCGATGCCGACGAGGATGACGAGCCGTTGATGATGCTGCCGACCGATATCTCGTTGATCACGGACCCGTCGTTCCGGCAATGGGTGGAGCGATATGCGGAGGACAAGGATCTGTTCTTCGATCATTTTGCCAAGGTTTTTGCCAAGCTGGTCGAACTGGGGATTCGACGTGACGAGAAGGGCGCCATCGTCAACACGGACAACGTCAAGGGCGGATACGTGTCTGCACCGAAGAAGAGCAATACCCCCACTGGACCACCTAAGAAGCAGGATGCATGTGTGCGAGCCCGTCTATAGAGGATCGAACTAGCTTTGATGTTTGTTATTGTAGATAGAAGCAAGGTCTGGGAAAGGCCCTGCGTTGTTTGTTAGATTTAGAACCGATTTGTTTCGAATACCAAGCATAGTTTCGTTGAATCAATGAATCTTCTAATATGAAGGAAAGGACAACCCAAGGATTTCAAACATAATCGCAATGGAAAGATGAAATGAGATAGGAGATAGGAGAAAGAAAGAAAGGAGAAGAGAAGGGAGTGAGGAAAAGCCGGGGAAGAGTGAAATGCGGGGAAAACAACGGGGCCGCCCTGACTGACCTTTGCCCGCCGCGTTATTGGCCCGAGGGAGTCTGCATCGAGAGCTGTGCAGGGATGCCTTTAATTAATTCAGAAATAAGCGAGTTCATGACTAACTGAAGACGATGACCCTCGGTTAGAAAGGGAGAGATCAAATCCTCGGTCTTGTGCTGGTACATCTTGAAAATCATGCGATTGAGTCTGCATTGCACTGGAAATCGACATAAAAGCACCACTCTATAATCAGACCCAAGATATTCGAGCTATAACACACGACCAAAACTGAAACCCGACAGGTATATACTAGTGACAGTAAAAAATGTAGAAAGGGAAAATTAACTAAATAAAAGATAATTACCAACCCTCGGGTGTCCGAAGACGAGAGCTCGGCCGATGAGCGAGCGCCTGGATAGCCTGCCTTTTCTTCTTGAACCTCTGGTTCCTCTTCTTCCTCTTGTTTTTTCGATCAGGAGATCCTCGCTTTCGCTTGTTATCATTGCGATTATCATTGCGATTATCATTGCGATTATCATTGCGATTATCATTGCGATTATCATTGCGATTATCATTGCGATTATCATTGCGATTATCATTGCGATTATCATTGCGATTATCATTGCGATTATCGTTACGATTGTCGTTACGATGACCTGTCCGTCGACGCGCTTTTTGCGAAGAAGCCTGTGACGCACGGCGAACTGCATCTAACCCGACGGCGCTTCCCTGTCCTGAGTGCGAGCGTGACTTGGAATGCGACCCTGTAGGAGAAGGCGGCGGCTGCTGCTGCTGCTGCTGCTGCTGCTGTTGGAATTGCTGCTGCTGAAATTGCTGGTACGTCTGAAGCTGATTCCTGTTGCCTGCCCAGTATTGTGGAACCCCATACGTGTTGCCCTGGTTCCACTGTGGAAAATTGACGCTGCTGATGCTGGCAGCATTGCTAGTGTCGCCATTGTTTTGACTCATCATGTGGTAGACTTTCATGGCCGCGTTGTAATAATCGCTCATGTAGTTTGCACAGGTGTAATTGGCACCATACTTCTCAAACAGTTCTGCGTCGGAGGGGTGCTGCTGAGTAGATCCAGGTAGATCTGCAGTGGGGAGATCAGAAGCTGGAAGATCAGGCTGAGACACCATATTATGCATAATAGGAGCTTGGTAATCGAGGTTGCTTCCAGTCTCCCCAAGCCCGACCCTCTCAAGACCAAGTGAGTTTAAAGGAATTGATGGAATTGAACCCGTCGGCGGTGAAGCGGGATATTCCTCAATTCGCGGAGTCAAGGGAGGCGAGTATAGAACTACATCGTCCCGAGGCGAGTCCTGCATGCCCAGAGGATAGCTTTGCTCGGAAACAGGGCTCGCGAGAAAGTTGACCGGAGGCGCGAGATTGAAGAGATCGGCGCTGGGGAAAACCCACTGACCGGGCTGCTCGGAGACATCATTATTGAATAGGGCCCAGGGACCAACTTCATCGGCAAGAAGCATCTTGTTCTCTACAGCCTCTACCATTGACCCCACCGAGCTCATTACCGTGTTCAAAACCTGGGGGCTGACGTTGTCTACCCGTTCGTAGAACACCAGGGGAATGGCGCTTCTAGTCCACCACTCGTAGGGGACTCTCTCGCTCGGGTGACCGTACGAAAGGCCTCCAACAATCATTCCCAAGTTCTTGGACCCGTCGTACATGCGGACCTCGCCATGGTCAACCTCGCCGGGGCGGTTGTCGGCCCAGAAGACCCGGAATTGACCCTTGTACTCGTATATCCCACCCACCCAGCGATATGTGACTGACGTTCGCTTCGCAAAAGTTTCAACCTCGAACGTGAGATCCTGCGTGTGTTTCGTCACGGGGACATCGGGATCAACCATGGTCACCAAGCGCGCAGGGAGGCTTTCGAAGGTTCGCCAGCGGGTTATGGCGTTGGGGGTATCACAAACGTCGCAATCCACCTGCACACTGAAAGCAAATTCCTGCGCCAGACGGGTATGCATCGTGACAGGCCCTTCACCGTCCTCTGGGACTTCAGATGGCTGCATGAAGGTATTTTTCCATGGCCCCGTGGTATCCCCACGTTCACGATCGGGGTTGCACTCGCATGGACGAAATTGATCGTAGTAGGTGAAATGGAACTGAGCGAAGTTGGCCGTCGCCCTGGTCCAAATCCCCTGCAGCCAATGGATATCCCCCGCCCAGACTTCAGGCAGGCTGTCATCCACCACATGCCAGAAATTATTCCGCAGCATTTCACTCTCGTCAGTGAAACAGAGATCCCAGTCAACTTCAGTCGTTTTGATCAATGCCGCTTCTAACGGGGTTAACTGTGCGCGCCACCCTTTGTTACAGCGATCGATTACCGTAGACCCAGCATCAAGAAGTTTAGCGGCCACGATAACACAATCAATGGCACTTGTGTTGAACGTGCCCACGGGACCGCGACCTCGATAGGGGTAGTCACGCCCATCAGGATGCAGTGTCATCTCATCGGTCTCACGGTTCCATAAAAGCCTCACCTGGGCCGTCGCAGGAACCGTTTTATCAATAGTCTTCAATAGGGCTTGTGGTTCGGACGCCACCAAACACGGATGTTCAGCCCGAGTAGCCGTGTGGTGTCGCTCGAGGTCCGCATTTGCAAGTTTCATAACGATCCGTTGGACTATCTCGACGACATTCTTAGCCGGGAGCGGTCGAGCGGTATGTCTTTCAGGCTGAAGGGGTTGGCTAGTGCAGCTATGGCGACTGGATGCCGATCGTGGTGGACTTTTGGTTTTTTGGGCCACCCGAGCCTGCTCCTGCTCCTGCTCTTTTTCTTGTTCTTGTTCCCCCTTTCCCTCTTCCTCGTCTTCGGTGGCATCGAGGTCAATCGGCCCGCCAGAGACTGGGTAAGACATCCGCTCGAGATAACTATCGGATATTGACGCTGGAGCGTCACTCGGTCTCTTGAACCGCGAACTCAGAGCTTTACTATCTTCTGGCGGTTGGGGATAGTATCTGCTAATAGGAACGCGTTCAATCTGAATAGTATGTGAGAGCAACCGAGGGCCTGCATCTCTGGAAAAGTCCGCGAACTCGGCAAACGACGTGGGCAGATGGTCAGGCGCCATGTGATAGAACAACTTCCAAAGAGCTTTTAGAAGCTTCTCAATCGTTGCACGCTTGGCTAGTCCCATGTCGATTCCCCAGCTGTGGTGGTTCACTATGGTCTCCAAACGCGGTTTTGGGAATCGACGAGCACGCATGGTCACCTGCACAGCCTCTCCCAGGAACTGCCAGTCTGTTGGAGGGTCGACCAGGTCATTGAGTCGAAGTTTGGGGTACTCGAGCACAGGAGAGGGAGGTGGCGACTCATCGTCGCTGAATAGACTTGCAGGCATCTTCTGTCTCGATAGAAGGCAGAAGGGTCTCTGAAGGGGACCTTTTCCTTTCCAAGACAATAGGTGTGGACGTAGGGAGATGTCCGTTATTCTCACAGGGGGTTCAAGTTCGAGGCTCCAAACGAGCCGGGGAGTTCAGTTCAATAAATGTCCGGGATGCAGTGCCGCCGTTGACGCCTATTCCTATTGAAGGAGGCACAAATAGGGCCGGATCATGTATGGACTATTTTAGTCAATGACGTCCAATTTGTTCGAATCGGTGGATTGACCATTGAAATTTGGGCTTTTGATTTCGGGCCATCATGCTATCCTGTCTTTCTTTGAAAGTTGATTGTTTCATCTTCAGTTTTCGTCATTTTCCGTCCAGGGATCGTGATCCCGTCAAAGAGATACCAATGCAGAAGGCTCTGAAGAATTTCTTTGTCTTCACCAAATTCCACAATGGGCTGCGGGTGCGTTTGAGCTAAAAATGATCCCGAGTTCTGAAGATCAGTCAGCGTTATCTTTGAAAGAAATATTAGAATCAGAGATTCCGATCAAAGAATCATAGTTGCCCAATAGTCATCCCGCTGATGTCTACCGGCCCATGGTTAAGTACTGAGATGAGGATAGTGACGACCTGAATGCAGGCAATCATTGTCCAATCCACCTGCCGGGTCATGCTCTCCAAAGAAACCAGTTAACAAAGAGATGAGACAGAGCTAGGTCACTCAATCATGGTCAAAGAATCTAGATGGTACTAGGATTTGAGTATCTGGACGGTATTTCAAGTGGTACTCATCACCCAGCATCATCAAAGCCACTGCCTCATCTTTTATTATTCAGGCTTAGGCCAAGAATGATGTTCCTCAGGTGTTTGTCCTGATGACCATCGTGGTTATTTGAGCGACTTGGGATGGTAGGAGAAGAGTGCAGGAAGGATGAATCCTCCAGATGCAAGACAAAATGAAAATCATGTGCCACCAGGCTCAATTCACATAATCTAAAAGACTGTTAGATAGACGACTTTTTGCAAGCTGCTAGGTCCTCCAACGGTCAAATCAACTACAGCAGGTATTTTCATGCTTCATCCCCTACTGCTCCAGGTATGCTTCGGACTTGCGAATGTCGCTAGCTTTTTTGGCTACTGCATCAAGAGTTGGTAGACTGAATATAGCCACAGATTTTTCAATGAGCATGCCTGATGCACATTCCACATCGAAAAATATTTTCATCAAGAGTCGGACAGGAAGCACAAATCAAGTGCACCAACACCGCGTCGTAGAGATGAGTTTACAAACAGCTGAGTAAGCTCTCACTTACTCATCACCTGCTTTCACGTGACCCTATTCCAGACCGCCAATGGAACACAGAGGCTAGTCCCATCTAGGCCTAGCGCCGCACAAGCGAGCCCTCGAGCGCACCAAGACCCGAAACAGGCTAGTGCCATCTTTACCCGATCCCACAACGGGCGAGCAAAGTTGGAAAGCCCAGCGAGTCGATTTCACCTCCTTCTCACCCCTCTCGCTGTCGACAATCAACGCGGTCCCGTCGCGCCATCGCCCATCATGTGTACGTGCCATTCCTATGCTCCCGATCATGCGTTCTGAAGTCCATTTTGCTGCTGTTTTTGATTCGCTCTGGAGAATCTGGACAATGGGAAGGAAGATGAGTTGTTGAAGGGGGGGGGATTACATTGGGGCATAAATCGACATGAGACCCGAATTATGGATACGATTCGCACAGAAAAGAAGAAAGCAAGGAATTTTTTCAGAGCGGACAGGAACGGCATCGAAATGGATTTTTCTTTTGTCGCAGCAGCAGCGGCATCGAAAAGAAGCGATTTCAACAAATTAGCAACCCCAGATGGCTGACTTTTATTTCCGTCCTACAGCGCTCGTGTCCGGCGAGAAGACGAACTTCCAGTACATCTTGCGTCTGCTCAACACCAATGTTGACGGCAAGCAGAAGATCATGTACGCCCTGACTCAGGTCAAGGGTGTCGGTCGCCGTTACTCCAACTTGGTCTGCAAGAAGGCCGATGTTGACCTTAACAAGCGGTACGTTTGCCCATTCCCTCTACGGAGGCCACCTCAAAATCCGAACATCTCCGCCTAGGAGGCAGAAATTCCACAGCAACATCGCACATTATCGAAAAGGATAAAAAGTCCAATACAGAACACCCTCGCTAATGGATCTCCAATAACAGTGCCGGTGAGCTCACCACCGAAGAGCTCGAGCGTGTCGTCACCATCCTCCAGAACCCCACGCAGTACAAGATCCCCACCTGGTTCCTCAACAGACAGCGCGACATCACCGACGGCAAGGACTCCCAGGTTCTGTCCAACGGTCTGGACAGCAAGCTCCGTGAGGACTTGGAGCGCCTGAAGAAGATCCGCTCCCACCGTGGTCTCCGTCACTACTGGGGTCTCCGTGTGCGCGGTCAGCACACCAAGACCACCGGCCGTCGCGGACGCACCGTCGGTGTCAGCAAGAAGAAGGGCTAAACTATCTGAGAGGGTTCAACTTATTTTTTTTTCTTGCTCGCTGGAAGGGAGAGGGAAAGCGTTGGTGTGGTACTTTACGAAACGGGGACCTGTTTACATATCACGGATTTGGGTCCATTAAAAAGTCAAAAGAATCATACCAATATGAAATGAATATCAAATTCCACGTTCTGATATTTTGCGTAGTGGGTGCTGGCTTCTTTGCAGGGACTGGCCAGCCTTCGACACTTCTTCCATCTGATCCGAGTATGTCGGCACAATATACATTCGTACAGGGCCTGCTCGTAGCAGGTATCCCCGTGCATGCTGTGGGTGCCTTAGATGCATAGGGGACGACCGCGGTGATCGTTGATCAAATTAGAATTTGCCTGCCCAGCGGATGGCATACTATTATCCTGTCCCTTGTCTAGGTCGGCTGTCGCCTTCATACCTCTTAATGCCGTGTTAATCGAGACCAGCCCAAAGAATGTTGCTCAATTAAACGCAAGTTGCAATTGTACTATGTATATATTCTTGTATACGATCATGAATAGTCATACATCTGAACAAACGTGAAACCATTCAAAGCAGTCCGAAGTATGATTAGGTGTCCATGAGGATCACCATGGCAAATATCTCAAGTAAATAAGCCCTTAAAACCATTCACCACTCAACCAGCGGTTGTAGAACTCCAGGCCAGCCTCGGGTTGATCCATGGGAACCATGTGACCGGCGCCGTAGATACGCATGAAGGTAAAGTTGCCGTGGGACTTGACCTGACCGATCTTCTTGCCCTTGTGCTCGTTCTGCTCGACCTTGAGGTCCTCCAGAGCGGCAGAGGCATACTTAGCCTGTCCGGGCCACTCCAAAGCCTCGGTCCAGGCCTTGTTGCCCAGCCAGTTGCAGATGTAATCGGCATCACCGGCGTAGATCAAGACAGGAATCTGCTCCAGAAGACCAGGGACAAGGCGGTGGTAGGGCTTCATCCAGTCACCATGGAAGAGGAAGTTACGGTTGATGTCGAAGTTGCACGAATCGTACCCATTGACCTCGGCACCCACGGCCTCGCGAACCTCGGCCTTGTTCAGGTAGTCGCTGACATATCCCATGCCCTTGTAGCAGAGGTTGCTCGAGTCCTCGCACTTGCCACGAACATCATAGACGTTCTGTCCGGTGCGCTGGTAGGGACCGATCATGGCATTGTTGCAGTAGATCGAGGCGGGGACACAAACCCACGCACTCTCGGAGTCATAGCAGGACTGGATCATCTGCTGACAGCGGGGCAGCGCATTGTCCAAGGACCGGCAAGCGCTCTCGTCCAAGACAGCGGGGTAGCCACCTTCACCGCAGCCCATGGGACGGTAGTACTCGTACTGGGTAAGACCATCGGTGAGACCGTTGCCGATGAGAACAGACTTGAGGTTGATGTTGCGGTTCTTGTGAGCCAGGATCTCGGAAGCGAACACGGGGATGTAGTGACCAGCATACGACTCGCCCGCAATGTGGAAGTCCTGCTTCGCATACTCGGGGAATTGCTTAAAGAAGAGAGTAAGAAGAGCGTAGACATCCTTGCCCGCAGCAACAGTGTCGCTGACGGCAGAGCCACTGTAGGAATAGCCAACGTTGACGGGCTGGTCAAGGAAGATCACGGAAGCGTTGTTGTTCCATGAGAAATCATTGTAGACGGGCTTGATGTTCTCGCCAATGCTGCTGGGCCCAAGCTCCAGGAACAAGCCAGTGAGAGAGGAGCAGCCGGGGCCACCGTTCAGCCACAAAACGACGGGGTCGTTCGCGGGATCATTGCGTGATTCGAAGAACCCTTCAGAGAAGTTAGCAATCTAGAAACACATCGGGTCGATTTCGTGAAGAACGTACAGTAGAACAGATGCTTGTCGTTCTCATTGTCATCCAGATAACCGGTGTACTGCTTAACACCAGGGTCAATGCCGAGGGAGCTGGGGTCGGTCTTCTTGACACGGAGATCGTAAGCTTCCAGCTTTCCATCAATTTCACGCTCCTTGCCACCCTCGACAGTGTCAACCCAGATCTTCTGGACATCAGAGCCACGGACAATGTGGTCCCAATGAGAGTCAGGACGACGGTTGTGCTTCTTGGGCAGAGAGAAGACGGGGTTGTGGTCCATAGCCTCGGGAACGTAGTTGGAGACTTCGTCCCACAGCTTACGAGCCTCATCGGAGAGGGTCTCGAGCTGCTCCTGGAAGTTGTGGAGAGCACCGGCGAAGCCCTTCTCCTTCACGGCAGGTTCCTCCTGGGGCTGGCCATTCATGACCTGCTGGTTGAGGACCTGCTGGGCGGGAACGGCGGCAGTGGCCGCTCCGACCAGCAAAGTAGCTGGCAAGAGTCTCATTGTCGATGATTTGAGGTCAAATCAAGGTCAAAATGTGATGAAAAGGGTAGGGAGGGTGATGAAACGGGCAAGAACAGTAGAAGGGGACCTTGCGGTCAAGACGCCTGGGGCAGCTGCTGGCTTATCAGTACCGGTTATCAAGGGGGAGAGAGAGGCATGAAGGAAAGGGGACAGTCAACCTACAGTTGATAACAGCAGAAAGTGGAAGAAAAGTAGCCGATGAAACACCAGCGACCTTGGGAAGAGAAGAGAGAAAGGATGAAGAGGAGATGATGGAGAGAAGGAGGAATGTAGGTCGGCCTTGGGGATGGCAGGCACCGATGACGCCGATAGCCAAGGCAGCCAATCACGGCGCGGTGCCTCTCCGGGGTGACGAAGTCACGTGCTGAATGCGGTGTGCTGAGTCACGCGCGGCACGGGACCAGCGTCATTGCCGCTTTGGGCCAATCACGAGACAGGCGGGCGGTGCCTCCGAACAGGAATTCTTTGGCGTCATCAGCTGTCAAATTTTCCACCCCTCGATATTCTGGATTCCTCGGTGTCTCCCTGCCGATCCATCTCATCCTCGGGAAAGTTGCGTTTTCGTTGGAAAGCGCACCGTGCAAGATGCCTATCAATCAACCCTCGAATCAGATTAAATTCACGAATGTATCAGTCGTCAGACTAAAGAAAGGTTTGTCCAGCGTCTCACATTGCATTCTTGCCCTGTATCTTTGAGCCCATTCTCCTGCAAGACGTCTGCCTGTTGGCCCCAACTACAACACTGCGACTGCTGAATGTATTTCTGTCGGAGGAAGAATTCCTCATAACAATTTCCGCCCCGCAACCCCGCTAACCGCGCATAACCCAGGCAAAAAACGTTTCGAACTAGCCTGTTACAAGAACAAACTTCTCGAGTACCGCTCCGGCGCCGAAAAAGATCTCGACAATGTCCTGCAGGTCCCTACCATCTTCCTCTCCGTATCCAAGGCGCAGACGGCCCCCTCCGCGGAACTAGCCAAGGCCTTCGGAGCCGGCACTCCCACCGACGAGATCCTGCAAGAAATCCTCCGAAAGGGCGAAGTGCAGGTTGGAGAGCGCGAGCGGAAAGAGATTGTCGAGCGAGTGGAGAAGGAGGTCTTGGATATAGTGTCGGGACGACTGGTTGATCCGACGACTAAGCGGGTGTATACACCGGGCATGATCTCCAAGGCTTTGGATCAACTGAGTTCGGCGAGCGGGCAGCTGCAGCAGTCGCAGGGTCAGCAGCATAACGGCGATGCGAATGGCGCAGCCGGGGAGGAGTCTCGTCCTGCGCAGCCGAAGAAGCCGTTGTGGACCGGTGTTACCCCAAACAAGTCGGCGAAGAGTCAGGCGCTTGAGGCCATGAAGGCGCTGATTGCGTGGCAGCCCATCCCTGTGATGCGCGCGCGTATGAGACTGAGAGTGACTTGCCCTGTGTCGCTTTTGAAGCAGAGTGTCAAGGCTGGAGGGCCGGCTGGAGGGCCAAGCAAGGAAAAGGAGGCCCCGTCCGGTGGGTCCAAGTCGAAGAAGGGTGGTAAAGGCTCGAAGAAGTCGAAGCGACAAGATTCCGAAGATGAAGCCGGTGCGTCCGACGCGGAACCGGCAGCGGCGAAAAACCCCGGCAACGTCAAGGACAAGATCCTGAGCTACATCGAGTCCGTCGAGACGCAAGAAGTGGTCGGTGGAGACGAATGGGAGGTCGTTGGATTTGCCGAACCAGGAGCGTTCAAGGGACTGAATGAGTTCGTGGGCAATGAGACCCGCGGACGGGGACGAGTGGAGGTATTAGACATGACGGTTACTCAGGAAGAGTAAGCGCACCGAATCGAAATGTATAGAGACCGAGCAGTATACTCGGATGTTGCAATGACTGATGACTCGGATGTTGGATACCAAAAAATGCAATGAATTGGCCATATGAGCCATATATGATCGTTTCTACCTGGCAATCGTGATCTTCGCACAATCTATATATCTAATGGGCTTACGTTGAACCATCAAGAATACTCACCTTTCCGAAAACAGAATCTCCTTCATTGGATATCATCCTTGCCCGTCACCAGCAACACAACGTTCTGCCCCGGTCCCAACTCTCTCGCCAACCTCATCGCCTCTCCCACCGCATACCCGGTATTCAAACCCGCCGTGACCTGCTCCTCCTCAGCCAAAACCTTCAGTCCCTCCATCGCCTCGTCATCCGAAGCCGTCTTCCCTTCCACCCTGCCAATACTTTTCCAGTGCGCCACTTCCGGACCAACACTTGGGAAGTTCATATCCGGCGCAATCGCCTCCGACGGCTTGATCTGGCCATTCTCATCCTGCAGCACCAGCGTCCGACAGCCATGCAAAACACCCACACTGCCGTGAACCAACGGCGCCGCCTCCTCCGCCTCCACGCACACCAACCGCACGTCGTCCTCTTCCACAAACGTATAAAACAGGCCCGTCGCCGCGGCGCCCATCCCCAACGGACTGACCAGCGCATCCGGCGAAGCGCTGTCCCCTTCCCGCCCCATCAACCGCGCAAGCTGGATCTTAACCTCCTCGCCCAACAACGCCTGAAAGGTCCGGTGAATCACAGGGAAAGGGTGCGCGCCGATAGGGCCCCCCATGGCGTAGTAGATCGAGGACTGGTCGGTGAGCGAGTGCGCGAACGCCGAGTTCACAGCGGCCTTGAGCGTCCGGCACCCGGAGGCCGTCTCCGCAGGCACGATGTTTGCCCCGAGTCGCTGCATCTCCTGGACACCGGCGCACTGCCGCGCTGCGTCATCGACGCCGATGAACACGGTACATTGCAGACCCAGGGCCGCGCAGAGACTCGCGCACGCGATGCCATGGCTTGCAGATCCGCAATCCGTCACGATCTCGCGCATCCCGAGGCGCTTCGCGAACAGGACCTGCCCGACAAGACTACGCACGCAGTGGCTGCCGCGGTAGGGGTTGCGGTCCTCGCGCTTCAACCAGATCGTGGCGCCTCCGGCGCGGTGGGTGAGGTTCTTGGCCAGGTGCAGGGGCGTCGGACAGAAGTCCGTGTGGGCGAGGTAGTCCTGCCAGAAGGACTCATCGGTGATGGTGGACTGGAAGGCGGCGGCGAGGTCGTGCAGCGGCTCGACTTGGAGTTCTGGGGCGAATTGGCCGCCGAACTCGCCGAAGCGGGTGCGCGAGAGGTCGAGTGATGGTATTGGGGGTGTGGCCATGTATCCTTTTCTGGCGATTTCGGAGGTTCGCTGAATGAAGATCTGTCTGATGGACTCGGGGGTTGGCCATGATTGGGCGAGGGTCGATGGGATTGTCTCTGTGGTTTCTCTCTGGTGGAGAGGATCCTTGGACAGGATATTGGACGGTTGGAGAGGTGCAGTGAGCATGATGTCAGTTATTCACAAATGATTCAGCTAATTTGCCAAAGAATCGTTCCAAAGATGGTAGTAGTCTAGTAGTAGTATATATTTCCCTTGAGTATAATATCTTGGAAATCACAACCACAATCCCCTCCATATTTATACTTTATACCACCCACCCATCTAATCTCTCTCCCTCTCCCTTCTCAAAGTCCAACCCCCAAACCAGAAACTCCATCATCCCTCCCTTCGCCATCGCAATTTGATAACTGACCTCATGAACATTCCACACATGCGTCCTTCCCAAACAGGAAACGCATAAATCAAGCTTCACCAACCAGCTCGACGGCCAAGCTTTCCATCACCAATGAATCGTCCTTTCTACACGGATCAGCATCTGCACCCTACCTGGTTATATTAGATATTGCATCATGGATCCTTGTCGGTGGCGTTACCTACCTATTTCGAGGGTTCATGCTTCATGATTGCGTTATGATGAAGTTGGCAGAACCCTTTACTTGAGTATCTGGCTTGAACCGGTCGGGTGCGTATATCCCTGGCTATTTGTTTTGCTTTCTGAGGAATAGGACTTTGGAAATCTATATATGTCTTTATGTAGACGATGGAGTTAGTTAGTGAGTTACCTCATGCTACATGTTCATGGTCATGTTCATGTTCATATTCCGCGTGCGAATCACCGTGGCGAGGTCGGGTTCTGGATCCATGGATGTTAACATATCTATGCCTGAGGCATTAACAAGTTCACCCATTTCCATACATCAACGTGTTCTGGGATCTTGAGCAGCATGTCTTGTCTGCTCTTGTCCGTCTGATGATTTGGCATGGAAAAATGCATGTATAAGAATTCGTAGTTGATAAGTAGTGTCCGGGATGATTGTACGCTTGTGTCTACAATTATGGGAGCGATATATCTATAGTTGGACGGACACTGGGAGAAATATGTATGTATGTGGCGATCAACATTTCAAGTATGTATCGCATCATAATCTCATAATCTCAGATAGGGAAGTTGCTTCACTTTTTTCAATTCAGAGTAGAATAGGAAATTTATCCGATAAAACAACTAAGCCCTGGTATCTATTATTGGAACAATATACACCTAAAGAAAGAAGTATGCTTGTCATGTTGTCTGTGAGCAAGTTACCTCAGGCTAAGCTAATCGAAGATAAACCGCCACCAAGCCACCACCACAATTCTAATTTCGATTCTACTCTAAAAGAAAACCAGCACTTTCCTTACCAACTACTTATCATTAAAACAAGTATAACTACTCTAGATATAAGCGGTAACTAAGTTTGGCCAATAACTCATAAGATAACATATCCTACCACCAAAACCAAACCAAACCAATCCAATCCAATCCAATCCAAACGACGATCACCTACGTACTCCGTACTAACCACCTACCCAAGCACACCGTACTCAGTAACTAGTGAGCGGGGTTTCATTCACACATGACTACGACCTACCACCCCTCATCTTCATCACCGAATTCTTCTAGACTAGACTAGACTAGACTCTCGAATGTCGATCCAATCCAATCCCATCCCATCATGTGCCTACATGAATCAAGACCTAAAACCTAAAACCTATAGGCCGGGATGTTATTGTCTTGGCGTTGATCCGTTTATCTAACTACTCTGTAGATCTATCTGCGTAAGAAACTATCTACAGACGATCACCTACAGGGGGGGTCAACCTTTCATTTCAGACTTGACGGGTTGATAAATGGGACTTAGGTTGGGAATGGTGACCACGCACGGAGTACTTACACCGTAGTGGAGGGGGTGGGCTAAAAGGGCAGAGGCAGGGGAATATGGCTGGCTAGCATGCTGTACGTGATGAATGAGATAGAAAGAAAGAGGTAGGGAAAGAGGGAATGCGTTACTTGACTTGGCGCATATTATCCGTTTTCCTTCTAATATCCAACGCAGAAAGGACCAGTCAGTACAGTAAGTGCCATGCATTTCTATCGTCTAACATAAGTCAAGTCGCATAAACAGTACATCGACAAGATAAAACAGTCAGTCCATTGTCCATTCCGGTAGTCCATTTCTGTAAGATACCTAAGAACTAACAGCGAATTCCTTCACCGAATGGATCATGACAAATCAGAGAGAGCCTCTAGGCGGGTATACGCTCAATCGCAATGCAATTAAAAAGATAATAAAAAAGATCAGTCGCTTTTGAAACCTTGTTCGTTTCATGCATAAGAGCGGCCCAGACCCGGAGAGGGAGATGGTTGTCCTTCCGGTCTCTTCTCTCCTCTCCCCCCCTCACGTCTCGACCGTGTTTTGTGTGGGCCGCGACTGGTGGAGGGATTATGGGTCCAGGTCCGGTTAACGCGAAACCTCCCGAACACGACCCGGTGAACGAGGAGGGTTGTCCGCTTTGCGGATTCAGATTGAAGGGATAAAAATTGGTCGCACACAATATTGTCGAGATTGTGTGGGTTGATAGAAATGGAAAAAAAGAGGTGAAAATATGTTGTCAGGGACCCTGGCGGGAAAAAAAAAAAATCAAATCTTGCCAGAAGGTTTGCTGGTTTAACCACAGATTTGCACGGCGTTCAACGCCCGTGTCAAATCATCCGGCGAAAAAGGCATGCAGGTTCCCTTGGGAGACAGTGGTGGTGGCGAGATGGTCCGGATGGCAGGTGATGTGTAACGTATCGACTCCTTGATCTGGGCGATGGAGTCCTGGCGCAAGATTTCCGGAAGCAGCGTCATCAACGAGGCGCTGTAGCTGTCGGAATCGACGGCGGTAGACGAAGACGAGCCCGAGTCGGTGTCTCGATCATGAGCGTAATCATCTTCAAGAGTTGGCATGGCAGAATCTATCAATCGTTAGGTCGCTGTCACTCATCGATTCATCGTGATGGCGGGTCATGAACGGAGGGTCGTCATGGACGACAAGGTCCCACATACCATCAGTTACGGTCACCTCAGGAGCCGGGGAGGCAATCTGATCGGGAGCCACATCGTCGTCGTCGGGGCAGCGTGGTCGCAGATGCTCCGGGAGGGTGGTACAAGGCGACAGCGAGAGGTCGAGCGAACGGGGTCGATCGGCTTGGGCGTCCTCGAACGACCATGCGGCGAGTTTCTTTTGGTGTTCTCGATCGAACGGACCCTTGAACTTGGACCGGGGGATCTCATGGCGTTTGTAGTACTCGATCTTGATGCCATTGTCCTTGGATTTGGAGCGGCTTCCAGTGCGTTGGAACACTCTGCGGACTTTCTGACGGAGACTCATGGTGACGGATGAGGGATGAGATATCAGGAACGACGAGGTCGAGATAATTAAGGTTTAACTTCCGATTGGTGATGGAATTGGAAGAGATGGGCGAGTCAACAGCACTTCACAGCGGCAGACCTTTCCCGGCCGGGGAATGGACGCGAGGGAAGGTGTGCAAGCACGAGTGACAATCGAGTAGAGATGTCAACTGTTGGATCATCGTATGTCGGGAGGACAGACTGGAGAAGGAGATAGGAAAGTGAAGGGAAAGAAAGAAGGAAGGAAGGAAGAGTTCACGAGAAGAGACTCAGAGGGAGGCAGATAACGAGAATGGGGTTCCGATTAGCAGAATGGGGGGGATGGTGGGAAAGGATATATTCTAGTCTAAGACTGGAGAAGTCTAGTAGATGAACTAGGACAGGACCAGGTAGTCCGTGGGTGGTCCTGACACATTGGGAAGATTAGGAAAGATTAGTATGAGAATGATTTCATGCGCGAGGCGATGATTGGGCATGCAGGAAGCGCCGATGGAACCTGGCGGACACACCGTCCGAAGCAAGTTGACTTGGTGGATCCCCTCAATGCGGTAATCGCCAGGCTCAATGGCCAGGAAAAAGAGGGGCCAAACGTGGAGGATCCACAGGGGTTTGTGCGTGAATTATTCTTCTAGTATTATTATGTTGGTTGGCAATGCATACTCCGTATAGTTACATCGTACAGCCGTAGATTCTCTTGGTCTTTCTTATTTCTTATGCGCTTTTCTGCTTGCTATCCAGTCCACTTTCGAGTAAGTTCTGAGCATCTGCCATTTCAACCTGATGTAATTCCCTTGGCAAAACCCTCTGTTCTGTCTGTCCAGATGAAACCCGTCGGGTCCCGGAAGATTCCTCGAGCGTCGGTGTCTCGGTGCCGAAGCGATGACTAACCGCCTCTTGCCAGTCCACCGGTCATCGGGTTACATTGGCCTTGTCACTTGTCACTGGTTCGGCGTACAGGCACGGCGTTCGCCCACCCCGAGATACTCAGTACACCGTAGACATTCCCATGGTCGCTTTGCCCCCGGAAGGAAACTTGAAAGCCATGTCGCGATAGACTCGCCTAGCCCTAGCATCTCTGCTCCTGGTCGGTCATGGGGTTGAACTCTGATGCCTCCGAGAACCAGATGGATGGTCGGCCTGGAAGGCCTGGAGGGCAGTTCCCACGGTCCAGACGCGCCGGGCCATACTTCCCCCAAACGGTAGCATACGGCGCGGAAGTAAGGTATCATCGATATCCGCGGACTTACATGGCACAGTACAACCGGAAAGTGGCAAAAAAACTAAGAAAGCTGCAGCGAACAATTCCAGAAAAGCTGGGCCAAGGCGGTCCGATCGGCGTGCCACCGTCGAACTCAACCAGCCAAATGCCGTTTATGCTTTGTCTTAGCATCCGGGATTTTCTCTAGGATATGACGACCGACATCATCCTGTTCTTCCGTCTCGACGGAGGATATCTGTTTGTGAAATGGATGCACTCCGTCACGTCATGCTGACAGAGGGGCGTTGGACGAGAGGACGAGAGACGGAGACAGAGTGCAGAGTGCAACTGCAGCGACTCACTCACTGCCACTGCGAGCCCACTTATGCCGTCATTGCATTAATCATGGAAATTACACATGATAAGAGCGTGGACAAATCAAAGAGTGTGTGGCTTCCGGACGACCCGCCAATCGATCCGCTCGGCACGCTGTTTCCGGTAGCCTGCCTGAGGTGTCTTTTGCTTAGTCCAGGAAAACTGCCTCAGGCATTCACTGTGTACACTGAGTTGGTTGCTCTGCGTCTTGCTGGTATGTCGTATATCAGAATACTCCCTAAACATACGGAGTAGCGACTGTCGAGGACAGTCCACGTAAGGAGACGGTTGCAGTTGCAGTCCAGGATGAGGCGGTGTTGGCATTCTAGAAAGCTCGGCTTCTTCAACATTCCTCCATCGGGCAGGACGGGCGGCATCCCATGTTTGCGTTGACGGAATGCCTCGCTGGGATGGTCGGTCGGACTGCAAGGGGTCTGCTACGCCTAAACTAACTGCCTCGTAACCCAGTCTTGCCCCTCGCTGCCCGATCCTTGCCCCCGTGGCCACCATGCCAGGGATGCAAAGTTAATTCTACGGACTTTGATTGTGTACGAAAGACTGAAGACACGTTAATTCAACGCCGACCGGGAGAGATCTGTCTCTTGATGCAATACTCCGTTAGACTACGGTGGATGGAGTATCACCGGAGTAGGCAGCATATGTGGGACAGCGTGTCCTGTTTCAGGCTTGGCTGTCCAGCGTGACTGCTGGTGACTGTTGGTTACGGTGTACCCCGGAATACCCCGGAGTATGATGCAATGGAGCCCCTTAGTTGCTGCAGTTGGGGCCAATCCTGGGCTACAATGACTGGTCCGCTCTAAGTAATTAGTAGTACGGAGAATCCGAGGGACCAAGTCTGCCTTACCAGCAATAATAGCTCGGTGCCATATAGACTGGGATGGCATGGATGATGTCCGCGACACATCGGAATCCGGAGTAATCCCCCCGATCCGGAGATGTCTCGGACTAAGGATGATCCCTGTTCTAGGGCTAGCAGCCCACATGACGCTAGCCTGATTCAGGTGTCAACTGGTGCCTTAGTGCGACGGCGCTGCTGCAGGCACACGACCAGATCGCCGGAAACAGACAGACCATCTGCTTTCAACAGACCAGTTCTATCATTATAATCTCCCCATTGTTCAAGGTGGCATGGAGATGGCCTCATCTTGCTGGCTTATCATTGTCAATCATCCCAGCTGATCAGAAGAGGGGATAGGAGCAATTGTAATGTAATATAATCCCTCCACGTAGACGTTGCGACAATCGCAATCTCCTTCACCCTTTTTTGGGACTCTTCTAGCAATTGCAAGGCGCCCCATTGATCCTGCCAATTTATGAACACATAATTCACAATTCTACTGCGTACTTCAGTGCTGCTCCCGTCCATTGATCATTACTCGCGTGACTGCATGTGATTGCACTGCTGCTTTCAACGTTCCTTGCAATCGCACCGAGATCTTGTCTTCGTGCATAACTAAACCCACTTGCTCTCTAACGGTCGCGACTTATCCCTTCTCGAACTACGGAGTAGCAAACACTTGTCGCATACTTGTTCACTACCCAATACATATTCCCCCTCATTCTAGGAGGTAAGCAAGAAGGAATTGTTTCACGCCCTGGCACTTGTCATCCTTTTCCCTACGGTGGTTCCCCTGCCGTCCCTCTTGGTCTGCCGCGGATTAACGTTCCCCGAATTCGATTAGGCATTCGGAAAGAACCAACATACCAAATCGGCCGCCCCTAACCTCCCTACCTTTCCCTACTTACTTCCCTATCATCGTTCCCTCGACTCCCTTCCCCCATTCTTGGATCGAAGTCGTCCCTCCCCTCCTGCTCTCTTGATCCTTCTTCAAGCGCAATCGTCCCGTCCGTAAGTGCTGCCCGTTCTCTTCTGACCTGTCGAGATCGTTGTGCGCACAAAAACTGTTGTCGTCATCACTCATCTCTACGTGGCCAGACCTTTTCTAACGCTCTCTTCGCGCAGTCCGTTCCAATCATCCACCATGCCTAAGAAAGGAGGAAAGGCTAAGAACAAGGGCAAGGGCAAAGGCAGCAGTGGTGCTGCTGCCGCTGTCGGCAAGAAGGTCTCTGATGTTCAGAACACTCTGTGAGTCGCACAAATGAGCGCGCATGTTTTTTGTTGTGGTGCTGGCTCTGCTAGCGAGCAATTGAGTTTGGGCCCCGTTGCGCTAACGGTTTTTCTTTTCTTCTGCCATTTAGAAACCCCGGCCAAGAGGTCGAGGAAACGGCCCAGAAGAGTGAGGGAGAGGCGGAGGGTCTTGCGACTGAGGCTGGTGATGTGCCCACCACTGCCCTTCCCGACACGGCCGCGAACGTCCCCTCGGCTGCCCCGCAGACGGAAGAAAGCTCCAACACGGTCGAGGAGGCCGTCAAGGATGCTAAGACTGATTCTGCTCTGGGAAGTGAAGCGGATGTGACCAGTGAGTCTTACCTGGCAATGTTTGTTTTTTGTCCTATTCGCTGACTTGGCTTTTCACCCAAACCAGCTGCGTTGCCCGAGACCACTCCTGCCGCAACTTCTTCTCTTCCTGAACGGCCCAAGGAAAGCACCATCTCCGAACCGCCGACTACCGCAGCTACCGATGCTGCTGAAACTCATGTCAAGCGTCCCCACGAGAGCACCCCGGCCGCGATGGAAGAGGACCACAAGCCTCCCAAGATCCCCAGGACCGAGGACGAGGCCCCGGCCGTGAAGCCTTCCGAGTCGATTGTTCCTGGTACCACCAAGGCTGAAGTGCCTAGCGAGAAGATCGGTGACGTGCAGCCTCAGATTGTTCCTGGACTGGGCGCGGACCCCCGGGATAACGTGTCGTCGGTGCTGGCTGTCCCCGGTCTCTCTTCTGTCGATGACAAGGATGCCCCAGCCGCGTCCTCGACTGCTGCGCCTACCAAGGCTACCGAGCCCCTGACTACGGAGAAGGCTGCATCAACTGCCGCTCCCGTTTCCGACAGCAAGGTTGACACCGCCAAGGAGGTTGCGACCAGTGAAGCCCCCAAGACGCAGCAAGAACCCGTCGCCAGCACCAAGCCCTCGGAACCGGCCACCGTCCCCGAAACTGTCGCTCCTACCAGCACCGATGCCGCGGCAGCAGCTACTGTCGACACCGCTGCCAAGGATACTGAAATTCCCGCAGCCTCGGTCACCGCCAAGGAGACGGAAACTGCTACGCCTGCCGCCGCGTCCACTATCCAGGACAAGGCTCCCGTCGCCGAGGCGGCCGACAAGAAAGAGGCTGTCGCGCAGCCCGCCACGCAGCCCGCCGCTGCCGTCCAGAAGGAGACTTCTGACCTGAAGGAGTCGACGGGTGCCACTCAGGACAAGACTGCTACCGAGCCCAAGTCTCCTGCCGTTGCCGCTGCTGCTGCTGCTACTGCCGCGGCTAAGAAGCCCGAGGAGAAGAAGCCTGAGGAGACGAAGAAGCCCGAAGAGGCCAAGAAGGCAGAGGAGACTAAGAAACCCGCGGAGACCCAGAAGCCCGAAGAAATCAAGAAGCCCGAGGAGGCCAAACTCCGGGATTCTCAACCCGTTGAGGAGGCTCAGAAGGACGGTGCCGCCGGCGAGTCCAAGACGCAGGAAGGCAAGCATCTTGCGGACAAGGCCAAGGAGACGGCCAAGTCGGAAGCCGACAAGGCCCAGGAAGCCGCCAAGAACGAGGCCGCGAAGGCCGATAAGCGCAAGAGTGGCTTCTTTGGCTGGCTCAAGCGCAAGGTCAAGGGAGAGAAGGCCTAAATGTTATTTGATTCTTAATGTCCGATTTCATTGGTCTGACGGACTTGATACAGACTGAGAAACAAGCCCTTAATTGCTGATACCCACATGGCGGTTGGATGGAACCAAAACTGATTCAAAAAACCCCGAGAAAAAAAAGTTGAAAACCAAAGGAAAAACACGAGCAGGAATGACCGAAGTGAACAAACTGTATGAGATCGGTTGTGTATGATATGCGACGAGCGATACCAAAAGCGACGGAAGGATATTGGGTAATATGGGATGATCGGCTTTCTGTTTCTGCGAGGTGTAAACCCTTGTTCAGCCCTTTTGTGATTTCAATTCCAATTTCATGTTCTTCAATTGCCAGGATTGTACGGAGTACTGTGTAGACTGTAGACTGTAGAGTCGTTGAAGAGTCTGTCTGTTTACTGTCGTGTACACTGAGTATTCACCGCCATTTCCTTGATGTCGGCCGATTAAGTAAGACCGCAACTCTTCTTCCGCTCTTCCCAGCCATCAGTCTTCTCTCGCCGGCATCGCACTCTAGCTCTCTACTCCGTTCTAGTCTCTACACCGGAGTAGTTTCTCGTCTCGACCTTGATCGAACGATGAGATCATGGCCTTCGTCACCGGCGATCTGTCCCCTCTCTCCACTCGGACGCCCCACGAGGCATTTGTTCTCGCCTGCCGTGGCTGAAACCGATATCCACTCGCTCCATCCGAGCCATCCAGCCAGGCCAAGCTTTCTCCAAGCTTTCCCCTGCCTGTGGCCCTGATGCTGGCCCGGCGATTCGCTTCCCAATTTTAGGAAACCCCCTCATCCCTCCTTCCTCGTATCAGCAGTCGAGATGGGCAAATCCGCGTCGCTTGCGAGGGGCCCATGCTGTTGCTGCTGACACCACGTTTCCAGGCTACCAGGATGATGACTGGCTCGGTTGACCGATGGACGGACAGAAATGCAATGCGTTCAGCGTTCATTCGACGGTCGTCGGGCCAGTGAGTGCCCCTCACAAGCGTTCCCCTCTTCTTCCCGGATTGCCTGAGCTCAGGTCTCCCGGTCTTGTTTGCGCATCATACGGCCCGCTCAGGAGACTAAAGAGCGCGGGTGCCCCTGTCTGCGTTGCTTGCTTCTCTGCTTGTTAGATTTATTTTCTCTTCCTAGGGTTTACTTTGTCAATTGGACTTTGTTTTTTTACTTCTACTTCATATTTGTTTTCATACCTTTTTCTCTACTCTCTAAACACAATGGTTCATCTTGCTCGGGTTCGTCGGGATAACACCGATCTCGATCCCACGATCAAGCGGGTTAACTCCATTAAGTTGGATACAACCGAGGACGATGATTTTTACTCCAGCGTTTATGGTACGCGGTTTGCCGTCGAGCAGCTGCCTCAGAATGAGATGCCGGAGGGTGAGATGCCTCGAGAGGTCGCCTACCGGATGATCAAGGACGAGCTGAGCTTGGATGGCAACCCGATGCTGAAGTAGGTGTTCAGTTCTGTATCGTTGGTGATGGGCATTAACGAAATCGCTTTCAATTAGCTTGGCGAGTTTCGTCACGACGTACATGGTATGGCTCCCTTTGTCGCTCAGACTATCGATAGCATGCTGACCTCACGTTCTCTATAGGAAGACGAAGTCGAAAAACTCATGACCGAGTCCTTCAGCAAGAACTTCATCGACTACGAAGAGTACCCGCAATCGGCGGAAATCCAGAACCGCTGCGTCAACATGATTGCTCGTCTCTTCAATGCCCCCGTCGAAGGGGAGGACGATCATCCTATGGGTACCTCGACGATCGGATCCTCCGAAGCTATCATGCTCGGTACTCTCGCCATGAAGCGTCGGTGGCAGAACAAGCGCAAGGCCGAAGGCAAGGACTACTCCAAGCCCAACCTGGTCATGAACAGTGCCGTGCAAGTGTGTTGGGAAAAGGCCGCCCGCTACTTCGATATTGAAGAGCGCTACGTATACTGCACGGAAGACCGCTACGTCATCGACCCCCAGCAGGCCGTTGATCTCGTCGACGAGAACACCATCGGTATCTGCGCCATCCTGGGAACCACCTACACGGGAGAATACGAAGACGTGAAGGCCATCAACGACCTGCTCATCGAGCGGAACATCGACTGCCCCATCCACGTCGACGCCGCCAGCGGCGGATTCGTGGCTCCGTTCATCCACCCGTCCCTGAAATGGGACTTCCGTCTGGAGAAGGTGGTCTCCATCAACGTCTCCGGCCATAAGTACGGTCTCGTCTACCCCGGTGTCGGATGGATCGTCTGGCGTTCTCCGGAATACCTGCCCAAGGACCTTATTTTCAACATTAACTACCTCGGTGCCGAGCAGGCTAGTTTCACCCTGAACTTCTCCAAGGGCGCCTCCCAGGTCATCGGCCAGTACTACCAGATGATTCGTCTCGGAAAGCGTGGCTACCGGTCCATCATGGTCAACATCACCCGCATCGCGGACTACCTGGCCGAGGAACTGGAGAAGCTCGGGTTCACAATCCTGAGTCAGCGTCGTGGCCGCGGACTGCCTCTGGTGGCGTTCCGACTGCCCGCCGACCGACAGGAACACTTCGACGAGTTCGCCATCGCGCACCAGCTGCGGGAGCGTGGATGGATCGTGCCGGCGTACACGATGGCGCCCAACAGCAACTCGCTGAAGTTGATGCGCGTGGTGGTTCGCGAGGATTTCACTAAGAGCCGATGCGACACGCTGCTGTCGGACATGAAGCTGGCGTTGAAGACGCTGAGCGATATGGACAAGGCGATGTTGGAGAAGTACACGCAGTAAGTTTTCACGGATGGGATCTATTTAGGATGGACTTGCAAGCTGACCGACGATAGACACGTTCGCACGCATGCGACCAACTCGCACAAGGCTAAGCATAACCATCCGCATTACCAGGGAGAGGAGCATTCTTTGCAGGGCAAGACTGGCAAGACTCACGGCGTGTGTTGATCTCTGGCAGTAATTCGGAGGGAATAGGCAGGCAAAGAGCAAGAGCTTTATGAATAACATGACAGAATAACAAGACATAACTGTGGATCACAACGAGGCTGTAGCCTGTAAGCTCTCCATAAAGTACTAATTCTTAGGATGTATACTTGTCTCCATCTACGCGGCTGTGTTTATCGAGATGCTTGGCGCCTCGAGGCAGTTGAAAGGGATTCCCTGCATATCCACTTGTAGAGAACATCATCCTTTCCATCTCAATCAAAGAGATCCAGACTCTAGACGAAGAAGCGTGAGAATCCTTCTGAACAGCCCCCAAACGCGGCCAATCACCAACGTGACGTCCCGCTTTCCCACTTCTTCTTCCTCTTCTTCTTCTTCCTCTTCTCTTCTTCTCTTTCGTAACTTCACTCTTCGACTTCTTTCTTTCTTTCTGATCTTCCTCCCCCCTTACTCTCTTTTTTGTTTACCCTTTTCTATATATATCTCCATGCCACTCTTCCGCAAGAAACCCAAGTCTCCCCCCACCAACTCACCCGCATTCCGATCTGTCGAGCATCTTCCCCAACTGACCGACCGCCGCGGTTCTTCCGTCTCCACCGCCATTCCTGCTGCTGTCGCTGCTCATCCTCATCCTCATCCACCTTCTCATCCTCAGCCTCAGCCTCCTCCTGTCCCGGCTCCTCCTCCTCCCTACCATCATCCCGCTCACTCGCCCTCCCAGTCGTCGCTGCATCGCTCGCAGAGTCAACGCCATTCCCGCAGCGACCCCGCCGTTGGCATTCCTGCCTCGCCCTCCGCGCCGCAGCAGCGCTTCGAGGTGGACCCGTCCGACGACGACCACGACGAACCCGAACATCACTCGCGACGCACCATTCGGAACATTTTCTCCCTGCACTCCTCCAACACTCCGAGGGATTCCACCGGTCCTCTCGAGCGCCACCGTTCCTTAAGGAGATCGTCGCCCGCCGCCGCTCGTCGAAACCGTCCTCTGTCCGTGGACACGACCAGCCCGGACAACCGCCCTCCATTGACCTCCCGCTCGCGAGAGTATGTGGTAGAGTCCCTCCGCACCACGCCTCAGTCTCCTATGCCGCCGCAGGATTTTATCCCTTCGTCTCAGAACAATTCCCGGCTGCCGCGTTCACCGCATATTCCTTCCATTCAACGTTCCAACACCGACTCCTCCTTGGTGGTCGAGCCCCTCCCCCCTCCGACCACCATACACCAGCCGTCGCCTATCGATCCGTCCAGAAAGCCCCCGCCCGAGCTGATCCCCGGCCCGCCCCAGCATCAGCAGCCGCAGCCGTCTCTGGACCCGTCCAGCGCTCGTCCGTCGTCGCGACAGTCTCTCGGACCCCCTTCCCCTCTACGTCCGCTCCCAAATCACCCGCCAGACGCTCCGCAACAGGGCATGTCGGAACGTCCGTCCACGGGACCTGCACCGGCTCCCCCTGCCAGTTCTGCCTTTGGGCAGTGCTCCTCCGACACAGGTCTCCGCAATAACACTGCCGCCCATGGGTCGTCGGAACCGGGTCGCAGCACCCCGACCTCGAACCACAGTCGAAGCCGCGACGAGGCTGATCTTGATATGCGAACCTTGGTGCAGAAACATGACGAGCTCCGTACGTTTTCTGTTGGCTCCCGCTCCGTCTCCTTTGGACCCGCGCAACTGACCCGAATCTCTCTTTTCGCTTTCTTGCAGAGGCCAAGTATTCCAAAGTGAAACGGTACTACTTCGAAAAAGAAGCCCAGGTGCAACACCTCCAGAACACGGTCGCCCACCAGCGCATGGCGGTGTCGCGCACCGTTCTCGACGACAACGAGTATGCCAACCGGTTTGGCCGCCTCGACGGAGCTATCAAGGACCTAGCGTTCGCGGTCCGGAAGGATTGGAAGTCTCTGCCCGGCTGGCTGAGCGGATTCGTCAACGAGGATGCCGCCGCCGTCGGCACCAAGGAGATGACCGCCATTGGTCGCGCCTTCATGAGCCGCTGGTTGGCCGATGAAGTATTCGGGCGGTATTTCCATCCGGTGCTGGATCCGTCGTTCAGCCGTCAGTTGAAGGAAATTGAGCTCAACCTGCGCCGGCAGCAGGGCAAAACCGCCACGGAGGAGGATAAAGAGAATGCCATTGCTCGCATCTCCAACTGGCGCCGCACTACCTTGGACGGGCTCGAGGACGCGCTGATCGGCCCGACCGCCGACGAACACCGCGTCCAGCTTATTGACCATCTGGTGAAAGGCCTGTTCAAGGCGCTCACCGATCACCTGCAGAGTCCCCCGCCGCCGGGTATCGAGAACGGCGCTCGCATGATCGTGGAAAACGCGATCGGGATTGCGGAGAAAATTCCTCTCGAGTCGCGCGATCTCTGCGTGGACTACCTCCTTCCGGGCACCGTCTTGCACGAACCTACGATGAAGGTCGAGACCGGTATTCCTCCTTTGACCAATGCCGCCCCGCCTGAATCTACAGCCACCCGCGGTTCCGACGATCAGGACCGTCCGGCGGACCATCCTGGTGCCGAGGACCTCGACGTCGACCGCGACTCTTCGTCGGGCTCAACCAACCCCGAGGGCGCCACGCCGGGACGTGAGCAGCGCGTCCGCTCCGTGTTCAGCAGCCTGATGGGGCGCAAACCACAGCAGCAGCAACAGCAACAAGGCGGTGGTCCACCGATCGCCCCGGGCCCTGGCGGCAACGGGGACTCGGCGGTCCGTCCGACGACCGCCGGTGCCGACGACCGTGCGGGTGGTGGCGTGGTCCCTCAAGTCCCTCAGCCTCGTATTCGCCTTTCGACCTTCATCACAGCCGACGTGAGGGGACGGGGACCGGTCAATGTGCTCGTCAAGGCGCCTGTATATTTGATGGAATGACCTACCTACTGACCTTCTTCCTGATCTGGTAGGTCTGACACGTGTAGATGTTTCGAACTGAATTGAAGTGATTTTCTTTGCGTTTATACAGCTGTCTGTCTGTCGATTAGGATTAGCGTGTATCGATTGATTGGTTGATTGATTTGTTGATTCATGGATGAGTTGGTTAGTTGGTTGATTGATTGTAGCGTGATATCCTGCTGCGTTGCTTTCTTTCCTTTCTTTTTGCTTTCCTCTGGCATACAAACCCTTGGAAAATACAGTCTAACTGGCTACATACATAGCTACACTACATAGTCTAGTTACTATATCAAGATGAGAAGAGCGGGTACTGTACATACGTACCTGTTTTTCTTGCCAGCTCGAAGGCTTTCCCTTTCCGTTTTAATGCTCACCCCTCGCCGTTTTTTGTTTACTGAATAGATCTAAGCATATCCTGAACACGTCTTGAACAATCTGAGGTGATTATTGAGCACGAAATAAATAAAAGACTGAGTGTTTTGAGTGAGTAATCTCAATAAATTACATCTCAATTAACGGTTTTTTTTTTGTTTGTTGTTTCATTTCGAGTTCACTTTTGTCCGTTATATTTTTTAAAAAATTTAGCATTATTATTATAAAAATGATAAATCAAAAAAGCTATTTTTTTTGATATTTATAATCTTTTTTTCACAAAAAATTATTGTATTATCGCATTGCATCAACATGATCAACGTTGTTTTAGATTTTTTTTGTCAAAAAATAGCACAAATCTAGATGTTCATGAAAGCGGTTCTAAATATTTCAGAAATCAAGAAATTTTTAAAATATCAATTAACGTTAATTTATTATAAATATATTTTGAATTTTGATTTTGAATATTTACTAATAAAATGGCATACAAATGTTTTTTTATCAAAATATATAATATTAATTAAAAAAATAAGATTCGAAATTGAGAATGTAATATTAATTATTTGTAATTGTTTTGATTTGAAAAGCTTGTTAACTATAATATAAAATTATAATAAATTTATTTTAATCAAATTAAATTTTTTATATAAAAATTTATTCTTTCTTGTTTAAACAATTTGTAAACATTGTTGACATAATAATCGATATATAATATATATGTTAATAAATATTATAAAATATTCGCACGGATATCATTAAATGATATCATAGTCTACGCATGATAATATAAAAGAATTATAGATTTTAAAAAATCCAAATTGATTCTTGAGATTTTCATTGATCTTCAAAATCTCAAAATCTTTAAATAAAATTTATTGATTGATTTGTAAAATAAATTTCTAAAATAAAAAGATAATAAATATATTAAGATTATTTAAATTTACAAAAGATGTTTTAATTTAGCAGTCTTGATTAATTTTTTTTTAATGAAAAGTTTTTAATTATTTTCAATTTTTTCATAAATGGTTTGTCAAAAAAGAAATTTTTTGAAATATATCAAAAAATAATTTGCAATTTAATATATTTTATTTGATTATCATTTTTAATATTAATTATAAATCTTTGTTTCAAAACAAGTCTTTGATGTTTGTTGTATAAAATAAATGTAATTAAAATAAATATAATAAATTTTCATTTTGTTGATTTTGTTCATTTTTACATAATTCATAAATAATATAAAAGATTATTTGATGTATTTATGACTTCAAGTTAAAAATTATGTTTTAAATTAAAGAAATTATTTTAATAAAAATTTATGATTTTTTGTGTTATTTTAATTTCAATTAATTGATAATTTGCCTAAATTAATATATTGATGTGTTGTGTTTAACAATAATATTTAGATATTTATTATCATTATATAAATTTTTTTGATTTTACATATATTGTTTTATCAAAATAAACTTTGAATCTCAATGAGATCAATCAAGATATTGATGTTTTTATATATTTTTTAATTATTTTTTTATTTGATAATTGCAGAATTTTATATTAAATTGTATAATTTTGTTAATGATTTGTTAATAAAAGCTATTACATTTTTTTTGATTAATATTTGTCCCTAATTACGTTTGTAATATAATTATAATGAGTTTACAAATGAGACAGATAACATTTATATATATATTGTTTTATTTTTGTTAAATATTTCGCAAAAATTGACAATGCTGAATTTAAGAATTATAATTATGAATACATTGTTGATGTCATTTTTATTAATCAAATGTTTTATTATTTTTTTTCAAATTTAATTGCAATCAATTATAATGAAAATGATATTGATAGCTTTCAATTAATATTATAGATTTGATAAAAAAGATTTGTAGATTTGATGCTTTATATACAGTTTTTTAATAAATGTTAAAAAGTTTTAATAAAAACATTAAATGAGATTTTGGTTTTGTAAATAAAACAAAAAAAACAATATTATCGATTGTATTAAATTTTGAATGATGAAAACAATTTTAAACGAATTGAAAAGATATAATATGCAGTATATGTATTTATTATTGATTGATTGTGTTAATTAAATGTATAATTGAAACATAAAAACAAAATTTTATGTTTTTTGTGTTTCAACATTAGACGATTCAATTCGGTAATAAAATGAGATAATAAATTAAATAAAAATTTTAGATTGAATTGGATTCGAATTGAAATTATTTTGATTTTAAAATTTGAAAAATGTAATTCTATTTCTTTTTATTCTTTTGCAATTGACAGATTTTTTATAACAAATTGGTTACATTATGATATATTCTTCTTTTTGTTTTTTCTCATCAATTACTTAGATCTCATTATATATATAAAACCAATGAATACATTTTATATTTTAAAAAAAAGATTTTGTTTATTTGTGTTTTTGATATTTCATAACTAATTGCATTATTTATTAACATTATTTTTTAATTAATGTCATTCGTTATTTCTGTAATAAACATTATAAACTATGAAAACCGATTTGCGGAAATTATTATAATAATATTGTTTTTCTGTAAATGCTAATAAATATAAAGAATTCACGCGGATTTATTAAAATAATATTTTGCATATTAAACGGAAAATAAAAATAACAATAATTTAAATAAATGATATTATTTTAATATATTTTTAATATTCATTGTGAGAAAAATGCAATTACAGAATTGTTTTTTATCATGCATATTGACAATTTTTTATGAAGAAAGAATTGCATTGTTTATATGTTAAATTGAAATAAATAAATTCTATAAAAAGTTTATATTAAAAAATAAAGAATAAGATTCACAAAAAAAAAAACAAATAAAATATAGATTATATCTATTATGATATTATGTTCGTAAAAATTATGAACTTTTGTCAGATTGATAACACAACGATGAAAATGTCTTGTATATAAAAATGAAAACATTTAATTAATTACACATTGTAATAAATGTGTATATCTGAATGTTTTTGACATTATAATATATAAAAAACAATTTATTATATTATAGATGTTGGCCGATATAATACAATTTCAAGTGCAATCTTTCAAACTATTTCAATACATTACATTATAGGGTCATATATTTCGTGTATTAAAGAAATTTATATGAATTTGTATGTTACAGATTAAAGAATTTTACATAATAATTGATCTAGCGGATTAGGCAATAGAAATGATAGAATGTGTTATTTTCAAAGAAATTTTGAATACAAAATTATTTGATTGTTTATTTACGTTCTATCGTGATTTAATATTAATTAGATCATTTGAATTTTATTTGATCGTTTAATATTTGATTATCATTTTTGTTTACATTCAATTTTGTGTATTCAGATTTTTGCATTTCACAAGATTTATTTAATGTTGCGGACAAAATCCATATTGTGATATAGAATATGTTGTTTTATTAACAGAACAAAATTGTATTAAATAAATTGAGATTTACAATAGAAATTGTTTAGTTATTTATATTGTATTATTTCCTTTTTAATATTCAAACATCCTTGATTTCATTGATAAAATCATATATGTAAATATCATTTGTTTGATTGGGCATGTTTACTTAGATTTTTAAAAAGAATTATTATTTGCACGATATTTTATTGGATCTTATAAATGATTGGTCTTCTTTATTAGCGTGATGATTGAATATGGCAATAAGATATTAAAATAAAATCAGTATAGATTATCGAAAAGAAAGAATGTTTATTTGATATTTTATTCAAGACTGTGAAAAAATATCTGGATATATTTTATTCATTTAATATTTAATATCCGTAGTGTCATAGATAGATATGAAACAGATATGATGCTCGATCTATTAGTTTATAATTTTTTTATATTTATGATGAGATGGAATCAAAAGTTTTTTTTTTGTATATGCATTGTTTTTATATATAGTGTTGAATGTCAATTTTCAGTTTTTATATATGTTCAAATGTTTAAGTCTCAATAATACGTTGATATTTACATTTAATTTTAAATCCTGGCTAAACTGAAACCGCAGTTTGTTTTGATTATTTTTTGATAACAAAATAACTCAATCATTGTAGTTAACATTTAAGGATTTTTTTTATTTTTATCAACTTTTTTTTCAAATATATTGTTGACATATTTTGCTTTAATATATTTTTGTTCAAAATATTTCTTATTGTAATTCTGACTCGCAAAAATTTATCAAATAATTCACTTTGATTCATCGATCTATTCTAATCTTCCAAAATAAACAAACCCATTATAATCCGCTTGCAGGGGCTTCTTGTTTTCAATTAACTATTAAGACTGTCTCATAATGAAACTAACAAAACACTTTATCGATTCTATATCATTCTGTAAATCAAGTCTTAGTACTAACATCTGAAGCCAGGGTTTTAGACAAAAACCAAAAACTACACAATATAAAGCAATAATAGTTTTGTGTGAACGTTAAAAAATATACATACAAAAAATTGAAAAATTTGAAAATATGCGTGATCAATATTTGTTTTAGTGTTTAGATTTAAATTATATTTATGTCAAATTTGAAAATATTTTTGTTGCAAATATTTTAATATCTTGTCTAAGTAATCAATGTTGACAATAAAAAATTTTATTAATAAAAATTTTATATAATATAATAATATTATTAATGAAAACATAAAATATTTCAAAGTCAATTATATAACAATCAAATTGAATCTTTTTAATTTCACTTGTAAAAGAAATTTTTTTGAGATTGCAAATTGTCTATAATATACAAATTTAAAAGCCAAATTATGTGAAATATCGAAATATTTTAAAAGATTGTGTTAAATACAACTTCATATATCAATTATAGTTGTGCCAAATATTAATTAACGGAAATATAAAATGTCGATAAAATTGATCAACAATAAAACTACATAATCTGTAATGCACGCACTTCTTTATTCAAAAAGACTGTTTATGAAAACATCAGATTGTGTTGAAGTCTACAAAGTCTTTTAAAATAAATGAATATGTTTTGTCGAATTGTGACAAATCCCAAAAATAACTATTTGTTTTTTGGATATAACTTTTTATTTATAAAAATCTAAATTTAGATTCTCAAATAAGCAATCATTCTGAAAAACAAATATATTATTTTTATAATTTCTTTTTAATGTCACAAAACTCGAAAACTATTTTAGATTTTGTTTATTTATTGTTAAAACATACGAGATTTTTATTCGCGCAATTGTTATAAAGAAATTTTAAATCTATGTGTGTCTGATTTGTAATTTTAATTATGACAAAATATTAGTTTTACAAACTATTTTTTATTATGGATTAATCTTTTATATCGCGATATTTGCATTAATTTGAATAATGATAAATCTTGTTTTTGCATTTTAAAAATTTATTACTATCAATATACTGAGATTTGTTTTTAATATTTGCAATTAAATGCGAACAAAAAATATATTTTCAGATTATAACAAATTTTATAATATATAAAAATTATAATCACAATATTAACAATATTGTTAAAAGTTAAATACAAGATAAAATGCAGCAATGAATGATTTTCATTTTTAATTTGTTAAATATAAATGCAATATATGAAAATTGATATATTTTAAGATTGACTTATTATTATAACTTATTAATGTTTTGAAAAGCAATATTTAACAATGAATTCGTCAACACAATCCGTTTAATTTGAATTTATTGTATATTTGAATCTTCAATCATATTGTCTTTATAATGACCATATTCAATAAATTAAAAAATAAAAAAAACAGATATTTATTTATGAAATTATTACATTTGCAAAAATATATTACATGTTTTATCAAAAATGATTTTGCATAATATCATATAAAAAGTTTTTGTGTCTATTTGTCTATGATATTTTGTTCATATCAAGTTTTTTTGCATTGCTATGCAACTTTAAAGAGAATAACTTTGTTTTATTGTTTATTTGGATTTCATCTAGATCAGAAGAATTGATTGTGCATATTAGTCATTATTATTATAATTTAATAATTAATTTTTATTCATCTTAATACTGTTTCAAACATGATATAAACGGGATTAATGACTAATCAATGTGCAAAATACAATTTTTTTAAATATGGAATAATCAATGTCTGTGTTAACTGTTACAAGACATTTAGACAATAAATTGGCATTGTAACATGAAAATGATAATCTTAGTATTTAAATGATATAAAAGTCTCAATCAGTGTTTATATTATGTCAAACTATATATATTAATATTTAAGTTTTTGTCAACATTGCGGGCCATTTAATTATATAATGATAATTTAATGAATAAATAAATTTTATAATAAAACATAATATTTGATAAATAATTGATGCATTTTTGCATGTTAAATACAGACAATCTTAATCTGCAATTAATAGAATAAAATTAATAAAGTTTAAAATGATAACATTAAAATGGATTTGAAATTCTTGATCTAACACAAACATTATAATATACAATTTTATTATTTTAAAACAATTTTATCAATTTAATCGACAAAATTTGGAACATTAAACACAAATGCAAAAACAGATTATTTTAATTATTGTTATAATGCCATCAAGATCTGATGCATCATTTGGAATAAGAGACCATTGAAGTTCTTTGCCGTGGTAAAGAAAGTTGTTGTTTTTACAAGGTTAGTCGATAGTCCGATGGTGTTCGGGTCAAAAGGATTATATTGTTCAATGTGAAACAAATATATATTTTATGTAAGATTCTTTGTGTTTATTGATGCATGATATTTGATGTTGAAATACAATCGTAGTGATGATTTTATGTATTTGTGTTGGTTTGATTTATAATTCGGTTTTGTTCAATTCATACACATTGCTTGATTCAATGTTTTCGAATCTATGATCAAATAAATTCGTGCATATTGTCGTTTAAATCTTTTGTTTTCAGATAATTCTCTTTATTAGTTTTTATTTTACATGAGATAAATCATCGGAAAGTCGATCAATGAAATTAGAAATCTTGTTTTATTTTTTTTATTTGGATTCTGCGTTGATTGCGTTTTTTTTTAAATCTGATTCATAATCTATAATCATATCCACAATGGATAAAATACACATTGTATTGATTTGTTTGATATATTGATTAATTATATATTTTGTATTTTATTAAGTTGTTTGTTTAATCGATAACAAATCGAACAAGATCAATGAATTAAAATGAATCCAAAATTAATATATTAATGTGTTCAAATCATGGGCGAATCATGTGAAAATGTAATTAATTTGTTGATCTTTAATGAAATCACAAACCTCAAAATGAATTATTTGGTTTCTGGACATGCATTTGTCATAATAATGCTTTTTAAAAACAAAAAAAAAACAATTGTCGAGATTGAAGCATCAATACGCGGGATAGTGATAAAAAGATTATAAAAGAAAAAGTTAGATTATAGCGAGAGAGAAGATAACTAAGTCTTAAAAGTCATGTCATAAAGAAATGAGAGATTATATGTCACATTTCTAATTTAGTATCACTTTCTTTTATTGAACTTTTGTTCAATCTGTCAGTCATGTTCATTTCTGTCTTGTTAAATATCTCGACAATTATTTTGTGGAAATTTTAATAACTTTTATAATTTGATCGATCAAATCTTATAAATAATGAAATAGATTTGTTTTTACAATCATTTGATGTGATTTGTTTTAAATCTTAATAATAAATTTTTTGTTTACATTAATCACTTTGTTAATTTGACATGATCGAATTAACAATTAATTTGAATGATATTCCATATTTAATTTAATGTAATGACTATTGTTTTATATTTGAAATATTTTTTGACATTTCTAAATTGAGATTTGTCACAAAAAGTCTATGGATTTTCAATGCTTCTATAGCATTTGAACGAAATCTGTTCTTATTTGAAGAAAAGATGTATTGTTGTTTTTTAAAAAAGAATCTATAAAGTTAGGTATACATGAGATGCAAATTTGTTTACAATTAACTTGCTTTTTTTATAAGTGAACATTGAATTATTTCCAATTTTGCAGTCTTATCAACATTTATTTTTTCATTTTGTTCCAGTGCCGCATCTGTAAATTGATCTGTGTTAATATTAGACTGTTATTGAAGTGATTTATAATTATTATAAAATGTAGCTTTGTAAAATTAGTAATTGTTTGTATTATAAATATGTCCAAATTACAATTGCGGCGAAATACAATTATCACAATTTAAATATGAGAAATCGATCGGAATAATGAATTATTTAAATATCTTTTTCGCAATAAACGAGATTTGGACACGATATATATTTATTCGTTTTTAATAGATTTTAAAATATTAAGATAAACTGGAAAATGACGCGATAATTTATTTGACAAAAAGAGTAATTAGTGATAATAAAGAATAATTAGTTAATCAAGCAGAATCTTTGGGTAGAAAAGCTAAAGATAAAAAAAAACAAAAAGAATAAAGAATAAAATGACAACATTTTTATAAAACAAACAGATATTTTGTTTTAATTTTCTAATAGATCAATTGTTCAATGGATCAATGAAGATCTTAAAAGAATTAACATGTTAAATTGTTATTCAAATTAGAAATGATCAGATCTAAAAAAGGATTAGAAAACGTAAAGACAAATGAATTTGAGATTTGATTCATTCATATTAATGTTAAAATAATTGATATTATTTACGTTAGTCAGACAATCACAAGATAACTAATTTCTATGAATGTTGCAGAATGGATAAAATCTTTTTATATTATTATTGAAAAGTATTAGTTAAGATTTTTATATTTAGAATAGACTGATCCTTGTTCAAATATAAGAATTCCATTATAATTATAATAATAGAAATTCAGATCCAAGTTATTTTTGATCATGATACCATTTGTTTTATTGCAATTTGTAACAATGTAATGTTGATTTTTAAATCTTATTTGATCACAGATGCTAGAAAATTTGTTTATAAAAAAAGAATGACAAAAAGTAAATTGTTGTTTATTAAAATGATATGATGTTTTATTATGAATGAGATTTTGATCAAATTAATAATTAAAAAAATTAAAGTTAGAAAATGTGAATCACAAATTGATAAATGAGACTTTGTATATTTAATATCTATCTTATTTATATGTTGTGAGCTTGTCTGATACTTTATATAACATTAGAAAAAGTTGAATATTAAAAATACATGCTAAATATATTTGTTATATATCAGTCTTTATCAAGAGATTAAAAAACAATTAAAATATTTAAAAGATGAAATCGTCCGAAATGATCAAAAAACAAAATGATTAAACATGAACAATAATATAATTATTTTAAATCATAATTGCAACATAATGAGAATTTCATGAGTTTTTTTGTTAAGAAATCCTCGCAAATATAATTGCTCTGAATTAATCGACAATAAAAACTTTTTTTTGACAGAATTTGTGTTTTTATACATTTCTCAAAGTATGTAATATCAAAAATCTAATTATTATGAATCAAAGTTTGATTTGATAGATAATAGAATTTTATATATAAAATTTATTTTGGATTAAATCAGATTGATTTTCAATCAATCTAATATTCATTTTATATATAAACTCTCAAACTTTCAAATATGAATAACAACAATCAATCTTTTTTTGAATTACAACATTAATAGGTTTCACATCCAGGATAAATATTTAAAATCTTTTTCTCAGATTCTGCAAATATGTCTATCATTTTTGTCATCAAAAGCACGGATTGAGCGATAAACAGCCAATAAATTTCTTTTTATGATTAAGAACTTTATTTCTTTTTAATATATTGTCCGTTTTTTTTTATGTTAAATGTGAGCTATTCGTATTGATCTTTTCTAACTATTAAAATGTTTTACACGCAATGTCACACAAACAAACGCGACTTGCTCGGATATCATTTTCTTCCGATAATTCACTTTGGCTTACCCCTTTTAGCTGGACCTGGACATCAACCGGTCATCTATAATCTCTTCAAAAAGGACCAAGAACAAATCCATCACATTCCAAATACTTGGCGGATTCCCGTCGCCGATGGTATTTCTGACGATCCCCCTTTCCTAGCCCCACTCCACCTTGCCTGAGCAATTGCCCAAGGTTGTAGTGGTTAATGGTAAGTTACTGTTACGACACCAACACCAGTCACTTAGGTGAGGGCGGCTGCGCTAGGCAGAACACCGGGCAAACGACAACCAACCAAGCCCCGCAACAAAGAGATGCCCGCTGCTCACCCCAATGCTCAGTGAGCACACCCTGAACACTAGACCAAGAACGGCAAGAACGCTAGAAATCACGATACGTATGCGCCTATGCGTACTTGGGTTTCTACACGCGCTGCACATAACTACGTGATATACAGGTAGACAGTATACGGTCGCAACCCGTATATCAGTATATTCTCTACCAGCTACAAAGGGCTCAAGGGGAAGGAATATAAAGACATTTATTACCATGTACTTAAAATAATTCTTGTTTAGTTCTTCGCATTCAATACAATCACTGTCTTTGATAACTACAAAAGTTACACTGCTAGTGCGATTCGTCCACATTCTATCACAGAAAGGTATACATACCAATTTGGCCTTACTTCTACTTTAGCTGTTTAAAGATCTTTCGATCACCGAATTAGTTCATCGGAATCCAGGTTTGATTCTCAGACATAACCCTCAGTCACTCAAGAACAACGGTGCTCTTCGGATAAGTATTACCCATTCCCAGGATCAGTCGGACTGATCACCAGTAGGCTGCGGCAATATCCAACGGTATGTTGGATATCCGCATATCGTATCCGCAATTTGCGGACTTGGATGTCAACTTGATATCCAACTATCCGCAAATTGCGGACTTGGATATCGATATCAAAGCGTTGGATATTCAACAGATATCCGTTGGATAACAAACATAACAAATATGCCAAGTCCCGTGACATCCGCGTGACTGTATAAATTATGCAGATTTTTTGTTTTTTTGGAGTATACACACGTAATTTTTTACACAAATTCTTAGGAGGACAGGTACTTGTCTATCTTAATTATAGTAGTCTTTCTTTATCTAAAAAACTAATATTACAGCTTGTCAATCTCAAATCCATTTGATAGTCTTGGTTTTTTCCGAATCCGCTCTGACCGTACCTGTGTATTCTCTTCAATTGGCAGTTCTGTATCATCTAGAATTTCAGAAGGTCTTGGTTGAGAGCGCTTCCGCTTAGCTTGCTTGCTTTGGGTTAGAGTATACGTTGAAGAGAGCGTATCTTTTACACTATCCTCTGCATCATCTTCCGTATTATCATCAGACTCATTCTCTTGTTTGCAGCCCTCTTCTTCATCATCATTGATCGGATCGAGATTCTGTAGAGGCGGAAGAGATGCCCTTGCCTGATCAAATATAGCAGCCTCTCCAGCAGAGAGATACTCTTTCACCATTTTAAGTTGACTGTGTTCTAGCTCGAACTTTGAGAAGAAGAGATGAAGCATCAGATCTTTGATTGTATCTGGTTTAAGGTGCCCGCGGCGATAGTGGCAGATATCACAAGCACAGTTAAAGAGCTGCTCAACACCAGCACCGCTAGCAGGAATAGAGAAAATATCTTTCGCTATTCTCGCCAGGACTGGGAACTCATGTTCATGCTCTTTTCAGTATAACCGAGGATTGCCTTTCGCGAGCCCTATAGTGTAAGTTAGTGTATAGATAGTTCTAAAGAAATGTAAAGAAATTAGTAAACTAACTCTTTGCAAGATATCGTGTGATCTCATCATCTGGCTGGTCCACATCAGACAGTAGAAGAGTCTGTGAGTCACATAACATCGCAAGCTCTTTTTCTTCAGCTGTCTCTTTAGACGCCTGTGCATCTGTAGGTTCTATTAATTCTAGAACGTCCTGTCGATATCGCTCGAACTCCTTTTGTAGGGCATCCCGATAGATTTTCATAAAATCAACCTTTTCCCCCTTCTCATTTTCTCCCTTCCAATCCTTATTGTTAAAGTAGCGTAGCTTCTTTGACGAACAGAGGATAGTTGCAATCGCATATACTATATCATATGGCTCATTGTCGGTCGCGGAATAGTATTTATTTAGCTTTTTCTTCGCTACAGCGAGAGCCTGGAGCATTCTCTTTTTCCAAGGGGCACCCTTTCGTTTCAGTTTCTTTTCAGCGTCGTCAAGGTGATTAAAGAGGCGGTTATAGATACTAAAAACATGATGAACTGTAACATCTCTAGTCTTCGACAAGACGTTGGTAAAGTCAAAAAAAGGCTTTGTGAATAAGAGAAGATACTCAATCTGGCGCCACTCTTCCTGATCCAGTTTGAAATGGAGATATTGATGAGTCGTACAGTACTTATCAAAGACTGGTTGTAGCTTTTTGACACGATTAAGCATTAAAAAGGTCGAATTCCAGCGTGTACGAACGTTCTGAATAGGGATAAGTCGAGACTCCTTAGTTTGGAGGGCTAGGAATGCTTCTCGGCGCTGCGGGCTTGCATTAATAAAGACGGCAAGCTCTCGGATCTTAAAGTGTTTAAGATTAGTGCTTGTTTTCTAAAATATTAAGATAATATACCTTTTTCAGGGTGTCCACAATATGCGTTGTAGGGCGCTTCGATTGTAGCGACTGGATTCGTTCGTCAGACCACTCAGACTCAGCTTTTTTATTAGCTGGCGTTGCTTTTAATTTCCCAAATAGATCATTCAGACAAAGCTGAATTACATGGGAAATACATGGGATCCGGAAAATTGAAGTATCGGTAAGAGTCTGTGACTGAATTATCTCCTGAATGCTTTCCATCATGCTATCATTACTTGTTGCATTATCAGTAGTAATAGATAGCACACGGTCAGCGATACCATGGTCTTGGAGGAGCTGTAGGACAGTCCTACTTAGATTTTCATCCGTATGCGAGCCATGAAGGGGCTCAAATCCAAGAAATATTTCACAGTAATTCCAGTTTTGGTCAAGAAAATAGCCTGTGATAGCCATAAATGCCTGACAAAAAGGTGATGTCCAGCAGTCAAGTGCAATTGATAGTCGGCTTCCCTCTGGAAGCTTGCTAAGCACATCTTGTTGTTGTTCGTGGATCGTGGTATTTAAGAGACGTCGTATAGTGCGTGATGAAGATATATCGATCGGATCTTCTGATCGTTGTATAATCTTCACTAGCTTCTTGAACTCTGGACGTTCAACAATGCGAAACGGGAGGCGGGCGGTTGTGATAAACTGAAGAAGTCTTTTATGGAGGAGCTCTTGGCTGAAACCCTAAGATCTCGATTGTTGTGGCTAAATGATATCTAGAATTAGCGATTAAATAGAAATAGAATGACAGTGGACAAGGCTTAATACTAACCGAATTCCGAATTAATTGATCTATATTTTGCTTTTCAAGAGGCCGCGGGTTAGTGCAAACGCTACTGCCAAGATGTGATCGCATCGGAGAAAGACCTGCACGACGATGCTTTGAATAAACAATAACATTCTGGCAGCGTTTACACATTACCTTTGGTTCGCCGGTCTTCTCATGTGCAACCTGATTGAAGGATAACCAAGTATCAGACTTTTTAAGCTCACTGGCCCATCTGATACTCTTGCGGAGGTCTGGCTTTAGGCCATATTCAGTATCTAATCACCAATGCACGAATTGCTTTCGCGATGCCTCCATTTGAGTATCTTGTTCGTCGCTAGGGTAGAGGATATAAAACCGCTGGAAGGGTTTACCAACACGCTCAAGCGAAGCAGGGGCGCGAGGCTTTTTCTCTTGAGAGGGAGGATAGATGTCTGAGATACTAATTGAAGGTCGTGTTATCTCACTACTTGGGAATTCGAGGAAATCGTCTGATTGAAGGAGGTCAGGATCAATAAAGGATTCAGCAAATTGAGATGCTTCATATTGATTGTTAGAGACTTGAGATTGAGACATGATAACAGGCTATCTATGAATGTCAAGCGAAAGACTTACAGAGAGAGCTAAGATTTAAAAACTAATAGGGATAGAGATAAACAGCGTCGCGAACACGATTTCGACGTGTTAAAAGGCAATACTATGTGCTAATTGGATAGATACTCAGTATTGTGGAGAAACCTAAGATAATCGGCTTAATATCGTGCGGATATCATGCGGATATCTATAATAATCAAAAACTTCAAAGTCCGTCAAATGAAAAAAGAATCTGAAATTTCTCTATAAATTTATATAATATTATAGTAATTAAATAAAATAATTATATTGATCAGGCATCTCTCTATCTTCTAATATTATATCCGAACGGAGTAGTGCATTTTCTATAGAGTTATATTATCTTATGGGTATTTGACAGGAAATAGACTGACTTTGTTCTATGTAGAATATATACTTCCGCAATAATACCGTAGATAAAGGAATAAACTTAAGATTACCAGTAACTACAACGCATTAGCCTAATATCTCGGGTTTAGCAAGGCAAATTGATATTACTTATTTCTTAATACAGGTATGTTTCTTATTATTTCATAAGGGAAGTAGGAGAATCTCCTAGAGAGTATTAGTATAACCAAAACATATGTATACTAACATTAAAACAAGTGTGTGTCAGCGACATAATAATCACATAGTAGTCTATAATAGGATAAACTAGCGAGATTTATGCAAGTGCGGATATTTGTTGGATATCCGCAAGTTGGACTTGGATATCTGACCGATATCCAACATCCGCAATTTGCGGACTTGGATATGGAAGTGATATCCAAGTCGGCGGATATGCCGCAGCCTACTCACATTGCTTCGTTCAGATACAAGCTAGGCACGAGACTACCGTACTTGATCACCTGACGCACGCCCCCACCTGACGCACGAATTTTTTCTCAGCACCCATATAGAAATGAAGCTCTACAACCACACACATTTAGTATTTTATTGGTGACCTCGCGCAGTCAAGAGGGAAAAGGAGAGTATGGTTTGGCCGTAACGGGTCACCTGTCGTTGCGGTCTTTGACCGTAGCGTCAGATAGGGCCCCATCCGCGCTCCCTTGTAGGGAGGCAATGTGTCTGTATATTGCAATAGTTTCTATGTACAGAGGGAAGGTGGGAGGGAGAAAATGGAGTCTTGACTGCGTGAGAGATGATGAGCTACCACCAGAGGTAAGCAGTTGGCTCCCATGAGGCAGTTGCGGGAGGGGAGGAACCCCTCAGTGAGGTCTGTGTGGTCATCACGTGAGGCAACCCCAATATAATGTGGCAGAAATGGTCTTGGCAAAGAGCTGATTAATACGCCGAGTTTATAACGTATTTCACTACCGAGCGGCCACCCCCTACCGAGCGGCCACCTCTGTATTCCCATAGAAAATGGCTATTTTATAGACGTGAATAACACAACCACAATATATTATTCAAGGTTTAGGAATTAGTATTATTTATTATAATACTTCGTATAATGTATAAGTTTTATCGTTAAGTCTTTATAAAGCCTAATAATTTAGGTAATATAAATTACAGCCGTAATTTTGTATTTTATAACAAAGGTAACTATATAATCTTTGAAAAAATATTTAAAATTCTGAAAAAAAACTCTTTTTATACCAAGGATACCTACCTATATACTATACTATTTATATAGATTCTAGGGTTATATTGTGGTTGTGTTATTCACGTCTATAAAATAGCCATTTTCTATGGGAATACAGAGGTGGCCGCTCGGTAGGGGGTGGCCGCTCGGTAGTGAAATACGTTAACGTATTTCACAAGCGAACGTGCCACACAAACGAACGTGACACCGCCAGCCAATTCCTGTCTATAGGGTAGATACTATAGCCTTTATCAACCAAACAATCAGATTTCTATTTAAAAATTAATTGGGAACTCGATTAGGACATTGCAATCGCTTATGTCTTAGATTATGACAATTGCTGCAGCGCGATGGCGCTCGTACGCGCGGTCCAATTGCAGAAAGCGTTGGATCTATGAAAAGCGTATTTTGATCTTCATCAACCTCATTCTCGTGCTGAAATCGCTTTAGGCCTTCTCGAAGTGATGAATCCTTTTTTATAGTTAATTGTCTAGTAGACTTGTTCTGTCTTTCGCTTTCCCATTCATTATTAGCACAATGTTTGCGTATTTCTTCCTTTGCAAAAAGAAACTCATTAAGCGTCAATTCATGACCTTTAATGATCTTGTCCAATCGCGCTTCTATCAAAGGTAAAGGACTATGGGCGCGTTCTTTAAGCAATCTCTTTGCTGCAGAAGCTTGCTTTTCCAACTGTTTAGTTGTGTAGAGTGTTTTAGGCGTTGAATCAGTTGATCGACTGCCTGAAGAAGTAGGGGTCTTTAATTGAATATTCAACTTGCTAAACATTCTATCTGGATTGAAAAGAATCAAGTCAGTAACTGCAAAACTGTTCTGAATAGGCTCTGCTGTAAAAGCAAGGTCACGGACCGTTGCAAACATCTTTAGAAAATCAAACTTTGTAATATGTCTGACTCCTAGATTTGTCTTTTGCTTCACTAGATCGCCGTACGTGCCTTTTAGACCTCGAAAGCAGCCCACATCTAGAGGCTGGAGATTGTTGGAAGAATGCGGAGGCATGCAGATAAAAATAATATTATTTTCACTGCATAATTGATCGAATTGAAGTGAGAGATGGCTGTCATGGCCGTTCATAATTAAAAGGCGGTATTTCTCAATCGTACGGTGAATAATCATAAGAATAAAAAGATATTTTAGCCAGCGAAGGCTTATCTCATTAAAAGCCCATCCATTAGGACTAACTTCAAGCCTGGTATCCAGTGAAAGCTTTGATTTTTCATACCAACCTTCTATATGAACCTTCCCTTTGAAGATAACACACGGAGGAAGCACCCAACTAGTAGAGTTAATACATTCAATCGAAATAACCCATTCCCGATTGCCTGACTGTACAACACGCGCTTTGCCATAATAATCAGCTCTAGTAAGTACTCGAGCATTAGATATTAGGCCCATAGCGAAGCCAATTTCGTCGAAATTGTAGATATCCTCCTGTGCGATCCCATGTTGCATTATAGTGATTTGTACGCGATCAAATCACTCTTTCATCACTTTAAGATTTTTGCATTTAACGCGTCGATAATCATATCGTCGAGAAAAGCAGGATTTTACTTTAGAACGGCATTTAATAAAGTTGGTAATCCAGTTCACTCCAACTAATTAAATAAATGTAGTACCGCGGCCAGCAAGAAGAATATTAGCCATTTTTCGTGCATTTGATGGCTTAGGAGGAGCTCCACGTCGATCTAACAATAGAATCCATCGTACAAGCGATTCCTCTTCATTTTGAGTCATTTTATGATTGTTGGCGCGTATTTCTGAGCGCGAAGTTCTTCCGCTAAGTCGACGATTGAGAGTTTTATGGCAAATATGAAAAACACGCGCAGCTTCACAAATACTGCGAATTTCTTGATTTTTCAAAGCAGCAATAGCAAGTTTGATTCTGTCTTCCCGTTCTGCTAATTTTTTTGAATTTTGACGCGTTTTTGGAGGCATGGTTGATGGTTGAATTAGGTGAGGTTTTCCAACGCGTCGAAGTTGCGGGCGGTGTCACGTTCGTTTGTGTGTCACGTTCGCTTGTGAAATACGTTATGATCATCTGCAACGATTGAAGGTCTTGATTCATTCTAATCTACTGCAAAAAGAAGCCGATATTTATGCAATTTCAGGGGCTTCAGATATGCAATAAAAGGGCTTGATCATACGATTCAAGCTCTATAATCGTACGATCAATATTGATCGATTGCTTAATCGGTTGAGCAAGGTGATGAAGTAATTGCTTAGTCAGTTCCGCGGCCACACTCTACTATGTTCAAGTCCACATTTGCCCGGGTGATCTGGTTATTTAGCACCCGGGGAAACGTACCTAATGCAGTTGTTCAGTTTGTCCGGCGTTTAACAAGATTTCGATTTGCATGCTTCGGTCATTTCATTCGGTTCATGTGTTTTTGTGGCTAGTACCACATTTGATGATTAATAGACAATCCCAATTTTCCCTCTGTTTTATTATTTTGACTAAATAATATCTTCATTTAAAAGCCCGATGGCTAAAGCAGGCAATCATTTGTGCATAGGCTGCGGCATGACCACGGTTAACCGCAGTTAGCCATCACCATAACTGCGCGGTGAGATGATGATTATGAGATTCTGATAATCTCGTTTTGCAGTGAAGTGATAATTATAGCTAAATTATAATCGTAATAACCGCAATTAATCTCACTAATGTAAACAATGCAAATCTTCCAAAATTATAAAAATGCATAAAGTATACTGTTTTTTTTGTAATTTTGATATATATCAATGTATGTATGACATCGCAGAGCAATAATTTAAAATATCAAATAAATAATTTTATAGTTTTTAATTTTATATTGCATTATATTAAATATGTTATATTTTTTTTCTAAATTAGACTGTCTTAACTATAAATTTTAAGATTTATTAATCTCAAATCTAATTGATAATTTGAATTGTTTTTGTTGTCTTTTTAATCATTTTTTTTTCACTTTGTAATATATGAAACAAATAATTATCTTTATTATTTAAAATTTCAATCTAATTATAAATTCGCTTATTCTGTATTTGTAATTGATTAATACACATTATAATCTAAATTAAAAATAATATTGACTTCAAGGCTATCTTAATATTTAAATTTAAAACCAAATCAAAAACAATAATATTATCTATTTCATTTCTTTTTTTTATTCTTATTAATCGAATCAAACTCAACAAATGTGAAAAAAATTTATTTGTTTGATTGAATAATGCAATTTCATCAATAAAAAATTATTTTTTCATTAAATTAAATTCATTGTGTTCAAGTTCAAATCTGATTGAAAAAAAATAGATTATTAAATCTTGAATAATATTTTTTTAATTGTTTTCAACAATAATGATATATATTATGAACATAATTAAAAAGATATTTAATATCAATTTTATTTATTAATACTAAAAGAATATCGCGTGTAAATCGAACAAAAATTAGATATTTTTATTTATGTTTTTTTTAAAAGATTCGAAAATTATTTTTGATAAATTTTATTTAATAATTAATAAAAATATAACAAAATTCAGAATAGAAATTAAACAATATTAATTTTTCACAAAATATCGGACAATTTCATTTTTTGATTAATTAACTTCAATATAAAAAATAAATTGTAAATCATACATTTTTTTTTAAACTCATCTTTTATTGATTGAAATATTTTTTATATATGAAATGATTTATCATTTTTTGAATTCAATTATTGATAAAGTTTAAACTTTGTTTGAAAAATATTTTAATAATATTTTATAAAATCAATTAATTCTTTATAATTATCATAATCTTTTCAATCTGTATTATTAAAATAATAAAACTTTTTTGATAATATTAAAATAATTGTAATAACATAAATTGAATCATAAAATTGTTTATCAATTTTAACATAATACTTTTAAAGCTTTGCATTAACAGTTTAAATTGTTGTAAATACATTCTTTTTTTAAAAAACAGATTTGCATTTAAGTCTCTTTTTAGTTTCATTAGAATAATTAAATAGTTTGTTGTAAATATTAAAAATATATTAAATAATCACATTTTTTGTTTTTGATAGCACACTTATAAAGTTAAAAAGAAGCTTTATAAATAATAAAAAATACTCAATTTTATATTATTTCTTTGAATTAAGTTTGAATTGAATATAATAACAAATATCACAGTATTAATTAATATTTTTCTAGATTTTTTGAACCCAATCAAACATCAAAAAATAAAGTTTTATTATATACAAACATTTTGAATTGATATTAATTTTAATTTTGTGATTTGCAACTCAAAAAATGTTTTTCGACGCTATAAATTAATGTTAATAAAGATAATTAGATTTCGAATCTATATAAAAAAAAGATAGATAATTATTAATAATTAAATTTAAAATAAAAAAATTTTAACAGTTTTTAAGTTAAAAAAGAAAATAAATAACTAATATTATTTATTTTTTTAAAAATCTTTACAATATTTGAATATTGCTAATTTTTTGATTATTGTAATTGTTTTAATATGTCAATTTATATTAATTTAATTTTATTATTAATCGGATTTGCTTTCATTCCTTTAAATAATTCTTTGAAATTTAACTATATAATATGAACAATACAAAAAATATAAAAAAAATTGATTTTTATTAAACTCAAATAATTAATCAATTTTTTGAATATTTACAATCATTGTATTATTGTTTAAGACATTGTTAATAATAATTAAAAAAATTCTTTTTATAATATTATATTATTAAAGGATTTTAATGATAATTTTATTAAAATAAACATTAAAATGTGAGTCATTTAATAATTCAAATCTAAAAAATATCTCACAATAATTTCAATCTTGATCTAAAAAATAATTGATAATTGTTATAAATGTTAAAAAAAATATTTAATAATCTAATACAATTGATAAATTATTGTTAATTGAAAATCTATTAAATATATTTAATTAATTTGCAATAACATTTTCATCAAAAAACTGTTAAATACTACATGCAAAAAAATTTTGAACTGCGATTCAGTATATTGTGCGATTTAAAAAAAATTATAAAAAATTAAATGTTCAACAATTCAAAATGAAAAACGAACAATTGTTATTAGATTAAATATCTTTTAATTAAAAAAATGTTTATTAAAATATATTAAAAATCATTGTGATTAAAAATAAAATATATTAATAACATTAAATTATTTCTTATGAATAAAAACATACTGTTTTTTATAATATCTGATTTATTCTTTTTTTAATTATTTTTTATATTCAACAATCTTCTTTGACAAAATGATATTAAAAAAAATGTTTCAACACATTTTACAATTAGATATATAAATGTTGCTTTATATTTCTTATATATAATCTTTAATTGTTCATTTTGTTCATATGTTATTTGTTCAAACCTTTATCAAATTATTATTTTTTATTATTTCAATACATATTTGTCTATCTTTCACATTATTTATTATATTCAATTATGAATCATCATTTAACAAATTGCTTTCAAAAGTTTTTCATATCTAAATATACAATATATAAAATCCACATTTGTTGAAATAATAATCCAATATGTATTAGATCTTTTAAAACATAAACTGATAAAAATGAACATAACAAAAAAAAATTTGAATTTATTTTGTAAAGATTTGATTAATTGTTTAAGAATTTTAAAGCTTTTAAAAGAAAATCTAATAAAACATTTTCAGTCTCAAAAAATAAATCAAAATAAAAAAAGATATATGATTAAAATATTATAAAATATTTTAATAAAAAATATCTCTGCAAATAATGATTAAAAAAGCAAAAAAAAAGAAAAAAAAACATATAGATATTTTAATTAGCTAGAATCTTTACAGTTGCAAACAACGCGAATTTAATTTATTGAAAAAGAAAATTAAATGTTGAATGATTAAATAAAAAAATTAATGTAAAAATAATAAAATTAATCACAATTAATCTCATTATAATCACAATAAAATCGCATTATAATTTTACAATCTAGAATCACGGCCTGTATCATCTTTAAATAATTTTAACATTTTTAAATAAATATAAAGTTATTTGATATGAAGATTTTTTATTATTTTAAAAATTCTATCACATTAAAAAAAATTGTAAAATTTTTCGATAATAATATTATATAAAAATTAAACAAATATTATAAAATCCCAATATTTAGATAAAATATATATTTTCAAGATTCGATTTGTAGACTATCCCAAATCTTAAAAATATAATTATAAATAACATAATTTGATATAAACAAAAAATAAATCTAAATAAATAAAAAATCTATATTGAAAAAACTCAAATGTATGTTTAAAACAGACAATAATAGACTCACATAAACTTCATAAATATCATGTAAAAAATTCAAAACTAATAATTAAACGAAAATTATACTGATACAATCATAATAAGATTAATCGCAATTAAATCACGGTTAATTTCAAATTTGCGGTGATGGTTATCAATCCTATAGCCGCGGTTGCGGTTATGCCGCAGCCTATTTGTGCAAACAATATTGGTCGAACAGAATTACATATTTATTTGGACATAAACATCCAATCTTTGATATTCAATATCAATCCCCGGAAGCACCAAATATAATGATTATACAAGACTTTTGGGATTTTGACGGGCAATATTCGATATTCAAACAACTTCAATGTCTCACACGGTGTTCCCGAATCGAAAGACAAACTTTGGTTGAATTATTTCACGGTCACTGGAACGCTCAATTTTTACTGATTACAGATTGAGATAGAAGACCCAGCAGTCTATAACTGGCGGTTTTTTAGTGTGAAAGCCAATCAATGTGGGAGAACCCGAATAGAGTGAATTGAATAAAATGAAGGAGTGTTTGCAAACAGCGAGGATGATGGTTACTTTCATGAGGTTCTGATCCTGACCAAACCGGTGAAATGAAGGTCAGGTATTCAATAATCTTTGTCAATTAAAGCTGGAAGAGAATATCTTTCGCAAAAGTAATAATAGAATAAGTTAGCTTCGCATGTTAATTAATTACATTGATTGGACTATCTTATCGACAATACGATCACAATATAAAAAGATAAAGATGTCGTGATATTTGTTTGATCAAGTTTATGATGACATGCATTATGATATAATAATATTTAAATTTTTTAACACATGGAAAAGACCGAATCTTATTCGTCAATGTAATGAATGTTAAATGTTCAGATAAGATGAAATGAAATCTGAGAGATTGATTGTCAAAGATGTTTTTTGTTAATTTGATTATTTTGAATTATAATCATTTTCCAATCAACATATATGATTATCTATATAAATAAAATATTTAATAATACATAGTCGGGGACACTTGATAGATAAATGCTCGCGAATGATGTATTTTAATGAAAAACATGCCGAAATAAATTGGTTCTGTCATTTTTAAAAGAAAATGAAACAATGCTTACGCAACATTTATATGCTTATTCATATCGCGTTGCGAGTAAAGAATATATGATTAATAAAAAAAAACAATGCATGTGAATCATAAAATGCAAACAATCAACGTGATAATTAACATTAATTCAAACATGCCCGATAATTTGGATCATTTTTTTACTAATGATAAACTCGTAATTTCTCTATTAAATGAAAATTGCAATTTTGTTTATAGTCCATGACTGACAGCAAAGAAAATAAATTTTATTATATCATCAAATTGTTAACACTAATAATAAAATTATTAACAACAAATGTATCGAAGCAAAGTCTAGCATAATATGTTTAATATTAAAATATTAATTGTTCAAAATTTCAAAAAAAAAGAATTGTTATATAAAACTGTTACGAACCTTTGCTACACCAAGAGCCGCGGGACAGAGACGATAGGCCGACGGCAGCCCAGGACCTGTGAAAACATTCAAAAGAATGAATGAGTTCAAAAATAACCAACATGCAAGATTAACACATGATATTCATGAATTGTCAAATAACGTGAAAAAAATCAGAGTTTCAAACTCATCATAATTGTTTATAAAAAAACAAAAAAGTTTTTTAACGCGACATATTATAATGATGATTGATTAAAAAAATAGTTTTAGAATTTACAGATATTGAACAACAACAATTATGATTAATCTATTAAACAGAAAATGAATGAATCTTTTAAATTTATTAACAGCAAGCCAGATCCAATAAATTGTGATTTGATCATAATGTCAAGAAATTTTGATCTTTTGAACGAACAATATAGAATTTAGTGAATTAACTATAATTCCAATACGAAAAGACTTCATGAAATATCCGAAACATCTGACGAAATCTTTCACAAAATTATATTTGATTAAAACAGCATTAACAGCGTTGATGCGAAAAATGATCAAATGATCAAAAATATTTTTGATCATGATCAAGTGAAAAATGAAATTTTTAATCCGAAAAATAATATTGCAACCGATCAACATGTCATTCAATTGATACAAAAAATCGAAAAAAGAATAATAAATGAATCAATTGATTCAAAGATTAGAAAAAAATCCAATATGATTTATTAAAGAATTACAAAACATCTTTGCACAATGTCTGCATTGAAAATTAGATTGTTGGAATCCACGAACAAAAAGTTTAAAAATGCATTATTTGAAATGCGCAAAACACAAAATTAGATGTAAAATATGTAATCGATGAAACCACAATTATAATTCAATTATTATTGCAAAAAATTATGTTATAAAACACATCAGATTATCACATGAATGTGAAAAAAACAATTGCGAATGTTTATATCAAAAATTATATTTAAAATATTATTGTGTTTTATGAATTATATATCACAATGACGACTGTGATTATTTGACATATAAAATATTAAAAATAATCGCTTAGAAATATCGAGATTTAAAAAAATGACAATATTTTTACAAAAAACTAAAATGCGTTTATATTGGATATTTAATTCATCCAAAATACGACACATAATATTGAAAAACTTGTTATGAAAATTATTGTTTAATATATTACAATGTTAAATTGAAACAATATTTTTTATAGTAATCATGAAAATTATAAGAATCTCATTAAATAATAAATTTGTTGATAACAATCCAAAAAAAATTATATTTAAAGTTAATAATCAAAATTTTGAATCAAAATGCTCGAATTATAATGAATTTTAAAATAATAAGCAACTTCATGGATCCGAGATTTCAAAAAAGATTGAAAATCTTAAGAATCATTAAAACGAAATTAAAGTTTATTTCAGAATTGAATGATAAATCATTAAAAAATAATTTTATAATCGAATCGAAATCGATATTTATGATTGTAAAAAATTATTTTGAATATATAAGTTTTGATATAACATCTTTGAGATAATATGATATGATGTTAAAGATTTTGTAATTTGAAAATCACAATCCGAAAATCAATTGAAAAATTACAAGTCTTCAGTTTATATGATGTGAATGTCCACGACAAAGTCAGATGTTGAAAATATCTGAAATTAAATGATATATTTAAAATAAGAATTGTTGAATTAATGTTAAAAGATTATAAAATGAATTTACAAATACATTAATTAACAACAACAAATATAATATTGCAAACGCAGTTATAACAGCAATCAATTCTATTGATAAAAAATGATTAATACGATTATTTGATTGAACATCAAACACGAGAAAATGATATGTTTAAACAATGACTATTGATAAATATTATACAAATTTTTATAAAAAGATTGAATTATAACAAATGATCGACATTACAGATCTAATAATCAATGAAGAGTTAAATGGATTATTGCATGAATACAAAAGATTTTAAAAACTTTTCGAACAATCAAAAAAATCGGAATTATCAGAATATAACAAACATGATTATCATATTTCATTTAAAAATAAAAACAAAATTGCATATAAAAAGATTTATTCAATGTTAAAAAAAGAATCATAAATCTTACAATAATATATCGACAAACAATTGATAAAAAAATATATTTGATTATCAACATCGCCAATAAAATATGGAGTTTTATTTGTATTAAAAAAAGATGAAAACTTATAATTATATGTGAATTATCGATCATTGAACGAACAAACAATTAAAAATTGACATTTATTATTGTTTTTTTCAAAGATTTAAAATAAAATCAAAAAAATCAAATGATTTATCAAGTTCGATATTATCGATACATATAATAAATTGTGAATTGTAGAAAAAAATGAATGGAAAAAAATTTTTAGAATAAAATACAGATATTTCGAATATATGATCATATCATTTGGATTGATCAACATATTAATGTTATTTCAACGATTTATCAATGAAGTTCTAAAGAAAGTATTTGATATATTTGTCATCGCATATTTAAATGACATTTTGATATTTCTAAATATTGAGAAAAAACACGTTTGACACATGAAACAAGTGTTACAGAGATTACATATTGTTAAATTACAATTAAAATCTAAAAAGTGTAAATTTTATATTTATAAAACAGAGTTCTTTGGATATTGGATATTCATTAAAAAAATATAAATGAAAAAGAACAAAATTCAAACAATCAAGAATTAGTCTATATCAAAAAATCTGAAAAAAGTTTAATAGTTTACAAAATTGATTAATTATTATCAACAATTCATTGACGGTTATGCGAGTGTCATGATATTAATATTCAATTTAATAAAAAAGATAAAAAAATTTAAAAAACAATATAAACACAGCAAATCTTTAAAGAAATTAAAAAAAGAATCATTATTGCATTGATTCTTGTACAACACGATTCAAATAGATTAATCACGATTAAGATTGACGTGTCAGATTACATTATTGAAATGAGATTGACATAATTAAACAAAAACGACAAAATGAAATTAATGACATTTCACTCACAAAAGCTCATTCAAACTAAAATGAATTACGACATTTACAATAAGGAATTGTTAATTATAGTGACAACATTTAAAATATGAAGAATTTATTTGAAAAGAATTTAGCATTGAATTCTAGTAAAAACAGATTACAAGAATCTCACATTCTTTATTACAATCAAAGAATTGATCAAAAGATAAACAAAATGATCAAAAAAATTATTGCAGTTTGATTTCAGAATAAAACACTGCAAAAAAACTAAAAATGAACAAACAAACATGTTTAATTGACAATCAGATTATAAAATCATCGATTGAATTGTAAAATCAATGATTTTCAAAAAAAAACAAAAATAATTCATTATTATACAACAAACAACATTTGATCTCGGCAACGATTAATATTAACAATAATCTAATTAACAAAATCATTAAAATAATCAAAAATAATACATAAATTTAAGAGATTCTGATTAATTTAAAAAACAATAATAAAATAATCACGAACGAGAATGAAATAATATATATACATGGATTTATTTATATATCTAAATATATAAAAAATGAAATCATTGCAATATATCATAACAATTCATTGCACAATCATTTTGAAACAAAAAAGACTGTAAAACAGATTTTGAGAAATTATTATTTTTTAATATCAGACAAAAGATACAAAAATATATTAAAAAATATAAAATTACATTAAAGACAAGTCAACAAAACATCAATTTTACAAAAAAATGCAATCAATAGACGCATTTTCAAAACCATAAATTGACACATTCAAATATCTTCACGCACAAATAACAAAAAATATCGATCTTTTCAATCTTAAAACAACAATTTACTACAACAAACATCATGAAAAGAAATTTGATTTTTTTTTAAAAAAAAAGATGTTTCTATTTTATAAAAACATCAAAATCAAATAATCAAATCAAAAATTTGATTATCAGAAAATTGGATTATTCAAAATCGACAAAAAAATTGAAAAAATCAATTATTATTTGAAGTTATCTGAATCGATAAAGATACATTTAGTGTTTTATATTTCATTATTAGAATCTGTATTAGAAAACGCTCAGATTGCAAAAAACATAAAAATTGCAAATAACACAAAATAAAAATACAAAATTGAAAAAATCCTGCAATATAAAAAAGTCAAAAAAATTATATTATTTGATAAAGTGAAGAAATTACAATATCTCAAAAAATATTTGAAATTCTATCAAGAATTTAATAAAATATCATTAATTAATTCAGCAATATTATCAACGACAAAATTGAAATTCATTTAAAAAAAAGATTGTTTATCAATTAATACAATGTAACGTCATCGAATATAATAATGAATTAAAATGTTTTATATTTATTAACAACACACTTTAATTCTTGAAGATTCTCGATAATCAAAAAATCTTTTTTATTCAATATATTTATTACAAGAAAATTATGATCCAACATCTTTTTATCACATTCTTTTAAAAATTTGCAATATTTTTATAAACGTTTTAATTTGACAAATAGTTGTTTTATTTGTTTTTTAATTTGTTCAATTTTGATAAATAATCAATTTTTATCACATTTCAAGCAATCTCACTCTCACTCATTATAAAATCGCTTTTCATATTTTCAGTCACGACGGATGCATGCGGCATAATTTTGACTTTTTGAATTTATAAAGCAAAACAAATCACAAAAAAAATATCAAAAATAAAAAAATTCGATTTAAACATCGTTACAAATGATATGATTAGTCTATTGACAACACTCTTTATAACGATTATATTAAAATATAATAGAAGCGTATAGCAGAAAAATAGAAAATGATTTATTTTAAAAAAACAAAAAAAAACAATTGTTTTATCTGTTTCTTAAAAATAAAAAGTTTAAAAAAATGATATTACAAATCTCTGCTACATCAAGAATTGCGAAACAAAGATAATAAATTGATGACAGTTCAAAATCCATAACATTATCAAAAAAGATTCAATTATGTAATATAATATGTCGATATCATATAATATATTGTATATTATTAAATATGTTGCGATCAAATAATATAAAAAAGATCAGATAGTATGTTAAATGATATAATTATAAAAGATTATATAATAACATTCGTTTACTTGTCTATTAAATAATTTTTGTTTAATTTTTCGCGTTCAATACAATCATTATCTTCAATAATTATTTTTTGATAATTGCTAATATGATTTGTTCATATTCTATTATAAGAAGATATACATACCAATCTGATTTTATTTTTTCTTTAATTGTTGAGATCTTTCGATCATTATTTTAGTTTATTAGAATTTCAAAAAAATTCATCTGAGATATCGTCAATCACTTCAGAGTTTGGAGCTTTTAGACAAGTATCATCCGTCTCCAGGAATAATTGGACTATTCGCTGGAAGGCTCGAACTATAATCAATCTAGCAGTCAGCACAGCTTTAGCGGATCCTAGGGCTTGACAAAAACATGGCATTAGAAATAATATATTATTTAATTGATTAAATAATCAAATCTTGTTTCTGAAAATACAATGTTTCAAAAATTAGATGAAAAGATTAAAAAAAAATGAGAATATTTGTTTGCACGATCTAAAACATAATTTCAAGTTTTTGAAAAACATTTGAAAACCTCATTTGTTAATGAACAAATTCTGATTATTAATGAATAAAAATTATTTTAATAAAATGTTTGTATGATCAAAATCTTCGTCGAAGGAAATCTTAAAATAAGTTTAACAGATCAAATTATTCAAATGCATTTTCGATATTTAAGAATGCGTACATTTTTCTTAATGAAACAAATGCTCTGTAATTTTTCGATTATTGTCAATGTATTATTTTTAATGACTAATGAGATGACGGTGTCATTTGGAAATATTATATATTTTCTTATTTTAAATTAATCATTGATACATACATCATCAATTCTTTGTATTGCCGAATGTTGTTTTATCAATTGTATCCAAACAGAAATATTGATTGTTCTTTGCTTGAACACTGGAAAACGCATGCTGTGCACATTGCGATCCTGAAACAATAAGAAATGGAGGAAATATAAGATACATGAGGTTATTGAGATACATTGAAATGACTTGGTAGATTAAAGAAGGTTAAATTATGCAGAAAAGAATATTGCGGGTAGTGATAAAATAGTTAAGATTGGAAGATCTATTTTGATTGGGCAAGAACATTTGCATATGAGATTTTCCGTATTTTGTGGAATGTCGTTCGGATGTAGAGAAAATAAGTTGAAATAAATTATCAGTTTTATCGGTTGTTTTTGTTCATATGAATTGAGATTCTGTATTATTATTTTGTTTTTTTCTTTTTTTTGTTTAAATACATTTTGAGATTGAGAGTCTGAATGGCTGTAATAAAGAGAGGATAAATTTAGATCCAGATCATGAGTGGATTTGAATGAAGTGTTAAAAATGGTTTGTTGAATTTATCGATCTAATTGTTTTCGTTTATTGAATGTTGATAAAAGAATTAAAAACAAAAATTGAGATAAAAATGATAAAAAGTGTATGTTTTCGATCATTATCGTCAATTGTTGATTTTTTTTGATTAATCTGAAAATGCGATCGATAATGAATATTTGAATGTGAATAGATAAAAACAAAAAATTGATTTAATGCTGACTGTTCTTGAAGTAAACGATTAATAAAAAGATATGATGGATTCGATTTGAGATATGATAAACTGTTGATTAAAAATAATAATGTAATAATATTAATCTATAATTTAATTGATTTTCACGTTCGCAGATAATATTGAAAAATGTAACGATTGATTATGCGATTTTCGAACAATGCATAAAGTATGTATCTGTATTTTTATAGTTTTCTGGATGATTAAAAACGTTTAAAGCAGTTATGAAAAAAAGGGTGGTGGTTTTTATTAGTCTACAGCATGATATGGAAGCCGTCCTTTTGGGTAGTAGTCGTTAGGAAGGAATCCCAAGCATAGATGAACACATTGGGCTGATAGATTTTAGATCGGTTCATTGGATTGAAGAAACAAATCAGAGTTGGTATATCTTCTTGGATAATATCGTCTGATTGTTCATTTTTATTTGGGATGTTTAGAGAAAGATATAATTGCAATGTTAGGCTTTTATTGGGGCGTGTCGGATTGGATTTAATGTTATTAATAAAGTTTCGAATATGGATAGTAGCTGAACAGATCCTATTTGATGACATTAAAGATAGTGATATTGAATTGTTGTTATACTAATGAACGACTCTGCGTATATAATAGATGGAGATATTTGAAAATTTTTTTTGACATATAAACAAATGTTGATCGATATAAAACATTTATCATTGATAATCAATGTAATGATTGAAATAGTATTGTTATTTAATGAAATAAATTGATAGATCAGAAAGATCTTTTAGTTCTGTTGTTTTAGATAAGGATGAATGAATAGAGATGTTTGATTAATGTGCTTTGATATCAATAGATATTCATATTCATGTATGTTGGAAATTTATCGAAAATGGAGATTATTCTGTGAATCTAGATTATTAATGGATTGTTAGAAAGTGTTTGTTATTCATGCAAAATATTTTGCTTTAGGGTATGTAATTGTTGTATTTTTTTTAATAGATAGAGATCTGGTTAATGATTGAGATCTTTTATTTCAATTGGTTGCAAGAGGTGAAATTTATCGAATAATTATGTTGAAAAAGTTGAATATACATAGAACAGTATTTTTGATGTGAATGTTAATTTTGAGCAATATGATTGTTTTTGAGATCAAAAATAACAAATGTAAGCATTCTTTTTTAGATTTTATAATTGATCAGATAAAAGGCGGGGCAAATGAAGATCTGTCTTTGTCGAACGAAATAGTTTTTTAGAGATATGGATATTTTAAATAGAAAGATAAGTGTCAGGAACCTTCCGGCTTGTTCCCAGGAACTTGCCGGTAGGATCCCTCCGTATGGAACTTCCCGCCAGGAATCTCCCGATTCCTGGCAGTCATGTTGGTAGTAGGCAGTATCATAAATAGGGGCTTCTGCCCACACCCAGCTGCTGGAACCCATGCAGCTTATTCTTTGCTAATACATACCTACGTTCAATGGTTTATGTTCCTTACACTAATAAGCTGCATTGCCAGATGACCAGTTTGAACCTCGTTTGATTCCTTGTTTGATTCTTTACTTGATTACCTGTTTGCACCGTCTTGGCATCGCCAAGGCCTTCCAGAACCCTTCTAGAACCTTATCAGAATCCCACCAGGACCCCGTTAGAACTTAGGATGGATCGTTCTACCAGCAGAGCCTCGAGCAGAGCCAGCAGCGTGGCCTCGCAGCACTTCCTTAGGAGCTGCGGCGAGCCCGTTGAACCTTCGGCTTCTAGCACGGCTGTAAAAAAGAAGCCAACAAAAGCAAAAGCCGTTGCAAAAGCCATTCTCGCCAGCACCCAGCCAGAACCGGAAGCGACCCCTATCGCGACCGCCCCAATTTCGAGTACCCGTTTCGACCTTGGCAATGTTGATATGAGCAAGAAAAAGTCTTTCGAATTCCCTACATTGGGTCGCAGAGATGTCGGTAAAAGTAGCAGCTTTGGAACCCCCCGTGTTCTCTTTGGACGCCCTTCTGAGGCCCCTATCTTTGGCCATCCCACAAAAACACTTTTCAACAGTATGGAAGTCGACATGTTGAAAATGCAGATTAAGCTTCTTGAAGAACAGACAAGGGCCCATAAAACAGAAAAAGACAAGGCCGAAGCACTAGCTCACATGCAGGGTGTCCATGCCGAGCGTTATAAGAAGAACTTTGCGGAAGCCGGCCAGTCGGTTTTTTATTTGCAAGAGGAGATCGCCCACTTGAGGGCTGTTATCGAGCAATTTGAGTTTCCCAAGCAACCCAGAATCCTCGAACAGTCTGAGATCTTTCAGTCCCGGGATCTGCGGGTCTTCATTGAGGATGAAGATAGCTACAAAGCCGAAGAGCCTATTCAAAATGTGAAAGACAATCTGTTTGGCAATCTGCACGACAACTTGCGTTTTAGCAGTCAGTCTCGGCGCTTTGAATCTCAACATTCTGAACGTCAGCGCATTGCTGAAACTGTAGCTACCGACATTGGCCGTCTTCGTGGAGAGAAGCCGATCTTTTCTTTAGGTAACAACGAGAACGATGCTGACCTCTATCCGGTATGACATTTTGCAGTGGATAAAAAGCTTCGCATCGATAGCGTTTTCTATCCAGATGATTCTTTCAAGATTTTATACGCTTTGAAATATATGTTCAAGGATGTCTTCAAGGCTATGAGCCAGTACATCACATACACGAAAAACATGATCTATCTGGCCTTCATGAAGGAACTTGAGATGTATTTGGGCATCCACTTCCTGAAGGGAGAGGCCAAGAGAGAGTTGACAATTGCTAAGCAAGATAAGAATGAATCAGTGATTGTCTATTATCAGCGTCTTCTGCCTCTTTGGATTCATGCCGAAATCCTCGAAGAAGATCGTGTGATCAAGCTTCAATACACTCTTTTGCCGTATATTAGCAAGGCCTTCAGCCACGAGACCTTTCATTCCGTAATTGAAGTCCTAGAAATGGCCCGATGCAAAGAACGCAACAACAAGAAAGTCGACTTTATTTTTGATAGAGCTCGTAACAACGCTTCGTCTATCTCTGGCAACAAGTCTGGTAACTCGAGTAATACTGGTATCTTGTCTAGGCCCCAATCTGGCACCACGGCACTCTCGAAAGGCGCTGCCGCCTCTGGCTTGGCCTCGGACCCCCCTGCGGGAACTAATCGCTGTCTTCGCTTTTCTCCCTCAAATATTAAGCCAGATGGCTGGGTTGGAGAGTGGTTCGAGCCGCAGCGCAGCCCTAAAAAGCTCATTGTTGAAAACAAAGATGTTCTAAGCCGAACTAACCGCTGCTGGAACTGCCGTGACTCAAATCATCGTGTGATTGACTCTTGCTGCCCATTTTTTAACACTCATCGTTTTGTAAACAAGATTGCTACTGCAACAGGTTTTGATGATCAAGATCAGGCTTCTGAATCGGAAAAAGAATAGTCTCTGATCAAAGTCGTGATCAGGGACCTGATCTAGAAAAAAGTCATCATTTCTTATCTTCGCTAGCATTAGGTTTGGAAGGCCAGCTCAGCCGCAGTCGACATCTAATTGTGTTGGCCCAACTCCAGAAGCGACCCGAAACGACCCCAATTTTAATAGACAATGAAAATGAAATTGAAGCTATTGACCCTTCTCTCGTACACACCCTCAATTTATCCACTATAGACCTAACGACACCGATTCCGCTCCATCTCGCGGACGGCTCCCTCTATTTTATCGTGACCCAGATGGCCCTATTCAACTGCATGATCGACGGCCACACAGAGCAACTGGCAATCTATATTACTTTTTTAACATGTTATCAGATTGTACTGAATGATCGTTGATTATCCATGCATAATTCCCAGATCGATTTCAAAAACCGCACGCTGATCTTCAATTCGCTTCACTGCTTTGCAGAAGGCTGCCTGTCTCGAGATATCTTTTGCATCGCTCATGTCCGCGGCTTCAAGGCCTTGATGAGCAAGACTACTCTCCAATTGACGGCGGATTCCGATTCTAACATTTCGCTCGTATCTGCTAGACACTTTATCTCTCTCGTGAGTCACCGGGATAACCATGGCTATTTGATGATGTCTAGAAATGGCCGCAAGCACTTTTGCGCGTTTATCACGAATGCGATACGTTCAGAGGACTTTAACAAATTCTTAACAAATAAGAAGGATTACACGCTAGATCAGTTAAAGAAAAAGATTTCTGAGAAATATCACTCTGTGATTGATGTTTTTATAAAGCAAAAGACTGATATCTTGTTTTTGTATCAATCAGAGGATCATGACATCTAATTGATTAAGGACGCTATTTTTCCGTTTGCAAAAAATTACCGTCCGATGACTGAACAAGAATTAGACGTTGTTTGGAAATATATTCAAAAACAGCTTAGCAAAGGCTTTATTCGTTCAAGCTCCTCACAAACCGCAGCACCCATCCTTATTGTGCGTAAGCCAAACGGTGGACTGCGCATCTGTGTCGACTATAGGGTCTTGAACGAACTTACAATCAAGAGTCGCTATTCTATCCCATTGATCAACGAGATCTTGAACCGTCTTCGAAAAGCCAAGATCTTTAGTAAGATTGACGTGATTCACGCGTTTAATCGTTTACGCATTAAAGAGGGCCAAGAATGGCTGACTGCATTCAATATCCGATATAATCAGTTTGAATATCTAATGATGTCGTTCGATCTCTGCAACGTCCCGGCTTCATTCCAGAGTCATATCAATAATTCGTTGCTTGACTATCTCGATATATTCTGCACGGCTTATCTAGATGATATCTTAATCTTCAGTGACAGCGAAAAAAAACATACAGAGCACGTTTTCAAGGTTTTATGTCGCTTACGGGACCGTGATTTACAAATTGACATTGACAAATGCGACTTTGATATCCAGGAAGTCAAGTATTTAGGCCTTGTTATAACTACAGAAGGCATTCGCATGGACCCTGCTAAGGTAGCTGCTATTCGCGAATGGCAGATTCCTTCATCGATCAAAGATGTCCTCTTCTTTGTCAATTTTGCAGGCTTTTACTGCCGCTTTATTCGAGCTTTTTCGCATCGTACAAGGCCTTTTACTGACCTTACTAAGAGCAATGAGATCTATGAGACCAAGTCAGAAACGCGCCGCGTTCGTTATCCATTGTTTGTTTGAACATCGGAATGCGACAAGACGTTTGAGGACTTAAAGAAAGTCTTTCAAATAGCCCCTATACTCGCACATTTTGATCCCGATCTCGAGACATAGGTCGAAACTGATTTTTCTGACTATGTAACTGCTGAAGTAATGTCGCAGATGCATAATGACATGCTACGTTCTGTAATCTTTTTTTCAAAGAAGTTGTTTCTTGCGGAGATCAATTATATAATCTATGATAAGAAGCTTTTTGCAATCATTCGATCCTTTGAAATTTGGAGACCGGAATTGATTAGTGCATCTTCTGAAAATCCTATTAAAGTTTACACAGATCATCAGAATCTGCAACATTTTATGATTACAAAGCAGTTGAATTGTAGACAGGCTCGATGGACTAAATTCCTTTTTGAATTTAATTTTAAGATCATGTATCAACCCGGAAAGCAAGGAGAGAAACCCGATCTTTTGACACGGCGTTTTCAGGATCTACCGCAGGGGACGGATGATGCCCGTGAAAAGAAACGCTTTCAAATCCTACTCCTGTCTCAATACTTTGACGAAGCAGTTCAAAAAGACTTCCTCGCGGTCACCTGTAGCGCGCGTAATGCTTTTATTCCGATCAACAACCCCGATAGCGCCGCATCAATGGCTCTTAGCAATCTCCCGGAGATTCTTTTTACCCTCGAGGATTTTGAGCTTTTTCTAGAAACGTCCGACCAGTTGAACAACCAGTCCGACGATCAACTAGCTGAAGATTCCGCCGAACCGTCCGCCTCGCAGTCTTTCATAACTTCTTCTGAACAGCCTAATGAGATGTTTCTGGAGATCCTTATCGAGGAAGCCTACAAAAATGATGAAATAGTACAGGCAATTATGAAAGCTAAAGATGAAAACAAGCGAAAGCTCCTTTCGGTTGTGTTTGAACAAAAGATTCGATTCTTTATGGCCAATCTTACTGTTCGAAATCATCGTGTGTGAATCGGCGAGTGATTATATATTTTTGATCATCAATCATTTCACCATCGGATTTTCCAGACTCTGCACCGTGACCGATTATCAGGCCATTCAGGACCCAAAGACATGTATTGAGCGGCTATTCGCTATTATTATTGGCCTCACTTGAAGAAAGATGTTCATCAATATATCGATTTTTGCGCCACATGCAAATGCGCAAAGACCCGCACAATACAAACACAAAAACTGTTTCGTTCCCTTCCAGTACCACAACGCAAATGGCTTGACCTCTCTATAAACTTGGCTGAGGATTTACCGCCTTGCAGTCGCCGCGGACAGGAATTTCACAATGTTCTTGTTGTGATTGACCGGTTGACTAAAGCTAAGATATTTGAATTGTTGGCCACAAAAAAGATAGATGAGTTTGTAAAAATTATGCATCAGCGTGTTTTCTCTGAACACGGCCTCCCGCGTTCAATTGTGTCTGACCGCGGCAGCGCCTTTACGAGTCATTTTTGGAAACGCTATTGCGCGCAGTATGGGATTAAGAGCAAGATATTGACTGCATATCATCCCGAGACCGATGGCCAGTCTAAAGCGGCTGTAAAGGGCCTTAAGAATTACCTCCGCGTTTATATCAACTTCGCACAGGACGACTGGATCGATTTTTTTCCAGATGCGTAGCTCGCGGCTAATGATCACGTCTTTGAAACAACTGGCATAACCTCTTTCTTTGCAAATAATGGCTTCCACCCCCGTACCGGGACCGAGCCGCCTGAATCTCTGCCACGTGCCACGCATCCCGAGATGGAGATAACTGATAAACTGATTCGTCGCATTGAAGATATTTGAGAATTTCTTTGCAATGAGATTATTTAGGCTCAGAAATCCTACGTCCGGCATGCTGATGTCCACCGCCAGCCCCATTCAGTCTATCGACTAGATGACCGCGTCTATGTGAATGTTTGCAACTTTCGTTTACAGCGTGAAATCCAGTCTTTCACACCAAAAGCGTTCGATCCGTGGCCGATTGTTCGGAATATTGACAACAAGGCATATGAACTGGCTTTACCCGATTATATGTTGTCAGCCGGGATTACACCCGTGTTCCATTCCTCTTTATTACGCCTTGCCCCTTCGGCCGACGCGGCTTATTCAGATTAGTATGAGGATCCTCAGGAACCCGTTGTGATCATGAACACAGACATCAATGAGAAGCACCAAAAGTGGGTCGTTTGTGAAGTTGTTGATTGCCGGGAGACACGGCAAAGTACGCAATATAAAGCTTTGTTTGAAAGTAACTGGGAAGACTGGAACTCGAACCCGCCGTGGCAATCATGGCATGATTTTAAACATTTTGTCGATCTTATTTTGGATTATCACGTTCGTCATCTTGATAAGCCGCCGCCGCCGCCATATTTCCTTGATCCTTCTGTCTCGACGGCCTCCTCAACTGGCTAGTTTTCTTGTTCTGTTTTGGGCGTTTTTTATTGTTATTTGCTTGTGTTTGCACTCGAGGGATCTCACGTCTCCATTTAGGGGGAATAGTGTCAGGAACCTTCCGGCTTGTTTCCAGGAACTTGCCGGTAGGATCCCTCCGTATGGAACTTCCCGCCAGGAATCTCCCGATTCCTGGCAGTCATGTTGGTAGTAGGCAGTATCATAAATAGGGGCTTCTGCCCACACCCAGCTGCTGGAACCCATGCAGCTTATTCTTTGCTAATACATACCTACGTTCAATGGTTTATGTTCCTTACAATAAGTAATATGTTGCAGTTGAATAATTTAAAGAAAATCAATTTTGGGCGGTCCAGTTTGAACAAAATGTATATAGAAGGTTTGTTGTAGAAAGTATAATGATTATTCAAAGTATAGAACTTAGCTGGTCTTGTTAAAGATATGATATATAAATGGGTTTCGTGTGATAATTTGTTTGTGAGATCCAAAATCACATTTATAATTATGTTTGTTGTATCGTTGATCAAGCCAGTAGATGTGTTGATATTTGTTAACAACATGATTGGCATGGAATAGGTATAGAGAAAAAGATTAAGGAATGGAATTATTGTATTCTGGTTAGGAAAATGAAAAAGATTATTTATACGAAATTTTAAGTTTCATTAGCCGAATGATCTTGTTCGAGAATGAAGAACAAAGAAAATATAGACAATTTAATGTTTAATCAAGGTGAAGTTTTTGATTTGATGGCGATTAATGATATGTCGAAGATTATTAAAAATAATTATAATAGTTGTATTTTGCGAATGGGAATTTGTCAGTGAAGTAATGGTTCTTTTATTCAATAATAAAATGTCGTTAAATATTAAGTTTTTAATTCATGCATATTTGAATAGTGATTGATATGGCTTATCTTTTGTCTGATGCATTTGTTTGTTTAAGATAATAATTTGATTGAATTAATATTAGATAAATTTATTATTAGTGTTTGTATCATTTTGTGGTAGTTTTTATAACGATTAATTTCGAATAGAAAGAAATTGATAAAAATCTTTCATAAAGATGACGATCGGTAAGTCATCAAACAGATTTGGGGATATTTTGTTTAAGAATCGGGCTGATTTACAATGGCTGTTGATAATATTGAATGTGAAAAGATCAATCATGTTTATTTCATCAATGATTATAATGATTTTGTGTGATCAAAATTAACAAATTTTTTAATTTTTGGCTGCAATTCGAGAACGATTTAGAGAAATTTTTAGAGATATATAATAAATATTGTTTTCAATGAAATAGGTTACAGTTTTTGTTGATATCATAAGAATGAATTTATGTTTGCGGTGAAACAAATCCATTTTTATAATAATATTTTTAATAATTTGACTTTTATTAACATTTTTTTTTTATATAAAGAAATGTTTGTTGTCGTTGAGACAAATTGTATGAATGAAAAGCCCAATTGAGTGTTTCAGAAAGAATTTTTTGAACAATTATGGTTTGTTTTTTGTTTAAAGAAATGATCTTGTTGATTAAACCGAATATTAAAACATTTATGAATGCATTTCTGATGCGTGATCGATGTTCTTCTATATTTAACAAAGATTTAGATTTTATTAGAAATGATATCAAAATGTCATTAGTGATATTGACATTAAAGTTATCCAGATTTGGAACGAAATCGATGTTAATGTTTTGGCTTGTTTGGGTATTAATGTCTTCCAAATATATTTTCCAATTTTGAAAAAATGATAAAAGTATAAATCTCAGATTAGCAATTTCAAATAACATATTATTCGCAAGATCAAGTGATTGAAATTGTTCAAAATAATGGGAAAGGTATTGAAATGACAATGCAACTAGTGTGATAATTTATTGTTAGGCATTATGTAATTTCTGATTCTAGAATTGATTAATAAAAAAAAGGCAGTAAAAAGTGTCTTTGTATTAAAAGTCTCATTAATATTGGATTTGAAACAAGAGCTTTCATCATTTAATTCAGGATATGAATCTTCATTGTATAGATCTTTATTTACAATTGATGTATGATTTGCAACTTGTTTTCAAAATAACGCGTTTATTTAACAATTCTCTTTCGATTTTCATAACATTTCAATATTTTTTGTGAATGTTCGAATATAGGGAAATAGGCTTGGTTCTGTGATAATCCAGATGTAATAATATCTGTTTATATTGTTTTCTGGGATCAATGTAGACTATCTCACAAGCAAGAATAAATTTTTTTAGAGAATAAATAAATCAAAAAGGATTTCAGTTATATCATTTAGAATCATGTTTGTTAAAAAATGCCCGTCTGACAAAAAATTCTCGGTCATTTAAAATTTGGAAAGTTGGTCTTATAAAATTATTGTTGTTGTTTAAGATGAAAATTGAATCAAACATTGCATATGAATGAAATGATAAGAATAACATTGATTAAATTCTATATTTTACATGATTGCATTTCGTACATGTTTTATTCAAATCAACATATAGTATTCAAAAAAGGAAAGAAAAAATAAAAATTGTTCACGTCATTGATAATTGTCAAATAGGCTGACGGGAGCGGCCATGTCAGCATTATAAATACAAGATTCTTTTATAGGATGATTGGATGGAACAGAAGATTGAAAACTGATAAATGAAAAAAAAGTCTGAATATATTATTATAGCTATCAGAGATTGATACAAATAAAATTGTAGTTAATAATGTAATAAAAAAAAGTTGAAATAAGATATTTGTTATTTAAACATTATTAATTTCACGATCTTGCGATAAACTGTTAAAGCAATATAGCGAGAAATTGATCATATTCTTTTGACAAAAGTGCAAAACAGCTGTACTAAAAGACTATGTAAAATGAATGTGATTTATTGTCTGTTTAAGGAAAGCAGTTTTGGTTATCATCTACAGTGATGAAATGTCATCTTTGGTGTAATTAATAATATAATATATTAAAATCAGAGACTTGGATACAATAAGAATTTAGAAAATATCATCATTTGATTGGATGCAGCTAACAATAACTGGGTTCCACAGATTTATTTAAACATGATTGCGAGCAAGTTATATCATCTTCTTTTCATCAATTTTGGAAACTTTAACAATATCGCGTGACATATCAAAACAACAAAAAGTTTTGTCAAAGTCCCGATAGCTGTATTTAAAGTAAATTACAATATGATTTTTTGAATAAAGTTGCTTAATGTTCGCAACATAATTGTTGTTTTTAAAAAATGTTTGAAAGAATTCCATGTTTGATTTAGGGCCGATAGTTGTGAAAAAATATTAGAAATGATCATTTTATAATTATTATAATTAATATGATGTATATTGTATATAATGATTGTTTTTAAATATTGAATCATTCAAATTATAAAATTGATTTCAACGCGGAATCGATCACAAAAATGTACAAAGTCAAAATTATTTCAAATCCAAATCAATATATGAAAATATAACATCTCATGATCATTATTTTTAACAACTTCAAAATAATTGAAGATATTGTCAAACACGTCAAATTCATTGAATTTTCTTTGTAAAAAATTATCAAAGATTGCTTTGCACGTCAAATAAAAGAAATGCGCAACAACAATTGGATCTGACATTATTATTTTTTGATGAACGGCAGAAGTTGTGATAAAAAAAGATTCATTCAAATATTAAACATTAATAAATACTAAAATCAGCAGATTCTGCAGATCAGACAGGTTTATAATCATTTAAAAGACAGACATGTTTTTCCGAATGAATAAGCCCCGGATTTCGACACGCATCTGAAATTTCTGGAAAAAGGAACCCGGTATTTGAATATCGATAATAATAATGTTTTTTAATAAATATCAAATGATCAATTTCTTTGTTGATTGATTCGATGCAAGTTATTTCGCAATGTTTTACAATTGGAAGATAATGAAAGAATCAATATCTCGTGTTATCAAGTTCCATTAAAAACATTTGATAAGCAGAATATTAGCGAAAAATGAATTATACAGCTAGATTACATTATATATCAGATATATAAACATTCTATAATGTGCAAATCTATAGACATTAGTTTCAATTTAATGTAAATACACAAAGAACTGTGCCTTCAACTATGATAACACAATGTTCAGTTTACAAAGACAACAAACAACACAGAAATAAAACATTCATTTAAATAATTTTTTACATCCATTGAAAAGAATGTAAAAAAGACAGCAAAAAAATAACGTGAATTTCTTTAATAATTTAACAACATCGTTTGATCTTGTATCATGTATTTAATAACGAATGTAATTTGGGATATTTTTTGTTCTTTAATGTCTTTTTCGTCATAAAATATATTATCAATTTGGATTTCACCTTGTAATATAAAATTCATCAGATAATAAACATTGTTAAATATACACATATCAAGATTTTGACATTTGTTGTTGATATTTATAGTGACAGATTTTGTCAATAAAAAAACATTTTCAACAAAATAAGAATCGTCATCTTCTGCTGTCTGTCTGTCATTTTTATAATTGTGATTTACATTGATAAAATAATGCTGTAACTCTAAAAAAATGAAATCATTAGCCTAATTATTTATAATTGAATAATCGATAAACATATCTCA